>NC_039358.1:127034914-127719663 GCF_003573695.1 Papaver somniferum | reverse complement strand
ATTAGGCATGCGTGTAGACGGCATGCTGGTGTAGGTGTCTGTACCTCACTGTCCCATGGAGATGCGATCTAAGACACTCAATTTGTCTGGCAAAGAGGAGTGGTTGAGATCGATTTGCGACAGAAATCCCATGCCGCAAAGGAATTGAAGACCGCACGTCGTGACTACATCGGGAGCGCGTTTCGAGATGACCAACCATGGTCGGTCTTGGCCGATCAGTCAGGCATGCAGTCGGCAGGCCAGTGTACACGTCCGTACCTTACTGTCCCGTGAAGATGTGATCTAAGCCACTCAATTTGTCCGGCAAAGTTGAGTGGTAGAGATCGATTTGCTATTGAAAACGCGCGGCCATGCCTAGTTTGGGCGCACGAACCGAGACGACCAACCATAGTTGGTCTTGACCGATTAGTCATGTATGTAGGCGGGCCCACGGTGATTGTGTTGACATGCTCTGGGCCCTTTGAATCTACATCTATACCCTCCATCTATGCCTGCGAAGATGGATGGTTGAGACTGATTTGCGACACATGTGATGTGCCGCAGACCCTAATTAGGGTTTCACGTCCATGCTGCTTTGGCTGGACGAATTGGCAATCCACGCTTCTCTTTTGGGAAGGCCGACCATGTGTGGCCCACGTTGGGCCGGTGGTGAACACGCCAATACCTTCCTGGTGGCTATAGGTCCGATCTAAGCATCCAATTATGCCGGTGAAGTTGGATGGTCGTGATCATTTCTAAGACTGACGTAGACAGTCCAGATGCTCGATCGGGCTAGTATAACACACCGAGAGTTGTAGCCTGTACGGGTATTTCGTGCATGCCTCATTATTAACGCTTGGAGATTCATGTTACTCTGCTGAGAGCAACACTCAGTCGTCATGCCGCACTAATGAGAGTTCAGCGGAACAGGAAATACAAGGCTAGTCATGTATTAATGCTATAAATTCACATGGTACAAGAGATTGTTGCCACATGCTCCAACCTGGATGAATCAGCGAAGTGAAGAAGTATTCATCACTTTATTAGTGGCTTTATCCTTTGCAGGATATCAGCGCGTAATTTTGGCTTTTACAATTTTAGCCTCAAATGAAAATCCACCATCAACAGGTATATTATTTGAAAATAAAGAGTATGATATTTCACCTAGAATCTCTCGGAGATAAAGTTGTCTCAATGTCTCGGTCCTAACCGAGACGGACCGACATCTGGCATTGCGCTTATGATATGAAGTACACTCCTAGACATGGTGTATATACCGGCTTCCTAATCCGAATATCCGAAAATAATCTAACAAATATTTAAAAGGGAAAATTAGGCTAAGGCCTAACCCATGGATAACCCATAATATGAGGCCCTTAATTAAAAGAAATTTAAATCTAGGCCCCAAGTTATTAAAGGACATCCATACCCTTTTATATTTTGTCAAACCCATAATTAAATAAAATTTAAATTTAGGCCCAAAATTATTAAATCTAGGCCCAAAATTATTAAAATACAGTGTGAATGTGTAAGCAGAAGTTACACATGCATATGACATGTGTATCCAGAAGTTACACATCAAAAAAATAGACATAAAAAAAAACGCATACAAAAAATACATGTATCACTTTAATATTCATTTACAATAATTTCTTAACATGTGTAACTAGAAGTTACACATGCATCTGTCTAGTGTAATTGAGAGTTACATATGCATCTATCTAGTGTAACTGAGAGTTACACATGCGTCTGATTTTATGAAGTTTAAATCTTTGCCTTTCCTTCTTGTCTTCCTCCCTCCAAAATGTTTGCGTATCTGCAACGAAATAAACATCCATGGATTAGGTTGGATGAACAAAAAGCAAAAATAAATAAATATTATAGAACAATTGTAAGGCAAAATTATAGAACAAAGATCACAGAAAATACACATGATAACCTATCTTAGCATGTGTAACTGGGGGTTACACATGCATCCGTCATGAGTAATAATCAGTTACACATCCATATAGAGGTGTATGCGGAAGTTACACATACAATATGCATGTGTAATGATAAGTTACACATACATATAGATGTGTATGCCGCAGTTACACATCCATGCCTTTTTCAGCACCAGAAACAACCACTACTCCTGGTTCTGGTTCTACTTCTACTTCTTCCTTTTTTACCACAGTTTCATTAGAGTTCACACTGAATCTAGCAAAATCATTAACATCTTCCTAGTGTAATTGGTAGTTACACATGCACTTTCCTAGTGTATCTAAGAGTTACATATGCATTTTCCAAGTGTAACTAAGAGTTACACATGCATTTTCCTAATGTAACTAAGAGAATCAAAGTTCTTGGAGTTTAGTTTTTACTTCCCATAGTTTTGTTGCAGTATCTTGAACTTAACACCTTGCTTTCCTATTTGTTGTACCAATTTTAGAACGCAAAAGTTACGTAAAAAACAATATTAAACATCAAAAATCTTGAAACTTGAAAGTGACCAGTTTAGCAAAGAGACCGGTTTCTTCACAACACAATAAAGAAACTTGAAAGCAAGTGAATGTATCTTGAGTCAGAGCCCTCATTCTGCATCCAGGTATGAGTAACAAGCTATAATATACGCAGAAAATGACAGAATAGGGTGAATGCATAAAAAAAGATATCAATGTTTTCAAAGTATATGCTACTTCATACTAGCAAGCATTTGTAACACCACTCATAACTTCATAGCACAAAATTAAACATTCCAAACAATCTTCTAGTAAAAGTGAGACATGAAATAATTTACTTCCTTGTGAAACGATGCTTGGTCTATCCTCTATAACTTGATTGTTTACGGTCATAAGTATATCATGGTAAAGAAGATGAGTTAGTGTCAGTTAAGTAGAAGTAGTTACCTTCGATAGGAGCCGTAATTTGTGCTTCAATACAAGAGAGAGTTGTCAACAGCAACAACACCACCACCACCAGAGAGGTAGTATTACTAGTATTGTTGTCTTAATAATAATCATCACCTGCAGATTGAGACACCAATCCAAAACATCAATTGATCTTCATATTCTTCTCTATCATCTCAAGTCTTACTTAATCATACCTCCTAACTCATACAAAATGTGTAATCAGCAAGTATACATACAAAATGCATGTGTAATTGGGAGTTACACATGCACCCATAATATACAAACTACTCAAAAAGTAAAAACAAATAACACTTTTCCGATCAATTAAAGGAGATTAATCAGTTTGGCTTACATAAGTAAATATATGTAAAACAGAATCGTTCAGTAAAGTGCCATATAAACATAAGGATCCCTAGAGCCTCCTGCACCATATCTCGTGACTTATTTTCCCTTCAACAACCTACAAACAAAATTATCAGATCATCCAACAAGTCAAAACACAATCACATGACACGTATCATTTCATGAGTGTGATGTATTATAGTGAATCAAAGAAATTGGCAGTAAATATTCAATGGTGTGATCGCACGCACATTCTTAGAGCTTTGCTGGTGGTAGGGTTCTCACCAAGTACCTGACGAATCTTAGTCTCTGAAGCAGCAATATTGTCAGAGATAACCTTGAGTATGGCTTCAGCTCGGCGCATAATGTAAGCTGATGGGATAACTAATAATTCAGGACTAGGTCGGGGACTGGGAATAGAAGCAGTAATAACATTATCATTGTCATAAAATACAAGAGGTGTTGTCATCATAATCCTCCGCCTCCTCTTCATCATCATTCTTATTTTCTTTCTTGCAGTGTGACAACTCCTGTCAAATGCATATGACTGACGGCTCATGACACTCGGCTCACTTGATACTGTTGATGTAGCCGACTCAGACCTTGAAGTTTCCTTTAATGGTGCCACCGCCGCCGCCTTGTAGTTCTTGTTTTGAATATCACAGATCTTATACACTTTTGATCGGCTTTTCTTCACCGCCTGAATTAATCATCCCATGGGAAAAACAGAAGTTATAATAATTGATAAGACTGAATTCAGAACAGAGATTTCTAAATTGTTGATTTACGACCAAAGAATTAATACTGAATAGAGATCATAATTTCACAAAGAAATATTAATTTCAATAAATTTTTACTAATGAATTACTACTTTATAGAGAGAAAGAAGTCGAAATTAGCATGTCTAAATCAAAGAATAAAGTTTTATCTCCTATTTGTTGTCTTACTAATAAAGTTGTGTCCTAATTCAAAGAATAAAGTAATACAGAGCAGATAAAAAATAATGAGATTAGAAGAAAAGACAAGCAAACAACACAAATACAACATCAATGCCAACTTGTGCTTTCCGCAGCATTTTGAAAAATTCAAAAAGTTACCATTTGTCTATCTACATAACCCTCTCTAACTTACCATCAAATCAAAATTACTAACGACTAGAAACACACCAAAATTTCAGCTTAATTAAAAAAAAAATTGAACAGAAGCCTGGTCTAAGAATCAAGAAGAGACGATTATGATATAAGCTCAAGAGTCCGGTGATCGAACAATCTTTCTTCCAGCCATCATTATTTCCATGCCAATCAGATTCAACAGTTATACACGTCATTATGTAGGCAAGCATGCAGTTACATTGCCATATATTTTGTCTAATTCCAAGCACAAAAATGTTCAGTAAGTACATAGATACTCAACAGTTAAAACACCACATATTCAACAATGATTTTAGTATATTTCAAAGTGAAACTCACTGAAAGATTACCGGGACAGTATGTATGCAGAGATATCTTCCTCTTAGCAACTTGAAAGACTGCTCAAGGAATGTGTAATCAACAGTTACACATCCAAAATGCAAGTGTAACAAAAAATTACACATTATAATGCATCTGTAACTAGAAGATACACATTCTTTTTTTGCATGTGTAACTAGTAAATGCAATATCATTTGTCCAATCATATTAAATTTTACTCAGAGCAGAACTAGAAAAGAGTAACTCAGAATAGATTATGCAAATCCAACAAAAAAAAATTCTAAGCTATGCCTGAAAGAAGATGATGTACAGAAATCATTCTACCAACAATCCAAGGAAGTTTTTTTGAGACCCCAATCATTGCTTTTGAGTTCCACAAGAGTTTTAGAAAGTTCTACTCCTTTGCTCCATGAAACCTCCTCCATGTCCGGAATTTGTTGAGCGCATTCTGCACTTTCCATCACAAAATGTTCAGTATATACATCCATTATCTTTCCTCCATACCACCAGTACCACAACCATTAGCTAGACATAACAATAATTTTAGCTTCACATCAACTGAAGTTGCAGCTCAACTCTGCCATTCATTCACTCAAGCCTAAACATTCATCTAAAATACGCAATCTCTGTAAATGAAGCTATCAACAACCGGAACCAGCCTTCTGCAATCATCTACAAGACTAGATAAGCACCATCAGAACCAGCAACTCCATTTATGTATCTTATACACACAGCCACACTAACAAACCCTGCAGAAACCCATTTCTTCATCTCTTCTACAGTTTTGACAAAAATAACGAAATCGAGAAAAACTGCTCTAAATAACTACATCAAAATTCAAAAATGGAGAGAGTAAAATTCAGATTTGTCTTCGCTTCAAACACATCTTCTTCTTCTAATAACAAATTTATTATCAATTTTCCAGATCTAAAAGAGCATATGAAAAACAAATCATCGATTGCAAACAAGAACAATTCTATCAAATACATGAGATGTCTTTGAATCAACTGAGAAATACAGATTAAATGACTTAGATGTCACATTCATGAATTTGTAAATAAAGGTTTGAGTTGATGCCTTGACGACATGGAGTGATGCCGCGTTATAAATTATGCCAAATTATATGCTCTCATGCCATGCCACTTGTTTATGTAGTTCCACAACGTCTTACATAATCCATGCACAAATTTAAACGATTTTCATAATGCCGTATGGAATTTCTTATTATGTATAAAACACAAATTAACGATAACCAATTGTGTTTTTATTTAAATCATGCATCAAGAAGCAAATTAAATAAAAAAAATTGTAAAAAAATACAAATTAATTATAAAGGAAAAAATTATATGGTATGCCTAGAGGAGAAACAAATCAAAGAATAAAATTGTTTGGAAATTACCTTGGTGATATGAAGACATTTGGTATAAAGAATCACAACCACCATTTTCATTTTTATGAATCAACCTCTTCAATTGATGAACATGTGCAAAGAATCACATTTACATAATGAGTTCTGCATGTTTTCTCCTCAACCACGCATCACAAATCCGATATAGAACCTCTCTAGAATTTTCAGTAAACATGAGATGAAAAGCAAATAATGGATTCAAAATCAACTCAATTGATCTGCACTTAAGAATTTGAGCGGTTTCATCAACTTGTGTGATTGTGGAGTGAAAATCAAAAATGAAGTGGGGATCGATGAAATTTTGAGGGAAGTTGTTAGTTTGAGAAAGCAAGTAAAGACTCACGTAAATCTTGGGTTGAAATATCATCGGAATGGATATTTGTTTTAATATCTTCTACTTAGGACAAATGCCGACATTTTCTCACTCAAAATTTTCATATATTTATTTTGGAATGATAGGGAAAGCAAACGCGTAGTTGGTGGTGTACACATGATCTGAATTAATCTTAAAAAAAAATTAGTAAGAATTTATAAAAAAAATATGTAGATTCAGCCCAGCTAGAGGATATTTAGAGGAAAACTATATTGCCCACTAGAGACAGTAATTAAATTAAATGAATGCTACATCAACCTTCTTTTTTTTTAAAATATTACTGAATATTAATAGAGCAACTCCAACGAGACGGGTAAATTTTAGGCATCCGTCCGTCCATGTGGATCGGCAAACGTGATTTCTCATCGTGGTCAATAGGCAAGTTTAACTAACGGACCCACTATACTGTATAAACGAATATTTCTTTTAATTAGTTGGGACGTATTTTTATAATATCAAGCAGTACTCGTTTATTAAAAAAATTTATAAAAATTTATATAAAGTTAATTTCCCGTTTTTTTTTAAATAGGATATCGTCCCAAATTGAGACGATCGGCTCAAGCTGAGTCGGGCCTCGTCTCAAGATCCAGTCGTTTCAAATTGATTCGTTCGACTCAACCTGAAACGTCGATGAAAAAACCCTTGTATTTTGGGGGTTTGTCCATCCGATTTAGTGGTTCGTCGATCCCACTGTTGGTGTGTAATGGGAAAATTGGTTAGTTTACCATGTCCATTAGAGTCGCTCTTAGAACACGATTGTAGGTGATTTTAGTTGAATTCTGGTTACAACGAGTGTTTTTACGGCACGAGTTATTTCTAGTTAGAAAAAATTAAATAAAATTAAGAATCTATAGATGAGTAAATTCCGATTTCCTTGGATTATCCACTAATAAGCTTTTAAATTCTTGTAGGGGCGAAATATCGCACAAGACAAATATACAGCTTCACTCTGGACAAAACATCCTTAAGCACGAAGATATAAGAATGTTTAGAAAACAAGGCGAAGATTGGTCACGTGATAACAAGAATAAGGCACGAATAACTGTTACACGGTAAGGGTAATGTGACTATTAACTCTATCAGAAGAAGCGCGAAGAACCAAGCATCAGTGCGACAAACAGAGATAGCTTCCAAAAGCCTGGCGCATAAGACAAACTGAAATAGAATCCATCAGCTATGATCTTGCACGTGAATTACGATTGTCTTTTATTGATGAATTTGCCTATATAAGGACCGAAAAATGATAGAGAGAGAGAGATCAATTGAGATAAATAAGCAAAGGAATTTATCAGAGAAGAAAGAAAACGAGTCCCCTCTTAGAACTTAGTCTTCATCTTTGTGTTTCTCCATTGTCGTATACAAACTTAGCTTTTACTCACTGTAAGATCAACATAAATTTGATATAAAGTGTTTGAGAAGATCATATTAGCGTCAAAGTGGTGAATAATATCATTAATGTTTGGGTTAATCAATATGACTTAAGCTTTGTGTTATTATCATTATAAAGGGTGTATTTGTGGGATTTCCGCAACTACATTTTGGCGTTAGACGGAGGGAGGATTTATCCTCACCTGCAAGTCGATAGTTCAGAATCATCACCCTTGAAAATTTCTTTGTTATCTTCATCTCTTTCATTTTTCTGTACACCATGAAGTATCATAAACATATCACCACCTTTTTGCCTTATTAGGAAAGTTTTTTCCTTAAGAAGCTACCCATTTCCCGAAGTCTCAGAACACCCTGAAAAAACTCTCTTTCGAGATATCTTCTCACTAACCAAAATCAACCCAATGTCGTTCAACAAATCCCCCCACTAACAGGATGGTACGAGTCGCCTCAAGGGCAGGACATGTTATCGCTACACAAAGAATCAACAAGGTTGCAGGAAGAAAATGAGTAAGATATGAAGGAGAAACCTATGCTGCAGTATAAAGACGGGCTCCAGAATGACAAAACCGCAACCGCAGCTTGCTCTCCATCATAGAGGTGAACTAGCAATAATGAGGAAAGAATCATCAAAGTTGTAGCTGCCACCCATGACCCAGTACAACGTAACAATAATGAGGAAAGAATCATCTTTGAAGAAGGTCTCTTCCACACAACTGATACGGAAACGATGGAAGATGAAAATCCAGCAACGCAAAATGGAGGTGAAAATCCAGGCAATGAAGACAATTTGATCATCCAACAGCTAAGAGAACGTCTCGCGCAAGACAGGCGAATTGAGAGAGAGAGAGAGCTGAGGCAAGGACTCGAACGGAGTAGAGCAAGGGATGCAGAATTAGTCGTAGAGCGAGAAAATCTAGCACGACAGAATGCCTTGTTAATGGAGGAAAATAACCAGTTAAGTAATGATAGGCAGACACGAAATGGAGAAACGGAAACCCTGTCGAGTAGGACTTCAGCAAGGCGAAGGAGAGAACGTTGCACAGAGAAAAAAGAGGTACAAAATAATCATGAAGAATACAAATAGGAAGTGCGCGAAAGGGAGAGAGAAAGAAAAGATGCATGCGATAGAGAAAGAAGCCTACAAGAACGAAGAAAAAGGCGAAGGAACTGATAAAGAAGAGGAAGTAGTTCGAAGCGCGAAAGCCAAAGATGCAGGAGAGAAACAAGTTTGGAGCGATATACTAGAAGGACGATAGAAAGAAGCATGATCGAACAAACACAATTGGAGGCAATAACATAACAAAGGCAGAGGGAGACAAGACAGACTGATGCGAACCAAGCTATATTACAACATCTTGAAGAACTCATAGGGATGATGAATAACAACAATAGAAGAGGAGGAGGAAGAATGAAGTTGGCAGAGGCGATAGAAGAGGGGGAGCGATCACCATTCTCGCGCGAAATTCTACAAACACTAATTCCCGTTAAATGCATTTTACCCACATTCTCCAACATATTTGACGGGACAGGAAACGCGGTACCACACATGAAGGCTTATAACCTAACATTAATACAATGGGCATAAGGCGGTGTTGTGCAAGTACTATCCTGCGAGTTTAACAGGGGAAGCCTTATTATGGATCGATAACTTGCGCGAAGGATCCATAGCCTCATTCGCGCAATTACAAAGGCTATTCCTGAGAAATTACATAACCAACAACCGGTCAAAGGTAGGAATCAGAACTGCATTTAACTTGAAGAAGGCGCACGGTGAAATCTTGTGAAGTCTAACTACGCGCTGGAGAACCATGTGCAGTGAATTAGCAGGAGAAGTGTCAGAACGATATTTGATCCTCGCCTTCGTCAATGCTATGCACACAACGACCTCCTATACATAGAAATATTCTGACTCAAAGACGAGCTCGAAATGCAAGAACTTAAGGAATATCAAGAGGAATATATCGCATTAGAATAGAAGCAAAGGGAAATGAAAACCAACACGACCGCCATCACAGCCGCAAAGGGAGGAAGCGCGACACTGTTACCGCGAATAACGGGCAACATGGAATGTACCTCCAATGCTGGACAAGGAAGACCAGTGAAAGAGAGTAATACGAGAGAAGTAGCTTTGTATGGCAAGGATGAAGAATGGTTCCGGAGAGAATACGAAGATAGGCTTCATGCATACGATCATCCAGCAAGGAGAAATGATAATCAAGGGGGAAGGTTCAACAATGATCGAAGAACGGGATATAACAACAATCAAAGATTTGAGCGAAAGCCATACAATCTGCTCTTTGAAAATATAAAACTCCCCAGATTAAATACCTCGATAGAAAAGATTTGGTAGACAGTCGTGCTAACCGAAGAAATATTGTTGCCATGGAATCTAGGACGAGAGCCTCTGCCAGGAAATAGGATTAATGAATATTGTATCTACCACAAGTTCCATGTCAACAACACCACACACTGCAGGAATGTGCGAAGATTCTTATTGGAACCAATTTCTGGAGACAAGTGAACTGCCACGAGCACCACCGCTTCAGCCGGCTCATCAAAACCAACCGCAACAACCAACAGTGGTACATCGCATCGAAATAGGGCAAGCACGAGGAAAATAAATTCGATCATCCATTTAGCCAAGAATATAAGTGGTTTCACGATAATGCATTGAACCGAGTACATAAAAGAGATTGCGATGGTAAGGAGATACATCTGGTAGCGAAGAGCCAACCATTAAAAGAATGGCAGAAACAACAGATTTCGTTCACGATAGAAGATTTCCCGGCAGAAAAAATAATGCATACAGACCGGTTGTTCATCACTATGACTATACAGACGCACTTTAAACGGGAAGAGAATGAAGAAGAAAAGAAGTTGCCTTGGGCGATAAACAAAATCTTGGTAGATACGAGAAGCTCAGTCGGTATCCTGTTCTATCACGCTTTCAGAACCATGGGGTACAATGACTCAGATCTGATTCCTTCCTCATACACTATATATGGATTCAACAACATCGCATCAAAGCCCAAGGGAGATATCGCTCTGGTCATTACGACGGGAACTCTGGAACCGTGGTAACATTCTGTGTAGTAAACGTCGAATCACCTTACAATGCCAACATAGGAAGGTCGTGGATCCATGAAGTGATGTGCGTCGCATCATTTATCACAGACGCATTCGATTCCCCATGCCATTCGGCATTGGAGAATTCCGAGGGGATTGTACAAACGCGAAGAGATGTAATGAGTTGGATGTAGAGAATTACGAAGGAAAGGCGAGGTTAAAGAAAAACAAAGGCAGAATGTGAAGGATGATAAACGAGCAGAGAGATTAATGGTCAATATGATACGAATAACAAGTAAAGAAGAAAAGGGTTACGTGAAAGAAGGAATCAATCATAACGAGGACCAAGGGAGAAATATAAAGGGGAAGAATAGTGCCAAAAGCGATACTGGAAACGCGATTAAAAGTCTTCAAAGATTGAAGAAAGTATTAAGGCAAAGTGGAGGAGAAGCATTGCGCGAACCCAATCAACCACTCCTAAACAGCTCATTTCCAGAAAGAAAGGTGAAGAAGAGCGAGGCATAAAAATACAAGTGCTCTCAAGAACTAGATACCACATCCTCCCGGAGTTGCATAGTGCATTCGTGGACGCCTATGTACAAATTAACTTTCTAAGAACAGGAAGAGATGCACTATTCATCTTGAAAATGAGACAAAGTGAAAGCCTGCGCGACCTAGTAAATAGATGGAGGACTCAGCGCGACAAAATCCTTAGTTGTACAACAGAAAACGACTCGGTTCACAATGTAGACAAGGAAAAGAGCGCATGTCGTCTGAAAGAAGCTGGGGAACACTCCACGAAAATAAAAATCAAAGGCGAAAAGGAGATTATGCGTCGCATTTGATTAATCGTGCGACAGGAATACATGGAGAAACTGTCATGTACCTAGCTAAAAGAAGGGTGTCCCTTATCATGTCTTCTGCCGGTATTTAGTAATGGTTAATATTATTAGTAGTAGATTGAATTAATTAGCTTAATTATGTAATTAGTAGTTTAATTTCAGTTATAACAGTGGGATGTGATGTAACCACCTGGAATCTTGTGAGTCGTTAAGGCTAGCGTAGGAAGAGATGGCTTTATAAGCTTATTGAGTCTGCAAATGAAAGTTTATGAATGAAAAGAGATAAGAAAAGGAAGTTGTCCTTTCAGGAACGAGGCAGTGAGTTGTTCTCTCAGGAATGAGACAATTTTTGATTTATTGTTAGAGTTTTTATATCAATTTTGTTTATCAGCGTAAGTCAGGATCCAATCCTTGTTATTGCACACCCAAGTACATAACAGAAACAACCTCTTCTGTACTAAAGTGATGTAATGAAGAAACTAAGGTATGTACCAGCCAAAGAAACATTAATGAGAAGCAAAGTTCATTCTACGTGCGAACAAGCCAAAGGCGAAACAAAGTTTATACGACAAACAAGTAAGATCTCACCAGGGGGCAATAAAGTTACATATTAAAACCTCTACTTAGGGATTCTGGGTACCCGATTTGGCGTGTCAACTTAGTTCGCATGACTGTGCGACGGCGATTTAAGCACGATCATATAAGAGGCGACCAAAAACCCTAACGCGCGTCATATTGGGGAAATCCCAGTGAAGTTACAAATATTGGGGCGAAACAAAATCCTATCCGTCAGAGGCCACTGAGAACGAACAACTCAGTAAATAAGTTCTCCGACATGGGGTGTAGAAACATGACTAGTGGAGTAGAAGGATTTCCTGGATTGGATACACTCAGTCCCGAGTAAACCCACCTAGGATGTGATCTTGTAACCAAAAGCCATATAGGCGGAAGGAATGAAATCACGAAAACAATTGATTGTCACGTGACCGGATGGGAGGATCCCAACTGAAATGGTTAGGGGTGACCTCCTTTAAGGGGAAAATTAGGGGGAAGTAAAGGGACGACACCCTCCACTAGGGAGCTGAATTGTGTCAAAGACGACAATGTGTTGGGGCTTTTACTCACGGGAGTATTTAAGGTCTGGCATATTGTCGGAAATACAACCTGAGGAGGTAACAATACGATAACAAAGATAAGGCGAGATCAAAGGCCAATGACCGTCAAGAGCATATGGAACTGAGATTTTATCGCCCAACATATTGAAGACCCTGCCCAAGCGACTATAAGTCCTTTAAGTTCTCTATGCGGGAGAAGGCAATAAGACCTTAACTAGGAGGCAAATAAGACCTATAAGAAACTTCATCAAAAGCCATGCTAATACAAATCACAAAGGAACGCGAAGGAAAGTAAGGCAATGAAAAATCGCGCTGAGGCACGAAGGAGCAATGGGGAGATATGCTCCCATCAATCTAAGTATTATTAAATTTTGAGAAAATTCCTATTGCACGAGAAATACTTTGCTCAATCTAAAATGCTAAGTAATACTTGAATAAATATCCATGTCATCATGATCATGTCGTTGCTATACGATAAGCACCATAACCAATTGAATTACAACATTATATGGGAGAGTATCGAAAGAAAAGGCTAGGGCCTTTGGTAGTATATATTCGAGACCTCATAGTTAAAAAATAAGTAGGTCAATTCTCAAAAAGGACTAACATGAGCTCAACTTTCCGGTTGTACGCTTATAATAATAAAGATTCACTTCGCATGAACACCAAACATCAAGACTAAGAAATAATTTTGCATGCATACTTGAACATCCCCCGACAGCCAAGTAGGAGGCAAGTATGAATTTAGATTTCACCTTAACTTATTATTCGCACCATTCTGATATTGACATAAGCATGAATCCAGTGTTCGCACAAGCCATGAACAAATATTCGCACTCTATTCCTTTTCGCAATGTCACTTAATTCGCATATGTAAATGTTCGCACCATTCGCATGACATATTTCGTATTAGATCTAACATATTATTTAGGGCAGAAACCCTCATCCTAAGGTGGAAAGCAAAGGTAAGTACAGGAATACTAAAATATGTATGCTTCCCACCTCCTCAGTAAGATTCCTAAAATACCGTAAAACAAACTTTTATAACTGAGGCACATTTAACGAATTGACATAAAATAAGAACAAATAGCATTAGAATATGGTTACTTGTATTATTTCCAAACTTTGAGGGCAGAAAATATAGTCGCAAAGTGATGTCATTCCCCCCAAGCTTGGGAGCCCCCAGATTGTCATCCAAAACAGGATAAACACGTTCAAAAAACACGATAACAAAGAAAGAAACAAAGCCTAAGCATTGGGAGCATCAATTGGAGTAGAAGAAGGAAAACTAGTAACTTCGGGGTGAAATTTGGCTAGACGGCAACAAAGAATTAGCATCTTCGACTACTTGATCATTCACGACACCACCATCCTCAGCCTCACCATCTTTCTCAGCATCAACACGATCAGGTTCATACGGGTCAGCTAGTTTCTCCCCACCACCAGCACATTCGCCTTGAGACAAGCTCGCACTAGATTCTTCATCATCGCTAACAGGAACTTGCAGATATTCTTCGCGTGGGAGTGCATGTTTCAAGCAAACCTAGTCAACAGCAAGTTGAGCCTCCTTGTTTACCCTGCGTTTAGACTCCTTTGAATACTTCTTTCCATCCCCATTCACAAACAATTGATACTCCTACTCTAGCGAAGTAAAAGAACGCTCTAGCTCCTTTTTCGCCTTTCACAACTCATCTCGTTCTCGAGAAAGATCAGATACCAAGCGCGAGACGGTAGAAAGTTGTTGATAAGAAGAATCTCGCTCTTTGAGAGAATCATCCAACTTCTTCTTCAACACAATAATCTCTTGCTGAAGCAACCCTGAGAAAAACCATAATAAAAGAAAAATCAAGACGACAAAACTTAGGCGAAAGTGCAATACGGTAGCAGAAACCGAGGCACCTTCACGACTACCTTCATTCTGCGAAATAATATCACACAAGTCATTTTTCGCCTCAGCAATCCTGGTCATAACATTCTTTAAAACACTCTCACCAATAATGAGAGAGTTATCCTGACCAATCAACGCATCACTCTAAACTGTCAATTGACAACTAACATCTCGAAGCGACTCTAAATATTCCAAAGCTTTATCTCTACTCTGACGAAGTTCATCTCTTTCATCTGATAATTTCCTCAATTTCAACGCGAAATCGTTAATTACATTCTTCTGCGACTGAAGAGAATTCTCTAAAAGATGACGATCACGATGAAACCTATAATACGCGCCATCAAAGGAAAGATTATTATCCTTCAAACTGCGGTTGTCCTCGGACAAAGTGCGATTCTCATCAAGAAGGGCACAATTCAAAATGTTGGATTCCTCTAGAGCCTAGAAAGACGACCCACCTGGGAACTATGTTGATCCAACCTGGAGTTGAGGCGAAATTATTAACCTGGAGTTCATTTACTCGATCAGATAAAAGCAAGCGATCATTTTCCAACTGAGTAATCCGAGCCTTCAGGGCGACACACTCGTCTCTGGCATCCTTCGTGGAAAATTCAAAAGCATACTGTTCGGAGGTACGCTTTCGGTTAGAGCTTGGGTACGAAAGGCCTAAAATCAAGAAGGGTGATACAAAATAAAAAAATATGTATAAAGTACAAAAGGTTTGCAAGCCTAACCTTTAAGTTCTTCATTCTTCGAGCAACATCATTCGCCTCGGAAATAAGATCGGACACATGCTTCCTTAGATAAACAATAACCTGAGACTTGCAGTATTCCTCAATATCAACCAAGCGATGACGCAAACATCAAAATAACTAGAATTAAAGCAAGGATACATGAAATAAAAAATAGCACGAGGAGAACGAAATCGTACCGCGGATTCAAGGGCGATGAGTCTATCGCGCCTAGAAAGCTTAGATGAATCAGAATCAATTTTTGGAGGCGAGATATCAAGCGCGCGAGAAGCCGACTCAGACCATTGAGAGGCCTCAGTAATTACAGAATTCACTACCTGATCATTCTTCGCAATAGCTTTATCAGGAATAAAGCACATGATGGCTATAGAAGAGCCTTCAACACCAGCAAAAGGAGTAGTGGAACTGGTCCCACCAACGATAGGATCCTCAAGATTGGTCTCTTTCGTAGGAGAAACGCCCGTCGCGCTCGGTACCACGTGCAAATATTGACCAAGAGTAGGAGTGAGAATGGAAAGTGATCGCGAAGAAAGATTATTAGTCGCCTCGCCCTTCGCCTGGACAGCAGGTGCGACACTGGTTGGCACGATGAGCGACAATGGGCTTACAACAGAGACAAGGGCCCTATGGCGCGAAGTCTTCTTCTTCTGAGGAGAATCCTCATCAGCCCTAACTGTTTGATCTTGAGAAGGTTTTCGCTTAAGAGAATCCTTCTTTCCCTTTGTGACCCATTTTTCGATTACTAACAGGTTTTGTCGGAGGTTTCGTTTGGATACGGATGAATACATGTATGGGAATAACGGAAAAAAACAAAACACCAAGAACATCAAGAACAACAACAACAACAGAAACAAAGAAACTCAAATATCTATCCAACGTTAAAAACTCAAGCAAAATACTTCAGATTCGGATAGTACTTACCGGGGAGACAATTCAGTAAAAGAAGGAATGACGGATTGGCTCGATATGACGGTAAATCTCTCAAGAAACAAATCTCTGTAAAAGTAGAAGCAGGCTCTTCCAAAATAAAGGAGAAGAATAAATAAAAGGTAAAATGGATGAATCTCTTTTCAAAAGCATTTATCGAAGTCAAGCGAACCGCCTATAGCAGTAGCCAGTCAAAAGAAGAAGAATTGATGTGTCAACTGAAAAAATATGAGCTCCAACACGTGGAAATAATCATACAGAAAACATGGAGAAATGTCGGGTAAGGGAAAATGAAATGTCAAGGCTAGTGCGAAGTTCGACCAAGAATTCTCGCATTATTCCACTTTCAGAAGAACAACGCGAGAAGACGCAAAATGTAGGGGTAAAATATCACACAAGACAAATATACAATTTTGCTCTGGACAAAACATCCTTAAGCACGAAGATATAACAATGATTAGAAATCAAGGCGAAGAATGGTCACGCGATAATAAGAATAGAGCACGAATAACTGTTACGCGGTAAGGGTAATGCGACTATTAAATCCATCAGAAGAAGCGCGAAGGACCAAGCATCAATGCGATAGATAGAGACAGCTTCTAAAAGCCTGGCGCATAAGACAAACTGAAATAGAATCCGTCAGCTAAGATCTTGCACGTGAATTACGATTGTCTTCTATTGATGAATTTGCCTATATAAGGACCGAAAAATGATAGAGAGATCAATTGAGATAGATAAAAGCTAAGGAAGTTATCAGAGAAGAAAGAAAACGAGTACCATCATAGAACTTAGTGTTCATCTTTGTGTTTCTCCATTATTGTCGTATACAAACTTAGCTTGTACTCACTGTAAGAGCAACATACATTTGATATAAAGTGTTTGAGAAGACCATACTACTGTCAAAGTGGTGAATAATATCATTAATATTTGGATTAATCAATATGACTCAAGCCTTGTGTTATTATCATTACAAAGGGTGTAGTTGTGGGATTTTCCGCAACTACAATTCTGATTTGTCCTCATGTTTTTTCTTTTGACTCGAGCATTACGCGTACCCAATCAACCACTCCTAAACAGCTCATTTCCAGAACGAAAGGTGAAGCAGAGCGAGGCATAAAAATACAAGTGCTCTCAAGAACTGGATACCACATCCTCCCGGAGTTGCATAGTGCATTCGTGGACGCCTATGTACAAATTAACTTTCTAAGAACAGGAAGAGATGCACTATTCATCTTGAAAATGAGACAAAGTGAAAGCCTGCGCGACCTAGTAAATATATGGAGGACTCAGCGCGACAAAATCCTTAGTTGTACAACAGAAAACGACTCGGTTCACAATGTAGACAAGGAAAAGAGCGCATGTCGTCTGAAAGAAGCTGGGGAACACTCCGCGAAAATAACAACCAAAGGCGAAAAGGAGATTATGCGTCGCATTTGATTAATCGTGCGAAAGGAATACATGGAGAAACTGTCATGTACCTAGCTAAAAGAAGGGTGTCCCTTATCATGTCTTCTGCCGTTATTTGGTAATGGTTAATATTATTAGTAGTAGATTAAATTAATTAGCTTAATTATGTAATTAGTAGGTTAATTTCAGTTATAACAGTGGGCTGTGATGTAACCACCTGGAATCTTGTGAGTCGTTAAGGCTAGCGTAGGAAGAGATGGATTTATAAGCTTATTGAGTCTGCAAATGAAAGTTTATGAATGAAAAGAGATAAGAAAAGGAAGTTGTCCTTTCAGGAACGAGGCAGTGAGTTGTTCTCTCAGGAATGAGACAATTTTTGATTTATTGTTAGAGTTTTTATATCAATTTTGTTTATCAGCGTAAGTCTCGATCCAATCCTTGTTATTGCACACCCCAGTACATAACAGAAACAACCTGTTCTGTACTAAAGTGATGTAATGAAGAAACTAAGGTATGTACCAGCCAAAGAAACATTAATGAGAAGCAAAGTTCTTTCTACGTGCGAACAAGCCAAAGGCGAAACAAAGTTTATACGAAAAACAAATAAGATCTCACCAGGGGGCAATAAAGTTACATATTAAAACCTCTACTTAGGGAGTCTGGGTACCCGATTTGGCGTGTCAACTTAGTTCGCATGACTGTGCGACGGCGAATTAAGCACGATCATATAAGAGGCTACCAAAAACCCTAACGCGCGTCATATTGGGGAAATCCCAGTGAAGTTACAAATATTGGGGCGAAACAAAAGCCTATCCGTCGGAGGCCACTGAGAACGAACAACTCAGTAAATAAGTTCTCCGACATGGGGTGTAGAAACATGACCAGTGGAGTAGAAGGATTTCCTGGATTGGATACACTCAGTCCCGAGTAAACCCACCTAGAATGTGATCTTGTAACCAAAAGCCATATAGGCGGAAGGAATGAGATCACGAAAACAACTGATTGTCACGTGACCGGATGGGAGGATCCCAACTGAAATGGTTAGGGGTGACCTCCTTTAAGGGTAAAATTAGGGGGAAGTAAAGGGACGACACCCTCCACTAGGGATCTGAATTGTGTCAAAGACGACAATGTGTTGGGGCTTGTACTCACGGGAGTATTTAAGGTCTGGCGTATTGTCAGAAATACAACCTGAGGAGGTAACAATACAATAACAAAGATAAGGCGAGATCAAAGGCAAATGACCGTCAAGAGCATATGGAACTAAGATTTCGTCGCCCAACATATTGAAGACCCTGCCCAAGCGACCATAAGTCCTTTAAGTTCTCTATGCGAGAGAAGGCAATAAGACCTTAACTAGGAGGCAAATAAGACCTATAAGAAACTTCATCAAAAGCCATGCTAATACAAATCACAAAGGAACGCGAAGGAAAGTAAGGCAATGAAAAATCGCGCTGAGGCACGAAGGAGCAATGGGGAGATATGCTCCCATCAATCTAAGTATTATTAAATTTTGAGAAAATTCCTATTGCACGAGAAATACTTTGCTCAATCTAAAATGCTAAGTAATACTTGAATAAATATCCATGTCATCATGATCATGTCGTTGCTATACGATAAGCACCATAACCAATTGAATTACAACATTATATGGGAGAGTATCGAAAGAAAAGGCTAGGGACTTTGGTAGTATATATTCGAGACCTCATAGTTAAAAAATAAGTAGGTCAATTCTCAAAAAGGACTAACATGAGCTCAACTTTCCGGTTGTACGCTTATAATAATAAAGATTCGCTTCGCATGAACACCAAACATCAAGACTAAGAAATAATTTTGCATGCATACTTGAACAGCCCCCGACAGCCAAGTAGGAGGCAAGTATGAATTTAGATTTCACCTTAACTTATTATTCGCACCATTCTGATATTGGCATAAGCATGAATCCAGTGTTCGCACAAGCCATGAACAAATATTCGCACTCTATTCCTTTTCGCAATGTCACTTAATTCGCATATGTAAATGTTCGCACCATTCGCATGACATATTTCGTATTAGATCTAACATATTATTTAGGGCAGAAACCCTCATCCTAAGGTGGAAAGTAGAGGTAAGTACAGGAATACTAAAATATGTATGCTTCCCACCTCCTCAGTAAGATTCCTAAAATACCGTAAAACACACTTTTATAACTGAGGCACATTTAACGAATTGACATAAAAGAAGAACAAATAGCATTAGCATATGGTTACTTGTTTTATTTCCAAACTTTGAGGGAAGAAAATATAGTCACAAAGTGATTTCATTCCCCCCAAGCTTGGGAGCCCCCGGATAGTCATCCAAAACAGGATAAACACGTTCAAAAAACACGATAACAAAGAAAGAAACAAAGCCTAAGCATTGGGAGCATCAATTGGAGTAGCAGAAGGAAAACTAGTAACTTCGGGGTGAAATCTGGCTAGACGACAACAAAGCATTAGCACCTTCGACTACTTGATCATTCACGGCACCACCATCCTCAGCCTCACCATCTTTCTCAGCATCAAAACGATCAGGTTCATACGGGTCAGCTAGTTTCTCCCCACCACCAGCACATTCGCCTTGAGACAAGCTCGCACTAGATTCTTCATCATCGCTAACAGGAACTTGCGGATATTCTTCGCGTGGGAGTGCATGTTTCAAGCAAACCTAGTCAACAACAAGTTGAGCCTCCTTGTTTACCCGGCGTTTAGCCTCCTTGGAATACTTCTTTCCATCCCCATGCACAAACAATTGATACTCCTACTCTAGCGAAGTAAAAGAACGCTCTAGGTCCTTTTTCGCCTTTCGCAACTCATCTCGTTCTCGCGAAAGATCAGATACCAAGCGCGAGACGGTAGAAAGTTGTTGATAATAAGAATCTCGCTCTTTGATAGAATCATCCAACTTCTTCTTCAACACAATAATCTCTTGCTGAAGCAACCCTGAGAAAAACCATAATAAAAGAAAAATCAAGACGACAAAACTTAGGCGAAAGTGCAATACGGTAGCAGAAACCGAGGCACCTTCACGACTACCTTCATTCTGCGAAATAATATCACACAAGTCATTTTTCGCCTCAACAATCCTGGTCATAGCATTCTTAAAAACACTCTCACCAATAATGAGAGAGTTATCCTGACCAATCAACGCATCACTCTAAACTGTCAATTGACAACTAACATCTCGAAGCGACTCTAAATATTCCAAAGCTTTATCTCTACTCTGACGAAGTTCATCTCTTTCATCTGATAATTTCCTCAATTTCAACGCGAAATCGTTAATTACATTCTTCTGCGACTGAAGAGAATTCTCTAAAAGATGACGATCACGATGAAACCTATAATACGCGCCATCAAAGGAAAGCTTATTATCCTTCAAACTGCGGTTGTCCTCGGACAAAGTGCAATTCTCATCAAGAAGGGCACGATTCAAAATGTTGGATACCTCTCGAGCCTAGCAAGACGATCCACCTGGGAACTATGTTGATCCAACCGAGCACGCCAACTAGAATTATTAACCTGGAGTTCATTTACTCGATCAGATAAAAGCAAGCGATCATTTTCCAACTGAGTAATCCGAGCCTTCAGGGCGACACACTCGTCTCTGGCATCCTTCGTGGAAAATTCAAAAGCATACTGTTCGGAGGTACGCTTCCGGTTAGAGCTTGGGTACGAAAGGCCTAAAATCAAGAAGGGTGATACAAAATAAAAACATATGTATAAAGTACAAAAGGTTTGCAAGCCTAACCTTTAAGTTCTTCATTCTTCGAGCAACATCATTCGCCTCGGAAATAAGATCGGACACCTGCTTCATTAAAATCAACAATAACCTGACCAGACTTGCAGTATTCCTCAATATCAACCAAGCGATGACGGAAACATCAAAATAACTAGAATTAAAGCAAGGATACATGAAAGAAAAAATAGTACGAGGAGAACGAAATCGTACCGCGGATTCAAGGGCGATGAGTCTATCGCGCCTAGAAAGCTGAGATGAATCGGAATCAATTTTTGGAAGCGAGATATCAAGCGCGCGAGAAGCCAACTCAGACCATTGAGAGGCCTCAGTAATTGCAGAATTCGCTACCTGATCATTCTTCGCAATAGCTTTATCAGGAATAAAGCACATGATGGCTATAGAAGAGCCTTCAACACCAGCAAAAGGAGTAGTGGAACTGGTCCCACCAACGATAGGATCCTCAGGATTGGTCTCTTTCGTAGGAGAAACGCCTGTCGCGCTCGGTACCACGTGCAAAGATTGACCAAGAGTAGGAGTGCGCGAAGAAATATTATTAGTCGCCTCGCCCTTCGCCTGGACAGCAGGTGCGACACTGGTTGGCACGATGAGCGACAATGGGCTTACAACAGAGACAAGGGCCCTATGGCGCGAAGTATTCTTCTTCTGAGGAGAATCCTCATCAGCCCTAACTGTTTGATCTTGAGAAGGTTTTCACTTAAGAGAATCCTTCTTTCCCTTTGTGACCCGTTTTCGATTACTAACACGTTTTGTCGGAGGTTTCGTTTGGATACGGATGAATACATGTATGGGAATAACGGAAAAAAAAACAAAACACCAAGAACATCAAGAACAACAACAACAACAGAAACAAAGAAACCCAAATATCTATCCAACGTTAAAAACTCAAGCAAAATACTCCAGATTCGGATAGTACTTACCGGGTACAGGTCACGAATATCTGCTATTTTTCCTCTTCCTTACGCGCTGAGTTACTCTTAACTTTCCATATTGATGTGTACGAATATTAGGAGAATATTGACTGCACTTTCACACGTAACTTCCTTGATTATTTTCTCCAGAAAAGCCGATAATAACTCAACGTCCTGTTTACTTCCAAACTCGGCTCCTAGCCAAATTTGATCCCGTCCAGCAACCTCACCAGGTCTGTTTAGTTAATTATAGCCCATTCGTAACAAATCCAGCAATTGAATCTACTTCTAATTCGTCCATAAAATCGAACCCTAATATCAGTTCCGCTGCAAAGTCCTTTCCCGCCAAAATCTTGAGTTTGAAATGTGAAGAAGAGTTGCCCCCTATCCATCTCCGGTGTCCCTTTAGAAGCTGTCTGGAAATGGGTCACCCCTTAGTAATTAGGTTACCCCTTATCCAAAATCGAGGGTCCGTATAATGAGTTTTCTGGGACATTTTCCGCACTTTTTCGGGGTTCCTCCGGGGTATTTATGAGGTGCTTCCGGTACTCTATCAATGGAGGTCCAAACGACGCATTTTCAGCCAATTTCGCCGCAAAACCTTATTCTTCTAAAAACACCTACAAATAAATAAAATAACCAAATAAGTATAGAATCGAGCACTAACACTATATACAATTGAGATATATTAGACACATAAATGCGTCTATCAAATACCCCTAAACTTATTATTTGCTAGTCCCGAGCAAACCAAAACTACAAAAAAAAAAAAATCCTAACT
Organism: Papaver somniferum; assembly: GCF_003573695.1. Classification (NCBI taxonomy): domain Eukaryota; kingdom Viridiplantae; phylum Streptophyta; class Magnoliopsida; order Ranunculales; family Papaveraceae; genus Papaver; species Papaver somniferum. The sequence goes on along the minus strand of NC_039358.1, from coordinate 127,696,349 downwards.
CACTGTCGCAGGCATCGTCGATTGCATTTAGCGTATGCAATAAGCCTTTAAACCCCTAGGTGTCCCTAGTGGCCGAGTTATAGTCTCGGGAGGGATTACTAGAGATATACCCACAAAACCTTTACTCCAGACCTTAGCTATCTACGCAGAACCTTGGAAGGCACTAAAGAATCTCCTTGGTTGGCATACTTATTGACTACAGGAGGAAGTACCCTGATGCGAAATTCCAATTGATGTACACGAGTTTGCACTCAAACATACTAAAATTCATATAAAGTGACAGAGCTCTACTCAAATAGTTGCACTATGGACATAAATATCCGGAGTCAAAACTAATCACATGGATAGATCAAGAAGATGGATATAGAAAAACATAGATGGTTTTGATGTTTACTAAGTGAACGGCGTTTCCAATATCTGTCTGAAGGCCACCGCCAAAATGAACCTATCCTAATGGATTGAGATACTAGTCTGACTAATATCAACACACTGGCATATACAAGGGTACCAGTGGTCGATAACCTAACTCTAGGTCAACACAACTGGCATATACAAGGGTACCAGTGGTCGACTTTATTGAATTTATTCCTTTTGGTCAAATGGTCTGGTCTCATTTTTTTTTTTTTCATAATAATTTTTTTTTTTCAACTTTTTGGTAACTACCATTTTTTTTTCATCTCTTTTCTTTTTCTCTTTTTCAACTTTTTTTTTTCAAGGTATCTCAATCACTCTAATTCACCCTAGCATTGGTAACAACTTGAATCGTGAGCCCCACCAAATCACTTAGAAACATATTTAAAAAGAAAAATAAAAACAGAAGTGAAAAGGACTCAACGAGATATGGTGAAACTATCATGTTATTTCTAACACCTGAGCTCTGTGCTTTTATGAATAGACTCTTCTAGATGTTTCCACCTAATCAGATTGGTTCCTCAACTCCTACAACCAACATGCTTCCATCCACTTAGATTAGTTAGTGCAATCCTCAATAGGCATAAATTTCTAAGCTCTGGAGTTTATTTATTCATACTGCAACTAAAAAGTTTCTCCCATACCCCCAAACTTAAATCTAACATTGTCCTCAATGTTCTAAAGATGAAACTAAAAACATGAACAAGGAATGAAAAGAGACAATTCAGTAAAAGAAGGAATGACGGATTGGCTCGATATGACGGTAAATCTCTCAAGAAACAAATCTCTGTAAAAGTAGAAGCAGGCTCTTCCAAAATAAAGGAGAAGAATAAATAAAAGGTAAAATGGATGAATATCTTTTCAAAAGCATTTATCGAAGTCAAGCGAACCGCCTATAGCAGTAGCCAGTCAAAAGAAGAAGAATTGATGTGTCAACTGAAAAAATATGAGCTCCAACACGTGGAAATAATCATACGGAAAACATGGAGAAATGTCGGGTAAGGGAAAATGAAATGTCAAGGCTAGTGCGAAGTTCGACCAAGAATTCTCGCATTATTCCACTTTCAGAAGAACAACGCGAGAAGACGCAAAATGTAGGGGTAAAATATCACACAAGACAAATATACAATTTTGCTCTGGACAGAACATCCTTAAGCACGAAGATATAACAATGATTAGAAATCAAGGCGAAGAATGGTCACGCGATAATAAGAATAGAGCACGAATAACTGTTACGCGGTAAGGGTAATGCGACTATTAAATCCATCAGAAGAAGCGCGAAGGACCAAGCATCAATGCGATAGATAGAGACAGCTTCTAAAAGCCTGGCGCATAAGACAAACTGAAATAGAATCCGTCAGCTAAGATCTTGCACGTGAATTACGATTGTCTTCTATTGATGAATTTGCCTATATAAGGACCGAAAAATGATAGAGAGATCAATTGAGATAGATAAAAGCTAAGGAAGTTATCAGAGAAGAAAGAAAACGAGTACCATCATAGAACTTAGTGTTCATCTTTGTGTTTCTCCATTATTGTCGTATACAAACTTAGCTTGTACTCACTGTAAGAGCAACATACATTTGATATAAAGTGTTTGAGAAGACCATACTACTGTCAAAGTGGTGAATAATATCATTAATATTTGGATTAATCAATATGACTCAAGCCTTGTGTTATTATCATTACAAACGGTGTAGTTGTGGGATTTTCCGCAACTACAATTCTGATTTCTCCTCATGTTTTTTCTTTTGACCCGAGCATTTCTGATGGGAGTCGGCACTGTACTTGGTCAAAGTTGGCACACATTTTACCCAATCGTTTACATGGCGTCACGGGCATCTGGTTGAAGGGAAATGTCTACTTTGCTTTTGCGCTGAGTTGCACTCTTGTTATTCTTATACATGCTTTATACATCGATATGGGAAGAGTCGCGTAGAAAACTTAGGTTGATTGTTCATGCGACCTTTATTCGGTCATCTTTGGATCCTGTTCACAGCCAAACTAATCAATGGCATTTTTAGATTTTTCAATAAATTCAGCCACCAAACTTTTTAAGACTTTTCTAAAATAATTAATTGGGGATAGAAAAACTAATTAGGGGATATGAATTACTAACTCCATCCAATAATATCCGTTAAGGGGTGTTTTTTGGGGGCAAAATACCCTTCCACCTAAATTAAAATTTAAAACAAAATATCAAAATCAAACCCTAACAAGTTCTTAAAGATAGGTTAAATTGAATTGTTCATGAGAAAGAAGAAGAAGAAGAAATGGCTTTATTGAGAAGGTACATGATACCTAATCATATTTAAAATGTTGTTGTTGTGCTTAAAACTTCGTTTGGGTTAGAATCATAAACTTTCAATCCACTTCCAGCTTGTGTTTATGATGAATACCCTACTATTTTTTTGTTCCGGTGTAGTTTTTAGGATGAATACCATGCCGGTACTAGTGTTGGCATGGTTTTTTATGATGAATATCATGCCGGTACTAGTTACGACATGGTTTTTTAGGATGAATACCATGCCGGTACTAGTTCCGGCATGGTTTTTTAAGATGAATACCATGCCGGTACTTGCTATTTCAGACAAGTTTTCTGTATGTTTTTGTCCTCAAACCGGCACGATACACTTGGAAATCAACCATGCCGATACTACTACCGGCATGCTCGATAATGAACTTTCTATGCCGGTAGTGTACTTCCAATTTTCAAAATTGGGGGATATTGTGTACCGGCATGGTGAAAGTATGAATACCATGCCGGTTTGGTCACTGCCGGCATGGTATTCATACTTTTACCATGTCGGCACTGAGTTCTTCAGGCGCAACAATGGCGAATTCAATGGAAAAAAAATCAAATTTCAATACATTAATACCTATATTTGAGTAATTGGAGCACTTATATGTTCAGCTAGTTTACTTTCCTGGGTTGGTTGTTCACCTAAACCTTCATGATCATAAATATCTTGATTTGATGTTGTTGCATCAACAAATTCAATGATAATGATTTATTCTAATGATTATCAAACTAATCTATTAACTTAACTAATTATATTTAATCACTAAACACGATTAGTAAGGGGTGGATTATGAATTAGATAAAATACTTAGATAAGGGGTGACCCTGATTTGATATTTATATCCAATTTTTGTCTTTTTTCTCTATCCCCAATTAATTTTCTTATCCCCAATTAGGTATCCCTTTTCTAAAGCAAGTGAAATAATCATATGATTTGAATTCATTGTTGATTTTAAAGTTAAAGATGATTAAAAATGTAACAAAAGCTTACATAAACATTTATCCAAATTCGAAAAAATGTATGGAAAATTACAAGTATATAGAAAAAATCGTCATTTAATACATTTTATTTTAACTTCTTTATCTTTTTTTCCTTGCCAACTTTCTTCAAGCAACAACACTGTCATCCACTGTACCAAGTATGGCGTCTGTGTGTTCTTGGATTACCTTCCATGCCATACTTACATGTCGTTCTTCGGTGAGAGTTGCACCAACAGCAAACCGGATCATGTACACTCCTCCTACCACAGCATGAGTCATATATATACTGCCGGAGGCATTAACAGACTCGAGCAACTTTGAATTTATCTCATTTGTTTTCTCCTCAATGCAATTGTAGTCCACGCCATTTTCACCTAATTTTCCGTTGAAAATCGCAGCGGGTTTTAATCGAAAGCACACCATGGCGAATGTTCTAGGAACCACTATTTCAAATCTTTTGTCCATTGCTATGAGCCCGTCGAAATGCTTAGCCATCTTCACATGGCTCCTCAGGAAACTTCTTAGATTAGCAACTCCATAGCTTCGAAGTACTAACCAAAGTTTCATTGACCTAAATCTTCTGCTGAGTGCTATTTGCCAATCTTTGTAATCAATAACCTGCTTTGAATCAGTTGCTTTGTTCTTCAAATACTCTGGGCTTGTGGATAAGGCTTTGACAAGAGCATTAGAGTCTTTAACCCATAAACAACAACAATCCAAAGTAGTGAAGAACCATTTGTGTGCATTAAGGCTGAACGAGTCTGCCTCCTCGACACCATCAATGAAGTGCCTGAACTCCGGGCAAATACAAGCACTTCCAGCATACGCGGCATCCACATGAACCCAAATACCGAACTGTTTTGCAACCTCACAAAGTGGCCCGATTGGATCAACTGCGGTTGATGAAGTTGTACCCACAGTAGCACATAGAAACAAAGGCACTAACCCGGATTCTATATCGGCCAGAATTGTTGAAAGAAGAGCTTGTGGAGAGAGCCCAAAGTCAGTTGCCTTAGACGTTGCAATAGCGCGGAAATTCTTCGGGTTTATACCGGCAATTTGAGCAGCTTTTTGAAGTGCACAATGGGTTTGATCAGAAGCGTAAACTACTAACTTATTGATATTTTCTCTTCCAATTTTGTTGAGCATTTTATCTCTTGATGCGGTCAGTGTACATAGAATGGCTTCACAAGTAGTCCCTTGTAAAACTCCTCCACCTGAACTTCCTGCATTATCATCTGATGAGAAAAGGAATGACTTTGGAAGGTTAAGCATCTGTCCGAGCCAGTTCATCACGATACTTTCTAACTCAGTCGCAGCAGGTGATGACATCCAATTGAACCCAACGACATTAAATCCAGTACTAAGCATTTCCCCAAGGAATCCGGCAACGGAACCACTAGAAGGAAAATAAGCAAAGTAATTTGGACTTTGCCAGTGAGTAATACCAGGGATGATATCATTTTGAACATCTTGAAGAATGGTCTCAGAATGATTAGGAGCAGTTTCTGGTAATCGTTTGCTGAGATACCCGGGTTCGACCTGGCTTCTAACTGGATAACTTTCAACATTTTTGTAATAATCGGCTAGGAAATCAATGATCATGTGACCTTGTCTTCTGAACTCATCAGGATCTAGTGGGTTTTGAGAACATATTGACATGCTCTCAAGGTTATCAGTTGGAAGACTGCCCATAATTCCTACCTTTGTTGCTACAAAATTAATGAACTATAAGAGAAAGAGAGATATATGAGTAGAGTTGGTTTTCAGAGAGAGGTACTAAGCTTAGAGTAATGAAGAAATATGGAGGGTGTAGAAGTGTTTATATAGTAAAAGAGATTAAAGGGTAAAGAAAGGAGAATCGGCCTTTATTTGAAAAATGAGACCAAATAGACGACCACGCGTTGTTTGGAGGAGGGGAGGGATGAGGAACAAGGGGGAAGGTGGATTAGGTTGGTAGAGAATGACTTTTGATGAACGATTCCTAGTCAAACCTACTAAACATGAAAACGTATATAATATATATGCTTTTATAGTGAATTAGTGATCAAATAAATGACGCATGATAGAGTTTTCCTTGTTGAAGAGAAGAAGTAGGTGAGTTCAGTGGACAAATTAACACATTGTAAAGAAGATTGAGCATGCACCTAATGCACAAATAAATTAATATAATGAGTAAGACTTATCAAAGACACTGAAGATTTCTTGAATGAATGTGTAAAGGAAAGATGGCTGAAGAGATAAACTAATAAACCAAATAAGTGGAGATGAAGTGGAAAACTGAAACTGAAAAAAAGAGGAAAAAAGATGTAAAGTGGAAAATGCATTATGTATACGACCTAAACTAGACCCACTAATGAGTGTAGTAGGTGGAATCGGTGGATTCCTGGTAGAAGCATCAAGTAATTCAGTCCAGAAAGGAAAACGCAGAAGTAGTTACATATGGACGTGTAAGTGTGTGGAACGTGTATCTGTGTTTGACCAATTCAGTCCTTAGTCAATGGAGAGTCAAACCTGAGATTTAATATTACTTGTGAATATAGATGTTCACGTTTACGTGATACGGTAAGATATTCGAGCTATTTTTCAAGTTCACCTGACCAGGAGCTAATGACGACGAAGTCGCATACAAACTTCTTGAAATACATGCATGTTTGTTTACGTCAGAGTCGAAACTACTGAGCATGGTTTTTAAAAACGTACACTTCACGTTTCGGAACGTATGCTTTGCTTCAAATTTCAGCATCTCTCTGAAGCGGTCATGTGAGACGCATTTTTCATGAAGCGTATGCTTCACGTTTCGGAGCATACGAGCATACATTTCGTTTCAAATTTTAGCATTTCGCTCCGAAACGATTATGTGAAGTACGTCTTCTGACTTAGTCAACTCCTTTCCCGCCTAATTTTTAAAGCTTTTAAAAGAAAAATATGAATATTTTAAGGGGGAATCATTATCAAACAACCCACCTCCCACTCGCTTAGAGAAGATTGAATTGATGTGCACACACTTTGTTTTTCATAATAATTTGACTTATATAAAATTTATATAGATGATATCTTCCTAATAAATTTATAATTACTAGTTACAACTAATTTATTTATAACAAAACATCCGCTTCAAACATCAACCATGAAACGACACTTCACGCTTCGATATATGCATCATTTCCTAAAATGAAAAACGCTTCACGCTACGTTTCACGCTTTCAATACCTTGCTACTAGAGGTGTAAATTGGGTTGTGTTAGCACGAGTCCAGCCCAGCCCAGCACGCTAAAATCCGAGCCCATCCCAGCACGGTCCAGCACGTTAGTTTCATGGGCTATGCTGGGTTAGCCTAATGGGCACAATAGCACAGCACGCGGGACGGATAAGCACGTGGCCCAATCCAGCACAACACTTTAAGAAAGCACGTCATAGCATGCACAAGTACACCATATAAGAAGGCATAATACATCACATTTTGTGTAAATTTCACAAAAGAGTCACTATTCTAGCTAGTTTTTGACATTTTATGCTAGCTTATTTTTATAACAACACGTATAATACCTAAATATTCGTAAAATATATTTCATTTTGACGTTTTATGCTAGCTTATTTTTATAACAACACATATAATACATAAATATTTGGAAAATACATTTAATATCGTTGTTATAATGTCGTTACCTATATTTGACTAGAACATTAATTTACATGCCAATGATCCAATTTTATATTGATGGGCTATTTCTTTTTATTGAATAAACTTGTTAATTTTACTTGAAATAATTTCAAACGATATGTCGTCTATTTAAATTCTCGTGATAATGTCTGACTTAATGTGTACCAATGTATGCCAGCACGGCACAACACGGCCCATCACGTTTATTCGTGTGGTGTGCCCGTGGGATGTGCTGTGCCTAGATTTTGACTAGTAAAGCACAACATGACACAGCACAGCACGCTTAAATCGTTGGCACAACACATCACGACACATGGCACATGAAGCACGCGACTTCGTGTGCCGGACTGTACCTCTACGTGCTAGGGAGCTATGTATTGAGCATACATATGAAATCTTCTGAGTGCTCATCAATATAGAACGTCTCAAAAGAGAAGTTAACATCAAATGTTGGTCGGGTAATTAAGAGTGTCCACAATGGACGAGTAAAAGGTGGATTATAACTATATTTGGTCGAAAAATCAATCGCAGTGGGCAAGAGTATAACCATATTTGGTTGGAGAGAGAATGTATTTCAGAGTAAATTTGGGTGAGAAGCTGGAGTAAAACTAAATTTAGTCAGACGTAAATTAAAAGTTCGTCTGGTATCCGGCATAAATACCATCTACGTTTGAAGCGGGACATAAAACTTTAATTTCATTCGATGGTCAGGCGTAGAAAGAATGTTCACCTCATTCGCGCGTAGATTAGAAGTTACGCCTGAACTTAGCACACACACCATCGGCACGATGCAAAAGATATGGGGCGTATATATAAGCTACGCCTGGTTCAGGCGTATGTTTAAGTTACGCCTGACTATGATTTTGCTCCAACACCATTTTGTTGAAATACTCCCAAACCCAATTTTTTTAAGGTTTTGGTTTTAACATGGTCGCTCCATCGTGGACGCTCTAAAGAATTTCCCTATCAAGCTTGGTATTATTTGGTCTTCCAAACTTCATTACTGTATAACCGTCTGTGTGCACCAGCTGCGTCAAGATCAGGATGTATAATGGTACTTGCGGGTTCGATGTAATTGATCACCTCATATCTTCTCTTGTATTAATTAGATAATTTTGGTCGAGCATTACCATTTGAAGACACAAATTACGAATTGAAAGGGCCAGCAGCCAGCCAACCATTGAGAGCATCTCCAACAGATGGTGCAAAAAATCCGACGTGGCTTTTCTATTTAGTCATTTTATTTATGGGGTCTAAACATAAAGTAAATAATAGGACCTCATATCCAAAAAACCATCTCCAAAAGTAGAGAATTTTAATAAAAAATTAGTGAAAAAATATGACGTGGAGGTGGAGCCGGAGGTGTAGATAACACTTTCTTGAACACCTTTATAATTAGTAATTGGACCCTACTATTGGAGATGGATTTATGTCAAACAGGGGTCTAAAATCTTATGCGTCACTAAAAAAAGAAGATTCACCCTCTGTTGGAGATGCTCTGAGAGTAGGCCGTAGGGAGTGGTTTTTCTCCCTTTAGCAGCCTAATTTATTTAGTCTTAACATACTTTAATTTTTGATAATAATGGATATTTTTTTTAAATATAATGTATTGTAATAGGAGTTTTCCCACAATTTTCTAGTAGTATTTGGTGGATAAGAAATTTTTCCATAGGGACAGCACGAGTGCTAACCTAACAACCATGACTATTACATGGAGTTACCAAATTTCGCGGAGGTTAATCAAACTCCATGTTATTGAAGACCGGGGAATGATATATTTTATGTTGGCATTCCTTGCAGCAGCCTTGCTTAACCAGAAAAGACATAGGAATAGTTTACACAAAGAAAAATAACATTAAGCACAAAATTTAGACCTAGTCTAAATGAAACTGCTCTGTGTTTAATAAATGATTTTGGGGTTCCTCATTAGTTAAGTGCAGTACAACAAAATTTTCGAAAACATCATTCAACAGAGGAAGCTGTTATAACTTGTATGTTCAGTTATTAGGTTTTGTGAGGTTTCAACTAAAGAAAAAAAAATCAAAAAAGAAAAACCTCAAAAAAATAATAATCAATAATTAGCATATTAGTTGTGATACCTTAACTCACATTTTAATCTTATGTGTTTGTTTGTAGTTGTATTATATATACGAAAAACTACACCTAGCATAATGTTCGGTTTAGACTCTTTAGAAAAACTTTTACTCCTTATATATAATTTGTATCATACAGCAGAACCATATATGGGAAAGTGTATTTAATTATCCACTTAACTGCTTACCAATGTGCTGTTGAAACCTACCTAAATATCTTTCCACACATACTTTTTGAGCATGTGTTTTATCTCATCAGAGACATATATAACAAAAAGAATCTTTGGGCAGAGCTGGAACTTTATGGATCACCAAGGCAGCTAAAGGCCGTGAAAGATTTTATGGAACTATTTTTGAGACTAAGGAATTAGGTTGTAAAAATACTGAGACACTCCCCATTAAATTATGAGCATGTATATTGGTGCTAATTTCAGAAACACATCAGAGTGAGATTCCATGATTGAGAGAATGGAGATAAAACTTACATCTTGCATAAAAAAAAATCTGAATAAAGATGGTAGACTTGTTCCTATTAAAAGTTGTTTATCCAGCCTTCCTGTTTATTATCTTTCTCTTTTTCACTTGCCTGTCATTATCGATAAGAGAATGATCAAACTTATGAAAAATTTCTTTGGGATGCAGTGGAAGGGAAGAAGAAGATAATATGGGTTGCTTGGACTAAAAGATGCATACCCAACCAGAGTGGTGGATTGGGTGTTAAAAGCTTGAGAGACACCAATAAAGTGTTGCTTGCTAAATGGGTTTGGATATAATCAATAAATAAAAAAGTGTTACGGAGAAAAATAGTTCATCATAATTTCATAAGTAAAGATAACTATGAATATTGAGGACAACTCTGCTCAGTGTAAGAGTTTGTGAAAGAATGTAACTAAAGTGGTGCCTGAGCTACATAATCACTATACTTTCAAGATTTAAAATGGCAAAAGTATAAGATTATGATATGGTACATATGGAAGATTATGATATGGTACATATGGATGGATATAGGTTGTTTGAAGAATCTTTTTCCTGTGCTTTTTAACGCTTGCTTGTAAGGACAAACATACTGCAATTTCTGACACAATAAAAGAAGGTATATGGTATGGGGATTTCATGAATCATTTTAATGACAATAAAAACTACAGTGGAATCTTCTTAGGAGGGATTTGGGATCTGTGCTTGTTCTTGTGGAAGGTGAACATGAGCTTGTTATTGTGGATATCTTCAGCATCAAGAATTTTTATGATAGTTTGGCAGGTCTTATTGAAGATTGCATTTTCAACAAGTATCTTTCGAAGCAGGCCATTTAATCTAAAGTAAGCTGGGCAGTTTTCAATAATTTCTTCCTATTATAACTACGTATATTGAGACATAGATGGATAAACTTGGATAGGGAGGGGTGTGTTTTCTGCAATACTGAAAGAGAAACTGTAGATCACTTTTTGTTGCATTGTAATTATATTGTTGAGTCTAGGACCATATTTATCAAAGTTTTTCAAATATCCTGGATCTTACCAGATACCATGCATAAGCTTTTTGATGCATAGGGTAGGAATGGTTCGAGAGATACTTTCAAGGAGGTCAGGAGTATTTTTCATTATGCTCTTCTCTGGAACATGGAGGGAAAGGAACAATAGAGTTATTGGTGCCAGGACAATATCTGCTTATGAAATTATTATTCGAATTAAGAAAATAATAGTTTTATGGAGATGTGATATAGGAGATTTTAGGCACATCGATAGTAGTCTAGTTTTGCACAATTGGGAGACAACTATACATATGCGATTATGTTCTCCTAATCTTTGTAATGGGATTTGTCCCCCCCCCCCCTTTTTTTAAATATAACCTTTTGTCTTTTGATATTTTGTGACAAAACTAATCACATAGGTAGCAGGCAATTGTTTGTTAGAGCAATGCTCGTTTGAACCCACAAAGCGTTGGTATGTCAAGTTTGGTTATCAAATTCAGTTCCAAAAATCGAAGCTGCTTGATTTGATTACTAGAGTCAACTTCATTAGGTTAGACTAGGAACGTAGACTTATTGATCCTTGCTCTTGTTACCCATCAAGAACATGAAGACGTATCGGCATCAACGAACACATCATTCTTCAGTTCAAGTTTAGTAACAACAGGCTTCACTTGTTCCATTTATCTCATACTAGTTGTTTCATACAAATTGAGTATATGGAGTTACAAAGTATAGTTTATTTGTGGACTTCTCGGTCGACATTATACTAATTGGTAATTTGTTATTATATAATGAATTCAACTTTCAGATGAAATCAATCCTTGATATAATGAAAGCAATTTCATAAACATAGTATAAGGAAGTAGATGTAGTTGCAGGAAATCCTACACTACACCCCTCACATGATTTAGTTATTACTCAACTCATTTTTAGATTTACACTCTTAATTTTATTGATCAATCTTTGAATGTTCTTACAAGAAAAGATAAAGGAATCAAGAATGACATCTGCTCTAGACTTTCTCTCTCCTATTTACTTATTTCTTACTCAAAAGTATCTCTCTCTATTCTTTACAACTTGAACGACTATTTATAGGAAAATACATAGTAGATGACAGCTAATCTGTCCTTTATTTTCGGGTATGGTCTGCGACATTCTCGCAACCTTATAAATGTTAATTTTGCAAGCTCTCTAATTTTCGCAGGACTATCACATCTTTCTCGTGATCCTAGCTGACGTCGTTTATCGTATCATTTCTGAAATTGTTCTGCGACGCTGTTGTGTTGTGTTGTTGGTAATTTCGCTGAGAAATTATCGTTGCGAGATTTTGATCCTACATCTTGCCTCTTCTCATATCTTCTCTGCAAAGTAGAGAATGATGTGAGAAATGCCGCAGCTGTTCATCTCTTCATATTCTGCATTTATCACACGTATTCTTTCTTCCATTTGTTTCTTGACACGTCTTCTATAAATGCTGCTTTTCAACCGCTCACGTCTTTTCGTCTTAATGGTGTTTATTTCTTCGAGTAAAAAAAAATTCCTTTATATACTCTTCTTACTCTTCTTTCCACTTTCTTTTTACTTTCTCTTCTATTTTTATTCTCTCATCTCTGCAACTCTGTTATTCTTCTGCAAGTTCTACTGCTGTAATTTTCCCCCTTCAATCCTCTTATTTTTTATTCATTCCCATACTCTATATTCAAATATGGCTCCAAGTGGTCATAGACATGAGAAGAATTTAAAAGATGTCCGAAAGATCTTGCTGATAAAGGTTTCACACTCTCTACCATTCCTGGTGAAAATGCCAAATCAATTCTTTTTGTCAAACTTTTCTCTGATCAGTACTGTGATGATCAATCAATCATAATTTCGCTAGGTCTGATTCTCGAAGGTCTCCCTATTCCTCTTTATGACCCAGATCTTCCTTTATTCTATGAAATTCTCGCTCACTCGGGATTTTCGCGAGCTATCTTTCAACTGAGTGGGGACTGCATCCGTCTGATGCTAGAGTTCGCTAACCGTGGTGCTGGTAAAGGATCTTTGTACTCCAAAGAACTTAAGGATCCTAAATTCGCATACCTAGAGATAATTGCTGAGAAATACACAGTAGCGAGTTTATTTGAGAACTATGAACTTATCTCCATGAAGAAAGAGAATACTCGCTGGGGTATTCGCTTAAAAAGGAAAGATAACATTGATGAAGCTAAAATTCTCATGCAAGATATTGACTGGAATTCTAGTAAAAACACAACTCCTCGCCAATCCAAAGATGATAAATGGTGTGTTTTTCCTTTAATGCTAAAAGGACCTTACATTGCTGGGTCAAATGTTCTTCCTGCGAATCTAGCTGCTTATCAACCTTAGGTTTTCTCTTGTCCCGAGAAGGAGAAAGAGGTATGTTTCTTCCCATTTAGCTCACTTTATATTTCTTTATTTGTTTTTATTATTCTGTTCGCTAACTCTTGCGACATTCTGCAGATCCAAAAACTGAAAGATAGTTATAACAGGACTGGGCAAGCTAGTACTCTGTTAGCTCTTCGCTCATACATGGATGAGGTAAGAAATTTTCTCTTATGATTTTAAACTGTATATTGTTGCTTCCATTTCTTATTTCTATCTGTGTTTGAAGATTATTGCTGAAATAGAAGAACCTGCTGATGTTGCGAAGACTGGTGATAAAGGTAAAGGTGCTCTTCGCAGAGAAAAATCAACTGCTTCTCCTTCAAAGAAAAGGAAAGTCCGTTCTTATTCCCCTTCAAATATTCCTCCTCAAGAAAATTCCGAAAGTGACAAGGATGATGAGGACAATGATGATCTTGCCGCAAGTGAAGATTTTCCACCTGAATCTTCTATGGCTAAGCTCTCTGGCCTCTTTTCTGATTCTCTGCAAGGAATGGGAGATAGCCAATTCGCTAACACCTGCAAGGCTCTCGCTACAATTTGCGATGTCCCTTTGCTGGATGGTGATAGTTCTCTTCGTGGAGTTTCTAGATCAGTGACTCCCGACTCTTGCATTCCCTCAATAGCTTGGTATATTTTTATCCTTTTATTTCTTCATTGTCATAACTCAAAATTTCTTTTTATATTAATATTTTTTATATTTTCTCGCAGGCTGGAAAAGCTTCTTTCACTTTTGCCTCGGATCTAGAGAGAAGACGCGAAAATCTTGAAAAGAAGAATCTTCAATTTCGCACAAAGAATGAAGAATTGGAAGTTGAAGTTAAAGGTCTTCGCGAGAAAAATAGACAACTAGAAATTGATTCTTTTTCGGATAAGAACAAAATCTCTAGTCTTCAGCAAGCTAATAATCAACTTTACGGTATGTTACTTTTCTCTTCATTCATTCATCCTGTTGTTTTATCTTATTTAAATGATCCTTTTTGCAAACATTTATGGTCTTTCTGATGAAGCTACTCTTCTTCGTTCATTTCCTAATGCCTTGGATAATGATACCCTTCTTGAGCGTCTTAACAATTCCTTAAATAGCTTCTCAAATGATATAATTTCATCTCTTTCTCTAAATGAGCTTAGATCTAAATTTCGCCTCTTAGAAATTGACCATAGATCTAGTTTAGGCTTATCCAACCGATTTAAGCGTCTCCTTCTTGATTCTAAAGAGAAAACCAATGAGTTAAGAACCAAAATTAGCGGTCTCATAGATGATAAGGATCACATCTCTGATCAAGGTGCTAAGGCTTTGGCGAAATTCCAAGAGACTCTTCTTGAAGTTCAACTTGAACGAGATGAAGCTAACCGCAAGAACATCGAACTCTGCGAAAGGGAAAATCAAATTCGTTTTCGTCTTCTTATAAGTAATGAGGATGAAATTGTTTGGGCTGCGAAAATATTAGATGATGCTAGAAAAGATTTAGGTGTAAATGTTAGTCTCCAAGTTGAGCATACAGCCTTGATTAGAGATATGATTTCTGACAGAGAAGGTTACTAACTGCTCTTCTTTACTAATCTTTTGCTTCTTATGAATTTTCATCAAGTTAATAATTGATTGTCTTTTGCTCGCAGATTCTGAAAATAGATATCGTGAAAATATTGAGGAACTCGAAGCTGAAAAGGAGGAACTCTCAAAGAATCTTTCTTCTCGCAACGACAAGTATTCTAGATTAAAGAATCAAATCAAGATCACTGTTGCGAATTTTAAGAATGATGCCATGCATTTTCAAAATCAAACTATCCAAATGGTTTGTGATGATCATAATATTCCTCATTCTGATTATCCTTGTCTTTTGGAAGAGATCCCACAGAATACTCCCAGTCTGATTATTTCTGATAGCGGAGATGATGATGAAGAATCTGATGGTGATGAAAGTTCTAATGGTGATGAAGATTCTAACGCAGACGAAGAATGGAACAAGTCTGATGAAGATAATTAAGGATCAACTAAGAAGTAGTCTTTGTTTCTTTCTTTGATTCTCTGTAATACTTGTACATTTATTCCTTCTTTCTGTATATTTGTGTTTCTTTCATTTTGACATGCATTCATTAAAACAATTCTTCCTTGCAATACAGTTAATCAATATAATCACTAATTTTTGAATCTTTGAGTAAATATATCATATGGAGTCAAATAACATTTTTTAATTTCATTCATTCCCATACTTGCCTCTGTTATTAGTATCCAAATGAGAGATTTTATTTTATGCCTCAATTTCGCAGTTAATTATGTATAATTTCGCTATCTTATACGAAGTGAATTTTGATTCTTTTCAAAATCTCATTCCCGTGTGGTCTTATTTTGCCTTCCTAATTAAAGGTCTTATTATGCCACCTCTTCTCATTGCGACAAAATCGCAGGACGTCCTTGCACTTTCATGCAAAAACCCATTGATCTTGCCTTAAATTTTTCTTTTGTATTATGGCCTCTTCAGGAATGTTGCAACAATATGACAGGTCTAAATATTCTTGCGAAAATAAAGCCCCATGACATTGCCGTCTTGTGACGAAATCGCAGGACGTCTTCGCACTTTCATGCGAAAACCCATTGATCTCGTCTTATCTTTTTCTTTTATATTATTTCCTCTTCAGGATTGTTGCACAAATATGACAAGCCTTAATACCCTTGTGAAAATAAAGCTCCATGACATTGCCGTCTTGTGACGAAATCGCAGGACGTCTTCGCACTTTCATGCGAAAACCCATTGATCTCGTCTTATCTTTTTTTTTTGTATTATTTCCTCTTCAGGATTGTTGCACAAATATTAAAAGCCTTAATACCCTTGCGAATAAAAAGCCTCATGACATTTGCGTCTTACGACACTTATCAGCTCCCTAATGGAGGGTGCTGCCCTTATCTCCCCCTGGTTGCCCCTTCAAGGAGGCGTACTTCTACCGTACAAGGTTAGCTCCTCCCATCCAGTCTTAACAACAACCAGTTGTTTTCGCATCCTCTTATCCCTTTTACCTATAGGGCTTATGGTTACGAGACTGCACCCTAAGTGGGGTTTTCTTCAGGCCGAGTGCAGTATAAGCCAAGACTTGTCAAGAATGGCAAAGTACGCTTCAAACGTCCCTGGCACTATTGACTCAACCGTGTACCTCGGCGCCTTGATCAGATATGCACTCCTTGGGAGAGTCCTTATTACCTTAGTCGCCCAACCTAAGTCATATGCTTAAGCTGAGAATCCAAGGTGCCTCTCCCGGATGGGCTTTATTGACCCCAAATCTCCATGACTCATGTTCTGGTGGCGGTGTAGCCTTTCCTTGAGCCATGCAACAGGTACCCCCTTATATGACGTACTTTAGGTCTTACATTTGCCTCTTGCGAAATTGTATTCGCGAACTAGGGTGTACGCCATAAAGGTTCGCCTCTTTCTCTTTTGTCATTTTTCTCTGATTATTTTCTATAAAATTCTTTATCTCTGCGAGAGTCTCGCATATCATCATATTGTATTTGGATTTCGCAATCTCAATTTTGTCATTCAATCAAATGTATTTTTGAGAATTTCACTTATTGCGAGAGTGTCGCAACAACTTAATCATTCATACATTTCTTGTTTTTATTACCTTTGTCATCCTCTGCTTCTTCATTATTTTCTGCTACTGCTTCTTTGGTAGTGGTATGTTCATCATTTTTATTCTGAGCTAGCATTAGTTTCGCAATACCTCTTCTTATTTTCTTTCGATTGAATCCACCATCAACCTCTCACTTCTCTGTGTATCTTTGATTTTGTGTCGCCAATTTTCCTTCTTGTTTTCTCTTCCTTCGCAAGATTCTATCTCTGTTTCGTAACACCTCTTTCCTTCAACCCAATCTCCCTTTATGATTCCTACACCACTGGGGTGAGGGAATTTGATGCACTGGTGGAAAGTTGAAGCTACACCTAGAATCCCATGTAGCCAAGGTCGACCAATTAACGCATTGTAGGGTGATTCTACATCAACGACACAGAATAAGATTTCAGAAGATATTCCCTTCAATGGATTTCGCATAGTAACCTCCCATTTAGGCTTGTTAGCAGTACCATTAAAACCATATATCGTATATGTTGATGGTATAAGATCATCATCTCTTCCTCCCATAGTTTTATAAGTATGATAAAATAAGATGTTCACAGAGCTTCCAGTATCGATTAGAATTCTATTAATTGCCCATGAATCTTCAGCTTCATCATCCTCATCTTCTTTCAATTTTGGATTAATTTCTAATTTTACCTCCAATGGATTATCATGCACCACATACAATAGGTTTGTTGCAAACATGGCATTGATAAATGATAATATAAGATATCTCTCATCTACACGGCCAGCCATTTATCTACACATAGTTCTCCATCTTTTAGTCAGGTGTTTCAAACTTTAGCCAATCCTCTGTTTTAATCCAAACACATCTTCTATACCAGGTCGCGAAGAATTATTACTTATATATGCCCCTAAGAATGTAGTCTGCAAATGATTGAAGGATGTTATTGTGTTCTTTGGTAGACCTTCAAACCATTTTAACGCCTCTCCTGTTACTGGATGCGAAATATTTGCACATATGACATCATGATTTTCCTATTGTAACATGCACCTCACATAGGCTTTAATGTGTTGAATTGCACAAGTTGTTCCATCAAAAATGCTGGTTAATGCGGGCAAATTGCATTTCGATGGTATTCCTCCTAATTGTACTTCCCTTGTAAATGGAGTTTTCGCAGCTTCTTCTATTGCTTCATCCAATTGTCTTCTGCCTACTTCTCCTCTATTATTTAGCTTTCCTCTCATTTCTTCTAATTCTTTCAAGATTTGTTTATTTACACCTGAATTTTGATCCATTGGTTTTTTTAATTTCGCCTCTCTTCTTCTGCGTTCATGTCTTTCTTCTCTCGCGAAATTTTGCATTTCTTCTTCATTATCCTCATCTCGTCTTCTTCTGCGATTCTCTTCCTCATCTATATCTTGAATTCGCATATGATGATGCCTTTTATTTTCCCCTCCACGATTTTGTTCATTTCTTATCAATTCCATTCGCTGTCTTTCAGCCATCCTATGTACTCTATCATACTCTTCATTGAGATTACCGTTATTCCGATTTAGTTTACGCTTTCTTTCTCGATTGTCGTGATTGTTCTGGAGAATTGTCTCCTGAAGCTCTTGTTCTTCCATTTCCGCTCTCAATCTTTCACGTTCGCAGATTAAACGTGCTTGTTCAGCATAATGTCTTTCAATTTCTTCTTCAATCGTCTGTTGATTTCTTTGAGTTTCTCTTTCATGTAAAATTCTTCTTCATTCCTCTCGATTTCCTTCGCCATCTTGGTCATTTCGTCCCTGACGTTGTCCGTTCTCTTGATTTCCACCATTTTCCCATCATCAAAAGTTTCATTTTTTGGAACGTAACGATCATCAGCTCTTTCTCTATTTTCGCGATATTCTTCATTAAGATTTGATATTTCTTCTTCAATATTTTTTCTAGCATTGATTGTGGTTGAGTTTCTCCTCATTTCTCTTCTAGTCGATCTTGAATATGATTTTTTAATACTTCTCGATCTTCTATTTTGTAGTCTTATATTCTCCATCCTTAATTCGTGATTTTGCCTTGTTAGATTTGCACGTTCTTCTGCCTCAGCTCTTCTTTATTCATGTATTCTTCGTCTCAACGTTTCTAACGCTCCAATTTTCTCATCTCCATGAATTATTCCTTCATATGCTTCTTGATTTCTCTCTACCTGTCTATGGTTTCTGTTTTGTTGCTCTTCTTCTACTTCTTCTGCCGAATTTGATTGCCAAGTGTGTATACTCACCCTATCATAATATGTATTCCTCTCTTGTACTAGTGTTTGTTGAATTGGTGGTTGAATTTTATTTTCTCTATTACTTCTCATTATAGTATATTCTCCCATTCACTTGTTTCTCTCCCAGCAATTCTCTTGCTTCTTCTAACAGTAGTCGGTTGTTCGGATGTATTTCTTCTTCTAGCCATTTCTTCAATGTTAACAATATTGCAAGAAATTATGTAAAATTCTTAATCAATCACTCTAAATCTTCACAAATCTCAATATTAATCTTCAGCTTTTTCTAGTATAATCTTCAATCCGTCCCTGTTTCTAGCGCCATTATGTAGTTACAGGAAACCCTACACTACACCCCTCATATGATTTCGTTATTACTCAACTCATTTTTAGATTTACACTCTTAATTTTATTCATCAATCTTTGAATGTTCTTACAAGAAAAGATAAAGGAATCAAGAATGACCTCTGCTCTAGACTTTCTCTCTCCTATTTACTTGTTTCTTACTCAAAAAGATCTCTCTCTATTCTTTACAACTTGAACGACTATTTATAGGGAAATACATAGTGGATGACAGTTAATTTGTCCTTTATTTTCGGGTATGGTCTGCGACATTCTCGCAATCTTACAAATGTTAATTTCATAAGCTCTCTAATTTTCGCAGGACTATCACATCTTTCTCGTGATCCTAGCTGACGTCGTTTATCGTATCATTTCTGAAATTGTTCTGCGACGCTGTTGTGTTGTGTTGTTGATAATTTCACTGAGACATTATCGTTGCGAGATTCTGATCCTACAGTATACTTGCGACATTCTATTTCGAGGTTGAAAGTGGATTCAGGACCGATCCTAAATATAAGACCGATCCCAAGTCAGAAGCGATCCTGACAGAGTTCAAGTTCGGTTATACATTTTTCGAAATGTTAATTATCTTTGGGTTTCTGCAAACATCAAGATGTACACTATAAGAACCCGTAAGTTCGTCAACATTATTTGACCGGTTAAGGGGCGATTAAACCGCTAATGACTTGGTTAATTAAACATGAATATTAATTAATAAAAATTAATCATACACTAATCTAGAGATAATATTAGTGTTATTGGATAAATCTTCAAAAGTTGTGCAAAATGAACTACTTGAACGTGTTATTAGGCTACCGGGAGAAGAAGAAAATCATCTAATTATATGAAGACCAAAATGACTATTACACGAACAAACGTGTTCAAGGAAGCCGAGTTATCTACTATGGGAACCCAACTTCCCATAACCAAATCATGAGTTCCTTAATAGGTTTTATTCTCAAAACCAACTCGATCTAGAAGACCAATTCATTTTTTTTATCTTCTTCTGTTCTTCATCTCCTTCTCTCTGTGGCATGATCAGTGGATTACACTCCCTTCGTTCCACTTTAGATGATTGCTTAGGGTTGTTTTTTTGTTCCACAGTACTTGATAGTTTTCATATTTTTCTCACAAAACTACCAACAATAGCTTAATATTTTGTCCTGGAACCATAACTTTATTTTTAAATACACTAATAGCAATTGATGTTTGAATATTTTTCTTAAAGAAATCTTTTATATCTCACTTCATTTCTTAATCTGCGTGAAAACTCCCAAAACATCATCTAAACTGGAACGGAGCGAGTACATGTTATTTCTGAAGAAAATTAGTGAAATGGATGAATCATAAAAGGGTTGATGAGATTGTAGACTTGATTTGATTAAAGCCTCTTATGGTTAAGGTTTGCGGAGTTAATTTCGAGTTTGTGTGAAATTGATTATGGGTTTTCTATTTTGAGGGAAATGTAGAAGAATTAACGATTGAATCTCAATCTACAATGAAGGAAAGGTTTTTCTTAATTCGAAGATCGAGTGTGTGAATTTGATTGGTAAGATGAATAAATTGTGATGGGTTTTAATTAAGTATGCAATAATATATTTACATGAATTTTAATTTTGATTTCAAATGCCACAACCAGAAATTATGTTCTATGAGGTGATTAAGTTGTTATAGAAATTAGAAGAGGGGTTTGTGTGATTTTATTTCTGCAAATTAGGGTTTTGAAGCTGAAATTGAGATGAGTATGGTATGAAGGTGTGAATTGTAGTTTAAGGTAATATAAAAACACATGGAAAAGGAATTGAGACTGGAGGTAATAGTTGTGGCATGATAGATGAGGAATTGGTTGGTGACTGTGTATGGGATTGGATAATTGTACTTGGTGGTTGAAAGAGCATTGCAGATGTTGTTGAATTTGCAGTTGTTGTTTTGTTGAGTTAAATTATAGATGAATGTTAGGATATTGCAGTTGGAATGAATGTTAGGATATTGTAGTGATGATGCAGGTTATGAAAGCAGTTGCAGACCTGAGAATGAATTGATAAAGAAGAAGATGATGGTTAGGTCTAAATGTACATTGAAATAAGGAATTTATAGAGGAGCATATTTGTTGGTGGCTTAGTATGGAGGTAGATGGTGAATGACAAGGAATGCTTTTGTATAAAGCAAGGGTGAATAACATCTGGTGAGTGTGGAAGTTCAACTTGAGGTTGAATGTGCTACCTGTGTTGAATTTTGCAGGAGGCTTGAATGAATGGTAATGTCTCTAATTGCTGGTGGCGATATTTTGATGACTACATAGATTTGGGGATGGTAATGGAGGTGAACTGTCAGTATTGATAGGATGAATAGTAATAGAGGTGATGATGGGATTTCTGGTGGAATAGCTGTGATGATGTGTAGCAACATGGAGCAAGGAATGCGTCACAATAATGCTGATGATGAGGATAATGATGATATTGAAAAGGGATAGGAACTTGTAGATTAAATATCTTGATGTTGGCGTGATTTGTCATCAAATCATGTAAGAACTCTTGTAAACTTCTTGTAATCAGTGAGTTTCATTTTCTCTGCCAGCATCATGAGTTTTTACTATGTATGTTCATGTTTGCGTATATCTTAATATGTGTGTGTGTATGTAGTATACGTTGTGTGATTGTCCTGCGAGAAATGTCTGTGTTTTCCCACGACTCTTAGCTAAGTTGAGTAGGCCGGAACAACCGGTCAAATAATATTAGTAGGTCGAGAACATACGGTCGAATATTATTATACATTATTTTTCTTAGTAGGATGGGAACATCCGGTTGAATATTATCTTATCTATTTTGTTTATTAAGATAGTAGTGTGGGAACAACCAGTTGGATATTATTAGAAAGCCGGGAACATTCGGTTGAGTATTAGTAATATGCCAGGACAACCGGTTGAATATTGTATATACTATTTTATTTTGGGGGAATCGCATGTGTGCACATTATACTTATTTTTTTAACTATCTGATCTTGATGGTATTATTATTATTGATTGGGATTGTTTTAGTATCGTCTTCTCCAATGAGTATGGCGAGGTTAGGGTAACACTTTTTTATTTGATGCATGAGTTGCAGAATGCCTTATTTCATTATTGTGTTTTCACTTGTTATTCTTTTAGAACTGTGAAGCATGTTAGTGGTTACTTGAGAGTTGTATGTTTCCATTGAGCACTCCTTGGGATGATAAGATCACTCATTTTCGCTTCAATTTCAGTTAGAAGAAGAGATAGTGTACGGGAAGACATGCGCTTTCATAGCTTAAAGCTAAATTGACTTTTAAATTATTGTGTATCTTTTTATATATGTACTATTTCTATATCTGTCAAACAACACATTCATATCACTTCATTTATATAGTATCAAAGAGTTTGGGTTTGTTTTTAGTTTACTTTATGTAAGTATGATTCTCAAAATCGATAATATAGATTTGATGTTTCAATTAGGTTGTAATCTTATTAGATACGCAACCAGGTTATTTATTTGGGTCATCATATACACGGATTGAACTTGGAATGTTTATAAGATGTTGATATAGTGATTTGAACATGTGATAAAATCTTATATCCTAATGTTCAAGTATTTACCTTTGATAATCAAGGAAAGATCCTAAAACCAAAATTTTGATATCTATTAGGTATTCGAAAATATATGTTTCACATATGCCAGAGGTTTGCATATCTCTGGCTAATATTAATTGTCAACTAAGAGCGATTTCGGTTCATGAGTTGGAACACATTTGGTAAATTTTAATTTCGGAAATAATATTCTTTGCATATCTTTCAGAACTTTTGGATTTGATTATACCATGTGTTCCAATCAAGCCTTGGTCATAAAACTGTAAATAATGGAGTTTGTATTCTTAAAAATTCATCCCTTGATAAACTGCCTAACCGTTTGTGTGGGAAGCCTATTTGTCGATATATTATTATTTTTAGAAAAAATAAATAATTAGAGAGACTCTTGCAGTTGGATTTCTCAATCCCTAGCACTCTGGTGTCCTAGATGCAAACCTAGAGTCATCCTCTATAATGTAAGTTTCTTTACGAGACTATATTAGGTTACAACTTTGAAGACTTCAATTAAGGATGCGTGAATCCCGGTTAGACTTTCTTTTACTTGACAGTTCTTGTATCCAGATCATGTTCTACTGATTATTATAGTTCACGAAATATAGATCAGGAACAAGATAGATAGAAACCACAAAGTTCTTCTTCATCTCAGATTTTGTGATTCCACAAAATACATATCTAAGCTCTTCATTGAATTTTTTGGATTGTTCTTGTAACGTGGTAGTGATTTAGGTTTTTTTTTTATAAGAATGCAACTATTTCTTATCTGTGAGGTTTGCACTTGTTCCACTGCAAACATATTTTCAAACCTTGAATAAAACATATCGAAAGAGAAACTGATAGGCTTTCTGTTAGAAGTAGATAAGTATCAAAAGTCTCCACTATGGATGAAACAACTCTTCGTTGTAACAGACTCCAGTTAAGAAATCAAGTGCGAAGAACCATATCGGGTTCAAAGATGTAAGGACCACAATTGAAGCTGAGTTCCTTGGAGGGTGAATTCGGTCTCAACAACATTCCAGTTCGAAGCCTGGCAGTAGGATAATGTCTGTAGCTACTTAAAATAGTACGGTTTACAAACTTTTGCATCTGTGGTTTTCCTCGTTAATAAAATTTTGGTGTCTTGTATTATTTTTTTTTTCGCATTATTTTATTTATCTTTATAGTAGGAATATCATAAGTGTTACATAATAAATCTGTATATTTTTCGAGCCTTATTGATTGGGATCTTACAAGACTCGTTCTTGTTTAATTCATATCTTGAAATATATATTACAACTCTTGTGCTTTTTGGAATTTGAAACTTGTACAATTAGGGTACATACTAGATTGATCTTGAATATTTATTTTTGATATCGTTCAAGAACTCTTCTACACAATCAGGTAAACATACCTTTGGCTTATACATATTGATTGTGGAAGAGAAAGAGAGAAAATCTACATACAATCTTACGCAAGGGTCATTACTGTTGACCTTCTTGTGATTGTATTAGGTTTTGTTCATACAGGTTGAATGAAGAAAAATTTGGTGGGGTACTTGGTACCCTCTCTTTTTCAATACTCAGTATCCTCATCATTTCAATTGGTATCAGAGAGCAGGAAAACATGATAAGATCTAACAACTTGTGTAATAATACTTGGTGCAATCCAACCTACAAGACAATGATTCATAATAAAGGTAATGAAAACCTAAAAAAGACTCAGTTAACGTACCACAAGGTATTAATAATATTTTCTCTGAATTAGAAATTGCCAACTGACCAAATACATGTTCTAAATTTATGGCAAGTACAATGAACCGCTATGGTAAATTCTTGAATGAATTTGACTCTCATGATAAAGGAATGGTGAAAAGGAGAAGGTACAACACCAATGTTTTTATTCGAAAACATATATGGATCGACAAACTTGTCACATTCAGTAGCACATATGAACAGAAAGATCCGATATCTGATATGTAGACAAGTTTTACTTGGATGACCTTAAAAAACAATATACAAGTAATAACCTAGTATGTATCCAAACTGTTACATAACCAACTTCCAACAAAAATAAGTCTTGTAATCTTTCTATATAGATATGAATTCTCAAGATTATCTTGTAGGTTTTATACACTCTTTTAGGCTATAAAATTGTTGAGATTATTTAACGTACTACTTGAGATATTTGTATTATAAAGATAAACAAAATAACGCGAAAAAGAAATAACATAAGACACCAGGAATTTTGTTAAGGAGGAAAAATGCAATGCGCAAGAAACCCTGGGACCTATTCCAGAACTTCAACACCACATTGTATTAAGCCTCTACAGACACTAGCCTACTATCAAACTTCATACTGGACTCTAGTTGAGACTGAATCGACCTTACGAGTAATTTAACTTTAGTTTTTCTCCTTTATGTCTCTTGGATATCGCTAGTGCCTGTAGAGGTTTAATGCAGTGTGGTATTCAAGCAGGACGAGGTCTCAGGATTTTTCTGCAGGTACAGTTTTCCTTGTTGATAAAATTTATGTTGTCTAGTGTTATTTTTTTCTACATTATATTGTTTGTCTTTATAATAGGAATAACACCAAGGAGTACGTAAATCAATCTAGATAGTTTAAGTTCTTACTATTTGAGATAAAAAATAATACTTGTTCTTGTTGAATTCATATTTGAAAAGTTAGGTTGCAAGTTTCATACTTTTTAGAATTCATATCTTCCTAATACGGATAAAACTAGATTGATCTTTGATATTGGTTTTTGAGATCGTCCAGGAATTCTTCTATAGAATCATGTACACAAACCTTTGGTGTATACATATTGATTATGGAAGAAAAGGAGAAAAACTCTATATACAATTTTCTTCAAGGGTCTTTGCTTTGACCTACTTGTGATTGTATTATGTTTTATCCATACAGGTTGCAGAACGAAAAAGTTGGTGGTGTACTTGGTACCCTCTCTTTTCAAACCGTTCCCGTCCTTTGTGATCAAAGCAAGACTGGAACAGCTATTTCTTGGTTTATTCCAGGATTGTAAAAACTAATCTCTCGAATCTAAAAGTACTTATATACTACATTTTGTTAGAGCATTGCTCGGTCGAACTCGCATGCGTTGCTATCTCAAGCATGTTTGTCAATGTTAGTGATCAAAACTATAAGTCTAGATTCTAGTCTTCTATAGCTAAGTCTCGGACTAGGATAAAAAGTGTAGTTGAGCTCAAGAACTCCATGACAATCATCATACAAGACGAAGGACTACTCAAGGAACTGGTGGAACTTCATCGACTAAAAGGTATGTGGAGACTTGAACTTATTTATCACTCAAAAGTCTATCTACTCTATCTCCTATTTTGAGACAAAAGTCGTTTTGCTATATAGACTTTGATTATACACATTTGTTATTTCGAGCCGAGTTTATCTCGCCTATCTATTTCTCGAAATATGTGTTGGTAAGCTTTTTCTTTGGCCAAGTTCATCTTTACCTAGTGACGAAAGTCATGATACGTTTCAATCACTTTGAAAATTGCTTACTTTGACCAAAAATAGTTTGTGAATAACAACTATATAATAACGTCCTCTAAGAATGTTTCAATGATTGAAATGAGAGTTTAGATTATATAACCAATGATGGATATAACCATTGTATGGCAACACATATATGTATAAGTCATTTTTCCTTGAACCGAAGTTTGCGAACTTTGTTGATCAAGAGAACCGAAACAAGAGCCGTGAACTCAGTCCGCGAACCCAGTCCGCGAACTGGCGGAAGTTCTCGACCCGAGAAAATCTGCTGGAGTTTGAGAACTCCTTCCAGGAACTTAAGTCCGCGAACTAAGTCTGTGAACTTAAGTTGGTTATATCTAAAGACGATTGTTTGTGAACTTATTTATATTAACTAAGGAATGCAAAATGCAAACCATGGCTATAAAGTTCATGAACCGATTCGAGTGAATCAAATCGTTTTTGCTTCGGTAGTGTCTTGTGTACTTACATAAGATTTCCTTGCTATTGAAAAACTCTCTAACTAGTTCATTTGAGTCATTTGAACTAGTTATGGTGAAGAAGAATACGGTTGATATGAAATTGATCATATGGTTAACCATTTGGTTAACTATTGTTGAACCAACAAATGTACATGTTTGGGTACGGTTACACAAACCTAAAATCGTGCATTTCATTTGTGTGTAACAAGCTACGTTTTCGATCCAACGGTTGAAAGATATTAGCTTGAATATAATCAGGTTTTCATCTAACGGTGAATATTGAATTCTTTGTTACCAAGCTAACATTGGTTGCAAACCCTGATTTGAAAGACTATATAAGGGAGAACTCTAGCAACTGGGAAACCTAATCCCCACACCTCCTGTGTGATATTAGTTGTATTAGCTAGAGTCGATTCTCCTTTAACCTTAAGATTCTTCTTATAAACCAGGTTAACGACTTAAAGACTTCATTGGGATTGTGAAGCCAGACCGATACTACTGTCTCGTAGTTGTGTGATCTGATCTTGCTGATTCTATAGTTTTGAGTACAATCGTAACGATTGGCTTGAGATTTATATCTCCGATAGGCAAGATAGAAAAGTAGTCACAAACATCTTCGTCTCATCGTTTGTGATTCCACAATATATTCTTTCTCCGCGTCGATTAAGATTATTGTGAGGTGATTGATAATACTAGGCTGTTCTTCGGGAATATAAGTCCGGTTTATCAATTGGTTCATGTTCACATTGATTTATCAAAAGATGGAACAAAACTTGTAGGTATTTCTGTGGGAGACAAATTTATCTATTCCTGTATACTTTTCTGTGTGATACAAATTTGTTTATTAAAGTCTTCGACTTTGGGTCGTAGCAACTCTTAGTTGTGGGTGATATCAGCTAAGGGAATGAAGTCGTAGTATCCTGCTGGGATCAGAAACGTAAGGAGCACAATTGTACCTTGGATCAATGTGAGATTGATTGGGGTTCAATTACAGTCCAGACCAAAGTTAGTTTGTAGTAGGATAGTGTCTGTAGCGGCTTAATACAGTGTGGTGTTCAATCTGGACTAGGTCCCGGTGTTTTTATGCATTTGCGGTTTCCTCGTTAACAAAATTCTGGTGTCTGTATTATTTCTATTCCGCATTATATTTTGTTATATAATTGAAATATCACAAGTTGTGAGTTTGAATCAATCAATTGGAAATCCAACCTTTGGTTGTTGATTGAAATTGATTGATCCTTGAACATTGGTCTTTGGTACCGTTCAAGTGATTTCTCTTGTATTCAATTAGACTCGCACATTTCTATTTGCTTGAGAAAGAATTGAATCAATAAAGAGAGATATAACTCTTTGATATAATTTATTAAGATTGAGTCTAGTTGATTCTCTTGAAAGTATATTGGAGTTTGTCCATACAGATTGCTAATCGAAATATTGGGTGAGGTTTTTGTACCCCCGCTATTTCACATTTGTTTTAAGGGTTCAGAGGCACTTATCACACAAGCATCAGCTTACCACCCCACCCCCACCACCACCTCAATTTATTCACTGTAGACGAATATTTTGAATAATATTATGGTTTTAAACACATGTTCAATGTTATGTCGATCAATGTCTACAAAAACCCATGAATATAGCAGACATCCCGAAAATATGAAAACAAGCCAGAATATATAACCAGGATCGGTCCTGCCACTAAGGATCGGTACTGGGATCGGTCTTACTTCTAGGATCGGTCCTGAAATCCATTTCCGAATATGAACTAAGTTTCAAAATTAAATTACTTGAACATATGTTTCTGAAATCGCTTTCAAATATATTTATTAAAGTTCAAAATTACCCGGAAGTTCAATACACTAAATAATAACAAGTTACCGATTGTGAAATGTCGAAACACGAATCTATTGATAAATTATTTTTCTTAACTTCATATATATAAGTTTTTGAAACAACTATTGTATATCTTTCTTTTCCATACTTTGATCATAGTATAATGACCAAGTCACCAATACTAAAGTTATTAATGAATAAAAACTTGTAACAACAAAAATGGAAATGGAACAAGTCATGTCTATAATTACTAACCTCAAGTTGAGTGATGATTTTTTAGTTATATGTAATACATCTTCAAGTTTTCATGAGCGAATAAAGAAAGTACTAACATTTCTATGTTCCTAATTTAACCTAACGAGTTTACTTTAGTAAGTGTTACGACTTAAAAATGCCTCTGCAAATTTTCTTAAGCTTGTAATCAGCAACATAGTGGTTTTATGCGCAATTTTATGGCCAAAAGTGTTTCAACCTTATATGTTTGCACTACCAAGTACAAACGGCAACAATCCTTCGGAATGGCAACGAAAAGACTTAGTATTTTCTCTCTTCAACTCTTATCACATCCCATACTGTGCAAGAAGGTTCTCCATGTTACTTGCTTGACGAGTTTAAGGGAAAGACAAAATAACAAATTCCAAAGCTATGAAAACTGAATCCATTTTATTTCATAAAGGGCAAGATTACAAGTTCGTACAACAAGGGACTTTACAATCTTATTCACTCAAATGAAAGTTAACTCTCAATCTACTAATAAGGGGTTCTTCTACCAAAACGAAGCCTTATGAACTTATTATTATTCTAGCCTATTTATAATGCTAAAGCAGTACCAAAATCGTGTGCTAACAAGTACACAACCCTATGTACATCCATTTATCGATAGACAGTTTATATTTTCGCCAATGTGCTTTTAGACTTACATGCTTTTGTTTTATCCTCCAATTGATGATACACCTTTACTTGGTGGTTAGGTTCTAAAATGAAGGTTATAAACCCATTTTGTAACTGTTCCAAGCCATCTTCATACTCTGTTACGCGTTATGCGCATAACTGACTTATAACCATCATCCTGAGTCGTTCATGCACCATCATGGCGCAATAGTTGGTCTGGCCATCCACTTAAATCACTTACATCGTAGTTATTATATGAGTAAAGTCATTCCATCCCTTGTCTAAGTTTGCTGCTTGGCTCAGTTCCATATGGTATGTACATCACTTGCATTCTTTTGGTCGAGCAATATGCAACAATGTTGTGTTTGGCATCTCCATTGTTGCACATGCACTGCCAAGGCCTAAACCAATCCTTGGATCAATTCCTAAGTCATTTCTTAATTTGTCTTGTGTCCTTAATTCATTCTTTGAGATGGGCCAACTCATAATTTTTGGTCATGCGTCATTGTGCCACCAATGATGCATATGTGAATGACATTGATTGTCTCATCTTCATGTTGCTGCATCACCGGATAAATATAGATTCATTTGCTATGACACTTGACAATCCATTCATACTAAGCCAATCAAGTGACTCGAATGTTTGAACTAAATTTGACATAGCAACGCTTGGTTGGTTCAACCGAGCAATGCTCTAAAAAATACAAAGCAAGTTCATGAACTAGTTTTCATGTTTTTGAATTACTTTGATCCCTAGCAAACTTAACCTCTTAATACAGACTGATTCAAAAGAACGAAAATCATGTAAGCACGTGAGAAGTTTACCTTGTAACACAAAGAAGAATGTGCACATGAGTATTTGTCGATTAAGAATCGTGAAAAAAGTTTAGCCAACAAGATTATATTATTAGACTCGTGAACCTTCAAGCAAGGTTGGAGTTCAGGAACACCCAAACACATGGTATTTCGCGAACGAAGAAAATTTGTTCATGTAAATTAGATTTTTGGAGTGTTCAGTAACATATTGAAAATTACCTAGTTCACGAACTAATAAATATGTTCTTAAACAAGAGAGATTTTGAAAAAGTTCCATAAACATACCCAAAATTGCGTAGTTTGCGAACCAATAATAAATTTGTCAATGTAGGAGCAAATTTACAAAGTGTCCAGTAATACATTGAAATTGAATAGTTAGCGAGACAAAAAAAACTAGTTTGTGAATACTTGTGCACCTTGGAGTTTAGTAACATCAATAAATTGCCCAGTTTTCAAATCAAAATTCAGTTCGTAAACAAAGGTGCAGTTTGATGTTTTCAGGATTATATTTTAAAAACATAGTTTTTAAAGCAATAAAAATCGTTCTCGGCCTCAAAAGTGATATGACCTATGAACATCCAATGCCTGAGTTCATGTTTCGAGATCTTCGAGTACAAGCTTGAACTCGAAACTTTTTCTTTGCAGTTTATTGTATACTAAAAGCCATACGACGTTGTCTCAGTAGATAAAATGGTAGAAATATTGAGTAAATAGGATAGTCGGTCTTCACATACTTTCGTTAATGAAATTTCTCGTAGATATCTTTGTTGTTCGTCAGTCTTCAATCTTCGAGGAGATTTGATGACTTCTGATTCTCAACTATCATGCTCTAATCATAGTCAAACACTGACTTTAATAAACTATAAATCAAGATATACTTTTGGTAATATAATATTAACAACAATGTAATGGCCCGACCCTCCACCGATATTGTCCAAACTTAGCCATTGTAGCAGCTTCCCGGGAAGTAACCCATCACTGGATTAATCCCTTCTGAGCACGCTTAACTGCGGATTTTTATACCAACTCTGGAGCCAATTGTGCTGAAAAGGCCTCGGTATTAGGAAAGGAAAAATAATTAACTGTATTCCTTTGGTGAACCCTACATGCCGAATTGGGGTATTACAATACCACCACCTGAAATTGAAGTCGTCCTCGGCTCCAGAATATATATATATATAAGCCCATATCTCCAATGTTCCCTGCCCCTATTGAGACAAGTACCTGACATATCCCGTCCAGAGTACTCTCTCATCCCCGACTCTCCACATATATTGTCCTTACTTAGACACTACGGCTATCCGATAGTGTGGGATTTCTGACGGGCACTGCTATTATCATCCAACATCAGCTTTCCAGGAGGTCACCCATTCCTGGATTACTCCTGCCCGAGCATGCTTAACTGCGGAGTTTTGTTCCAACTTTGGAACCAATTGTGCTGAAAAGGCCTCGGTGTTAGGAAAGGAAAAATCAGTACCTATATTCCTTCGGCGAACCCTACCTTCCGAATCAGGGTATTATAAAAAATTTGATACACCAATACTCGTAGGTTCAAACGAGTGATGCTCTGACATAAACTACTCCAGATGTAATTAACCATCACTACTTCAATTGCTTATATCACTACAATGTCAATGAATGGAAGTTCTAAGCTAAAACTATTGCCACCGGGTTTTGCATATTATCTCATTAACTAAAAAGTTTCCAATTTCAAAAGAAGAGGGTATAAAGTACACCGCACATTTTTTCGTTCTGCAACCTGTATGGACAAAACCTAATACAATTTCAAGTAGACCAACTTAATGATTATATATATATATGTAGTTTATACGTTTATCTCTTCTCAATCAGAAGTCTAGACAATAGAGTCCGTGAACCCGATTGTTAAGAAGAGTACTTGGACGATCCCAAAAATCAATATCGAAGATCAATCTTCCAAGTATGAAACTTGTTATCTATCTTTCAAGATACAAATTCTACAATAACGAGTCTCGTAATCGTTCACAATTAAGGTGGATGTAACTAAGATTGAATATGCACTACTTGTATAAATCCTATTACAAAGATAAACAATATAATGCGGAAAGGGAAAAACACAAGACATCAGAAGTTTTGTTAACCAGGAGCCGCAATAGTATAAAAACCTTGGGACCTCTTCCATATTTGAACTATGTTAGAGCACTGCTCGGTCGAAATCGCAAGCGTTGCTATCTCAAGCTTGTTTGTCAAGTTTAGTTGCCAAAACTATAAGTCCTGATTTCTAGTCTACTTATAGCCAAGTCTCGGATTAGAATAAAAAGTGTAGTTGAGCATTAGAATTCACGGCGTTCGTCGATTGAAGACGAAGAATTACTAAGGGGAGCTTGTGGAACTTCATCAACAAAAGGTATGTAGAGACTTGAACTCATCTATCACTCAAAAGTCTATCTACTTTATATCATATCTGAGCCAAAAGTCGTATAACTATATAGATTTCATGTTTGCACATTTGATATTTCGAGCTGAGTTTAGCTCGCTTACATATTTATCGAAATATGTATTGGTAATCTTTCACTTTAACCAAGTTCATCTTATATTCTTGACGAAATTCAAAAGATGATCATGTAAAAATTGCCTGGTAACATCTTCCATGATTTGTGTGAGACATTCATTTGATGTAGACTCGGAATGTTTCATATTAATCATTCAATCACTTGAAAATTTCTTTGAAGCTAATAGTTTGTGTGAGACAACTATTGTCGTCTTTTAAGAATGTTTCAATGGTTGAAATGAGAGTTTAGAGCAATTGGATATAAGCACAGTACGCGTACTTGCATATGTGTAATCCAAGTCCGGGAACCATGGTATGCATACCCGTATGCGTACTGATTGGTTTACCAGAGGTCCGGGAACTAAGTACGCATACCGGTACGCGTACTGGCGTGAGGTTCAAGTTCCGGGACTTTACTGAGTTTGGTGGTATGCGTACACGTTCGCATACTGGCAAACCCAAGCTTAGTCCGGCCACTAAGGTATGCGTACCCGTTTGCATAGTGAGTGGGTTATGTTATAAAATCGGTTTGTTCATGAACTAATACATTTATATAATAAGGAATGCAATCTTTTGCAAACCATGGCTATAATGTTCATGACTTGATTCGAGTGAATCAAAATCGATTTTGCTTCAATTGTGTCTTGTATACTTCTATGAGAATATAAACAAATGAACAACTCTAGAACTAGTTTTATTTGAGTCATTTGAACTAGTTATGGTTAAGATGAATAAGGTTGATATAAAAGTGTTCATATGGCTAACTTCGGTTAACTATTGTTAAGCCAACAAAGGTGCACACGTTTAGGTTCGGTTACTCATATCTAAATAAAGTCACTTTTCATTTGTGTGTAACAAGCTAAGTTCGATCTAACGGTTAAAAGATATTAGCTTGAGTCTAATCAGGTTTTCATCTGACGGTGAATATTGAATGCTTTGTTACCAAGGTAGCATTGATTGCAAACCTTGATTTGAAGACTATATAAAGGAGAACTCTAGCAACTGGGAAACGTAATCCCCACACCTCCTGTGTGATACTAGTTGCGACTAGAGTCGATTCTCCTGTAACCTTAGGTTTTTCCAAAACCCTGTAGGTTAAAGACTTTAAGAATTCATTGGGATTGTGAAGCCAGACCCAACTATTTTCTCTGTAGTTACGTGTTCTGATCTTGCTGTTTTCTATCGTGATTGAGTACTATCTTCTCTAAGATTTGCTCGAGATTTAATCTCTGATAGGAAAGATAAAAAAGTAGTCACAAAGATCTTTGTCTCATCGTTTGTGATTCCACAATATCTTGTTTCGCTACCATACCATTAATATTATTGTGAGGTGATTGATATTTCTAGGCTGTTCATCGGGAATATAATTCCGGTATATCAATTGTTTCGTGTTCACCTTTATATATCAAAAGACGGAATAAAACTCATAGGTATATCTGTGGGAGATAGATTTATCTATTCAATAGAATTTTCTGTGTGAGACAGATTGGTTTATCAAGTCTTCGACTTTGGGTCGTAGCAACTCTTAGTTGTGGGTGAGATCATCTAAGGGAATCAAGTGCGTAGAGTCCTGCTGGGATTCAGAGACGTAAGGAGAACAACATTACCTTGATCAATGTGAGATTGGTTAGGGCTCAACTACACTCCAGTCCGAAGTTAAGTTGGAGTAGGCTAGTGTCTGTAGCGGCTTAATACAGTGTTGTTTTCAAAACTTCTGGTGTTTGTATCTTTTGGAGTAGGCTAGTGTATGTACCTTTTTCTGCATTTGCGGTTTCCTCGTTAACAAAACTTCTGGTGTCTGTGTTATTTCTTTTCCGCATTATATTTGTTTATATAATTGAAATATCACAGGTTATGTGTAAGTTCAATCAATTGTGAATCCAACCTTTGGTTGTTGATTAAATTGATTGACACTTGGACATTGGCTTTTTATACCGTCTAAGTTATTTCTTATATTCAATCGATCTCGCAAATTCCTATTTGTTTGATTGCAGATTGAATTGAGAAATTGAGATATAACTCTTTGATATACTTTTCTTAAGATTGAGTCTGAATGTCTAGTTGATTCTCTTGAAAGTATGTTGGAGTTAGTCCATACAGATTGCTAAGCGAAATATTGGGTGCGGTTGTTAGACCCCCACTTTTTCAATTGGTATCAGAGCAGAAAAACACGTTTAAGACCTCATAAGTCCGTGTTTGTAGCGATCTGACTCTATAGACAAAAGTGTTATCTCTGATAAATGCAACACCAGAGACAAAAGTTTTGTTTCAATAAAATCTATTAAAGAGAAAGATTCGTCTATCTCGAATTTAGATGAACATTATGTTCCAACGAAACAGGATTCCACTGATAAGTGTTTTCTCGATTACCTTCCGAATGAGTCTGACTCTGTTGAAGAAAGGGATGCAGCCGAAGAAAGTAAAATGATTCTAAATCTTGTTACAATCCAGGCTGATAGAATCAATCGAATGCAAAACAATGTCAATGCACTCACTGGTATAACTCTAATTGAAAGGCTCTTAGCAAGGAAAACTGCAAAGTTTTCTCCTCTCTCAAGGCGATACTCAAAAAGGATGCCTTGAAAATTGAACATCTTTTGAGTAAACTCTCTATTCAAGGATGTTTTAAAGAGTCCACTATACCAATCGCTTCTATCCCAACTGAAAATTCAGTTCCAGAAGCTAAATCGCAATCTCTTCCGATTAGAAAACATGTGCTTGTATCTTCCTCTAATCAAGGAAACTTCACATCGCTCGGAAGAAAGAAATATCCTAACAACGTTGTTAAGTCTGGTCACTCTAATCACTCTGGTGATCAGAAAGTGTGTCTCTTTTATGATTCCAAAGGACATGTTGAACGAAAAAGCAAATCTAGGTTGAATAACAATTCTATTGTTAAGCTTCAACACACCTTAGATTTAATTCTCAAAGGTGTAACTGACATTCGGATGTCTAAACCAATTGGTTTTAGTACTCACCCTATGAAGTCTTCCAGGAGAGTCGATTCAATTTGCTCATCGAATGTTCGGACAAATTGTAACTCTGGTAAAATTTGGTCAAGGAGATTTCAGAAAGGTCCCTCTCAACCTTATGAGAAGAATGATGTTCAAGATGTGAAAAAGGTTCCAGTTGATGGGAGTAAAAGTGGAGTTCTGAAGGATAACTTAATCTGATAATTGAAAGATACAAGGATCTTATCAACAGGCTGTCAAAATCCTCCACAGAAATCTCTTCTGGTAAAGATTCTAACTTAGTCTCATATTTTGACGACAATAAGTTTTATGATGTTTTTCACATCAAAAAGGAATTTATCCTATAATTGGAAGAAAGAAAAAACTCAATCGTGAACACCATTCATTTAATGGGCGTAGGGCTCATACTTGTGATAATTAATCACAAGGGTTGAATGCTTACTCATAAAAATCCTGTTGAGCAAGATTTGCTAACAGTCAGGTATACTTTTGGCAAAATACTTTCTGATTAGTTGAGTTATTTTCTTATCTTCCATATCTAAACTATTGTTCACGAACAACTTTACCTAAGTATTGGTTGTGTCTCGAGAATTTCTTCGACTGTCTTATTTTGGTTTTTTGAAAAAGTTTTTTGTTGCAACTATATTGCCTGCTACTCTTGTGCTTTAAATTATTTCTCAATTAGAGATATAAAATTTTTTGATCCAAAAATTTGTGAAAGAAAATCTTCACGTATCAAAATTATATTGTTTTGTCTTACCATGCAAAAAGGAACATTTCGTTTTGTTTTTGTTTTTTTTGGGGGTTCGGATTGTGGTCGTACGTGTACCCATGTCTTACTTATCACGAACTTCCTTTAGAAACCTTAAAAGTTACCCTTCTTAAGAAACCATTTAAATACCAAACCTATTGAGTCACGTACGCATACTCTAGGTTATTTTATTTTTGTCAAGAATGTCTTCACCTTGTCGCGCTGGTGGTTTTGCAAGAGGTTTTCTTGATAAAGTATTGGTTACGAGTCCAAAGGGAGGAATAAAAGAACCCTAGTAGTAGATGATGATAAAAATCCTGATGTCTCATGCTACTATGCCTATACTCATCAGGATGTTGAGAATGGGGATATGGTTTCTGCTGAAGTGGTTCATGATTTTCTTAAATACTTTGAGGAAGCAAAACTGCAACTTGTTGATACTATGAAGGGTATTGATGTGTTAAGAAGTGAGTTGAAAAAGGTTAATTCAGACCTTGTTCTCATGAAGACACATGTTAAAGATCTTCTCAATGAGGATATCTTCTCTGAAGAAGCAGTGGATGTTGTCAATCACGAGCTCAGAGGACTCAAGACTCGTGGGGGTTCCGGAAGTAATCTTTGATTTCTGTTCATGATCGATTTTGTTGGTTTAGGAGTCTTTTGATTTATGCTTGCTGTCTTTATTTTGTCTAGGAAATTTCTTATGAGAATTACTCTTGTGTTTTAAGAAGGATAATTAGGGTTTGGAATATCAATTTATTGTGAGTACACATAGCTATTTCCAATGATTTTCATCTTGCAATGTTTTTAGATTTATTTAAATTCTAAAGTTTATTTGGAAGATAATTTTGCAGTATTAATCTTTATGGTTTTATATATTGCAACTTGTTATGGGATATGTGTGTTTGCTTCCATGAACGTTGATTGTCCCATACTTGCTCAAAAGTTAAGTCTATCATATGTCTTTATGCAAATATTGATAAAAGATAGAATGAAGTTTTGACAACAAAAGTGAAGCCTATTATGTCATTATGCAAATATTGATGGAAGATAGGATAAACCATTGTTTACAAAGATTAAGTCTATTTTTTTTTGAAGCATGAATATTATTGAACTACTTAAACGGAGCAATTACACGAGGGTATATGATACCTAGATATTCATCGATTACATTTGGAGTGATATGCCATAATTCTAAAAAAGCAAAACAGTGGATCATAGCGCGATCAATGGTCTTCGAATCAGAATTGCATCGGGAGGAGATGTTGGAGTCGAAGGTCGGAAGGCCTTCGTTCAATGCTTTCCACAAGAAAAGTTGTACTTTTGATGGACATTGTAGAGTCCATAAGAGCTTGATTGATGGTAAGGTTGTTTGATTCGCTTGATTGAAGGTGCTAGTCATGCAAATGCGTCCATGTGATGAGGTGTACTGCCGGTATGATAGATGTCTATCTCCTTTTTTTTTTTTTTCATTTTGATCCATCAGGAGGTGATTATCGGAGAAGACAGATTTTACTGCTAATAATGTTACTAAAGTCATACTAGAGGATTACAGACTCTACTAAAATATTACAGATACAATAGGATTACAGACTCAATTAGATAAAACTAATTATGCTATTAAATCTACTACCACTATCAAGTAACAATTACTCGCTAGATGTGCTTTATAGATGAGCACTTACAATTAAAACTACAATAGAAAAGTGATAAGAATCACTGATCCCTACTAGAAAAAATTTAAAATTACATATATTTAAACTAATATGAATAAGAATAAAGGAGATTAACTTTGAGTTACTTACCGGGGCTGAATATTTTTTTCCTGCGCTCTTGGATCATTGTCAAGATAGTGGGTGTTCTTTAGGATGATGGGGAATTTGGGTTGACTGATAGGTAAAAGTCTAATTATAGGGACTCGGAAGATAAAAGCACGGATATGCCGAAAGACAAAACAAGAACTTCAGTTGATCTCCTAATATTCATGCATACATAAAACCCTCATGAGACACAAAACAAAGTCCAATAACTTAAACCTAGATGATCCATCTATCACGTTGAGACACCTAACAAATCCCAGTCTAAATGGGATATCTATAAAATGTGCAAACACGTCATCACTTAAATTTTTTCTTTTACTTTTTTGTTTTTAATTATTATTTTAATCCCAAAACTTGCAGAAACAAAAAGCAACAGTGTTGCCGGAGATTTTTTAAGGAGTTGTCGGAGACTCGCAACACCAGATTGGGAAAACACAGGATCACTAATTGAACGAGATGTCTTCTATCAATCAATTACATGTAAAACTCAAATGGAATTCCAACAACCAACAACAACAGGAATTCGGAACATAAGGTTGGACAACAAAACAAACTCTGAAACAGATCCGAAGAAGAAACCAACAGAGAAATAAAACAAGATACTGATTCTAAGGAATAAAGAAGTAACATAACAGACAAAAAAATAAAATCAAATCAACGAAATGAATCATGCATGATCAAGGATTAATTTGGAGTCCAACTGACCTAATTAATTGATCAGAATAAGAAGATCGAAAATATAACTGGTGCAATTACTTCTGAGGATGAATAGGAGATAAAGATTAAAAGCATGAATCCCCTCATACTCTTACCTTAACCTTACAACAGAACCCATTCATAAAAACAAAAGATTCATCACCGTCTTTGTCTCCAAATACAAAAATCTTAACTTTTTTTTTCTTCATTATGAGTGTTAGGATTGTATTTCATCCCCAGCAAGCATCGATTACTCAGATCTTATTATCGGGATCAGAAATTTCATGGAAAAGAGGAAGTCGGTGGTGGTGTTGAGAGAAGAGAGGAACATTTACGACTAGTTGTAGTAGAAGATGACCTATGCACAAAGGGAAGATTAAGTCTATTACATGTCTCTATGCAAATATTGATGAAAAATATAATGAATCTTTGAATATTCTGTAGTATTGGTCTTTTCCTGATCCACATCTTTGTGTAAGTACTCTGCGGCTCCATAAGTTCTCTTATGTTGAGCATTTTCGTTAAATTAATCATGGGTTCTCTTGTGGTTAATTTAAATGAGTATTTTGGATACAAATTCATGTTTTATGTGATTTATTAATGTCCAAATAAATCATTCTTTTCTTGTGAAAGTAAGGTCGCTCTTGTTGTTCTTTCGGGAATGACATTTTATGGGGGAGAGTTCTTAATTGAACTTGTGCTTAATTGCCAAATCTTTGTGGGGAGTGTGGTTGTGGAATATTGTAGGAGTTTTCTTGTATCTTTATAAACTTCTTCATGAATACACTAGTTTCGGCTATGTGAAATCATCGAAACAAAGTTGATATGTTCTCTTTTGGTCATGAAGTATCTCTATGGAAATTTCATTAGGATCCCACTAGTTTTCATACCTTTGCCAATTTATATTGAAAAAAAATGGGAGAATTAATGTGTAGTTCACACTACAAATATATATGGTTTACGAATCATTATATAAGGGGGAGTGGTTTTTATGTGAGATGAAGTATTGACTAAGGGGGAGTGATACATATCACCACAGTGTTGTTGTCAAAGTTGTGATACAATTGGACTTTGATGTTGTATAATAATATTATGACACTGTATAACAATGATTAAGAGCTACTGTTTTCTCATTGTTATAGCTACGGATCTTCAACAACTATGATGTTGAGTTCAACACGTTCAGAATCACTGGAGTACTTGGAAATGATGAAGATTTCGAGTAATGTTGAAGAACCAAGGAAATCAAGCATTTGTATTGAGAGCTACAAAGTTTATTTATTTTGTATTTCATATGTATTGATAGTTTTGTCACTAAAATTGATAAAGGGGGAGATTGTTAGATCACTGCTCGGTCGAACACGCAAGCGTTGATATCTCAAGCTTGTTTGTCAAGTTTAGTTGCCAAAACTATAAGTCTTGATATCTAGTCTACTTATAGCTGTGAATACCAATATTCTGCGGAGCACATGTCACGATCTTAGTGGCCGCATACAAGATTAACTGTGTAGCTCTCCCTATACAGAGAAGCCTGAGTAACAAAGGATACCTTTGCAGATCTACTTTATCCCATCCTAAGGAAGGATGCCTCGACGGTTGAAATGAGAAGAGTAAAAGCCTAGTCTACATGGAGGCAGCTGGCAAAGGGACAAAGGTAGATGAGATTTCTAATCAGCATTAAATGCACAAATCTCTTATCTACACGCATAATCAGAGCACGTGGAGAGAGACTATGTGGCAGAACCCGATTGGCATAAGCAGGTGGTGAACGAAGGTACAACCTACACTAAGGTTGGGGAGTTCCCGAAATAAGGTGGGTTAGTTGAGATGGAAAGGTTCGAATGGATAAGGCAAGCGGCGAACGAATGTACCATTTGTACGAAAGGTATATCAGCAGATGATGGACCCAAAGGCAGCAAAGATATACCTGGAGCAGAAGGGGCTATAAATACCAAGCCTCACCAACAAACTAAAGGCATTCAATATCTAGGAGAGAAGATCTAGTCTTAAGCTTATACCTCTTTAATGTTTTGAACTTAAGTATTCTTCAATTTGAGTTCTCTCTATTACTTTGGGAAGTATTTAAGATCTTTGTAACCACCATACTTAATACAAAATAATCACTCATTACCCCGTGGACGTAGACGAAAATCGAACCACATAATCTCTTGTGTCTCATGATAACTTAGAAGCTCTTACATTATATTTGTGTTCTTCGTTATTATTGTGATCTTGAATACCTTTTATTACTTAGTATTATCAGTTCAACAGAGGTATCAATACTACTTAGTATATGATTCTCTGAGATGTATACATTACGTAGACTACGGGAAAACGAGTAGTCACAGTTTGGCGCCCACCGTGTTTTGCTCACAAGCTTGAGTTTAGACATAGTTTTATCTTTAACTTATGTGTCTTCTGAAACGAAGGGATCTGTGTTCCAAAATGATGAATCTCACTTTCTAGTGATTTGTTCATCCGTTATTTGTGTATGGTCTTTGAGTTCATAGCCTCTAAAGACGCACCTTGTTACAGATCTACAAAAATTTTCACAAAAACGTACTCATAAAACGTTAAAATCTTTGCTTTATACTAAAACAACCTTTTCTAACAAAGCATCTTTTAGATCTGAGAACCTTTGACTGACAGAGGAATCTCGATGAAGATTTGAAGGAATAAAGATCTTCTCAAGCATTTAATAACCTTGTTTTTTGCGAAAATCTGATACCCCTTTTTAATTGGTTTTCAACGTTTAAGGCTGTTTTTTCCAAGGGTGTCACAAGCACTTAATACCTGTCTTTCAAAGACGTTATTTCAGTCTTTTTTCTGAAAAAGCTGCTTAGTCGTCTTCTGTGTCAGAGCATTAACTTATACTTTTAATGAAGGCACCCAAGTAGCAGATTTTGTCTACTTTCTGTGAACGCAGGATAACAAAATCCGAAGGCATGCAGAAACCAAATGATATACCAACAAGCTCACGACCAACACTTACCAGAGGGAGATCTCAAAAGCCGTCTCAAGCGAATCAAAGAACCGAAGCAGAGGACGGACAAAGCGAAATAGCAAGAAGAACGATTGCTAATAAATCACCTGTTCCTGCTGAAGGGATGGGGAAAAAATCGGGAGCTCAACCGCTTTACGGCATGCCGCTACCAAAGCATCCCATCACTACGCAGCCACCTGCGGCCAACGCATGGTTACCCAGAATCTTAGTTCCGGCAGGAAGAGGGTTGGGAAACCTAACTCCAATCAAGATAGATCCAGAAGCACCGGTTATAAAAGAAGGAGCGGATAACTCTGAGGATCCGGCTGACAGCACTCCTCAGGGTGGTGGAATCCACAACGAAGACCAAATGGCGGCACAAATAGTAGCCTTGCTACTCCGTAACAAGGAGCATGAGGATACAATGCGTGAGATTGCCCAAGAGAACCAGAACCTCAAAGGTATGCTGGACATACAGATCGAAGGCTCCCAAGCTCACCTTTCACCAAAGAGGCGTGAAAACGGATCTATCTCAGGAAGACGCAGGGTGGATCTCAACCCACCAAAGGCCAATCAACCTAGGGGATCCAGAAGAGCGCACCACGATCCAGACGATACGGATTCAACATACAAGCCATCTCAATCCTACTACGACAAATTATTTTCCAAATACGCTCACAACGTGAACATGGTTATGGAGCAGATGGACAAAATGCGGAAGGAAATACAAGGGATAAAAATTGGTCATGCAGGCGCAAGGTTAGAAGAAGTGCTTCAAGAGGAAACCACATCCCCATTGTCTTTTCGCATTTTGAGGGAACCCATCCCTCCGAAATGGCCGGTGCCTACGTTCCAAGCATACAACGGTACCTCAGATACCGCAGCCCACCTACGGTATTACACTCGTGTCATTTCCCATTGGGAAAGAGATGAGGTAGTACTTTGTAGGTACTTCCCTGCAAGCTTAACGGGATCCGCACTAACCTGGCATGAAAATTTACCAGCAAACTCAATTGACTTTTTTGAGCAATTGTATACGGTGTTTTTGGAGACATACATGTATAACAAATCAACAAAGTCAGGGTTAGATAGGCTATTTTCTTTAGCTATCGGACCCCAGGAAACATTGATGCAGTACACAGACAGGTGGCAAAAGACGTGCCGAGCAATTGGAAAAGTCAATCCAGAAATTAGCATTAACTGCTATAAGTATGGACTTGATAGAACCTCGGCCATCTTCGTGGACCTTCACAACAGATCCCTCGATTCCGAAGGAGAGCTCATGGTTGTCCAAGACCGTTACATCAGACTCGAAGAAATCCAGAAGGAAAACCCCAGGGCACAAGCAAAAGCGACAACAACTCCACAACGTACCAACTCTCTGGAACCAATTCCGGAGATAACTAAGCGACAAAACGAAGCCGGGGGCAGGACCATCTCTCGAGACAAACAATACAAATACGGAGATGGAAAAAGAGGCAAAGGAAGAGAAGAATTCGTAGATAAAATCTACACGAAGCTGAATACAACGTTCTCTCACATTCTCAGCAAGGAGGGAGAAAAGTCGGGCTTTCCTAGGGGAAAGCATCCAGACAAAATGAAGGAGGCCAAGGAGTATTTTGCTTACCACCAATACTACGGACATACAACTGATGCATGCTACCACTTACGAAACGTGATCCAAAGATTCATAGATGAAGGAAAATTCATGAAGTACGTACAGCTACAGCCAGCTGAAACTGTGGATGCCCCGAAGAAAAGGGTAGAATTACCTCAGGACGGCAAATACATCAGCGTGATCACCTTTTACAGCGGAGGTCAAGAAAAACTGCTCGAATATATCCTCGAGTTAGCTCGAAACAGAAAAAAAAAATCTAGAAGCCCACGAGGTGTTCAAGCTAAGTTGACCACCTACTAGCACTTGGGAAGAATGGATGGCCATGCCATTAACATTCTCAACAAAATACGTCAACCAGGAGGTCTAAATGCACAACGATCCACTAGCGATCACTCTTCCAATACACGGATGGAACGTTACGAAGGTCCTTGTTGACGGTGGTAGTTCGTTAAATGTACTATTTTATGAAACCTACCTATGCATGGGTTTGACAGCGGACCAGATGGATTCTTCTACTTGCAAAATATACAGTTTTAATGAAGCAGTCTCTAGACCAAAGGAAGAAATTGTCTTGCCAGTACATGCAGGGCCCTTAGTAACCAATACACGGTTCTGCGTGGTGGAAGCACCTTCGCCCTACAATGTAATCATGGGAAGGCTAT
Source organism: Papaver somniferum (assembly GCF_003573695.1). Taxonomy (NCBI): domain Eukaryota; kingdom Viridiplantae; phylum Streptophyta; class Magnoliopsida; order Ranunculales; family Papaveraceae; genus Papaver; species Papaver somniferum. Next base: position 127,651,735 of record NC_039358.1, on the reverse strand, counting down.
GGGTCCGTAGATTACGAGGAACAGCTTCGACATATCATAAGTACCTACAATTTCCTACACCCATGGGTGAAATAGAAATCAAAGGTGACCAGCAAGACGCAAGGATATGCAATCTAGCAGAGGTCAGACTCAACGAACAAAGAGCCGCTGCCCAGCATCATGAAAGAAAAAGACGCAAAGCAAACACTAAGGAGGTGAAGGATGGATCCTTCTCAGTACCCGAAGCCATCTCAGTTCCAAAGACAAGCACCTCCGCCACTCCAAGGGCAGACGTCTTCGCCAAATGACAATTACAGAAAAGCAATCCTCAGCGACCTCAACAACAAACATGCTCACCGGTGGAACCAACGAAGAAAATCAACATCGGAACGGAGACAGAACCAAAAATGCTCAACATTGGAACCTTACTTGAAAAGGAAGAGGAGATGCAACTACAAAGGTTACTATGAGAATACGCAGACGTCTTCCATGGTCAATAGAAGATATGCCAGGAATTGACCCAATTTGGTCTCACACCACCTTCGGCTCAAACCGGAAATTCCACCATTCAAGCAACGCATCCGCAAGGTGGCAGACATCTATCATGAAGCGGTATAAAAGGAGTTGCAAAAGATACTTGCAGCAGGATTCATACGAGAAGTCAAATATCCTACGTGGATATCTAACATGGTCATCGTACCAAAAAAGAACGGAGGCGTGCGCATTTGCATTGACTTTAGCAATCTCAACAAAGCGTGCCCCAAGGACAACTATCCACTGCCAAACATCGACCAACTGGTCAATGCAACCGAAGGCCACCAGAGGCTATCCTTCATGGATGGATACTCAGGCTACAACCAAATAGCCCTTGCAGAAGAAGATCAGGAGCATACTGTGTTCTTTACCCCACAAGGCTTGTATTGCTATACAAGGATGCCTTTTGGACTAAAGAATGCAGGGGAAACATACCAGCGATTAGTAGAAAAAATCTTTAAGCCATGGATATGCAAGATACTGGAGGTCTACGTGGACGATATGCTCGTCAAGAGCAAAGAAGCAAAAAACCACCTGTCAGACCTAAGGGAAATATTCGATGCCATGATAAATTTCCACACGAAGGTGAACCCGGAGAAATGCGCATTCAGAGTAACCTCAGGAAAATTCTCGGGATACTTGGTAACTAAGCGAGGAATAGAAGTAGACCCCGAAAGGGTCAGAGCAATAATGGAGATGCCATCTCCACAAATTTTAAAAGGAGTACAAAAGTTAAATGGAATATTAGCTTCCATGGGAAGATTCATAGCAAGGTGTTCGGATAAATGCAAAGCATTTTTCGATGCGCTAAGGAAAGGAAACAGGTTTACATGGACCGCATAATGTGAACAATCCTTTCACAAGATCAAAGAGTACTTAGCATCAGTACCCATCCTGTGGAAACAGGAGCCAGGTGAGGTGCTCACCGTATACTTAGCAGCAACAAGCTACGCTGTGAGCGCAGTATTGGTACGAGACCAGAGGCAAGGAGAAAAGCCTATATACTACATCAGCAAGACACTCAGTTCAGCGGAGTGTAACTATACCAAGATGGAGCAACTCATATACGCCTTAGTAGTGGCAACACAAAAGCTAAGGATATATTTTGACGCACACACCATACGAGTCTTCACAAAAGCTCAGATAATTCAAATCCTCGACAATACGGAGAAAATTGGAAGGGTGGCGAAATGGAATGCCATGATCAAACAGTTTCACATAATCTTCGAAACAAGAAAAGATGAGAAATCACATATCTTAGCAGACTTCCTAGAGGACCTACCTCTCAACGACGAAGCAGAGATAGACAACATCCTAGGAAATGAGGAAGATAAGCCGGAACCAGAAGATCTCTTGGAACCACAAAATTAACGAAGGTGGGAGATATTCGTAGATGGCTCCTCCAACAGAGAAGGCGCAGGCATAGGGATTGTAATAACAACCCATACTGGAGACTGACTCATCTATGCATTCAGGTTAGAATTTGAACAATACACTAATAACATCACGGAGTATGAGGCGGTCATACATGGCCTACGCCTGGCACATGAGCTAGGCTTATCAGATGTTCGCTTAACTAGTGACTCATAGTTGGTCATTAGACAAATCGAACTCAAATATCAAACTTTGGATCCAATATTGTCTTCGTACCTAAGATTAACACAGGAGTATGCGTCAAAAATCAACAAAGTCACATTCAGACATGTCTTTCGGAAAGACAACAGGCACGCAGACGCCTTAACATTCATATATCAATGCTGAGAGACAGAAATACCACCTCCGTGCAAATTGGGAGGATATATGAACCTTCGATAGAAGGACCAATCTCGGGTGTTCAGGAAATGTTGGCCGTCCAAACTCGGGCCATGAAGAAAGCAGAAAAGGAGAAAGAAGACGAAGAGGTAGAAGAACCAGATAACGAAGCTGACAAAGACCAGTCCATGTCGGACGAAAGCAACAAAGACGAAGCGGAAGATGATTGGAGAATCCCAATTCACCAGTACCTTGACAAAGGTACCTTACCAGCATATGTCAAAGAAGCTCGGAAACTTGAGTCAAAGGCAACAATGTATAACCTACGTGATGGAATACTGTACAGAAGGTCATTTCTCGGACCTCTGATGCGGTGCCTCTCACAAACCGAAGGCAGAAAAATACTACATGATATACACAGCGGAGAAGCAGGTCATTGGCGATCAAAGCCAAGATGCAAGGATACTATTGGCTAAGCATGGACGAAGACTCAAAGAACATGGCTAAGCGCTGCGAAAGATGCCAATGCTTTGAAAGGAAGGTTAAAGCACCAACAACGGAGCTCAACTCAGTTATCATCCCATGGTCGTTCGTCAAATGGGGGGTTGATATTGTTGGACCTTTGATAGAGAGGACATCGAAAAGAAAATACCTTATCGTGTCTATGGACTACTTCACCAAGTGGGTGGAAGCAAGGGCTTTGGAAAGAATTAGAGACACGGACGTCTTTAAATTTTTTTTTTGAGCAAATCATCTGTAATTTTGGGATACTAGCCGCCATAGTCTCTGACAATGGTGCAAGCAGTTAGAGGGAAAGAACATAGACATGTTGTTCAACACTTTCAACATTCAGAAAAATAAGTCCACTCCGATATACCCTAAGAGAAATGGACAAGCGGAGGCAACTAACAAGACGATAACGATGAACTTAAAAAAGAAGCTGGGGGCATACAAGAAAAGATGGTGTGAACAGCTACACAATGTCCTATGGGCCTACCGAACTACAAGAAGAGATGCTACGGGAGAAAATCCGTTTTTGCTAACCAACGGAGCCGAAGCAGTCATCCCAACGGAGATAATACTGCCAACAACAAAAACAGAGGCGTGGAAAAAGAACATGACGACGGACCTGATGCTGGAAAAGCTTTATGATATTGAAGAAAGACGAGAAGTGTCTTTGCAAAAGATGGTAAACTACCAACGAAGGCTAACACGTGAATACAACAAAAGGGTTATCCCAAGGAGCTTCGTGGTCGAAGAATACGTGCTACGACAGATACCACCATATCAGAGGAAGGAGGATTGGGGCAAACTAGCTCCAACATGGGACGGGCCCTATATCATACACGACATTGCCGGGAAAGGTTCATACTACCTAAGGAACCTTAAAGGTGAAGTATTGCAACACCCTTGGAACGCAACGTATCTAAAGAAGTACTACCCGTAAGTGAATGGTTATTACTCAGGAGAAGAAGGGAAGAGGCAATGTCCCACCATGTTCTATCCCTGATCGAAGGTATTATAAACCTAACTAATCGATGAAAGAAACTTTTTGCTAAGAAAAAAGTCAATTTTGATTAAATACGAACTGGGTTAGAATAGACACCCTCCGTCAGAACTGACGATGAGACAAGGAAAGTCACAACTGCGCATGTGTCAATACTCGGATCCTCGGAGTGATAACTCCATTCATTAGGCAGTAAGAAAAAGTAAGATATCCCCTATAGTGATACCTTTTCGAAGTAAAGCATCCTTCGCGCTGAACGCGTAGGGTTACAGGAAAATTATTGCCCACGTAGGAGCCCTCGCCACCACGGTACCTTCTGGCCAAAGGATACTTGGGTAGGATGATGAATGTTCCACCAAAGGTTAAGAATACCTTAGCACCTTGTGATAACTCGAATGTGCAAATAACTAGTCACAACACGTCTACACATATTCATGCAATACTAAGGGTACCATAATGTTACCAAAATACGACTAACACGTCTTAAAAGTTGCAGATGACAAAGGTTCAGAACATAACAAATCATTGTTTCAAGGAAAGGAGACAACAAAGACCCCTCAACTGGGAGCATAACACAACAAAGAGTTCAGTTAAGGAGGAACGGGACACATCAAGGGTAAGGAAGACGAGGAAAGACAACTCCTTTGGCTTGGAGATCGGCCTCTGCAAAGGCATTGTTAATGTAATCAATAGACGAACGCTCGAATTGTACCTTCATCTGAGAAGCCTGAGCTTCTAGATCCGAAACCGACTTCTGGCGAAGTTCTATCATCTGAGCGCTAACCTGATCGTTAGCTTGCTGAAGCGCCTCAGCCTTAAACTTGGCAGCAACATCAAATCGGCGAGAAATCTCCAACGAAGATATCTGGCCTTCAAGACGGGTAATCTTAGCATTTGCACCCAATAGTTGTTCCTGGAGACCTGCAGAAACGAAGGGTATAAGCAGTAAAGAAACAAAGCAATTAAAGGTACGAAGGATGCTGCGGAAAAATAAGGGCCCTAAGCTACCTCCTGCCTGGCTAAGGGATCCTTCTAAACTATGTTGAGCCTCAACAAGATCCACCTCAGCGGCGTCGAGATCTTCCACAAGCGTATCTCGTTCCGTCCGAAGATCATCAACATCAATCCGAAGCGAAGCATTCTCAGAGGATAAAGCTTGGTAAACATTTTCTAACTCTTCCAACCTTTTTACTAAAGACGCATGAGACATGGAAGAAGACATGAAGCCAGCTTCGATAAGTTTGTTCTTAAGAGAACAGACCTCAGAAGACAGGATGTTTCATTCTGAAGTAACCTTAGCTAAGGAAGCGCAGGCATCTTCAAAATCTGCATGATACTTCTTGCGGATAACTTCTTGCGGATAACTTCTTGGGCTGAGAGACGTTTCCCGACTAAGGAAATATCCTACTTTTGCTTTAAAATGAGACTCTCCTTCCAATTAAGGGCTTCGTCACACTCCTTACGAAGCAAAGCCATCTGCTTCACTAAATCCGCATCATGAGCAGACTCAAGGGAAAATTGGGCCTCATTATGGACGGTTACATTCATCAGCCTATCAGATTTCTTCTGATAATACCATACATCGGAAGTTAACTTGGCTACTTGATCCCGGAGGAATCTAAGTTCACTAGAACTACCAGCTGGCAGGCGAAGGATATCTTAGAACTAGGTAGCCAAGCAAGAACGACGAAAAAACTAAGGTAAAGAAGAAACGAACCTATGGCTTTAGAAGATTCAGCATCTAAGGCAGAGTCGGCAGCTTTACGTCTGTCTTCAACAACTTTGGCAGCATTATTGTCCCTCTCAAGAGCCAACAAACAAGCCTCCAAGGATCTCTGAGTATTTCTTAAATCGTCCTCCAACGAAGATATCTTAGCGACAGTAGCAGCATTACTTGACGAAGGTTGATGTGCGAAAACGAGGGCATATTCTTGACGAGAACGTTCCAACAGAGCACTCAAATGAGTACACTTAGCTCTATAAACCTTGAATAAGGTATAACCAACATCGATCTGCTTACAAAGATGCCAACAAATAAGTATAAGAGCAGATGAAAGACAAAGGCAAGAAGCAAAATAGTAAGGAAGGAATTAATTACTGAGAATGCTGAAAGACGAGGGAGGAAATCGGCGTAGATGTCCATAAAAGCCTCCATCTCCTGGATACTACCCCTGCGGATCTCACCAAAGATCCGACTAGAGCGAAGGCAATCCGGGTCAAAGAACAAATCTTTAGTCGCACGATACTGAGAAGATAGCACATCCAGCTGAGAAGCCACCTCAAAAGAACTACCAAGATGATGGTGATCAACCCCAACATAAAAAGGACCCATAGAGTTCCGCTGGTTGGCTTCGAGGATAGCATCATCAGAACTACCGAGGCTCAAGTTCTCAGGAAGCTTACCCTGGCTAGGCTCAACAACAACTCCCTCAATCACTTGAGAATGAACAAGGGGCACGACGGCTTAGCCCTCACCACGACGAAGAGACGGCATGGTGGATGAGCTAGGAACTGAAGGGAAGGCCTGAGCACCACCTAGATCCATGTCACCAGCAGAAGGAAGATTACCCAGTCTGGTCCAATCTGGTGACGAAGGCAGAGGTCCAGCAGCTTTACTAACAGGGGCGGCGGATACAGACTGTGCACTCCCTAACGAGGTTGGCGTAGCATTGAAGGAGAAGATAGGAAGCGAAATCGCAACCTTCCTATTCGGCTGAGAATCTGAACTGCTAACCTTGACTGCTGGGGTAACCACCTTAGCAAACGAACTACTTTACTGAAGTGAGGTAGCAGGAGATGAAGGAAGACTCTTAGAAGCTCCGGCAGCAGCCGACACAGCAGGCAATGCTCCGCCAGAGGCAGAAAACGAAGGCATTTTCAAAGATAAAGTAGGAGATGTAGCTTGAATACTAACAGGCTCGACCAACTGAGCACAAGTACCAGCAAGAAGATTCTCACCCTCGACTGAGACAGCTCGGGCAGGACTGGGGATATCTTTGGAAAAATCCTCCTCAATGTCATCCAAATGGGGGTTGAGGACAGTATCCTCGATATCCTCCATGTCTTCATCATCCGGAACCTCTCCAACAGCCTTTGGATCCTCATCCAAAGCCTCAAGATCAATAACAGTCTTCAGCTTACCCTTTCTCTTGGAAGACTTTAAAAGAACAAATGCGTCAGCTAAGGATCAGGGGAAAGATACTAAAGAACCTACAAACACAAAGGTATGATAATGATCCTTACCTCCGCAGGTGTTGGTTTAGTTGTTTCAACCGAAGCTTTCCTCTTCCTAGTCCTGGTAGCCACGGAATTACCAGCAGAGCCCGGAGCAGTCCCAACAGACGAAGCAGGGGCAGGCTGCAAAAGAAAGCCATCGGAATATCAAACAAAGATATTAAAGCAAAGACATTCGAAGCAAAGAACCTTCAAATAAAAACGAAGGTTACCTCGTGAGAAGCAACAGAGTTGAAAACCCAATGCTGATATCCATCGTACTTCTCAGGCAAAGAAAAAGTAGTGCGGGGAACGAGGGGATCAGCGGTAGTAAAACCATATGCCCAAGGACCCACCACACGAAGAGTAGTACGAGCCCAACGATCATCATGGTCAAGGCGGATGCGATCAGACTTCGGCAAAGGTAGTCTAGCTGAATAAGGAATAACAGTCAAACCAGTCTTATTGATCTCCTCCAACAGACAAAGGCTATTACCCTCCCTGATTTGCTTAGCAGTAATATGGATACGACGAGGGCGAACACTCCAAGAAAGAATATTACTCTTCTGAATAGCATCAGCATACGTAAAATTGAAGTTGGCGGGGGTAAAATCCTCTCGCTTAGACCTCCCCTCAGCAAAGGGATCATAAGACTCCAGAGTTGTTTTACCCTTGCTACGGTTCCATCTCTCACGAAGGACACGCCAGAAGTTACCAGTATACTGCATAACTCCTCGGAACTGAGTCTTGTTCACCAGGTCGTCCCTCGCAGACAAAAAGTCATAGTAGAAAGGATCCTTTCTACTAAACAAAGGAAGGATCATACCTGCGGCCAACTGGCCAACACTGATCAGGAGGTTATTCTCATCATAGGGAAAATCCCGGATAAGAGACTCGGTGAGAACATCAGGACCATTGATGAACGAAATCTCGAATTTATGGAGACGAAAAGACTTGGTGATCTCAATAATGGATAGATGAACTAAGCTATCCTTGTCACGTAATTGAAGCCTATGAAGCTCATAGTGAGGATGAGGAGGTTAAAGGTCCTCAACATCAACTTCTTCAACCTCAGGGTCCGCAACATCCTCAGCAACCATAGCCACCTCAGTCCAGTAGGTATCTCAGGGTCCTCAGGGGGCGAGGATGGCGTAGCATCAGGATGATCCATCCGCGGAGGTGGATCAGTTGACGAAGATATCCTCGGACCCTTACGTGCAGGCTTCTTCGGGAGTCTCGTAATTCCTTGCACCAACAGGAAGAACACCCCAATCAACAATGGCGGACGAAAATCACAGTCCATACCAAAAACAAATGGAGGGCAAAAACCAATATACTTTGGGCATGGGTTTTATTAAACCAACCAAATGAGAGGGTTTAAACTCATCATGGGGCAAAATCAAAGATCATTCATCACATAATCAAATATGCAGACGAAGAACAATCATGGCAGAATCATCATCAAAACGCGAAATGGGATGAAACCCAAGATCTCATACAACGTGAACAGGTGAAAAAGAACTATAATTCTTACATGCAAGCACCACAACAACATCAACCAATCAAAAGAGAAGATACAAAACCGAGCATGAAGAAATATGAAAATAACAACAACGGGTAAGAACCACTTACTTGTATAATCAAGCGCTAAACCAGAACTCTGAAGAATCGCAGGAGAATTGGAGCAGTTAGCGGCAGGAGAAAAATCTCTGTGAAAGAGATGGAGAGCGACAGTTCGAGGAAGGGGAAAAGGAGTTAATGAAAATTCCTTCTCTTTATTCCTTCTTATAGGAGGCTGGAGAATCCAAAAATTTGGATGTCCCGAAATTCAAGGGGAAGTTATTGCATGAAAGGACATGTAGGGACCACCCAATCGGTACGTGCAAAATGGCGGCGTAACGGAAGTTTTCTTCCAATCCTACCAAACGGTAGAATATGAAAGAAAAAGGGAAAACTGTGAATACCAATATTCTGCAGAGCACGTGTCATGATCTTAGTGGATGCATACAAGATTAACTGTGTATCCCTCGCTATACAGAGAAGCCTGAGTAACAAAGGATACCTTCGCAGATCTACTTTATCCCGTCCCAAGGAAGGATGCCTCGACGGTTGAGATGAGAAGAGTAAAAGCCTAGTCTACAAGGAGGAAGCTGGCGAAGGGACAAAGGTAGATGAGATATTTAATCGGCATTAAATACACAAATCTCTTATCTACATGCATAATCAGAGCACGTGGAGAGAGACTATGTGGCAGAACCCGATTGGCAGAAGCAGGCGGTGAACGAAGGTACAACCTATACTAAGGTTAGGGAGCTCCCGAAGGAACGTGGGTCAGCTGAGATGGCAAGGTTCGACTGGATAAGGAAAGCGGCGAATGAAGGTACCATTTGTACGAAAGGTATATCAGCAGACGATGGACCCAAAGGCAGCAAAGATATACCTTTAGCAGAAGGGGCTATAAATACCAAGCCTCACCAACAAGCTAAAGGCATTCAATATCTAGGAGAGAATATCTAGTCTTAATCTTATACCTCTTTAATGTTTAGAACTTAAGTATTCTTCAACTTGAGTTCTCTCTATTACTTTGGGAAGCATTTAAGATCTTTGTAACCACCATAGTTAATACAAAAAAATCACTCATTACCCCGTGGACGTAGACGAAAGTCGAACCACGTAATCTCTTCTGTCTCATGATAACTTAGAAGCTCTTATATTATATTTGTGTTATTCGTTATTATTGTGTTCTTGAATACCTTTTATTACTTAGCATTATCAGTTCAACATAGGTATCAATACTACTTAGTATATGATTCTCTGAGTTGTATACATTACGTAGACTACGGGAAAACGAGTAGTGACAATATCCAAGTCTCGGATTAAGATAGAAAGTGTAGTTAAGCATTAGACTTCACGACGTTCATCAATTGAAGACGAAGAACTACTAAGGGGAGATTGTGGAACTTCATCGACAAAAGGTATGTGGAGACTTGAACTCATCTATCACTCAAAAGTCTATCTACTTTATCTCGTATTTGAGACAAAACTCGTACAACTATATAGACTTCAATTATGCACATTTGATATTTCGAGCTGACTTTAACTCGCTTACATATTTCTCGAAATATGTGTTGGTAAGCTTTCGCTTTAACCAAGTTCATCTTATATTCTTGACGAAAGTCAAAAGATGATCATGTGAAAATCGCCTAGTAACATCTTACATGATTTGTGTGAGACAATCATTTGATGTAGACTCGGAATGTTTCATATTGATCATTCGATCACTTGAAAATTGCTTTGAAGTTAATAGTTTGTGTGAGACAGCTACTGTCGTCTTCCAAGAATGTTTCAATGGTCGAAATGAGAGTTTAGAACAATTGGATATAAGCACAGTATGCGTACTTGCATATGTGTAATCCAAGTCTGGGAACCATGGTATGCATACCCGTACGCGCACTGATTGATTTTGTAGAGGTCCGGGAACTAAGTACGCATACCGATACGCGTACTGACGTGAGGTTCAAGTTCCAGGACTTTACTGAGTTTGGTGGTATACGTACCCGTTCGCATACTAGCGAACCCAAACTTAGTCCGACTACTAAGGTATGTGTACCCGTTTGCATACTTGAGTGGGTTATGTTCTAAAATCGGTTTGTTCATGAACTAATACATTTATATAATAAGGAATGCAATCTTTTGCAAACCATGGCTATAATGTTCATGACTTGATTCGAGTGAATCAAAATCGATTTTGCTTCAATTGTGTCTTGTATACTTCTATGAGAATATAAAAAATTGAACAACTCTGAACTAGTTTCATTTGAGTCATTTGAACTAGTTATGGTTAAGATGAATAAGGTTGATATGAAAGTGTTCATATGGCTAACTTCAGTTAACTATTGTTGAGCCAACAAAGGTGTACATGTTTAGGTACGGTTACTCATATCTAAATGAAGTCACTTTTCATTTGTGTGTAACAAGCTAAGTTCTATCTAACGGTTGAAAGATATTAGCTTGAGTCTAATCAGGTTTTCATCTGACGGTGAATATTGAATGCTTTGTTACCAAGGTAGCATTGATTGCAAACCCTGATTTGAAGAATATATAAAGGAGAACTCTAGCAACTGGGAAACCTAATCCCCACACCTTCTGTGTGATATTAGTTGCGACTAGAGTCGATTCTCCTTTAACCTTAGGTTTTTCCAAAACCCTATAGGTTAACGACTTGAAGTCTTCATTGGTTTTGTGAAGCCAGACCCAGCTATTTTCTCTGTAGTTGCGTCTACTGATCTTGTTGTTTCTATCGTGATTGAGTATTATCTTCTCTAAGATTTTCTCGAGATTTAATCTCCGATAGGCAAGATAAAAAGTAGTCACAAACATCTTCGTCTCATCGTTTGTGATTCCACCATATCTTGTTTCGCTACCATATGATTAAGATTATTATGAGGTGATTGATATTTCTAGGCTGTTTTTCGGGAATATAAGTCTGGTGTATCAATTGGTTCTTTTTCGCCTTGATTTATCAAAAGACGGAACAAAACTCATAGGTATATCTGTGGGAGACAGATTTATCTATTCAATAGACTTTTCTGTGTGAGACAAATTGGTTTATCAAGTTTTCGACTTTGGGTCGTAAAAACTCTTAATTGTGGGTGAGATCGGCTAAGAGAATCAAGTGCGTAGAGTCATGCTGGGATTCAAAGACGTAAGGAGCACAATCGTACCTTGATCAGTGTGTGATTGGTTAGGGCTCAACTACATTCCAGACCGAAGTTAACTTGGAGTAGGCTAGTGTCTGTAGCGGCTTAATACAGTGTGGAGTTCAAATCTGGACTAGGTCCCTGGGTTTTTTGCGTTTGCGGTTTCCTCGTTAAAAAACTTCTGGTGTCTCTGTTATTTCTTTTCCGCATTATATTTGTTTATATAATTGAAATATCACAAGTTGTGCGTAAGTTCAATCAATTGTGAATCCAGCCTTTGGTTGTTGATTAAATTGATTGACACTTGGATATTGGTTTTTGATACCGTCCAAGTTATTTCTTATATTCAATCGATCGGACTCGCAAATTCCTATTTGTTTGATTGCAGATTGAATTGAGAAATTGAGATATAACTCCTTGATATACTTTTCTTAAGATTGAGTCTGACTGTCTAGTTGATTCTCTTAAAAGTATATTGGAGTTAGTCAATACAGATTGCTAAGCGAAATATTGGGTCTGGTTGTTAGACCCCCGCTTTTTCAAGCACCAAACATATTATGCCGCTACAGACACTAGCCTACTATCATACTTGGGACTGGAATGTTCCACCCTCCAAGTGATTCAGTTATAGTCGTGCTCCTTACGTCTCTTGAACCTCGCAAGACTCTATGCAATTGATTCCCTTAGCTGACGTATTGTACGTCCTAAGAGTTGCTTCAACCTAAGTGGAGACTTGTGATACCAATCTTCCTCTAGCAGATAAGCCTATTTGATTTCTCTTTAGATCAAAAATCAAGGCTTGGAAATCTGTTTGGGATAGACATAGCTAGAAAGCCTCACAAATCCGGAACACTTACACTCAATTAGATGAGAAGGCTGGATTATTAACCACCTTTCATGAACAATCTTGAACTAATCAATTAAGAGAAATTTTCATATATCTATCTTGAGAATCACAAAGTCTTAGATGAAGAGAATTTTGTGATTTCTATCTATGTTGCCTGAAAGAAATTATGAAAACCTCGATAACAGAAAAATTAAGATCATGAAATGTAAAGTAGTGTCACCGTGATACAAGAAGCCAATAAGAAAATCATTAACAGATGTTGTAGTAGAACGGCACAGGGACCGAACTAGGGGTTTTTTCCGTAGTACAAAGTTTGAAAAGCCTTAAATCTAATAGAAAATAATGTCTTTTTCAGCTACTTGTCAAAAACTATTTACTTAAGCCAAGCACTACTTGTCAAAAACTATTTACTTAAGCCAAGCACTATGGTGCAAGACTTCCCTTTTCTATCTCTCAAATAATGGGAATGGATATAGGTCACAAGACAGCTCCACTATGGTGCCCTTTTATCCCTTCCCTACATGATATGAAAACTGAGTTTCCGTATGAATAGTGCTATACGGAAACCGAGTTTCCGATATTTTTTCACAATTTCTTTTCCGTTGGAATATGTTTGTTTAGGTAAAGAAAGATAATTTAGAGTAAAAAAAGAGATACAATATGTAAAAAATAGATATCATAGGTAAAAAAAGAGTTTTAGTAAAAAGAAAGAGTGAAAAAAGAAAGTTTTAGGATAAAACTAAAAAAACCAAATACGGAAACTCAGTTACCTTCAAATATGCTACGGAAACTGAGTATCTGCTTCAACTACTTTACGGATATTGAGTTTCCGTAAAGCAGAAATTTTGACGGAAACTGATCAGATGTGATCCACTTAGTAGGGAAGGGAAGGGATTTCCCTACTTTTATAGAGATATGGAGACTATAATAGTTGTCAATTTGAATTTTTCCCTACAAATGAGGAATAGGGAAAGAAAAATGGGACACCATAGTGCTTGACCTTAACACTCACTTCTTTACCAATTATACCTCCCTCACCCGAAAGACTCCACTACAGAAGTGGAATCAAATAAAATCTTCTGCTGTCATCTGATGCTGAAGTACGTAATGTATGTTTTTATTTGCTAAAGTTGTCGAGGATATGCAGTAGTGCCACGGGGAGCCAAAATAGTGATAACTTTGTGAATGGAATTATCACGAAGCTGCTGCCCATCTACGGCTTCTATACACCACCTTATTACACCCCTATGTGTCATCTTCATCTATCATAGATTTCTTCCTCACCCTACCCATCTGAAAAAAAACAGGAGGTCCATTTTAAAGTGAGCCAATAAAGCGCCGACACATAGGGGTGTAAAAAATTTGGGGGAAAATCGGGAGGATTTCAGCATTTTCGGAATTATCACGGGCCAAAACAGAAGATGCAGGCTGAAAAGCACTACTTAATTACTAGTGTACTACACTGAAAAGCAAAACTTTGGCAGCACAGTATAGCTTATCATATTAGTACTAAATACTGGAAAATATATCATTATATCAACTATACTACACTGTATAGTAGTACTACACTGGAAACATAAAATTAGAATGTTAGGTAGCACTTTATAATTTATCGATTACATTAGTACATTACTACTGTTTTTTTACTAGTTAAAAGAGTAAAAAAGTATTGAGTATAAATCGGACTTTTTGCAGTCTGAACTGCTCTGAAGTATCCCACTATTTTGGAACACCCTTGACCGTTTCAACTCATAGGAATTATTTAATCTATATTTCCACAGATCTGTCCGCTCTCTCGTTTTAAATGTGTGAAAATAACCTTACACTCCAGACAAATGGATACGCCATTCAGCCATTGCCATACAATAATTGACTGACACCACGCCACATCACACCACTCGTTATTCAACCCTCAACGTGATTCATCAGGACTAATCTGATTTGCAACATTGAAGACACCTTCACGCGTCTCATATATCAATTTCTTCTTTCTATATAAGCTCTCACTTCTTCCATTCTTCACACTCACTAACTCACTCTTTCCTACTTCTCCATTCTTCTGCTTCACTCACTCCATCTGTCCCAGCTCATTAACCCAAGTAAATAATACTAATGGGTAGTCTTCCATCTGATAGCCTTGAAACATTATCATTATGTTCTCAAAATCCACTAGACCATGATGAGTTCAGAAGACAAGGTCACATGATCATTGATTTCCTGGCCGATTATTACAAAAATGTTGAAAGTTATCCAGTCAGAAGCCAAGTCGAACCTGGTTATCTCAGCAAACGACTACCTGAATCGGCTCCAAACGATTCTGAATCCATAGAAACCATTCTTCAAGATGTCACAAATGATATTATCCCTGGTCTTACTCATTGGCAGAGTCCAAATTACTTTGCTTATTTTCCTTCTAGTGGTTCTGTTGCCGGATTCCTTGGGGAAATGCTTAGCACTGGATTTAATGTCGTTGGCTTCAATTGGATGTCATCACCAGCTGCAACGGAGTTGGAAAGTGTTGTTATGAATTGGCTCGGACAGATGCTTAACCTTCCAAAATCATTCCTCTTCTCATCAGATGATAATGCAGGAAGTTCAGGTGGAGGAGTTTTGCAAGGGACTACCTGTGAAGCAATTTTATGTACATTGACTGCAGCAAGAGATAAAATGCTGAACAAAATCGGTAGAGAGAATATCAATAAGCTAGTTGTTTACGCTTCTGATCAAACTCATTGTGCACTTCAAAAGGCTGCTCAAATTGCTGGTATAAATCCTAAGAACTTCCGTGCTATCAAGACGTCCAAGGCTACCGAGTTCGGGCTCTCTCCAGATTCTCTCCAATCAACAATTACCGCTGATATAGAATCCGGGTTAGTTCCACTTTTTCTTTGTGCTACCGTCGGTACTACATCATCGACGGCAGTGGACCCAATAGGGCCACTTTGCGATGTTGCAAAGAAGTACGGTATTTGGGTTCACGTAGATGCTGCTTACGCTGGCAGTGCTTGCATTTGCCCAGAGTTTAGGCACTTCATAGATGGTGTCGAGGAGGCGGACTCATTTAGTCTTAATGCACACAAATGGTTCTTCACTACTTTGGATTGCTGTTGTTTATGGGTTAAAGACTCTGGTGCTCTGGTTAAGGCCTTATCAACCAACCCTGAGTATTTGAAGAACAAGGCAACTGAATCGAAACAAGTTATTGACTACAAAGATTGGCAAGTAGCACTAAGCAGAAGATTTAGATCAATGAAGCTTTGGTTAGTACTTCGCAGTTATGGAGTTGCTAACTTAAGAAGTTTCCTGAGGAGTCATGTAAAGATGGCAAAGTACTTCCAAAGGCTCATTGGTATGGACAAGAGATTCGAAATTGTGGTTCCTAGAACATTTGCTATGGTGTGTTTTCGAATTAAACCAGCTGCCATTTTCCCTCATGAAGGTGAAAATGGTGGGGAGGTTTATCTGATAGAAAATCAAGTGAATGATATCAATGCAAAGTTGCTGGAATCAGTTAATGCGTCAGGGAAGATATATATGACTCATGCTGTGGTAGGAGGGGTGTACATGATTCGGTTTGCTGTGGGTGCTACTCTCACTGAGGAGCGACATGTCACTTCGGCATGGAAGGTCGTTCAAGAGCACACAGACGCATTACTTGGTGAATTGAATGGTAATACTACTAATCTTGGGTTCCTGGATTGAGGAGTTCAGACGGAATAAAGGAGAATTCTTTTAACGATTTAATTTTCAATTAGATGAAGGTTGTAGTCTTATTGCAATTTCTTGCAAAATGATTTGTGTATTATTCCAAATTGGAAATTTAATTTTAAGTGCAGCAACTCTATTTAGAATTTATTTGATTCTATAAGTAAGCCTGTCAAAAGCAAGACCAACTGTTCTTGAGCTTTATAACGCATCTCTGTTTGGAGTATTTTCAGTATGAGTACCACACTAAGATTCCAGGAAATCCAATGCTACTAGATTGGAGAAGAAAAAAAAAAGAAAAGAAAAAAAAAGGATCTGAATTATGAACACCACAATAATTCCATGTTACAAACAAATCATAAGAAAACACAAAGTTTTTTATAAAAAAAACAAACATAAATTCCTAGTCGCACAAAGACTATAAACAAACCCAAGTGTTGCACAGGGTTTTTCTATTTGACTAATCACTAAAAAATAACACAAAACGGTAACTAAACACACCATACATACACACTTACCGTATATATACTACATCAATCATGCAAATGAACCCATCCTCTTAGATTTGTTCAGAGAGAATGTCTGCATAATGGGAAACATGACCCACATTTTCAAACTTCTCCGAACCCAGACATGATGGAACGTAAGACTTGAAGATGGCGTCCATATCAGTATCCGACTTTTTATCGTTACAGACAACTTCAAGAGGAGTGGAGGCAAATGAAGCGTAGAATTTCTTCGAACAAACGAAAGAAAACACCAAGGATGATATGGGAAGGGGGATGAGTAGGATACTGTATGGAAATTTCTTGATTCCAAAATAACCTATCATGGCAATTTGATAGATAATTAGTGCAGCGAGAATGCGAGTGTGTATGTGAGGCCACATTCTTCCGTAGCTCTCATATCTCGGCATGTAAACTTTCAGTGCCTGCAATAAGAAGAAAAAGAAATACGAATAAGAAAAATACTAAATAAAGAAGTTGAAGAAAATTAAAAAGGCCAACAACCATGAACATGGATAGATGGATGCAACAAAGCAGTTCTGTATACAGAAGATATATGGATGCTATGATTTTAAGTTTTTATGGGTAGTTTTCGCAAATATGAATTGAATATAAATAAAAACTGCATGATCCACTATACAAACATTACACATTGTATACAGAAGATATATGGATGCTATGATTTAAGTTTTTTATGGGTAATTTTTGCAAATACGAACTGAATATAAATAAAAAATGCATGTTTCACTATATAATATCTAGCATTACACATTCACCTTCGTTTATACTTGCGAAAAATAAAGCAGAAAATAGTTTGACTTTTGGTAAAGGGTCAAAGAAGAGAATGCGGAAAGATAAGTTTTGCTGCACATTAAGGAACAATATGCACTCAATTGAGTTTTTCAGAAAGAACTAAACGGAGATGGGAAAGGGGGGGAAAAGAAAACCTCATGTATCAAAACGGGTGACTGAACTACATATCAATAAAACACAAAGTTCACCAAACCTACCTGATTCCGTTGAATAAGCCATCCAAGGCCAAAGTATACAGCACTGAAGGGAATGATTAGTGGCGCTATTACAGAGTAGCAGAGGGTAATTGTGATGATCAGCATGTCATTAGGAACCCTAGTCGCATAGCTGAAATCTCCAGGAGCCCAAGCTGCTTTCACATCTGCCTCAGTCTTGCACAGAAACTTCTTCTTAATGTGGAAAACAATCAAAGGAAACAACCTTGAAATCTCAAGGCCATAGCCGACAAAAAACCTGAAATTACGAAATTGAAGAAGTTGGTAAATGACTGCTCCTTGTGGCAAAAACATAGAGAAACTGGTGACTGGAAAGCAAAATGAAAAAGATAACTGCCAATGCACACCTTTACAGCATTGCAATACAAAGTGCACTAAAAAATGCTAAAAACTACAATAACCCTTTCTATCATTGATTTATAGACTTCTATAATTGCCCACACTAACCATTTCCAATAACAAAGTTCACCCTAATTATCACCAGACACCAGCCAAAGTATGAACAAACAAAATTTTCATTCAGTAATGCTGCAGAATGGGTGCTTTATCATATATAAACACTTGGTCATATGACTACAATCACCTTAAAAGAGTAGCAAAAATCCAACCTTTGCTGTTCTCTGTTTTGTTTCTCCTAAATATATCCCTCAAATTTTCCTCGCACATCATCACTAAAATTGTCCCACTTTATCCGCTAGAGAACTAAATAATGTATTATGAAAATACTCATAAAGATAAAAAAAGCTCTCAATATACCTTGGTGAGGGAACTCTTTATTATTAAGATAAACTTAACTGGTAAATTGTCTCTTTATAAACTAAATTTAAGAAAGAAAGGTAGTAGAGAGGAAATGCAAATTGCCAAATTCGTGTGAAAAATTACCTCAAAGCCACAAAAGTGAGGAAGAAGGTTGCATTGTCTGGAAGGCCATCTCCTAACAGCTCTATGATCATGTCGGGCTGATGCTGAATAGTCTTAAACGTACGGAACAAGGTTCCACCTAATGTAACACCGAGAAAAACATTTAACACCGAGAAATAGAAATATTTTCCAGCGCTCGCTCTAATGATGTGACTTTCTTCAGGGATCCCTTCGGTCTTCGAGAGGAACATAAGGAACCTCGGAAGTAGCATCAAGAATAGAAGGAGTGCAAGCTGAGGCAGAAAAGCTTCTAGCACTGTTTTAAGTGCTGGAATATCGACGATTACCTTCATGAATGGGAGAAGCTTCTTCAAATTGTCTAGTGTCGTGAATGCAGATATAAAAGTAATAGGGATCATGTAGAAGAATATGGTCACAGCCACAATTGCGTAAACTATGTATTGACGTATTTCTCTGTGAAAAAAGTTTATTGGAAGATTGCCCCATACAAGTTGTCGGGGTTCGGGAGCTTCCATCACAGTCCATGTGTCGAGCTTTACAGCATGAATAGTCTGACCTGCAGAGACAGCTGCAGACCTGCTGGTAAAGAAGACTAGAGATGCATCTTCTTGCTTATCAGTCATTGTGGTCTTCTGTTCGGATACCCATTTGGGGCCCAATTCAGCAATCTTCTTATTGCAGTACTCTATTGTGTCTACTTTTTCTCCCAACAGACCAAGGAAGCCAATTTTGTGCATGGGTCTTGTTCCCTCCGGATTCTTTTCTTTCGAGGAAGCAAAAATAGCTTCGGCGCGGACAAGCTTCTGCCTGTAACCATCCAACTCTTCCCAAATTTTATCGAGCTACAAAAAAAAAAACATGTGTAAGATACACTATTTTTATTCACTTAGATTAGGAAGTGGCAGTTTGGGAGGTTGACTAAAGGCTCAGGAAGCCCTCGTATTCCCTTTATTGGGACTAAAGGCTTAGAAGAAGCAGATAAGGAAGTGGCAGTTTCAGATAATTTTACCTCTTTGTTGTTGGTGACAACCATTGATTTATAAAACGTTTCTGGATGAAGTTTCCGGAAGTACGAATCAACTTGTTCTTTTCGGTTTTGACCCGGCTCAAGCGGGGGAAGGTCTCTAACAAGAATGGCATATTGTTCAGGTTTCCCTTCAGGGGAACTTAAAGCTTTAGCTCTCAGGTTTTGAACATGTCTGTATGCTTTAAACAGCATGAAAAGTGTAACGATGGAAACCCAGTAGGTGCCCAACAAGAACGCCCACAACCTAGGACTTTTATTCTGAAACGTGAAAAAAGACGAACTTTAGAGAAAACAAAAGATGAAGACATAGTACGTAATAAAACATAATTACAACAGCAGAGAGACGGAAAATTTTCTTGAAGATGGCAACCATATGGATCCAGGAGGGTTCATATTTGGTACAGTTCAAAACGTATTTTCGTAGTATTAGCATTAACCTCAAATCAAAATTCACATAATATGTCACGAGGTCAAAAACAAAGAAAGAATGCACTAGGTACAGGTGAACCTCTATTGACTAGTCCTGACCCATGCACAACCATAACACAATGAACTGCTTCAACATTAAGAATGGTATAATACTTGGTGCCTAACTACAAAATGCCTTGCATCACAAAAAAAACTACAAAATGCTTTGATTTTTAAATGAGGAAAGCATATATATATCTTGGTGGTGCAATAATTAGGATCTCAACAACACTCCATCAGCAAGTCAACGAATTCAGGAAGGCACTTTGTATTTGAAAAAGAAACACAGTAATTAGCAAAGAAATCAAATACATTGCTGTATTCTGTATTTAAAAATTTCCATTAAAATAAACCATAAAGTTGAAGAAAAAAAGATGGATGTATCTTACTCTGATGTTTCCCATCGCAAGCTTGTCAAGGTTGTTGAAGGTCCCATTGCTAGTAGTCTCAGATGGTTTAGCAATACGCTCCGTAGCAGCAAGAGGTAAAAGCACCGGGAGCAACACCACACCAGAAATCACCAGTATCCCCAACACTGAAAATTTAGTAAAATAAAAAAAACATTCAAATTCAAAACTCTAATGTGCACAAACCCACTAACAGAGTAACATACCATAGAATCATAAATCAACAGGAATTACAAGAAATAGCACTATATGTGCAAACAAATTTTTTAAAAACAAACCCTAAATCCAACGATAATTCTCATTCAAAATTCTCCAAATAGCAAAAACATATTTTAGAAAATGTACGAAATTAGGAAATCTTTAGCAATCCTGACCATCATTTAGCATAATTGAGATACTAGTTAAGGAAGAAACTTAAATAAGCCTGCAATTTGTAATTCTATAATATTAAAATATGAAATCCACCCATAATCAGACAAGAAAATAGAAACAAAATTATAGTAGTAGTACTAACCAGTGCTTAAGAAGACGAAGTAAACAGCAGTATCAACACCAGAGGTAGCAACAATATCTTCTTCTGTTGATTTCAAACATTCTACTATCCATGTAAAGGGATTTCTAGTTTTTGCACTTTCTGTTGGTTCTAACCCTCTAAGAATCCTACTTGGATAATAAATCACATGATTTGATGGGTTTTTTGAAAGCCAAGCAAATAATAACATCAGAACCACAAATATTATACATGATGTTCCTAGTGATGTTAAAAACGAATTGAAATTCATCTTCTTCTTCTTTTTTAAAATCCGCTATAGAAAATCCTTCTTCTAAACTAGCCGTACATAAATTTCATTTAAGATGAATTAAAGTAGCCGTTGAAAGAGGTTGGGATTTAATGTACAGGAAATCTGAACGGCAACAATGAAGAAGAAGAACGTTAGGGAAAAATCAGAGAGAACAATATGTCTATATATAGTGTGTTAGTGTTCTCCTACAGGGTTTAGTGTCTACCTCAGTTTATCATCGTTGGATCGATTGAGTTGTGATCTCGAAGGACATCGAGTGAAGATAAAGGGATGATTAGCTGTACTAATAGTGGAATAGTGTCCACTTTTATCTTTTTGTATGAAAGAGAGAGTTGGGACACATGTCGGCTTCAGTATTTTAGGGTTGTAAATATGTGGATAAGATGAGTAGAGTGAGTGTATTCTGTTGAATGACCGAAACATCCTTCAATAACTACCAAGGAAATGTCGGTACGACCTAAAGGAAGTGTATTTGATATGCCCTTTGATTTGATTTTATAAGACTTTTTAAGGCTCACACCACTCACACGTAAACGTAGGAATAATTTAAGACGGGATTTTTGAAAAGGGCTCCAGCGGAGGAAGGGAGAGATCATATGATGGTGTGAATATGACGGATCACACACTAGTGGCAGTAGGCACGAATACTTTTTCATAACGGTAGTTGTCGACCATCCTGGTTATTTTTTCATAGTACATGAAACACCCGGAAAATCGTATATCTAATATATTTTGTAGAAGAAATGAGCCAAATGTTGAATAATGGCGTCTTCAATATAAGGGGTAAAGTGAAGTACGCCAACTCTTCCAAAAGTCACAAATTGATGGTCGTAGTCCTTGATTCAGGAATTCAATCATCGTTAATCATTCTAATTTACGATCTTTGGATCGGTTTTCGGTGATATTTGGTTAGGGTTTCTGATTGTCTTCTAAGTCGGTTCTAGAATATGGTGGTTAGAAGCTAATCAGAGAGGAGAGAGAAGTATTTGAAGTCCGATTTGTATTAATAAAATGACTATGTCCGCATTCTTAGTCTTTCTTGCTATTTATACATTGTAGGAACATGATGATTACATGTAAGATGACTAATCACGGAGGTGGGACCCAATAACATTTTCCCGTCTTGCGCGCATATTCAGACTTGGGACAACTTTTTGTTATCAACACCCAGCTTTCCAGGTCTCCACTCAGCTGACAGCATCGAGATTCTTCCGAGCTTCGTATATGGACTCGGGTCTTCGGCGTTTGTCTCCGTGTCTCTGTTGTGTTTGGAAACCTGTGGCTTGATCCTTAAATATCTTCTTCAGGCCTTCAACATCTGATCTTGAGTCTTATTTCACGCTTCAGTTGTATTACTCTTCAACTGTCAGTTCTCAGGTAGATGTTATATTTTGTCATCTACATATCTGTCTCCAGTTTAATTAAAGTAAGTCTGAGGACTTCTTTTATTAAACTTCAGTTCATATTTTGTGTGTGTGAATTAAATTAGACGGGAGACATCGAAACCATGTGAAAGCATCCTCTTGAAGACTGCTAGGGAAGAACCTCGTCATTATCCAGGTATTATCCAAGTAGAGAGCCATCATCTGCTCGAAATGAAATATGTGCTCGTTTGGATCTGAGTCACCTTTAAACCCTTTGAAGGTCGGTAAGTGAAACTTTTCCAGCAGTCGGCATTCACGGATTTTCCTGGACAACGGATTTTCTAAACATATAAGTTTGGTCATATTTTGATCTGCTGACCATTGATTTGATCTTGTCCTCATGAGCTTTCATCATTCTTTCAATCTTTGAATTTATTAACTCTTGTACCAAGTTAACTGTGACAGCTGGCGTTGGTTCAAAAATTATGTGCTTTGGAGTCTGCATGTATTGGTTTGCGAGTGAGCTGTAATTCCCGAACTCTTGCCTCAGTTTTGTTTGTTGCTGACTTGGAGGTTGATTTAGCATTGAGGATTGAGCTGGGAGAGGTGGGATATCGGGATGCAAACTTGTTTGTTCTGTTTGTAAGCTCTGAGGTGCTTGTGGAGCAAGTTGTGGCACAACTGATGTGGTACAAAACTGCGGTGGTGGTGGTGTCAGCTGGATGACCTTTTTGGTTAGGGAGCTGATTGATCTTAGCAGATTTTTGAATATTTCACCAGATATTTGTACCACAGGTGTCGTAATTAGAGTTTGAGGTCTTTTTAAGCTTTTGCTTTGCTCAGGTGTCACAGCTGTCACAATAAGAACAACTCGAGGTTGTCATGCTACCATCACTGTTGATGATGTGATTATTGGTGGGAAATTGTCACCTCTGGTGTTGGTGTTGTTGGATTTTCAGCCGACATTGGTGTACCTATTGTGGTTGTACACTCTGGTGTTCCACAATTGGTGATATCGGAGTTTGCCGCAACAACGAAGTTACACCTGGTAGAGGTAGTAGTAACCTTTTGCATTGGCGTTCCATTTTTTAGCTTCACAAATAGAGAAGTTCTCATATGGGTAATCGTTATGGAAAACATAGTCAAGATGATAATCATTGACCAGGTATGACTTCGAAAGATCACTGCCTCGCATTTTTTGCATTAAAACTTTTGATTCGGCTGATTAAGAATCAGAATATCATTGATTAGGCATAGCTTATTTATTAAGCAACATGGTTAATGTAAACTCAGATTGATTAAACACTGATTATCATTTATTAAGAGGAAGGATAGTTAATTCATATCAGAATTTCGAGATCTTACGAATCTAGCATTTATGTTAACTATTATTGACAGTAATCATGCATTTAATATTATTTCCATACATCGAAACATTGAAATTAAAGTTTGTTGGTTAAAACCGAACAATATGTTAATTCTACATCTTCAAACATGTGATTTGGAGCTAGCCATAAATTCAGATCTAGACTACTTAGAGATAGCATGATCATATTGGTGATAAGTTTATGCAGAAATTAATATAGATTCTCACGCTGGATATTATAAAGATTCTATGATGAAGATTATATATGAATCATCATTAGCAAGTACGGATCTATAATTATTTATCAAGAAGATAACATGTTTCTCTAGATTTTAATTAGGAAAGGAATTAAAAATGAAAAAGCGGGGGTCTAACAACCACATCCAATATTTCGTTAGGAAATATGTGTGGACTAACTCCATTATAATTCCAAGAGAATCAACTAGACGGTCGCACTCAATCAAGGAAAATATATCCAAGAGTTATATCTTTGTTTCTCAATGTAATCAGCAAATCAAACAGATAGAAATCCGTGAGCCTGATTATTATGAGAAACAACTTGAACGGTACCAAAGACTAATGTTCAAGTTTCAATCAATTTCAATCAACAACCAAAAGTTGGATTTACAAATTGATTGAACTACGAACAACCAATGATATTTCAATTATATAAACAAATATAATGCGGAAAAGAAATAACACATACACCAGAAATTTTGTTAACGAGGAAATCGCAAATGCAGAAAAACCCCGGGACCTAGTCCAGATTTGAACACATGTATTAAGCCGCTACAGACTCTAGCCTACTACAACTTAACTTCAGACTAGAATGTAATTGACCCCTAACCAATCTCACACTAATTAAGGTATATTCGCGTTCCTTACGTCTCTGAATCCCAGCAGAACTCTACGCACTTGATTCCCTTAGCCGATCTCACCCACAACTAAGAGTTGCTACGACCCAAAGTCGAAGACTTGATAAACAAATATGTCTCCCACAGAAAAGTCTATTCTGATAGATAAATTTTTCTCCCACAAAAATACCTACGAAGTTTTTGTTTCGTCTTTTGATAAATCAAGGTGAACAAGAACCAATTGATAATCCGGTCTTATATTCCCGAAGAACATCCTAGAAATATCTGTCACCTCACAATAACTTAACTATATGGTAGTAGAACAAGTTATTGTGGAATCACAAAGAATGAGACGAAGAGCTTTGTGATTACTTTTTATATCTTACCTATCAGAGATAAATCTAGAGCAAATCTTAGAGAAGATAGTAGTCAATATGATAGAACAAGTAAGATCAGAACACACAACTATAAAGAAAATAGTTGCGTATGGCTTCAGAATCCCAATGAAGTATTTAAGTCGTTAACCTATAATGGTTTTAGGAAAAACCTAGGTTAAAGGATAATCGACTCTAGTCGCAACTAGTATCACACAGGAGGTGTGTGGATTAGGTTTCCCAGTTGCTAGAGTTCTTCCTTATATAGTCTTCAAATCAGGGTTTGATACCTTTGAAACAAAGCAATCAATATTCACCGTTAGATGAAATCCTGATTTAAGATTCAAGCTAAGTTTGCTTAAAATCAAAGAAATATCTCTCCACCGTTACATGGTCTTAGCTTGTTACACACAAATGAAATATATCTTCCTTTAGATATGGGTAACCGTACCTAAACGTGTATATTGAGTTGGCTCAATAATAGTTAACCGAAGTTAGCCATATGAACACTTTTGTATTAACCACGTTCATCTTAACACTTCTAGATCAAATGATAATCAAATGAATCTAATTGTGTTACTCATAGAGTTGTTCAATTGTTTATATTCTCATAGAAGTATACAAGACACGAGTGAAGCAAAATTGGATTGATTCAAAAGAATCAGTTCATGAACATCTTAGCCACTGTTTGCAAATATTACATTCCTTAATATATAAATGTATTTTTTCATGAGTATGAAGTCATACTTAACCGATTTTATATCTTAACCACATAAGATTGCAAACGGGTATCCAAACTTATGTTCCGTACTTGATCTTTTCCGACAGTTCGCAAACGGGTAAGCATACCGTCGTTCCAGACCGAGCTGAGATGAAACAATTTGCAAATAGTTATGCAAACTTAGTTCCCGGACTTTGACAGTTAAAACCGTTTGCACACGGGTATGCATACTTACCCGGACCTGAATCATTATTACAACAATTTGTATATGTGTATGCATACTGTGCTATACCTAGACAATGATTAATAGGTCTAAACTCCCATCTCAATCATTGAAACATTCTTAGAAGACTACAATAGATGTCTCACACAAACTATTAGCTTATAAGCAATTTTCAAGTGATCGAATGATCAATACGAAACATTCCGAGTCTACATCAAATGACTGTCTCACACAAATCATGTAAGATGTTACAAGGAGATTTTCACATATTTATCTTTTGACTTTCGTCAAGAATAATGATGAACGTAGTTAAAGCAAAAAGATTTCTAACACATATTTCGAGAAAGATATAAGCGAGTTAAACTCAGCTCGAAATATCAAATGTGTATAATGTAAAGTCTATATAGCTATACGACTTAGTCTCAATAGGAGATGGAATAGAATAGACTTCTGAGTGATAGATGAGTTCAAGTCTCCACATACCTTTTGTTGATGAAGTTCCTCCAAGATCCCCTTAGTAGATCTTCGTCTTCAATCGATGAACGCCGTGAAGTCTAAATCTCAACTACACATTCTATCCTAATCCGAGAAATAGCTATAAGTAGACTAGAAATCAAGACATATAGTTTTGACAATACTTGACTAACAATCTTGAGATAGGAACGCTTGCGAGTTCGACCGAGCAGTGCTTTAATAATCTCCCCCTTTGTCAATTTTAGTGACAAAACTATCAATACATATGGATTACAAAATAAATAAACTTTGTAGCTTCTCATCCAAATGCTTGATTTCCTTTGTTCTTCAACATTCCTTGAATTCTTCGTCACTCCAAGTACTCCAGTGATTCTGAACGTTTCCAACTCAGCATCATAGTAGTTGAAGATCCGTAGCCATAACAATAAGAAAACAGATGTTCTCAGTTATTGTTATATAGTGTCATAGTATTATTACACAACATCAAAGTTTAATTGTATCACAATTTTGACAATAATACTACGGTGATATGTATTACTTCCCCTTAGTTAATACTTCATCTCACAATGAAAAGCACTCCCCCTACATAATGATCCGTAAACCATATGTATGTAGTGTGAACTACAAAATAATTCTCCCCCTTTTTGTCAATATAAATTGGCAAAGGTACGAAAACTAGTGGGATCAAAGAGATTATTCATGACTAAAAGAGAACATATCAACTTTGTTTCGATGATTTCACATAGTCGAAACTTAGTGTATTCATCAAGGAGTTTATAAAGATACAAGATAACTCCTACAATATTCCACAACCGCACTCCCCACAAAGATTTGATAATTAAGCACGAGTTCAATTAAGAACTCTCCCTCATAAAATGTCATTCCCGAAAGAACAACAAGAGCGACCTTACTTTTATGAGAAAAGAAGGATTTCTTTGGACATTAATAAATCACATGAAATATGAATTTGTATCCAGTAAACTCAATTAAATTAATCACAAAGGATCCTTAATGATTAATTTAATCGGAAATGCTCAACAAAAGAAAACTTACGGAGCCATACAATACTCTCACATAGAAGTGGATCTGGGAAAGATCAATACTGCGAAATTCAAAAGTTCATTCTATCTTTTAGCAATATTTGCATAATGACACAATAAACTTAACTTTTGACATATATGGGACAATCATAGTTCATGGACGTAAACACACATATCCCATAACATTAATTGCAATATATGAAAACAATAAAGATTAATACTGCAAAATCATCTTCCAAATACCTTAGAATTTAAATAAATAAATCTAAAACATTGCAAGATGAAAATCGTTGGCAATAGCTATGTGTAATCATAATATATGTTATATTCCAAAACCTAGTTGCCCTTCTTAAAACACAAGAATAAATTCTCATAAGAAGTTTCCTAGACATAATGAATTTGGGTTTGTTTGATAACTTCATACCTCTCCATGACACCATCATAAAAGGTATTTTCGATATACTTGATCCTTTTGACCGTAAAAACTCCATGTTCATGAGTTAGAAGATTCACCTTTCGATCAACAATGCGGGCAAGCTGCCTGGCTTTGATGCAATCAATATGAGCTTCTTCTGGTTCTGTATCAAGACCTTTTGATTTTCAAGGATTTTGGTCTGACCATCAAAGAGATGATTTATTTGCAGTTGAAGATTTGGAAAATCAACCTTTGAGTTATTCTAAGAATGAATTAAATCCTTGACAGATTCACCAATCCAGGAGTTGTACTCTTTCCTTTCAATCATCTTTTTCAAGACAAGTTCTTGAACTGAGCATCCTTTAATGTCTTCTTGCATCTCAAGATTCACCACTTCCCGAGGTCTTGAAGAGTTCTCCATATAATTTTTTTCTTAGGGATGGAAAAATAATATAATATAATATATATATAGGTTTACGAACAAGAGAAGGACACCCTTTTTTTTTCTTGTTATGGAAACCCTATAAACTCCCATGCATAAGACACGGACGTTCGAGGACCAGTTATGGAAGGTTAATGGATCATAAAAGATCCAATAAGGAAATGCACTCTGTTTTCAGATATCTCATATTTTCATAGCTCAATAATTAAAAAGATTTACTTTAAATCATAGCATACGAAAAAGATACAACGGTTACTAGGAGTCAAGATATGCCTCAACATTCACAAAAGAAGAAAACAACTATTTTAAACACAAGACATATGGTAACCTGCAGTAAACTTGAGCATCTCGCAAATATCATCCTTGCAACTCTCAAGTTAGATTCAAGGATGAAATTACCTAGAGCTAGGTAGCAGAGTGAGATGTAATGCCATCATGAATATTGAGATACGAGTTGTAAATACCATCTGAATGTTTGAGCCTTGTATTCCTTCCCTTCCTTCGGTTATTTCTTATTCCAGATGAATTAGACATAAATCTTTCTATAATATCCATCATAGGGATTTTTCTGAGGATTAAGCCTAGGACCTCTAGAGATTGGTTCCAGAGGATCTCCGTTTCCTAGACTTAGATTTACTAGACTTATTCTCATAAGCACCGGGAATGTGTACATTTTCGGCGTAGAGATTAACACCATTAAAAGGGACACGATTCTTATAGAGATTTCTAGAAGAGTGACCTTGGAAACCTTGTGCATGAGAGATCTGGTTTTTTGCAGGACTAAAATCCACTGTAGATCTTGTCAGACAATTTACTCTGTCGACGGTAAAAAGAAGTAGATTTGAATATCATAAATCTGTTTCTTTATAGCAAACAATGTTAATCATAATGATTTCTTTTCCCGCAGAAGGAACATGTTTGTGGAAGAGAGACATCAGAAGGAATCTGTTTTAGACTCGTTGCCCTTATAGAAGACTGCAAAAAGTGTAAACAATTCTTAGCAGATACTTCATTGAGAGTAATTTTCTTCATGCACGGTAATCCCTCATGAGTATTAGAGATAGGCACATAAGATAGTTTACTCACTAAAACTGAGTTTTCCTTTTTCAAGGTTTTGCATTTTTCTTGAGCTAGACTGAGTGAAGAAAGCAGTTTCTCTTTTTAAACACGAAGGTTGTTCAGATCAGATGAATGAGTCTCGATTAAACATTTTTATCTAATTGAATCTTCTTTAAAAATATCTTCAAGAACACTAATATTTTCACGTTGTAGAGTAGTTTCTTGAACAAGGTTTTCGATATTGTTAGAGAATGACTCAATAATACTATAGAGTTCCCGTTCTCGATCAAGAGACTCCTCAAGTTCACCAATGAGCTGAGCATGTTTCTCTTCAAGAGACAAATTTTTATAATCTTGAATATCAATAATCTCAGCTGATTTTTTTAAGGTTCTGGTGAGTTCCATTTCAGCTTCTGACGTAGTGTCAAATGTCACTTTAGACGAATTATTATCAGCATTTGATAGCAAAAATTTTCTACCCCGAGATTCGGAAGAATCATCTAAGGAGTCATCCTTTGAGGTAATACCAAGATATTTGGCATAATAAAAAACTTTGGAGGAAATATCCATGTGTACAAGAATGAGATAAGTTTTTATCCACAGAGATTAGATTGCTACAAACACAGACTTATGAGGTCTTAAACGTATTTTCCTGCTCTGACACCAATTGAAAAAGCGGGGCCTAACAACCATACCTAATATTTCGTTAGACAATATGTATGGACTAACTCCAATATAATTCCAAGAGAATCAACTAGACAGTCAAACTCAATCAAGGAAAATATATCCAAGAGTTATATCTCTGTTTCTTAATGTAATCAACAAATCAAACAGGTAGAAATCCGTGAGCCTGATTATTATGAGAAACAACTTGAATGGTACCAAAGACCAATGTTCAAGTGTCAATCAATTTCCATCAACAACCAAAGGTTGGATTTACCAATTGATTGAACTACACACAACCTGTGATATTTCAATTATATAAACAAATATAATGCGAAAAACAAATAACACAGACACCAGAAATTTTGTTAACGAGGAAACTACAAATGCATCAAAACCCCAGGACCTAGTCCAGATTTGAACACCACACTGTATTAACCCGCTACAGACTTTAGCTTACTACAAGTTAACTTCGGACTGGAATGTAGTTGAGCCCTAACCAATCTCACACTGATTAAGGTACAGTCCCGTTCCTTACGTCTCTGAATCCCAACAGGATTCTACGCACTTGATTCCCTTAGTTGATCTCACCCACAACTAAGAGTTGCTACGACCCAAAGTCGAAGACTTAATAAACAAATCGGTTTCCCACAGAAAAGTCTATTTTTATAGATAAAGTTGTCTCCCACAGAAATACCTACGAAGTTTTTTTTCCTTCTTTTGATAAATCAAGGTGAACAAGAACCAATTAATAATCCGGTCTTATATTCCCGAAGAACAACCTAGAAATATCTATCACCTCACAATAACTTAACTATATGGTAGTAGAACAAGTTATTGTGGAATCACAAAGAATGAGACGAAGAGCTTTGTGATTACTTTTTATATCTTACCTATCGGAGATAAATCTCGAGAAAATCTTAGAGAAGATAGTAGTCAATACGATAGAACAAGTAAGATCAAAACACGCAACTACAGAGAAAATAGTTGGGTCTGGCTTCAGAATCCCAATAAAGTCTTTAAGTCGTTAACCTATAATGGTTTTAGGAAAAACCTAGGTTAAAGGAGAATCGACTCTAGTCGCAACTAGTATCATACATGAGGTGTGGGAATTAGGTTTTTCAGTTACTAGAGTTCCCCCTTATATAGTCTTCAAATCAGGGTTTGATAGCTTTGAAACAAAGCAATCAATGTTCATCGTTAGATGAAATCCTGATTTACGATTCAAGCTAAGTTTGCTTAAAACCAAAGAAATATCTCTCCACCGTTAGATGGTCTTATCTTGTTACACACAAATGAAATATACCTTCATTTAGATATGAGTA
Organism: Papaver somniferum; assembly: GCF_003573695.1. Lineage (NCBI taxonomy): Eukaryota > Viridiplantae > Streptophyta > Magnoliopsida > Ranunculales > Papaveraceae > Papaver > Papaver somniferum. The sequence goes on along the minus strand of NC_039358.1, from coordinate 127,620,057 downwards.
ACCGTACCTAAACGTGTATATTGAGTTGGCTCAATAACAGTTAACTGAAGTTAGCCATATGACCACTTTTGTATTAACCATGTTCATCTTAACACTTCAAGATCAAATGATAATCAAATGAATCTAATTGTGTTAATCATAGAGTTATTCAATTGTTTATATTCTCATATAAGTATACAAGACATAATTGAAGCAAAATCGGATTGATTCAAAAGAATCAGTTCATGAAAATTTTAGCCACGGTTTGCAAAGATTGCACTCATTAATATATAAATATATATTTGTTCATGAGTATGAAATCATACATAACCGATTTTAGAACTTAACCACATAAGTTTGCAAATGGGTACGCAAACTTAAGTTCCGGACTTGATCTTTTTCGGCAGTTCGCGAACGGGTACGCATACTGTCGTTCCATACCGAATTCAGGTGAAACAGTTTGCAAACGGGTACGCAAACTTAGTTCCCGGACTTTGACAGTTAAAACCGTTCGCATACGGGTATGTGCATACTTGGTTCTTGGACTTGAATCATTCTTACAACAGTTTGTATACGGGTATGCATACTGTGTTATATCCACACAATGATTAATAGTTTTAAACTCTGATCTCAATCATTAAAACTTTCTTAGAAGACGACAATAGCTGTCTCATACAAATTATTAAATTATAAGCAATTTTCAAGTGATCGAATGATCAATAAGGAACATTCCGAGTCTACATCAAATGACTGCCTCACACAAATCATGTAAGATGTTACAAGACAATTTTCACATAATCATCTTTTGGCTTTCGTCAATAATAATGATGAACGTAGTTAAAGCAAAAAGCTTTCCAACACATATTTCGAGAAAGATATAAGCGAGTTAAACTCAGCTAGAAATATCAAATATGTATAATGTAAAGTCTATATAGCTATACGACTTAGTCTCAATAGGAGATAGAATAGAATAAACTTCTGAGTAATAGATTAGTTCAAGTCTCCACATACCTTTTGTTGATGAAGTGACACTAAGTTACCCTTAGTAGATCTTCGTCTTCAATCGATGAACGCCGTGAAGTCGAAAGGTCAACTACACATTCTATCCTAATCCGAGACATAGGTATAAGTAGACTAGAAATCAAGCCTTATAATTTTGACAGCTAAACTTGACAAACAAGCTTGAAATAGCAACGCTTGCGAGTTCGACCGAGCAGTGCTCTAACAAAAAATATTCTCGTCCTAGAACTCAAATTTTCGTTTTCATCAAAAAACGTACTATCAAACTATAGATCTGGTGATGGCGAATCCAATTTTATGATTCAAGTTTTTTGAATCATCGTTTTAAGGTTCTATTTTATTTAAAATCATCATATTATGCTAAAATTAACATTCAGATTATCAAGATATGTGCATATTTTGCTTTTGTGCAAGTTTCTCATTTAATTATACTGAACCATGCATTGAAATTACTTTTATGATCTGCTTAATGATTAAAATAATGAATTTTTATAACCCTAGTCGGCGTCGATGAAGATACGTGAACTCTACCGATAAGCTTACCTTCATAAATTGATGATCATAGTCTTTGATTCGAGAAATCAATCACTATTAATCACTTTAATTTATGACTCGTTCAGTTTGTGGTGATGCTTGGCTAGGTTTTCTGATTATCTTCTAAGTCGGTTCTAAAGTAAGACGGTTGAAAGCAAATCAGAGAGGATAGGGGAGTATTAGAAGTCCGATTTCTATTAATGAAATGATTATGTCCACATTCTTAGCCTTTCTAGCTATTTGTACATTGTGAAAGAGAGAGGGTCTAACAACCACACCCAATATTTCGGTTAGCAATCTGTATGGACAAACTCCAATATACTTTCTAGAGAATCAACTAGACAGTCAGACTCAATCAATATTAAAAGTATATCAAAGAGTTTATATCTCAATCTCTCGATTTGATCTTTACTCAAGCAAATAGAAATCTACGAGTCTTTATCAAAGAGAGATAACTTGGATGGTACGAAAGACCAATATCCAAGTGTTAATCAATTTAAATCAACAACCAAAAAGGTCGGATATTCTAATTGATTGAACAACACACAACCTGTGATATTTCAATTATATAAAAAAATATAATGCAGAATAGAAATAACACAGACACCAGAATTTTGTTAACGAGGAAACCGCAAATGCAGAAAAATCTCGGGACCTAGTCCAGATTGAACACACACTGTATTAAGACGATACAGACACTAGCCTACTCCAAATTAACTTCGGTCTGGACTGTAGTTGAACCCCAATCAATCTCACACTGATCCAAGGTACATTTATGCTCCTACTCCTACTCCTCTGATCTCAGCAGGATACTGCGCACTTGATTCCCTTAGCTGATCTCACCCATAACTAAGAGTTGCTACGACCCAAATTCGAAGACTTTAATAAACAAATTTGTATCACACAGAAAATTCTACGATAATAGATAAATCTGTCTCCCACGAATATACCTACGAGTTTAATTCTGTCTTTTGATAAATCAAGGTGAACAGGAACCAATCAATAATACCAGACTTATATTCCCGAAGAAAAGCTTAGTATTATCAATCATCTCACAATAATCTTAATCGACACAGCGAAAAAAGATATTGCGGAATCACAAACGATGGGACGAAGTTTGTTTGTGATTACTTTTCTATCTTGGCTATCGGAGATATAAAATCTCAAGCCAATTATTTCAATTGTACTCGTACGATAGAAGATGCAAGATCAGATCACACAACTACAAGAATAGTAGTATCGGTCTGGCTTCACAATCCCAATGAAGTCTTTAAGTCGTTAACCTGGTTTAGAAGAAAAAACCAAAGGTTAAAGAAGAATCGACTCTAGCTTAGCACAACTAGTATCACACAGAATGTGTGGGGATTAGGTTTCCCAGTTGCTAGAGTTCTCCCTTATATACACTTTCAAATCAGGGTGTGCAATCAATGTTAGCTTAGTAACAAAACATTCAATATTCACCGTTAGATGAAAACCTGATTAGATTCAAGCTAATATTTCTCAACCGTTAGATCGAAAACTTAGCTTGTCACACACAAATGAAATGTCCAATTTTGGGTTTATGAACCGTACCCAAACATTAAAATTTGTTGGTTCAACAAGTCAACCAAATGGTTAGCCATATGATTACTCTCATATCAACCTTATTCTTCTTCACCATAACTAGTTCAAATGACTCAAATGAACTAGTTAGAGAGTTGTTCAATTGCAAGGAAATCTTATGTAACTACACAAGACACAATTGAAGCAATATCAGTTTGATTCACTCGAATCGGTTCATGAACTTTATAGCCACGGTTTGCAAAAGCATTCCTTAGTTTATTTAAACATTAGTTCAAGAACAACCGACTTTAGATATAACCTGCTCAAGTTCGCGGACTGGGTTCGCGGACTTAAGCTCATGGAAGGAGTACACGAACTCCAGCAGAAAATCTCGGGCCGAGAAGTTCCGCAAGTTCGCGGACTTGGCTCACGCCACTTCCAACTTCTCTTGATCAACAAAGTTTAGCAAACTTTGGTTCAAGGAATAGGACTTATGCATATATGTGTTTCCACAATAATGCTTATATCCATCAATGGTTATGTAATCTAAACTATCATTTCAATTATTGAAACATTCTCAGAGAACGTTATATAGTCGTTATTCACAGACCATTTTTCGTCAGAGCAATTTTCAAAGTGATTGAAAGATAACATGACTTTCGTCACTAGGTAAAGATGAATTCGGCTAAAGCGAAAGCTTACCAACACATATTTCGAGAAATAGATAGGCGAGATAAACTCGGCTCGAAATAGAAAATGTGTATAATGAAAGTCTATATATCAAAATGACTTTTGTCTCAAGAGTAGGAGATAGAGTAAATAGACTTTTGAGTGACAGATAAGTTCAAGTCTCCACATACCTTTTAGTCGATGAAGATCCACCAGTTCCTTGAGTAGTCCTTCGTCTGGTATGATGACTGCCATGGAGTCTTGAGCTCAACTACACTTTCTATCCTAATCCAAGACCTTATCTCTAATAGGCTAGTAATCAAGACTTATAGTTTTGATCACTAATATTGACAAACATGCTTGAGATAGAAACGCATGCGAGTTCGACCGAGAAATGCTCTAACAATCTCCCCCTTTGCCAATTTTAGTGGCAAAACTATTAATACATATGGAATACAAAAAATAAATAAATTAACTTTTGTAGCTCCTATTCCACATGCCTAATCTTCAACATTACTCGAAATCTTCGTCACTTCCAAGTACTCCAATAATCCCAAAGGTTGTAAGTTTAGCATCATCGTTGTTGAAAATCCGTAGCTATAGCAACAAGAAAACAATAGTTCTCAATCATTGTTATACAGTGTCATAGTATCATTATACAGCGTCAAAGTTCAATTGTATCACAACTTCAACAACAATACTATGGTGATATGTATCACTCCCCCTTAGTCAATACTCCATCTCACATGGAAACCACTCCTCCTTACATAATGGTCCGAAAACCATATGTATTTGTAGTGTGAACTACATATTAATTCTCCCCCTTTTTGTCAAAAAAATTGGCAAAGGTACAAGAACGGGATCCTAATGAAATTTCCGAAAGAGACATTTCATGACCAAAAGAAAGCAAAAATATCAACTTGTTCTTTAGATGCAATCATAAACCCGAACCTAAATGCATTCATCAAGGAGTTTATAAAGATACAAGATAACCCCTATAATATTCCACAGCCGCACTCCCCACAAAGATTTGGCAATTAATCGTAAGTTCAAAAAGAACTCTTCCCCATAATATGTCATTCCCAAGGGAACAACAAGAGCGACCTTAATTTCGAAAGAGAAAAGAAGTATTTCTTTGGACATAACAAATCACATACAAGTATGAATTTGAATCCAAAATATTAAATTAACCACAAGAAGGTCATGATTAATTTAACCGAAAATGCTCAACACAAGTAAACTTATGGAGACTTAAGAGCGCTCAATTAGATTAATCACAAGTAAACCCATAATTAATCTAATTAAAATACACAATCAAACTAATCATAAAAGTAATCAATTTAATTGGTCATACTCACATAAAAGAGTCTATGGAGCAATGACTAAGTTAATCATGAAAACAATCAACAAGTCATGAACGCTCAAACATAAGAAGACTTATGGAGTCATAACTAAATAACCAAACAAGATGATTAACTTAGTTGAAAATGCTCGGCATAAAGTACCTTACGGAACAACAACATAGCTAATCAAAAATAATCAACTTGGTTGTTTAATGCTCAACATAAGACACTTTATAGAGCCTCACAATAATACATAAAATATGGATCAGGGAAGATCAATTACTGCGGAATACACAAGGATTCATTCTATTTTCCATCACTATTTGCATAACGACATTTAATAGACATAATCCTTGCAAACAAAAGATTTTAACCTATCTTCCATCAATAATTGACAATATAGGCTTAACTTTTGTATTTGTCAAAAGTCCATTCATTCTTTCATCAATACATGCATATTAATTCATGAACGACTTTACTTTTGACAAGATATGGGACAATCAAGTTCACGGACGCAAACACACATATCCCATAACAATATTGCAATATATAAGACCATAAAGATTAATACTGCAAAAATCATCTTCCAAACAATTTAGATTAAAACCAATAAATCTAAAAACATGAAGATGAAAACGTTAGACATAGCTATGTGTAATCACAATAATGGCTATTCCAACCTATAGTTATTCTTCTAAACAAAAACAAAAATATAGAAGATTTACTTGAAAAAAAAAAGAAATCAACAAGCTAGGGAACCAAAGAAGACTCCAGTGCCATGTCCGAACACGAACTAAGTTCAAATAGACGGTTCAGGATCCTCACGAGTCTTGGTGTCTTTGAGCTTGTGATTAGCAGCATCCATTCCATCTTCAGAGAATAGATTCTCTTTGTGAAGATCATTTATGTGAGATTTTATGAGACCAAGGTCAGATGAAACCTTTTTCAACTCAGTTTTCAACACATCAAGATTTTTCAGAGTATCCACGAGCTGCAGTTTTGCTTCCTCAAAATACTTAAGAAAGTCATGAACCACTTCAGCAGAAATCATATCATCCTTCTCAATATTCTCATGAGTATATGCATAGTAACACGAGGCATTAGGATGATCTTCATCTACAGGGGTTCTTTTCTTCCTCCCTTCGGATTCAAAACCAATACCTTTATCAAGAAAGCCTTTAGAAAAACCACTCGATTGTGAAGAGGACGACATTCTTGATAAACCAAAATAACCTAGAGTACGCAAACGTGACTCAGTGGTTTGGTATTTATATGTTTTCTTAGGGAAGAAGACCTTTAGGGTTTACAAACTGTTGACTCGTGATGGTAACGCACGTACACATACGAATACAACAAGACCCACAAAGAAAAACTAACAAAAACCTTTTGCTACAAAAATGGCTCAATAAATTTCATAACAGGAAGAAATCTAGAACACAAGTGTAGCAGAACATAAATACAAAAAGTCTTGCATCAAAACAGAGAAACGATACTAGACAACACAAATACTTTTTAGGAAATATTGTCTGTAGACACTAGTTTAACTATAAACGATAAGAGGATAGCTCATCTAGTCAAAACATCAAATCTCCACAGTATACCTGACTTTTACACATCTTGCTCAATAGGATTTTTATGAGCAAGTTCTCAACTCTTGTGATTAATTGGCACAAGTATGAGCACTGAGCTCATTAAGAGAATTGTGTTTCTGATCAAGTCTCTTTTTCCTTATAAATTTAGAGAGGGATCCCTTTTGATGTGAGAAATTATCATAAAACTTACTATCATCAAAATATGACACATAATTTGAGTTTTTACCTGAAGAGTTTTGGCATGAGAAGGATGAAAACCTGTCGACAATTTCTTTATACCCTTCAATTATCTCTATCCAATTATTTCTCATATCATAAATTTTTCTTCTTTCTCCTGAAATTTCGTTCACATCAAGGTTAATGTTATTTCTCGAGGAACCGACTTGATCTTTCCTTAGACAATTTTTGTTAAGACTTCTGTTCTGCTTTAGAACATTTGAGGAACTCAACGAACTGACTTTCCTGGTAACATACACAGGGTAAGTACGAAAACCAACTGGTTTAGACATACGTATGTCAGTTACACCTTTGAGAATTAAGTCCAGGGTGTGTTGAAGTTTATTCAACCTAGAGTTGCTCTTTTGTTTAGCAGAGCCTTTTGCACTGCAAAAGAGACATACTTTCTGATCACAAGAGTGACTAGACACAGTAGTCTTAACAACCTCGTTAGGAGATTTCTTCCTTTCATGTGATGTGGAACATCCTTGATCAATGGGGACTTCAGACACATCTTTTCTGAGTGGAAAGGATTTCGATTTTACTTCTGAAGTTGTAACATTTTCAGTTGTAGCAGAAGTACTTGGTATGTTAAACTTCTTAGAGCACCCTTGAAAAGAGAGTTTACTCAAGCGATGTTCTATTTCCAAAGTATCCTTTTTGAGGCTAGCCTCAAGCGACATACATGAAGAATGATCTTCAGTATTTTCTTTGAATTTACAGTCTCTTACAACACCAAAAAGGACTTCAACATGATGTTTTAACCGATTAAATCTATCAGCTTGGATTCTAACAAGATTTATATTCAACTTACTCTCTTCAGATGTTTCCCGTTCATTTAGAGAGATAGACTCTTTTGAAGGGTAATCGGAAGTACACATGTTGGAGCCTGTCTGTCTTCTTTGAACACAAGGTTCATCTATCTTTGAGATTGAATAATCTTTCTCATTAATAGAAGTAGACGAGACAGAGATTTTATTTCTGGTGACGCGTTTATTAGAGATACTATCGTCCATCCTCAGACCGCTACAAACACAGACTTGTAAGGTCTTGAACGTGTTTTCCTGTTCTGATACCAATTGAAAGAGTGGGGGTCTAACAACCACACCCAATATTTCGCTTAGCAATCTGTATGGACAAACTCTAATATACTTTCTAGAGAATCAACTAGACAGTCAGACTCAATCTAGATTAAAAATATATCAAAGAGTTTATATCTCAATCTCTCTATTTGATCTTTATTCAAGCAAATAGAAATCTGCGAGTCTTTATCAAAGAGAGATAACTTGGATGGTACGAAAGACCAATATCCAAGTGTCAATCAATTTAAATCAACAACCAAAAAGGTCGGATATTCTAATTGATTGAACAACGCACAACCTATGATATTTCAATTATATAAACAAATATAATGCGGAATAGAAATAACACAAACACCAGAATTTTGTTAACGAGGAAACCGCAAATGCAGAAAAACCCCGGGACCTAGTCCAGATTGAAAACACACTGTATTAAGCCACTACAGACACTAGCCTGCTCCAAATTAACTTCTGTCTGGACTGTAGTTGAACCCCAATCAATCTCACACTGATCCAAGGTACAGTTATGCTCCTACGCCTCTGATCCCAGCAGGATACTACGCACTTGATTACCTTAGATGATCTCACCCACAACTAAGAGTTGCTACGACCCAAAGTCGAAGACTTTAATAAACAAATATGTATCACGCATAAAAGTCTACGATAATAGATAAATCCGTCTCCCACGAATATACCTACGAGTTTTGTTCCGTCTTTTGATAAATCAAGGTGAACAGGAACCAATCAATAAATTCCCAAAGAACAGCTTAGTATTATCAATCACCTCACAGTAATCTTAATCGACGCAGCGAAAAAGATATTCCAGAATCACAAACGATGAGACGAAGTTTGTTTGTGATTACTTTTCTATCTTGCCTATCGGAGATATAAAATCTCAAGACAATTATTTCAATTGTACTCGTACGATAGAAGATGCAAGATCAGATCACACAACTACAAGAAAAGTAGTATCGGTCTGGCTTCACAATCCCAATGAAGTCTTTAAGTCGTTAACCTGGTTTAGAAGAAGAAACCAAAGGTTAATGGAGAATCGACTCTAGCTTAGCACAACTAGTATCACATAGAATGTGTGGGGATTAGGTTTCCCAGTTGCTAGAGTTCTCCCTTATATACACTTTCAAATCAGGATTTGCAATCAATGTTAGCTTAGTAACAAAGCATTCAATATTCACCGTTAGATGAAAACCTGATTAGATTCAAGCTAATATTTCTCAACCGTTATATCGAAAACTTAGCTTGTCACATACAAATGAAATGTCCAATTTTTGGTTTATGAACCGCACCCAAACATTAAAATTTGTTGGTTCAACAAGTCAACCAAATGGTTAGCCATATGATTACTCTCATATCAACCTTATTCTTCTTCACCATAACTAGTTCAAATGACTCAAATGAACTAGTTAGAGAGTTTTTCAATTGCAAGGAAATCTTATGTAACTACACAAGACACAATTGAAGCAAAATCGGTTTGATTCACTCGAATCGGTTCATGAACTTTATAGCCACGATTTGCAAAAGCATTCCTTAGTTTATTTAAACATTAGTTCAAGAACAACCGACTTTAGATATAACCTACTCAAGTTCGCGGACTGGGTTCGCGGACTTAAGCTCATGGAAGGAGTACACGAACTCCAGCAGAAAATCTCGGGCCGAGAAGTTCCGCAAGTTCGCGGACTTGGCTCACGCCACTTCCAACTTCTCTTGATCAACAAAGTTTAGCAAACTTTGGTTCAAGGAATAGGACTTATGCATATATGTGTTCCCACAACAATGCTTATATCCATCAATGGTTATGTAATCTAAACGCTCATTTCAATCATTGAAACATTCTCAGAGAACGTTATATAGCCGTTATTCACAGACCATTTTTTGTCAGAGAAATTTTCAAAGTGATTGAAACATAACATGACTTTCATCACTTGGTAAAGATGAATTCGGCTAAAGCGAAAGCTTACCAACACATATTTCGAGAAATAGATAGGCGAGATAAACTCCGCTCGAAATAGAAAATGTGTATAATGAAAGTCTATATATCAAAACGACTTTTGTCTCAAGAGTAGGAGATAGAGTAAATAGACTTTTGAGTGGCAGATAAGTTCAAGTCTCCACATACCTTTTAGTCAATGAAGATCCACCAGTTCCTTGAGTAGTCCTTCGTCTTGTATGATGATTTCCATGGAGTCTTGAGCTCAACTACACTTTCTATCCTAATCCAAGACCTTAGCTCTAATAGGCTAGTAATCAAGACTTAGAGTTTTGATCATTAATATTGACAAACATGCTTGAGATAGCAACGCATGCGAGTTCGACCGAGCAATGCTCTAACACATTGTATGAACCTGATGGTTGCATGTGAAAATGTGGGGGTACCAAAATACACCACCAACTTTTTCTTAAGCAACCTTGTATGGACTAAACTCAAATACAATTCCGAGAGTTACAGCGTAATGAATCTCAATCAGGAATTTTATTAATACTTTTGTATCTCTTTCTCTCACAATCAATATGTAAACGGAAACAAGTCGCTGAACCTGATTATACCGTGAGAGTGCTTGGAAGATTCCAAAGATCAATATCCAAGAACAATCAAGTCGTATCCAACAATTACGATGGACGTATCCACTTTGATTGATTTATGTACAACCTGTAATATTTCAATTATAAAGATAAACAATATAATGCGCAAAAAAATAACATAGACATCAAAAATTTTGTTCACGAGGAAACCACAATTGCAGAAAAACCTCTGGACCTTGTCCATATTTGAACACCAAATTGTATTAAGCTGTCACATACTCTATCCTACTATCAATACTTAAGACTGGAATGTAGTTGAGACCGAATCTACAGTCACAGTAATTTAGTTACAATCGCGCTTCTTACGCCTCTTGAATCTCGCAAGAGCGCAATTGATTTCCTTAGCTGACGTCCTTTACAACCTAAGAGTTGCTTCAACTCAATTGAAGACTTTAAACCAATCTTCCTCCCACAGATAAACCTATATGTGATTTCCGTTTTGATCAAAAGATCATGGTGAGATAGGACATCGTTTGCAATAGACAAAGTCTAGCAAACCTCAAAATTCGGAACTTACAACTCTAAAGAGCATTTCAGATTATTATTCACCTCCCAAGTAAAATCTACTCAGATTTCAACAAAGAAATGTTATATAGGAATATACTTGTGAAATCACAAAGTCTGAGACGAAGAAACTTTGTGATTTCTATCTATCTTGCCTGATCGGAGTGAGGCTCAACAATCAGTAGCAAGACCAGGATACACGAACTATCAAGGTAAAGATAGTCAGACCTGGCTTCACGAATCCCTAAACGAAGTCTTTTTAGTCGCTAAACCTAAAAAGATTTAAAGGAGAGGACGACTCTAGTGTACAACTAGGACACACAAGAAAAGTGTCAGGGATTCAAAGATCCATGTTGCTTGAGGTTCTCCTTATATAGACTTTCAAAATCAAAGATTGTTTTAGATTTAAGCTAAGGTAAATTTGGTATCAAGCAATTAATATCCACCATTAGATGAATCTTTGATTTGAGATTAACACAACAAAATATACACTCTGGTTAGGATGAACCGAAACCGAACCGTGTATAATGACTTGTTCATGAAAGGTTAGTCGAAACTAGCTAGCCAAACGAACTATAAGCTTAATCATTTTTATATAACACTTTAAGTCTTTAATCTTGAGTCACAACCATACGTTATGATGTGATCAAATATGTCTAGATATGTTTTTGGAAAGCTGTTCAAATGACGATTATCTTATAGAAATAATTATGATGCATCTGAAAATATTCGATTGGGTAAGTATGTGTACTTACTTTCCAGTTCGCGAGTTATTTTTTCATGGTACGTGTACCGGGTTTGTATACCCTTATGACAAAACAAGTTCAGGAATCTACATAACTTTTCTGGAATGCATACTAGGTATGTGTACCATCCTGAGTTCACGAGTCAACAGACTTTGTTGGGTTTGCATACTCGGTATCTGTACCAAAAGTCGTTGCCGAACAATAACTATGCCGGTACGTGTACTGGGTACATGTACTACGGCTCTGGACCTATAACAGTTGCGCCAGTATGTAAGTCGGTACGTGTACTGTCCTATATCCAAATTTACAGTAGTTCTATATCTCTCTAATAATCAATTTGAAATATTCTCGAATAACATCAATGACACATATCACTGTCCCAGGCTATTTTCAAATGATTAACTTGAATCACGATTTAGTTCAGAAACAATAAATTTTTTTTAACCAATTTCATCAAGTATGAACAAATATTCTTAAGCTTAGTTATACATATTTCGAGAATAATTAACAAGATAAACTTGACTCACGCGCTAAAGTTTAGGAGTTACGGTGCAGATGTATCCAAGTGGTTCAAGGCAGTGGATTGTGAATCCATGATCCGCGGAAATTTCTGTTATGCACGTAAAGTCCATTTTAGTCATGAGACTTAGTATCATAGATAGAAAGCTAAAAACTTAGGTAATAGGTGGTTCAGTCTTCACTTACCTTTTGTTGATGAAGTTCTCCAAAAGCTTCGGTTGATCTTCGCCTTCAAACGGTAGAACACGGTGATGTCTGGTAATCAACTACACACTTCTATCATAATCCGGGACTTAACTGAATGTAGACTAGAAATCAAGATATAGTTTTGATCAAATAAAGTTTACAACAAGCTTGAGATAGGAAGACTTGTGAGTTCGACCGAGCAATGCTCTAACAACATGTAAAATGACTAATCACGTGCGAGTGGGACCCAATAACATTTTCCCGCCTAGTGCATATTCGGATCGGGGACAACTCTTCGTTATTAACACTCAGCTTTCCACGTCTCCCCTCAGCTGACAACATCGAGATTCTTCTTAGCTTTGTATCAGGACTCAGGTATTCCGCATCTATCTTCGTGTATCTGTTGTGTTTGGCAACCTGTGGGTTGATACTTAGACATCTTCTTCGGGTCTTTGACATCTGACCTTGAGTCTTATTTCACGTCTCAGTTGTATTACTCTTCAGCTGTCAGTTCTCAGGTAGATGTTATACTTTGTCATCTATATAAAGGTCTTAAAAAAGTACGACACCTAAGATTTACGATATTTTTCTCCAAATTTGAATCTCCAATATAAGGGTGAATGTCATAAATAAAGATGACATGGCTAAGTGGGGGTAAAGGAGAAAGTGCATGACCTTGGGTCTTAAGTTCACATCATCATTTTGTTTCTAAATTTAAGTAAATCTTGTTAAATAGACTTTGGGGATTAGAGATGAACTTTAATAAAATGTACTATTTTTATTTATTTATTGTCACTAAGCAATGACCCACAAAGGAAAAGGTGTTAATAAGACCTCCACATAGGTTGATCTTAACCCCTTGCATTGGAGATGCTTTAATGAGATCAAAATGAACCCATATTTGGGGATACCTCCACAAATTAAGGAATACACAAAAAGACAAAATCAACATTGTGATGTAGTTAAGATTAATTGTTAGTTAAGATTAGTTAGTTAATATGTCCGTTATTCTGTTTAAGTTAAACTTGAGATTGTGATAAATTAGTGACAATAACGATTCTCGATTGCAACTAGATAAAGATAAAAAAAGTTTCATCCTTGAAAATCCATTAATCAATAAAGTAATCGTACAAGTGAAGACCCATACAAGAAAAATGAAGAAACTGGCCGGGTTAATTATTATTATTTTATTTATTTATTATTAGTAAGGAAAATGAAGACAATAAATCAGAGTCGGCATAGCTAAATGATGTATGCAGTACCGACTCCAAAAAATCTGCGTAGTGTTCATAATTTGGCAATGCTGACAGTAGGTATTCCTCCAACTTATCAGGAGACAATCGGCATTGACGGAATGAGGGTCGAGTATGTCGACTGTAGTAATTCGCAGTCGGTATTGAAAGAATTTCAGCCGACCATGCCGACTCAGGTGTATTTTCATACCAGAGTATCCGTGAACCGTCGTCGAAAGTTTGTGGACAGGTTGTATTCAGGAACTATCTTTAGCCACACATTTCTGCTTTGATAAATCACTCATAACTTTTTCGTTATGACTGAGAATTGAGTGATTATTGGCTAGTTGGATTCGTATTCTCATTCACTACAACGTAAGGATCTTCCCAAGAAACAAATGTCATTCTAGCCTCCTTGAATCCAGATACTTTTGCCAAACTAGGTGGAAAAGCTTGAAAGATGATGAATCGGATCAAAATCATCTTCCTGATCACCATGAATAATTGTTAATTGAGTTGCTTAATTAGAAAGAGACAAAAAGATATGAGAGATCTTAGCAGCTATTAAACGCCCACGTCGTTTCTGCTCACCTACCATGCTTTTTTCTTTAGCAAGTTTGACGAAGAGAGACACAACTTTAACATTATCAAGAGAGTTAGGAATATAAAAATTTCGATAAAGAGCAAGGCGCAGCATATAAAAATCCGCATGAAAGAAAAATAAAGAAGAGCATACAAATATCCCCTTCTTTTGTAGGACAGAGTGTCGCGCCCAGCAGAGAAACCTTTTGACTGATCGTTATCAACACAGCAGAGGGACGTCTTAGACAGATCATCAATAGTTAAACCATACAAATCACATCTCACCTTTTGACTAATACAATTGGCTCTCATCATGTACCAAAATGCAAACAATTAAACCATCCTATCAGTTACAGTACTGTCTTATGCAAGGGAGTGAATTACAGTGTAATTTTTATGACGAGGGTTTTCTGATCGTGTAGATGATCCAGAATAATCACAAATTCTTAAGATTTCAGGGTATCTCGTCGGTGATGGCTTGATTTCAAATCTTAAGGTTATATGTTTGAACTTTGAAGTGCATGACACGATTTTTTTTTCTTTTTGTGGCAGCGTTGCTTACGTTGAGAGATATCATTCTCCGGAATATATTACCATGCTAAAAGATACAAGGCTCTCAGGTGAGAACCTTTATTTAACGGATGATATATGTTTCCGATCGATACATACGTTCTTCACACAAAACATAGGTTTTATTTGATGCTAACTAACTAACTGACTCTGCTCTTTATTTCCTGGTCCTCCAACTTAAGGGATCCTGCGCGCATTTACAGCAAAAGAAGATACAAAAAAATCCAATTTTTTTGCTCCATCATAAATGAACCAATTAAAAACTTGAAAAGGAAAGAAAATACTCCCTCCGTTCTCTTTTAATAGGCCAGTTTTGTTTTTAGCGAAATTTAAGGAAATTAAGAGAACTAATCATTGAAAGTGGTCCTCATGACACTTATCAATAAAAGAAGTGAAGTGAAATGGTCCCATGACACTTGTTAGCAAAATAAGTAAAGTGAAGTGGTCCACATGACACTTGTCATCAAAAGAAGTTAAGAGAAAAGTGGTCCCAAAAAATTAAAATAACATTTGACTTTCCAATTAGGAAACTGACCTATTTTTTTGAAACTTTTATTTATAGAAACGGGACTATTAAAAAAAACGGAGGGAGTACATGAGAACGATGCATACAAGTATACAACACTCTGTTACAGGACGGGACCTACCTGTTTTAGCCTATCGCTTACTTACAACTAAATATGGAATAGTTTGTGCTTAACTGAAAACGTACATGGCTTACTTACAACATATAACCTTGTTAGATCATATTTTCAACCCATCGCTCCTGCTTCTTCTAATTAATAATCTTCCAAAGCATAATTAAGAGAATCATCTTCCCGATCACCATGAATAACTGTTAATTGAGTTGCTTAATTGGAAGAGACAAAAGAATAAATAAGAAAAGGTATGGTTCTTAGCAGCTATTAAGCGCACACGTCTTTTCTGCTCACCTACTTTGCCTTTTTTTTAATTTTTTTTTATCAAATTGACGAAGATTTTGAACTTTAATAACACTATAAAGAGTTGGGAATACAAAATTAAATACAAAGAGGAAGGCGAAGCATATAAAAATCCGCATGAAAGAAAAATAAAGAAGAGCATACAAATATCCCCTTCTTTTGTAGGACAGAGTGTCTCGCCTTGCAGACAAAGAAACCTTACTGATTGTTATCAACACAGCACAACAACGTCTTCAACAGATCATCGCTAGTTAAACCCTACAAATTACATCTCACCTTTTAACTGATAATTACCATCATGAACTGAAAAACAAACCAAACCACCCTATCAGTTACAAATTTTACGATGCTAATAGGTCTCGCATACAAGGGAGTAAATCAGAGTCACAGAGTGTAGTTTTTGTATGACGAGGGTTTTCTGATCGTGTAGATGATCCATATTTCGAGGTATCAAGGATTGATCTTGAAATATTAAGGTTATATGTTGTAAGTGCACGAGTTAGTTTTTTTTTTTTTTGGGTTTTTTGCGGACAGTGTTGCTTACGTTGAGATGATCATCCTCCAGATTCGGATATATTAGGTTCACATGCATATATTATAAGTGAGAGAGAAAGGCTCGCTGATTAGGTAATTCACATTTTTAGTACAGAACATTTACCATGCATACAGTAGATTCTACAAGATACAAGCAAGGTTCTCTGGTGAGAACCTTTATTTCACGTATATATATGCATCTGATCGATACATTCCTACTTCACACAAAGCGTAGGTTTTATTTTATGCTAACTAATAAACCAACCAACTCTGCTCTTTATTTTATTGTCCTGCTGTAACCTCCAACTTAAGGAATCCTGCATAAATTCACAGCAAACGAAGATATGATCAACTCTTTACTTATAAACAAATTTAAAAAATAAAATAAATAATAAATAAATAAAAAAGAGACATGCGTACAAAACTGTGTAACAGGAGAACCTACCTGTTTTAACTCTTTGGCTTGCTTGTAACTAAAAATTGGGAATGGTAATATTTTTTGTGCTTAACAGAAAATCTACATGGCATTCTCTCAAAACTCAATAAGCCGGTTGTACAAATTGAGAAATGATAGTAGAGGTATGGCACTTATACTTAAAGAGGTTAATATGCGGTTGATACTGTATATAGTCATTTGAGGCTCATAACAGGTCACCAGGATCCGTATATGGCCAGTCTTGTGGTAAGGGCTCTAGCTGGCAACTTAATGCTAAAAGCTTTACGGCCATATGGTGGCCCAATTGCAACTTACACGACTGGGTTTCATAACAGGTCACCAGGATCCGTATATGGCCGGTCTTGTGGTAAGGGCTCTAGCTGGCAACTTAATGCTAGGGTGTGTAACGGACGGACGGACGGTTGCGGATTAGGGGTCACCCGTAACCGAACCGTCAAAGTTACGGATTTGCAAAATTGAACCGTGACCGGCTCAATCATCCGCGGATTTAACCTTTGCGGATCCGCGGATTGTACGGGCCGGTTGCGGGTTAACCGCGGATTTGACCTAGTTTTGATTGTACTTGTTGGGCCTAAATTCAGTTAGTGTCTTAACTTAGTTTTGATTGTATTCAGTTAGTTAACTTAGTTTTGATTCTATTTGTTGGGTCTAAATTCAGTTAGTGTTTTAAGGACTTTACTTCTTTCTCTTTTGGGCCTAAATTCATTTAGTTAACTAAGTGATCAAAGAACTTCACTTCTTTCTCTTTGGGCCTAGGTTCATACTCAGGTAAGAAAACTTTGCTTCTTTCTATGGTTGCGGTAATCCGCGGTTTTCAAATGACAACCGCAACCGCATCCGCACCGCATGCGGATTTGAGAATCCCACCCGTGTCCGGTCCGATTTGGGTGAAATCCGTAATTTTGCGGACGGATACGGGTTAAATCCGCGGTTCCGGTTTTTATGCTCACCCCTACTTAATGCTAAAAGCTTTACGGCCATATGGTGGCCCAATTGCAACTTACACGACTGGGTTTCAATAAACTTATGAAATAAAATACGAACTAAAGAAAAGAGTCATGGGAGACTCACGAGTTGCAGTCAAAGCTCCTCGAGATAGCGTAGGGAAGTTGTACACCACATTTGCCGGGAAGTGAACTCACTGCATCATCCCTTATATTTGGATTCGAAGCCGTTGCAGTTTTTACACAATTGCAAGCAAAACGCTTATCAGGAGTCGTTGTCGCCATTCCCCTTAGAGTAGTGATACCGGTACAACAAGCAGGTGCAGGCTGAGGCACTGAACCTGTTATGTAGTTTGCACAAGGAGCCAGACTCTGAACCACTTGGGCACAAGTAATTGCGGCGGAGCTTGGCTGACACATGAACTGAGACACGGCTAAAACCACCATTGCACACACCATTAATCTCATCTTCATCATACTAAATTTGTTTGAACGTTCTGCAAAATATTGTTTCTAGTTATTATTTGTGCTTGGGTTATTAGCTAGCTATAGCTAGGGCTATTTATGTACATAAATCTGTGGAGGTGAATGCATGAATGTTGCTAGGTGTTATCATCAGGAGAATTCAGCTCACAGACATCATCTTTTGTAAGCGTTATAGTATATTAGTGCCAAAATTGAGTTTGGCTTATTATATCTTTCTCTCTAAACTTGACAAGTTAAGACAACTGAATTAGGTAAGACAAGATTTGTGATTTGTTCTTTAATGCATTTTTTAAGGGCAGCATAACACTTAGCAGCAAACATGAGTTACTTAAGAGTTCTTATCCTGAATTCATAAATTGGCGTTAAAGAGAGATAGAGCAATGTGTCGCATTTCTTCGTTTACGTGTTGATTACAAAGCATGACATCTTTTCAAATTCTTAAATACGGATGACACATATATGTGAGTTTTACTTCCCTGGATTCTCTTTTTAGTCTACACGTACTTGCATCAGAGTGGATTGAATGCGACGGTGGTTTATTCTTCTTTCCGTTCGTGAGGGTTATAGTTCTCGGTATTGTGGGTAATTAGGACTAAGGTATCTTGGCCCTGCCCCTGGGCGGCGGTCAAGTCTGTTTCTTCTAAACCTTCAGAAGATCACCACTATGTTCGTCAAATCAGGTTGATAGGCTGCAGTGCTGCACACATGTATGTGATAATGATTCGTAAAACTTTCAGTTAGTAATAAGCTGGCAACAACAAGCAATGCCGGGCAAATCTGTGGTTTTGTTGAGATGGTCGCCTACTTAGCTACTCTATCTGTAAATTTGAGCTTTGAAATAATGGCAGTTAATTAAAAATATTATTGACTAAACATGGCTTAGATATTCTTCTTAAACTTTAAAAAGCGGTACTCAAATATGTGATTACATATATTCCTAACAACCAGTCATGTTCAACTGATGACGGTGATCATCAATGATCAAGCGTACAAATGCCTTGCCAAACGTGGCTTGGCGACAGCTATCAAAGGTTTTGCTTTTGGCATTGTCATCCCATAAACCTCTGTTGTGTCGATGTCCTCTGGTTTCAATCCATCAGGAGGTCCCCAGTCGAAGCAATGGAATAACCTAGCTAACCCCATGAGAACAAAAAAAACACCAAGGGGTGCCCCGGGGCACCTTCTCTTACCGGCGCTGAACGGTAAAATCCTGAAATCTCCCCCATGGCTTATTTCCACCCTGCTTCCATCTTCCAACAAATGCCTCTCTGGTCGGAATTCATCGACGTTGTCCCAGATACGCGAATTACGACCAAGTGCATGAGTGTTGATAAACACACGTGTCTTTTCAGGGATATAATAGCCGTTGATGTTAGTTGCCTTTACCGATTCGTGTGGGATTAGAAATAGACCTGCTGGATGCATCCGAAAAATTTCACGAACGACACATCGCAGGTAATTCAGGTGGGATAGATCTGATTCAGTGACCATCCTGTCACGGCCCACAACTGAGTCGAGTTCCTCTTGGATCTTGAGAAGTACACGAGGATGCTTTATCACTTCCGCCATTGCCCATTCATTGGCCACCGATGATGTGTCTGTAGCTGCGGCTATCATGTCCTACAAATGTCACAAGTTCAGAAATAAAATAAAAAGCAGATCCATCAAAATGAAGAAACCAAAGTAAAATAAGGATTGAGATTGACATACCTGAATCAAAGCTTTTATCTCAACATCTTCCAAGTGTTCTTTCCCATCTTCACCAGGCAAGCTCAACAATATATCAACAAAATCCATCTCTGACTCTTTTAATGCTGATAGTCTTTCTTCTTTCCTGTGTCCTTCAAGAATTCTCTTGTGAAACTCATCCATCCTCTTCTCCACATCTCTCATCTCTTTCTCACACCCAAATGGATCAAACCATCTCCACAATGGCAAATAATCCCCTAAATAGATCAATCCTAGTAACGGTCTACGAGTTATAACCCTAAAAGTGTCACTATCCATATACAAAAACTCCAACAAAACAAATTGTTCACAAAAACCCCATTTAATATAAACTGTCTATATTACCCTTCTAGTTTAAATCACCATAACAAAAACAAAAATCAACCACACTTTAATTCTTATTATATTGTCACCCCCAACAAGAAATAAACAACCACCAATAAGCACCGCCGCCACCGATAACCACCGCCACCACTTTCGACCACCTCCGACCACCGCCAACGCCACCTTCCTCCACCGCAACCACCTCCGACCACCGCCAACGCCACCTTCCGCCACCGACCACCGCCACTGACCACCGCCGCCACCTCCGACCACCACCTCTGCCGCCGCCACTGACCACCACCTCCGCCGCCGCCACCGACCACCACCGCCGCCACCCCCGACCACCACCGCCGCCACCGACCACCACCGCCACCGATACTGCGCAATTGCACCACCACTGCCAGCCACCCTACCATCCAGCACCACCATTGTCGACCACCACCGC
This sequence comes from Papaver somniferum, assembly GCF_003573695.1. Classification (NCBI taxonomy): domain Eukaryota; kingdom Viridiplantae; phylum Streptophyta; class Magnoliopsida; order Ranunculales; family Papaveraceae; genus Papaver; species Papaver somniferum. Next base: position 127,599,287 of record NC_039358.1, on the reverse strand, counting down.
CACCATCTCCGACCACCACCACCGATACTACGTAATTGCACCACCAATACCAGCCACCCTACCATCCAGCAACACCACTGTCGACCACCGCCGACCAAAACCAGCACCACGACCGCCCACCACCACTACCTCCCCAAAATACGATGAAACCAATTTTGGTTTCATCATAAATACGATGAAACCGATTTTGGTTTCATCATAAATACGATGAAAACCGATTTTGGTTTCATCTTGGTTTCGTGAGAAATCACCGGCAAGAAATTTTTTAAGAGGTATTATACATCTTCATGGATAGAAATACATTGTTGAAATACGATGAAACCATAATTGGTTTCTGCGCTTCAACAGCAATACCGCCACCGCCCACCGCCGCCGCCGCCCACCACCACCGCCGTCACCACCATCGTCGCCGAGCAACACCACCAACCAGCCGCCGCCACAAAAAATGAATTTCATTGATCAATATTCAAGAAAATAAGAAAAAAATGATGAAACCAAACAGAAACCAAAATTGGTTTCATCATTTTTTCGCATATTGTCGTTTCACCTATACAAATTTCAGTGATGAAACCAAACACGCCGACTTCCAAGTCAGGCCGAATAAACTTAGGAAAAAAATCAGGTGAAACCAAATTTGGTTTCATCATAAAAAAAACACAAATAAGATGAAACCTGTCACCACCGTCAACTTTTATGGAGCAATCAAAATCTGGAGTTTCATAAATAAGATGAAACCATAATTGGTTTCGTGCAAAATGTCTATTCAACTACAAGAAAAATTACTGGAGGTATCTACATGTCAATTAATAAAAAAACGTCATTGAAATGTCATGATTGACATGGCATGCCATGTCCATTGAAAAACTAATCAAAAGATGATAAAGACATGCAAATAAAAATGAACACCTATGCGGTTATGGGAATTATACGACAGTGGCGCTACCCAAATACTAATATATGCTTAAGAAAGCAGTACGACAGATGGCGACAACCCGAGTACTACTGTTCGAATCAGGAAAATATGTTAGGATAACTAATGTTGCTTTATCTTTCATGAGTCTGACTATAGCAGGCATCACCTTCATTAAAAAAATATATGAAATGTCAGGATTCATTGTGCCAGGGTTCGATCAATAAACTTGCATAGCAAAGAAAAAATAAGACCCCGGTCTGTGAAGCTCCATCAGGGAGTATTTATAACTGGTTTGGTGAGGATGAATAATTTACCAAGTTGTCGGTCAGAACATAGCATCATGTGAGACTATTAACCATTTCAGTTAAATCTACAATTGGGGTTTAGTGCCCAAAGTTGCAATCCTACTTTCAGTTCAGTTGCAGGGTAGGGCCAAAACAAGACATGTAAGGATGCCAGGGTAGGGCATCAGAGTACATGCTCACATGACCACTGCACATACTTCGCCAGCACAATACATTTATTGTCCCACATGTAGAATTAAACACTGGTAATATCATCTTTGTCAAGTAAATCCCAGTTTAACCACGCAGAAAACGATGAAAACCACCACTATACAAACCACGAAGTCCAAAATCCCAACATAAACTTAATTGCATCCAAATTGAAATCTTAAAGCATGACACCTATGCTAAGGCATTTTACACCCACATACATGATCCAGTTTCTCCAACCTTTGTTCATTCATGGTATCTTTTTGTTTGATAGGCATAATATCTTCTTCGTAAGCATTATGGACCACAACTCTACAAAATTAATTAATCGTAAAAGCCTAATCATGCCGTAAAACATTCAATTAACCGTGGTTTCAACTGCGCTTCTAAAAAAATATGTTGTATGGATTTTCAACACAATTCACAAATTATCCAAATTCACAAACATAAGCACACAACTATAGGATGAAAATTCCACAAATGCAATAAGAAGCATGGCGAAAACTAACCATACTCCCCCACCGATCACAAGCATCGATATTGGCTTTCCGACTCAACAACATCTTAACAACATCCACATGCCCGTCACAAGCAGCAATATGCAGCGCAGTCCTTCCATCCAAATCAATACTATTCACATCCGTCCCTTCCTTCAACAATTCCTCGACACCCGTCACGTCGAGTTAAGATTTTCAGGAACAGTGAGTTCATCAACAATAACATTTACAACAAACCACTTTTTCTTGTATAAAAATTCATTTTTTTTAGCTACGAAAACCCAATTTAAATTCAATTCATTTTTCAAACTAAAAATTAATAAGAAACTGATTACATTTCATATATTAGGCCAATTTCCAGCACCACCAGGTATCATTGGAGATGTTAATCTCCGCAATTCACTTATATTGACTAATATCCTTGAATTATAATTCTAAGGACGGTCTATTCTCAATTTCCCCCAAATTATTTCAACATCAAACCTTCAATCCATCAATTTATACTCATAGATTTTGCAATTAAAAAGAAAAAAAAATAAACAAAAACTCACAATTCAACATTAAAATTTTCTTAAAATTGAACTAAATTTCGATAAACAAAGATCTAATAAAACCCAAAATTACCTGAATAGTTTCATCATCACCAAACTGATTCAACGAATCCCCACCAATATCCACCTCACTTTCACCATCATCTTCACCATCATCATCATCATCATCATCAAATTCACCATTATTAATCAAACCTAAAGCTCTTTGACCATTTCAAAAAAAAAAACCTAATTCCGAATTTTGTTTTTATAATCAACGGAATAATTGAAGTTCTTCTGTGTATATCCGCGAATATTGGTGTTGCTTTCAGAGTAGAAAGATGAGGTGCTTCCAGTGATGATGGTGGGGAAGGAAGAGATGGAGGTGTTGTTGATGTCAGATGTGGTTTGGTGGCGGCGGAGATGATGCTGGTGGCGATCTGAAATCGTAGTAGGAAAAAAAGAAACAGAAGTGTTGGCGAGGGAGGACAGGAAGAGGCAGAGGTGATCGTGGCAGATCTGGAAGTGACAGTGGCTTAGTGGTGGTGTTGCAATCGGAGGAGTTTCTGGTGGTGGTAGGGGGAAGAAAAAAGAAATGAAACTATTAAACGAGAGGAGAAGAAGGATCGATAAGGATATATACGCTAAAGGGTAGGATTGAGATTATAAAAATTAATAAAAACTAAATTTTAAAATTTTTATTTAAATTTGGGGTTTTTGTCCCAGTTTTGTTTGAAATGGTTTTTATTTGTTAAAAATAATATGACCGGTTTTTTCTTATCACTAGTTTGTTCACCTAGGGGTTTTGTCACTAGTTTTGTCCTAGTAACCTAAACAGCTCATGTGTTATATCCATAAATTCCATAGCCGCTTCTGGTCCAGCTGATTTGACTCCAAAATATTGTTTCCCTAACAACATCCTTGTCACATTGTTCATCGAAAATGCGCCTAAAACTTGCCTCACATTCACCTCTCCAGCTTTTGATCGGGTCAACACGTCTTGAACTAGGTGCTTAGCTTCATCCACTCGATGGTTTGCGAATGACTCGATTCGTTTAGTGCTTAGTAACTGCTCCATGCAAATTCTTCTCATTCTCTTCCAGTGTAAACCCAATGGAGCCAATGCTACATCACCACAACCAGAGGCTAAATGAACTGCGGCAAGCGTTCGTGGCCGAGAAGCAAACACTTCATCTTGCTGAACCAGAATTTCACGAATAATGTCTGGGTCGTTTGTTGTGATTGCATCGACTGATCCTAACCTCACATAGACTAGAGGGCCATACTTTTCGCAATATCTTGTAAAGTCCTTGTGTGGTAAAGGACCTAGTTGTAAGAGATTTCCGACTATAGGCCATCTAGGTGGACCTGTTGGAAGAGTTCTGGTTCTCTCCTGAGGCTTCCTCCCAACGCCCCGAAAGTATAATTTCGCAAATGCGATCCCAAATATGAGAGTTACAACTAACACAAAGAGATCCATATGTAAATGAAAATTGCAGCTTAGTTTATGAAACTAGCAAAACATCGTCTTACTTACAAATGATCCCGACTTTGATGTCTCTGCTAATTGAGGATGAACTTTCCCCATCTATGGTAGCAGCAGTATTTTGGTTGTCTAAAAAATTGTAATACTGCATTCTTGAAGGAAATAAAGAAGCATATTTAATGGCATAATAGGGTCATGATCTTTGAATGTTGTAAATTTTTTCTCTTCAACTATCTTTACATTTGAAACTTGGTGATCTTGTTTATTGTGGCACCCGTTTATTGGCTATGCTGGTTCCACCAAGTTCAAATGGAATATGTTACTCCACCTGTTTTAAGTTATAAGGCGATGGTTGGTGTGTCACGCCTTATACGTTGCTTCATCTTTGGATTTGAATTTGAACCCGGTAAGATTACTCCATCCCTTAGTTAGTAATTGATTCGCGTATAATTCGCGAATTGTTTGGGGACGAAGTGAATCGTGTACTTTTCACGGACGTATTGAGCACCGTACAAATGATATAAATAACCTGGCGTTTTTAGGAGCGACCCTGAAAAAATTAGGGGCGATATAATAAGACAAAATAGGTTGAAAATATTTAGATGTCCCTTCATAATTGGTAGTTTAGTTTATTTTTATCTACCGATTGCAAAATCTCATTTTTGGGACAACTCTATATTCGGTAGTTATATGAACTATTTTGACTACCGATTATAGGCTCAACCAAATTAAAAAAATAGAAGATTTTTACAAAATATCATTTCGGGGCTACTCTATATTCGGTAGTTATATGAACTATCTTGACTACCGATTATGGTAGGATTTTAGCAAAGAGAGTCACTGTATAATCGGAAGTCTGGATAACTTCATTTACTACCGATTATATGCTTAACCAAAATTCAAAAAAATAGAGTATTCTTGCAAAATCTCATTTTGGAACAACTCTATATTCGGTAGTTATATGAACTATTTTGACTACCGAATATGGTTTGATATTTGCAGAGAGCGCAATTGTATAATCGGAAGTCGGGATAACTTCATTTCCTACCGATTATAGGTTCAACCAAAATTCGAAAAATAGAGGATTTTGGCAAAATCTCATTTTAGGGCAACTCTATATTCGGTAGTTATATGAACTATCTTGACTACCGAATATGGTTGGATATTTGCAGAGAGCGCCACTGTATAATCGGAAGTCATGATAACTCATTTCCTACCGATTATAGGCTCAACCAAAATTCAAAAAATAGAGAATTTTTGCAAAATCTCATTTTGGGGCTATTCTATATTCGGGAGTTAAATAACCTAAATTCACTACCGATTATGGTAGCATTTTTGCCAAAGGTTTAGTTTAATCGGGGGTCAAGATAACTTTATTTACTACCGATTATAGGATAATCAAAATTCAAAAGATAGAGGATTTTATTTTGGGGATACTTTATATTCGGAAGTTATATAAACTAAATTGGCTCCCGATTGTGGATTAACTTCCCGATTGTGAAGGGTAGTTTGGCCATTATAAAAAAAGGGAGATAAGGGATGGCTACATTTTACGTTTAGCTGACCCTATTTTGTCTTTTGTGTCGCCCCTAATTCTTTCGGGGTCTCCCCTAAATATGCCAGGATAAATAACCAATAGGATGACTGGATTTTTTACCGGATTTGACTTTTATAAATCCGTATAATTCAAATTTTTGTATGTATCAGTTTCGAACATTTTCCGTATTCCGAATTGCTAATTAGGCTCCAGTCCAACGGGTTAACTAAACCTGTATTTAACCATATCCCTAGCCTGCCTAATCATACATTTTTTGCCTTCTTTTTCTTGACCAGACAGCTAAGAGAAAAAAATCTTATTAGACACCTGAGAGAGGATTTCATCATTTATATAGAATTGACTGTAATCAATGCTATAAAAAATATGGGTGTTTGACTTTGAGATCGAAAGGTCATTCGGTGGCCGGGATTGATGCGAAAGTCCATCTGCAGTCCCCATCGTCTGGATCGGGTTTTTGACTTCGACGACCAGGAAAGTTTCACTGTTATTTCATGGGTGTATGTAGGTCAACAGATACAGACTAGGGTGATGTTCGTGGACGTCCAAATATTCTTCCATGTTTATAACCGTTGATATTTCAAGCCTTAAAATAGTCTTTTCATCAGAACTTTCTTTTTTGATAAAAGATGAGTTTCTTACCAAACTATCCTCTTTTTTTCTCTCTGCATCTCCGAGAACTTTTCTTCTCTCACAGAAACCCTAATTTAAAAAAAGTAGAGCTTCCATCTCAATTTCAACCGAAATTTCGCGTCTTGAAATAGTTTGTAGCTCAAATTTGTATTTGTTTTTTCCCGATAGGTTTTGATTAGGCGGTTTGTTTAATTTTTTGTATGGTTTTTGGTTGATTGATGTTGTTTTTGGGATATCAACACTTATGAGTTTGACCGAGCAATGCTCTAACACCCCCACTAACTTTAATATAGTTCATGATATCTTGAGGCTTTACGAGAAGGTTGTGCTTGACATGCTCATAAATAAAATTATTTACAATCTTTCTTGAAACCGTCGAACTCCTCAACCTGTAACCAACACTACAATTGTGCTTCCCCACATATTTCTTTATCTTAAAAAGTACCCAAAGACTTGTTAATGGCCATAGCGCGAAGCATCCAAGAACACCCGTCGTTGCTGCATTTAGTCGTGAATCTCGAAGAGTCGTTCTTCTTTTTTATCACCTTATAGCCAGTCATCAAATAATATTTTTTACATTTTGTACGAACGGATTCAACACCACCATGGAAGAGCTGATTTCTATCTTCAAAAATATCCTCCCAACCATCAGAGAAAAAAGCACTTGGAACCTCTTTACCAACTTTCAAATAACTGTTTCTAGCACTCACAACCAACTCTGAATTGTTGTCAACATCAGTACATTTTGAAAAACAAGATGCACCAGGAGAAATAACATCCACATACAAATTAAAGAAAGCTGAGTTCTCAGAAAATATAATGCAGCAAGCCCTTGACGCGAAAAATCAGCAAAAACAGGGGATTTCACTCCATTTTCAACATAATTAATAACAATAATTGAGGGAGTCAATCAACTCCAGGCATTACACATGTCGAAGACAATGTGACCAAATATGCAATATGGTGTTGGTTTGTGGTGTACATAAGAGTAGAAAGGGGTATTTGGATCATGACCAACAACAAACATATTTTTACTTGTACAAATATGGTCCAAAAATAACACCACAAACACCAAGCATATATCAGACAGTGTGCAAACATAAATCTTCAAATAATAGCAACTCGATATCTAGGGTACAACATAATATGTATTATTAGGAGTATCATACATCTTATGGAAACACCAAAACAAACAAAATCATATTATCTGCAAAATGCAATACAAATATGTGTACTGATTTTTTTACATCTACATTAACAAATAATTATTGATTCAATATTATAACGTACACAAATAGATATCATAAAAAGCATACTATATACATTATGTATCAATATGTATTGTAGGACAATACAAAAAAAAAAAAGAAAAAAAAGAATAGAAATCATGATTTCCTGTAAATTCAGAAGAGTAAGATGATTTAATCAACAAAATAGCACGATTTCAAAATCAGATTCAAAAATCAACATAAAAATATTAAATACGCACAAAAACGAGATTAAGTCATGTAATTGAACAATGTGCATCATAGAAAAACGATAAATTACTAGATCTTGAAAGAAAATATTGGAAAGAGAACCTGATTAAATCATGAAATCGAGTTGATCATCATGATTTCAGTTGAAAAAACAAACAGAAAATTAAAAAACATAACAAAAATTATATAATGGAGAAGTTTATAAAAGTTACCTGGATATTTTTTAGCGAAACCCTAAAATTGAAGAACACTAGAATTTGCAGAGACAAAGAGAGAAAAACTCATCTGAGCTAAAGAAAAATGGGAAAGAAGAACGAAAGTAATTTGATTTCGTCTAGTGTTCGTTGGAGAAAGGGTAGTTATGGAGTATAAAAAGTGGACATCAGTAAAGGATAGTTCTGGAATATAAAAAGTGGACATCAGTAACCTCGTACATGGTATGGACCCGGGAATAAAATTTCTAATCCAAAATCATGTTTTTTGGACCAGCGAGTAAACTCATTGAATTTGTGAATCACTGATTAAACGAGTTCTCTAAAGTAGGGTTAATCAGCAATTCCTACTTACTTACATTTTAGTGAAAACTACAATCAAATCCATTTTTAAGATTTTCTTCACTGTGAAACCCACAGGAAAAAAATCATCACGCGCGCACCCATTTTCCGGGTTAAAATTTTCCTCACACCCATATTTTCTAAAATTATTTCTTCCCTTCTTCTTCATATTTATTTATTTATTTATTTATTCGGTTTTTACGTGACTTCCTTTATCCTTCATCTTCTCTCTTTGACCAAAGAAGAAGGTTTTTGTTCGATCAGTCAATGAATAACAACGATTTTTAGATTACTGAAATGAAAAAGAGATTACGGAGATATCATGATATCAAACGACGATCAAAATCAGAAACCTTAATCCATGATTTCCTTCGTATTCAAATTGAAAAGAGAGAAAACGAGATCGAAACCCTGGTAATTAATTCAATTTATTCCCCAAATCCCTGATTCAGAAATCCCTAATTCTTATTATTAATTTTAATCACATCTCCTTTGGATTTGTATGTTAATTTGTCCTAACATTTTACTGATTTTCCTACGTCGTTCAGTTGGGGATCCATATGAGATATCAAAATTTGAGGAGTTGGATAAGTTGAGTTTATTGGGTAAATGAGTTGGTTGTGGAGTTATGAACTATTAGTGGTGATATTGTTGAACTGGTAGGGAGATTGATGAATTACATGAGACATGGAGATGGTGGAATTGAGTTTTGGTGGAGTTTTAGATGAAAATTAGGTATTACAGAATGGGATTGTGTAAAGGGAAATTGAATGGATGTGACGGTTCTGAAGTGCAATTCATGGAGTTGATGGTGATTTAGGTGAAATGGGTTCTGCCTTGTAATGAAAGTGTTCATTATGCAGGATGACTAGTATGGACTTTGCATTTGGCTTTGATGGTGTGCATTGGACTAATAATCCATAGAGATTGAGTTGGTGAAACTGTGAATGAAGGATAATGGTTGGATAAGCTGAGTTTGAGGAGTTTGTGTTGTTGGTTGGGAATCTACGGATGTATTGGTGTTGGTCATAATGGTTGAACAATATGTTATGCAGCTTTGGAAATGGTTGCACCATCTACAAAAGTTGTTACATAACTTGTTATGCGGTCCAGAAAATGGTTGCATAACACGTTATGAAGCAATTTTTTTGTTAGTATTGAAACCAACAAAAAAAATTTGCATAACTTGTCATGCACCTACAATAATATATGCATATAACATGTTCTGCAGTCGTGAAAATGGATGTATAAAGCATTATGCAACCACTTTTCTGTAAGCACTGAAATAAAAAATATATATATACATATATTGATGCATAATCTTTTATGCATCCAAGGAAATGGAATCATAACATGTTATGCATAAATTAGTAGATGCATGAACCAAAATATGGTTGTGTAACGTTTATGCATCTTTTGTTGTGTCTGCATAATATGTTATGCATCCTTTTTTGGTGGCTGCATAATGGTTTTGTACCAAGTTCTCGAAAATTTTGCCTAAAGGAACAATCACCTCCGACTTTTTCGTAAGAAACTTAAATTTGATATTGTTGTTTGTACGCGTTATGTAAATTTCTTTAAAAACTTTCCAACGAGATAAAATTTGTTAAATTTCAAGGCACGGTGTTTTAGATGTATTATATTCAAGTTTACTTTACAATTATACTCCTGAAAAATTAGAACTATGCAGACATTTTTCATAATTTCAAATAATTATGGATGTCACAGAAACAGACAAATATTTGGGACCTCACAATAAGAAAAATAATGTTTTTGGACCTTAGCCAAATTTTCCCTACATTTTAGCTCCCCTCCCCTAATCATCACGGACTCCCTTCGGTCAGTCCAATAATCCAGAGAAAACCTTGTTAAAACTAGTGGAGGCCCAAAATTAGTTAGGATTGCCTGGCTCATCACTGCACAACACCTCCACTGTACTACTAGTAGCAGAACTATTCCTTTTCTCGATCTCATCTTCATCTTCTTTAGTTCTTTTGGTTGGATGACTGATGACTAAGCAATAAACATCACCTGCTTGTCTTCAGTTACAACAACATCCTATTTTCAGCTAAAAGTCGAAACAGAAATTGTGCTTCAACAAAAATTTCGCAAGCATGAAATCATATTAAATAATGTCTAGAAGACTACAAAGACCATCTATAAATAACTTCAGCGAACTCCCTTCTTCCACATATCTGCCTAACCCACAGAAAGACAACTCCATCGAAAATGATGAAGACCCAAGGTATGGTTATAAGTGTTCTTTTGGTTGTAGGAACGGCGCATCTGATGATAATGACACAACCAACTCAAGCTTTCACTTGTTTGGATGTGGCTCCGAACTTCGCTGCTTGTATCAGTTACTTGTCTGGTATAGATTCAAGGCCATCACAGATTTGTTGCGGCGGAGTTACAAGGGTAAGGGGAATGTGTGTGACTACAGATGACAGACGTCTTGCCTGCAACTGCATCAAACAAGTAGCTACCCGCATCAGTGTCATCAAAGAAAGTGCTGTTGCTTCCCTTCCCATTGCTTGCAACCAACCTCTTCCCTTCCCTATCTCTACCTCGTTCGACTGCAACTCGTACGTTGATACCTTCTCCCTCTAGTAACAAAGTTAATATTCCTGGTCCTACGACCACTTGAAATTGACGAACAAGTAGCGTTGAAATCAATATGCTTCTCTTGATGTGCAAAAATTTAACACCGTAAAGTTTATAGGAACACTAGAGAAAAGAAAAGGGCTCAGGATATATGTCCTCAAGCTTAACCTTGAATCGTGTATTGGCTTTAGTTTAGTAGCCATCGCAGGACTGGAATGAAATTTTTCCTTGAATGTGCTTGCCAGAGATGATGGGCCCTCACATGGGTGCAGAACTCAGTGTTGTATTTTTTTTTCTGAGATTGAGCAGTGATTCTCGTGCAAATGTTGGGAATTGGGATACCTCTTCAGAGCATCCACAGTGGGCGAGTATAACCAAAAATTTGGGATGAGATCGTAACACAGTGGGACGGAGTAAAGATCAAATCCCAACCAAAGATCAAATTCCAGACCAAATATGGTCGCGACCAAATCCCAAATTCTAATATAGTCGGGCGTAAATTTAAAGTACGCTTGTTGCTGGGCGTAAATTTAAAGTACGCTTGTTAACGGGCGGAGATTTAAATTACGCCCGATGAAATTTTAATTAAATAAAAAAAAAAAAAGAATGAGGCGGACTTTTAAAGTCCGCCTGTTAAAATTTACAAAGAATGGGGCGGACTTTTAAAGTCCGCCTGATGAAATTTTAATGGGACGGACTTTTAAAGTCCGCCTGATGAAATTTACAGAAAATGGGGCGGACTTTTAAAGTCCGCCTGATGAAATTTTACAAAATAAAAATGGGGCGGACTTTTAAAGTCCGCCTGACGAAATTTTAATCATGTACCGTTGCGTCACAACACGGACTAAACCCAAATTTTGGTCTTTTTTTTGATCTTTGATCTTTGGTTTTGATCGCACCACTGCAGTTGCTCTCAGTCCTCACAGACCTCGCCAAACATGAAACTTCTTGCTAAACGAGCTGCTATTAGGATCCTAAGAGAATTTTCACAACTAATGACGTCAATATAAAATATTGTGTTTCAGAATGCCATGTGAAGGTGCTTAACAAGTTTAATGTTTTTGTTTGTTGTTGCAGGATCCCTTAGGCTGTAGGGTAAGCAAAATAAAGGGGGAGAGGAAACCTACTAATAGCCCCCTAACATCTCTATGGCGGATAAATAAGCAGCAGTAGAAAGATAAATAGCTTTTATGCCAGAATGTCGTTTGTGCCCGGATCATAAGACAGCGCCAGGAAGATGTGCTTCAATTTTTAATCTTGCACTGAAACTGTAGCTATGTTCTACGTCTGTCAAATGTCCAGTCTTTATTAGAAATCAACATAATTTAAGTAAGAGTTTGTATATGATCAGGGTTGATCCAGAATGAATCAAATTGCTCAACATCAATGTTAAGCAGGAAAATCAACACTGAGAATAAAAAAACCCGTGGAACTGTTAGAATCATATGAACAATGAATAATAATTCATTTCGATACATCAACACTTGCCAACGCCAGTGTTTTAACATTAGAATTGTTGCATACACCCTGCATATTCAATGTACCCTAAATGTCCTGCTCCTATTTATGCGTTCATCTTTCAGTCGATTGTGATTCGTTCATTATATCCATAACAAAAACAACCTCTCTTCGCGGAAGTTACAACTGGTAGGAATAGAGCCCAACACCATGAGATCTTCCCTGAGTTCAAATCTGGCGTTACGAGATAGGTGATCCACCTAACTCGTCATGTCTGTTCAAGTTTATGTGACTAGTAACTAAGTCAGAACCGATCTGTCAGAATTGTACTTTTACAACTTGAGTTTTCATGACAGGATACACAACCTAGTCCTCAGCCCCCACCGAATACTATCCGATAAAATCTGGTCCATCTAACTACAAAGATCCATATGGGCATCTTCTAGTCCCAGATTAATCGGATCAAAAATTAATTTTCAGTGGTACAAAAACTCTACAGAAATATGAGGACAGTGAACATGTCCAGAATAAAATAGAAGTAGAGGGACGGTAAAAGACCTTTTCAATGATCCCTGGTGTCATCTAAAGTTGCAACAATGAGCCCGACCCTTTGCCAATTTGGACCACAAGCAGATCATCTGTCTCGGAGACTGGTAATGTGCGGTGAAATAGCCTTCCATACAACCATACTGACAAAACTTCCAATTATGGGAGTATTGAACAGGAATGGTGTTGTTGAACTGTTCAACCCACATTCCCATGCTGACATCTTCCATCTTGAACAGCTGAGATATGAAGTAAATCACATTCTAGTTAAATGCATGACAAAGTAAAAGAGCAAACACAAATTTCAGTAAAATCGAGCACCAGCACTACATGGGAAAAAGATTATCCTACAGATATGTGATCCACACCATTACTCTAGTAGATAGAGAATAAAAAAAAGATCTTCATCCTTCACTAACTTATACCTCCGGTTTCTATAAATCCATATGGAAGGTGCTCCAGTCACCTTTTGATTTATAAAGGAAAATACACATATGTTGCTGGATGGAAACGCTAAAAAACCAAAAGAGGAATTGAATTAAGTTTACCCTGAGACTTCGATTCACATGCTGAGTGACAATAAATTTGGCAATGTCGATAGAAATAACATATCCCGGTCCATTGGCATAAGGAGGATAGACTTCTTCTGGCCATTCCTGTTACAGTAGAAATAACAAGATAACATATTATCGACATCGGCACTACAAGAAGTGAAGAAACTACCATGTCCACTTGGAGTCTAAAACTAACTGTTTACAAGTTGAAGCATTTACAGCTTGTAATTTTCAGGTTCGGCCAACCCACTCACTGAAAATCGGCCGGGTAGCAACATTGAATCGGGCCCATAAAGCAATTGGCACATAAAGTAGTCAGGCCCGATAAATAAATTTTCAGTAACTCGTTATTAGTTCCAGCAAAGGTATACAAGCATATGTACCTCATATGTAACTGCCCATTTCCCACTTCTGAGAGGCCGGTGCAGGAGGTTGAGATTTCCCATATAAAGGGACTTCTCGGAAGAAATGCCCTTGATTTCTTTCAGAACTGTATCCACCCTTACAAAGGTATCATCATCACACTTCATGATATATGCAGCACTGGCATTGTGAACCTAAAAGCATATACAATTGTTCAGGTAGAAGAAACCAGAATGTAATATCCAAAAAAAAAAAACTAAGCATGTGTCAAACGACCACCCACAGGTCAAGGAAGACAATCACCAAAAAGATAGTCATAAGGATAAAGAACTTGCTTACCCCATACTCACAAATGGCAATAGTCTTGAGAACAACAAGCTCATAACGATCCATGAAAGGCAAAATAACAATATCACCAAAGTAAGCTGCTTCCTTCTTCAACACTGCATTCACCTCCTTCCTTGGATTCTATGAGTAGATTTAAATATGTACACGTTAAGCTATGCACTAGCACTCCATGCACCAACAAGAAATCAGACGCATAAATAGCAATAACAGCTCTACCACATTCTAGAAACACATCGCAAAGATATTAAAAACCAATAAAAGAGGGCTTAATTCTGAGGTTACCCGGTTACAGATAATAAGGAACCTCCTAGAGGTAAATACACATTGGAAAGCATACATCTTCATTCTACTCATTGATTTCAATAAGAACATTACTAAACAATTAACTCATAATTAGAGCATAGCATACTAAAATATTGAGGATCGGATCTTTTACATCTTTAATATATGCGGCATTAAAACACGTAAAGTGAACTAGGGGAACAGAAGCCAGCTAAATAGGTCATCCAAACAGAAGGATGGTGCAACGCTGCTCGCACAAGCATTCATTATTCTACAAGGTGCAACATCACCAAATGGAATGATGAACTACATTCCCATTTAAAAAATACAAATATAAACGCCGTGATGGTACTGACTAAATATTCCTATTGTATTCTTCTGTGCATAAGATATGTTTGGCACCAGGGAAAATGGAAACCAAGAAGCAAATCAGCATAGGGAAGAAACCAGGATTGTATCTTGCCACCATGACATTTCACCAGGGAAACAAAATAGATCCTAATGCACTCATTAATTGAAAACAAAATCTACCGCACTGAAGGTTAACCCCATCAGAAAGCACTTCTTCTTTTCCCCTTCACTATGAAACGAAATAGTTGGGCGCCAAAGATATTACAGGAGCGCCAAAAGAATCAAAAAAGGAACACCATAATCTCTGAGTTAAGGTGCTACTTATACCCACAAAAAGCATTTGCAAGAAAGAACACATGAATCCACGGAGAAACAGTTGTTCTATACTTTAGTAACGAATACAACTATTGAATTCATTAATGCATGTTTAAAAAAGACGATATCTGCAGAACCTTACCAGTGCAACAAAGAAACGAGCCACCACATTTGAAGATTTCACAGCAGCGGACTGCATCCAAGTTTTGCGAACGGCCATACGCTCTGCAAAGTGATTTGTAGCAGAGAGAATCCCAATAAATACTTGGATGGGACGGTCAGGTAAAGGTGGAGCCTTCCACTTCTCGGACATTTCCAATACTCGCTGGAGTGAGAAACTTGGATGAGAGGTGGGAAGAGATGTAGCGTACACTGAATGCACATCAACATCACCTTTAACTGCTAATCCTGTTGCATCTTCAAGAGAGAATCCCTGAATATAAGATTAGCGATGAAGTCATAAAACAAATTTCAATTCCCTAACAGATGGAGAGATAAAGAAGTATCATGGGAAACGAGTTTGAGGCAATGGGACTTTCTTCCCACTTCACAAAGTAGTTTTGCCTGCTTTAGTGCATACCGTTCGATAAGGGAATGAGGTCACATGTCGACCACCAACGTTGATGTGGTATCCTTCCACACCCGCTCGTACCGTGAGTATAAATAGTCTATCCTCCAAGAAAGGATATGGCCACGTCACTTCTGGCTTCTGTTCGCGCCCTATGAATCTATTGAACCACGAAGTTGTCTTAGACTCTTTGGTGTCGACAATATCGCTACGCATCCATCTCTCACATCTTCGGAATCCATCCACTGTCCAATAGAAGTATTAGTAACCACGAAGAAACCAAAAATAACAGTATTGCAACCTAGTTATGGACAAAGTGTGTTAAGAGACAAATAGTAGTCAGAGGGGAGTTTCCCACTTGGAAATACAAAAGCTCCACATCTCACATGGCAATACATACGTGCTCGTACAGAGGACCATTCATGCAGGAGATCACGAGAAAATTTATTGACACTAATTGTGACAGTAGGCTAAGCAAAAGAGGACAGGCTACAAAAACTGTACTCAGATTGCCTTGCAACCAGCAACCAGCAACCAGCAGAAAAAACCTACCATCTAGGTCAACCGTGGAAAGAAGGATAGCTACAAGTAGACCAAGTTCTCATTCTGGAGTCATCTCTTCTATGGCAAATTGTACAAGATATAACCAAAACATTATACACCAGTATGAACAGAATCATATGCATATAAATATCATGATTTACTAAGTTCATTTGTTTTGGCTGAGAAGTGGCACTGCTTCTTGTCCTGGGTACACGCGGTCAGTGGTCCCTCCATCCCATAGATGTGGGAGTTAGAGGGAACCACAGTACGCAAGAACTGAGAACCTTATCACATCACTGCCTATGTTCAGTTAGAGTCTAATTTAGTAATCCAAACAACCAGGTGCAAATTAATTTATGGATGACTTGATCCCATTCGCAACGAACTTTTAAGCTAATAATAAAGCCTAACAACTCATATTCCTGCTACAATTTTATGCTAATACTGTTTTATTGGTTTTATAAACTATTCATAGTAAGAACTTGTTTAGACTGATGCGTGTCGTAAGTGCACCTATCATAAACCAAAGTTTAGTGTAAAATTATGATAATTTGAAGAGCTTACCCAACATCGTGTCATCTTCATTCTTGGGCAATAAACCTTCACACCTTTGAGCTGTCCCCCACTGCATTCTATAACAAGTGTTGTGCTCAATGACTGGGCGATTACTCCAATCTCCTTTCAATCTAGGATTCAAATGCAGAATCCTTGGAGGATCCTCTCCATCCACAGCTTTTAACCCTTGCAGTTCAACCATAAACTGTGACACCATAACCATGGCATTCCCATTTCTCAACCTTGCAAACTGAGGCACAAACTCTTTATGAGCATTATGTGGTGTTCCTATAACTGTTATAGAAGAACCAGCTGCAAGCCCACATGGAAGAAACATTAAATGATATCCTCTAACAAGTTCTTCCCCAGTTATCGACACAGACGAAGGACATAACTCAGGTTTCCCCTCCACTACAGTAGTCTGATTAGAGCCTTCTAGATCAAATTTCTCAACCTCTTCCCATGCCTTCATCCCTAATGTCCATGCTTCATCTGCCATTCGTTCTACAGTTGATAAATCATTAGTTCTATTCCACATCTTCATAATCTCACCAGTAATCCTACCATATCGATGTTGTAGAGGCTTGATTGGTTTAGTTGTTGTTTCCTCTTCAACTGATTCCTTCTCAGGCATTGTTGGTGGTTTCAAGTTATTAGGGTTATCTTCTAGTTTTCTATGGAAAGTATTATCTTTGTAAATAGAACTGAAAAATGGTTTATTTAGATCTGAATCATCATGATTAGTTACCTTAATAGATCCATCTAAAGCCATTATATTATCATCTCCACTTAACATTGATGCAATCTCTATCAAGTGTGGGAACTTGGTTGAAATGAAAATTAGGTACAATGCTGCTACAAACAATAACAAATGAGATAATTTCAATCTCTTACCACCACCACCGCCACCACCACCACCACCGAGATAATCACTCCTTGTTCTCTTCATCTTCGTTTTGTTTTTTCCCAAAAACCCACTAATCCTTCAAGAAAATCGCTCTTTGCTCAGCGGATTCTTCAATAACGTCCTCATCGAGCAAAAACCTTTGACAAAGAAGATGTGCAAGCAAGAAGATCGTTGAAGATAGAGAAGAGGAAAATAATCTATGTTGGTGATGAGTTGGTACTTGGAAAGGAATTCTTTGGTTTCTTAGAATTTTTTTTTAGTTTTTTCAAGAAAAGGAAAAAACTTTCAAAATGTTTTAAAACTACTAGGAGTAGTACTTTTTTTTGTCTTTAATTAATTAATTGATTAATAATCTAATTTCTTCCTGATTTTGTTTTAATGTTGAAACGAAATCTACCTGTGGCATCACATATAGATAGTCTCTTGTTGCCTGATTATGTAGAGAACAACCACTAGCGGTTGTCCACATTATCTATAAAAGGTGTCCTCGGTTTTGAATTGGTGGAGTCGTGGGGCGTATTCACAACGGAATGACGGGCTGCTGTTGGTTTTATAGACGGGTTACCAACTTACCTTAACTATAGCTCCTAATCCATTTATAAGGGATCAACAAATCCAGCTAATGTTGAAAGATGAACCTTTTTTTTTTTTTTTTTCTGGCATGTGAAGACATAATTCATAAAGTATGGGCTTCACAAATTCTTTATTCTAACAGATATCGGTACATACATACACACATGATGCACAACATTTGAAGCCGTCAAAGATGAGTGTACAAAATCTAATGTCTCTCGAGCATATGCTCATCAGGTTCAAAAATGGATCAAATTTCTGCTTGACTGACGAATTGGAGACAATCTGGACTGAAAAGTTGGGATGCGAAACCCGAAATACTACTCCTCTTCTTCAAAGTCTAGAAGGAAATCGGTTAAGTTTTCAGAATCATCTACAGCCTCCTCCAGATTCATCTGTTCCTTTTTCTTTGGTTTCTCCTGAAAATGCAAAAATGCAAGAATTTTTCTGTTAAAACAACTGACTGGTAGTAGTGCTGTGGAATGTAGTATCTTTTTAAGATATAATCCCAACTAGTCACTAGTGCTACTAGCTCTTGAAAGAAGCAACGGATTTAACAAATATATTTCGAAATTTCACCTACACAAAGAATTCAATCCAGAATACTATTAGTCTTGAACATGTGCTTTCTATACAGCCAAGTTTGGTATGTCAGAGTGATATGTCCAATGTACATGCCAAAAATGATCTCTAATTATACTACAGAGTTGTTCTATGGCGGTCATTAAGATACTAAAATGAACTTGACAAACACAAATATATACAGCTTTCCATCCCAAACTGATTTGCCCCATTGCAAATAATCATGGCAACATACCAAGCAGATAGGTAAAGAATTTCGTCACTTTAATCAATTATATGGCAGTTGTATAAGTGCGGTTGTGCAAGATTAGCAGGAACAGACGCACTGACGCGTCTTAACTTTGAGTTATCCTCCTTGTAGTATAATCAGGAATACTAAGCGAAGTTGCTATCATAATGCTAACTTTCCCATAGCACGATCTCGAAGTCTGTTCTCAGAATTCACCAATTCCATGGTAAACATATACCACAGAGAAGCTAGTGATGGTCACAGGGCTAAGATTGACAGTTGGCTAGTTGCTCTATTAGTTTGTTTCTTCTATTATAAAGTATTTCAGTATTTAAGAATAAACTGCACAATCAAACACAACTATTTGCTACAACAGCTTCACTGGTCCCTGAAACAAATACTATTGGCGTAGAAAGCAGAATTACCTTAGTTTTGCGGATCTCGGGAGTAGTTTTTAGAACACTCCAATTACGTGTAATTTTCTCATCGACTTCTTCCTCTGCTTCGGCCTCACTGTCCTCCTCATCGTCCTATGAGAAAAAAATGTAACATCCAAACAATTACTCGCACAAGAACTGTGAACTATGTGATCCTCCAAATACAATAAAGTAGATAAATTATCACAAATGGATTTGCTAAATGAAACAATAAGTGCATTCATTTCAATTTTCAACTCACGTCGTTTTCACCGATGTCAACAGCTCTAGCCATAGCTTCATCCATATCGGTAATCTACACCAAAAATGAATTCAGGTGGAAACTCTTGTCGTGAGTAAACATAAAGTAGATGCCCTGACAAACAGATGCTAATTCTTAACGTGGATTTAGTTTGATTTTATTTCCGAAGTCCGAACTACTATAATGCGTCAAACATCATGCAGATCTGCAGCTTTCCACTGTATCACAATGTCAGAGATGCACAAAACTTTCCAAGTAGAGTACCAAAACAAAAATGCAAAGGTGCATAACGATTAGAAAGTGAAATCTCATACCAGTTATCATGCACAGATGTACTAGTACCAGATGTTTGATAGCATCAATTGGGTTTACATATTTAGAAAAAGATAGTTGGGTATGCATTAATTCTTTTTTTCCAGAACAGTTCTTAAAAGAGAAGGAAAAAGTGTGTATCGGTGTACAATGCTTATATTCATCATTTCATTACCTCAAGTTCTTCAGTTTTCTCTTTTGCCAGAAGTATGTCAAGCTCCTCCCTCGATATCATCTTCCCATGCTGTGATCAAACAGTTTAGTATTAACACCACTAAGAAATAATCTGAAGCAATTTATCTCAAGACAGGTATTAGTGATATACCGAGGCGTAAAGTAAGCATCCAAGGGCCAAACAAATTTATACCACATTTGCTTAGAACAGTTTAATCAGATATGTCAGATATGAACATTTGAGTGGATGCGATTATTTAACAAGTTAAGAGAACAGGAGAAAGCTGGAAGAAATTCATTATGCCCATGTCCATGAGATAGATGATTTAGGATGCAACGTGACGTTGAAATCTTGAGGGTTGCCTTTTACTAATGCAAGAGGGGGTTTTCCGTATTCTCAACAAAAGCAGTTTTCCTCGCATTAACTAAAATAATTGCAGGATTAAAACATTATTGGTAGTTGCACCAACCTCCTTAAGGTAAGACAGCATGTTAGGTGTTGGCTCATGAAACTCCGGACCCCTGTAATCGATCACTTCATTTGGATCTTGAATGTAATTAACAGTTGGGTAGACTGGATCTCCACCCCATACTGAAGAATTGAACAGCAATAAATGACAATTTAGTGACTTGGAGATACAAGAAAATCAGGTGATTGCGTAAATGAAAGCATTAGCCATTGACTAATTGGGTTAAAATATAGTTATCATAAATCTGAACTGGACATCTATCGAAAGAGAAAAACATGCTCGAAGTCTAACGAGAAGAAGTCATACTTGCTTTTATTTGATCTTCGCGCATTCGCATTGCTAAAGGATCGCGACGAATACGGACATCTCTACCCATCATGATACGGTATTCTCTGGCTGTTTGATGCTGGAACATATTTATCAGTTGAGTGTTCTCATCTTCACCAGTCTCCTCAAAATGTTTCTGAACAGCCTCTCTGGAAGTGTCCCTCTTCCATCCTTCAACCCATTCTGAGTAGTATGCCAAAGGACCTATTTCTTCCAGTCTCTCTTGTTCACTCTGTAGCCTGAATGAGGATCAAGCTCAGACTTAACAAGATGAATAGAGGTCAAGAGTACAAAATAAGAGGAAGAGTTACACCTTATGCTACAATGGTATCACATGTCATGAGTGTTTCCACAAATTTAGGAGTGTGTACTATGTACAACTGAAAGTGGTTGGACAAAGATACTAGGGAAGAGGGAAAACACGATCTACAACTGATAATCATCTTATAAAACGGAATATGTGTAATCTGCAGTCATAGTGTCTAGCAGAGTAGAACTGAAACCTTGACTTAGCTTGCTGTTGCAAATTGGTTACTGTTGTTGAATGTTAAGTTCATCCTAAATTTTAAAATCCCCTTCATTTCCTTCACTAACTCAGAACATATACCAAATCTGGTCTTACTTCGCTTAGGCCAACTAAAACAAGTAAATGCACCTTGATGAATAAAGCAATCCCAATTATACCAAGTTCAAATATCTGCAGTGTTAACTATTGGTTATCAAGATTGCAAACGTCAATGCAATTACAGATGCACTTTTAACGATCCATCAACAGTGTGTAAAGTAAATGACCAGCTACAGACATGAAATTGGAAAGTATCAACGTTGTTGACTGACTATAGTTTTGCTATCTTACTAAAAAAGCAGATAAATTCAAAGTTTAGATACTATTTATGCAAAAGACAAGCAAATAACTGTCACAACAGAGGTCCATGTTACCTCTCCTCCTTGAATAGATGCCGTCTTGCCCTATATAGAGAAGTCTCAGTGAGTGTTGGCTGGTCTCCATAAAGTTTTATCTGCCCTGTTTCAGCCATGGCTTTTACAAATACCTGTAGACATTTCCTTAACAGTTTCAACAAGTGGAATGTTTTTTGTCGGAGAGATGAATACTAAGGATAGACATATACAATCGACATCGTGTTGATGGGGCCCACACACATGAATTAGGGACATCCGGACATATTTGGCCCGACAAGGAAATTGTTACGCCAAACTTATCCATATTAATTTAGCCGGCACCTAATCCTCTAAGAATTTCCTATAATAATATTCACATCATTTTGGTCCTCACCCAGCACAAAGGAATAATACAGGTTCATAAGCTCATAAATCAAATATGGTATATAAATTTAGCATGGAACTCTGCGTTGAGAGACCAGGGAGAGGGTCTCACTTGCACATGTATCTAACCAAAAATGTGCAGTTCAATAAGGACTTAGAATCAAGAACACCGTGCTACTAATCAAAATTACAGATAGCAGAACTAACCGTCTCAGAATCAGGTCGCCTTCTTTGCCACCTAGACCATTGCTCCTTATCTGGCTTTCTCCAGTTCCACCAAAGCTCTTCACTGGATTTAGGTTCCTCTATCTCTTTCTTTATTTTTGGGTCAATGAATGGATGAGGGCGTCCGTGTTTCTTGTCTAAGTCGAACCCTGTGTTGGTTTCTTCCTCGGGTTCATTTTGGTAAACAACAAATTCCGAGAAGATGTCTTTAGGATCCTCAGAAGGATCATCTGAATCACTTTCCAGTGTAACAAGATCACCCAACTCCTCGCTTGCTTCTGTGATTTCTGATGAGGCTGTCGCCTGTGTTTTATACTTCTTCCGTCTACTTCCAGGATTTTTCCCAAATGATGGTGCCCCTTCAGTTTTACCCCTTGGTTCAGGAGCCCGAGCAGCCCTAACTCGGCTGGATGTACCTTCAGGCCAATAGTCCTCACCAGGAATACTTGCCCGAGCTCCAGAGGCTGGTTCAAGCTGCCCGGATGTGGAATCATAATAACTTGAATATGGTGGACGCTCAACAGATAATGGGTCAAAAGGTCTTTCTTTCTTAGAACAATTTACAGGTGAAAGTAAAGACACCCTCTTTTCAACCCTACGACTGCTTAACCCATTACTGGCTTGGACCTTACCTGCCGTAAGTGAACCTAGAAAAGATGCCTGGGAGAATCACAGGCAAAGACGCATCCATCAGCAGAGACATATAATAAACATGAATCATGGATAGTTTATGCAATGAATTTCATCTTCCGTATCAACTATCCAGATTAGAAAACAAGATAGACTCTTTGATTGAATGAGAAAGACGCATCGTCCATCAGCACACACGTATAATAAAATGAGTCGAAGATAGCATATAATAAGTGATATCATCTTACATACCAACTGTCCAGATAAGAAAACAAGACAGACTATTTGGCTGAATGAGAAAACTCCAGGTCTCCCAATTGTCAAGAAAAGCAACAAACAAGCAAAAGGTTCCCACATATTCTTCCCCTTCTTCGTTGTTTTTTCTTTAAGAAGTATGCAATGATTTTGTTAAGAGACTAGTCATAATCTGTTTAATTTCAAGACATTTGCATAAAGGAAATGAATTTTGAATGCAGTTATCCAGAAACATTTCCTGGGGAGAGCTATCTGTTGACTCTATAACCAAAATAGTGTTAACTTCTAAATCATAAGGTCGAACATATTATCTTCAGTTAACATTAACAAGCTTAAATGCAAGATTTTGGCCCAATGAACATCATCTTGTATGCTTGGCAGGTGTATGTCCTAGTAGATATACAGAATCATGGTTCGACTATAACTTTTTCAAGGAAAAAATCAATCCAATCACCATAACACATGAATAAGAAACAAAGAAAGCAGTATAAACCTGAGTATGTTGAAAACCAAATTTCCCAAATGAGAAACCATCACCGGGAACCAAAACCCTATCTGAAAAAGAAGCAAATTAACACTTTCTTAAATGAAATTGAACAAAAAGTATGAGCTTTCTTAAAATGTAATACAGATACAATCAAAAACACTAACCTTGGTAGAGCCAAGTTGTAGGTAAAGATGCCATTTTTGTATTATTAAAGTATATGCTCAGCTAAAGCATGGCGGAGTATAGCAATGGATAAACTTTAAAAGAAGTGTTTCGTTAGGGTTTAGGGTTTGTCGTAATACTACTTGAATTTCCTAAGAAGAGAAGGAGATATAGTTTTTGAGTGGGAAATTATGCAAGGAAATAAGAAAGAAGATGGAACTTAGAAGTAAACACTTGAAACTGTTGTAGTGTCAGACAAGCGAAATTAATTTGTCTAGTGGATTAGGTAACACGTGCACCCTACACATGTGTTATAACTTCTTTTTTTAAAAGGCTATTATTGGGGCGTCACACTCCAATAGAGGGGCTTCACTTGGATTCTTAATGTCCAAAAAAATGGTTATGGGATATCCTAACACATATACAAAATGCCTAGATTACCCTTTAACTAAAATAAAAACTTTAAAACCGTAGAAGTGATTCTACGTCCAGGTTTGGATTAATTCCAACCGTAGAATTTTATTCGCATGTAGTTTTACGTCCAGGTTTGGATTAGTTCCAATCGTAGAAGCTCATTTTACGTCCAGTTTTCTTTTACTTCCAACCGTAGAATCCGATTTTACGTCCAGTTTTCTTTTAATTCCAACCGTAGAAGTGATTTTACGTCCAGGTTTGAATTATTTCCAACCGTAGAAGTGATTTTACGTCCAGGTTTGGATTAATTCCAACCATAGAATTTTATTTGCATGTAGTTTTACGTCCAGGTTTGAATTAGTTCCAACCGTAGAAGCTCATTTTACGTCCAGGTTCTTTTTAATTCTAACCGTAGAATCTGATTTTATGTCTAGTTTTCTTTTAGTTCCAACCGTAGAAGTGATTTTACGTCCAGGTTTGGATTATTTCCAACCGTAGAAGTGATTTTACGTCCAGGTTTAGATTATTTCCAACCGTAGAAGTTTATTTTACGGCCAGTTTTTCTTCCCACAAAAACTTTGTCTCGGAATTCATCAAGTATACAACAAAATTCATTAATTTAATTTTTATCTAATTAAACTAAATTAAAATTAACTAAATAAGGGTTGTTTAGTCATTACAAAATTATTTTAGATAAGGGATTTTTGATATTATTTATGAGTGACCCGTTTTTGTCCTATTAGGTGACGCCCCTCTAATGGAATGTGACGCCCCAATAATAACCTTCTTTTTTTCTGAAAAGGTTAATATTATAAAACCAAAAATATAGAGGTTACCAATTTCTTGTTGCATGAACTGATGAACACATTACATAAAATATTATGACTATAATATTGAGTCTTATTTACTGTTAGACAAGTCTTATGACTATAATTAATAAATCTCTTATTTAGCATCAAAAAAAGAAAAAACATTACATAAAATATATGACTCTTGGAATTTTTTGTCGAAGATGCATGGATATGTGATGGCTTTTAATCCTGGTTTTCTTTGCCATAGAGTTTGTTGTTTTGTTTTGTTTTCTGGTGATGTGTTTTTTTTGTGTTTGTGGAAGCTTTTTCAACATTGTCGAAACCTCGTTAATAGTATTTTTGTTCGCCAAGGAGCCTCTATTTTTTTGTTATTAATAATATCCGCTAGTTGCTTGCAGTCCATTGCAATTATGACGTTCGAAAGGATATTAATGTTTAGTCAGTTGCTTGCGACCAATAGTGGTTGTGTTTTTGCATGAAAAGCTGAAGAAGTCCAACTCGAATCCATTTCAATGTACTAAATATAAAAGGAACGCGTAACCCATCGACCAATCTTATTTTTTGAAAGAAGCGTCTATAAACATAAGTTAACCACGAGGTTTATTTGTTTCAATCACTTTTATCCTTTTTTTGTCTTTTATTGAGTTGAAGCAATAGTGGAAGAAGCATGCAAGCGATCTTATCCGGTCTAAAAGAGAGTTCAAATTCGGAGTTATCTTTTCAAAAACCACTAAACATATGTGTTTCCAGATAAATACTAAAATGGTTGCACCTTTGCTGAACATAGGGTAAATTGATGAAGATATCCAATTTGTAGCCCAATCGCTTATTGATCTCGTGGAATGGATGGAGGTGATAGATGCTAGGGAGAAGGAAATACATATTTCTCTCGCGAATTGGCATTCCAAGAATAAATAAATTTCTATTTCTGGACTTTGAGAATTACACAATAGACATTCCGAGGAACTAGTTGGTACGTGAGTTGCCAATTGGCTAGAGGCTAGAAGCGTTATTTAAACAAGTTTCCAGACAAAAAGTATAATTCTCGATATGAGCGACATGTTCCAGATTTTTCTCCAGGGGAAATATATATTCTTATAAGAATATTAGGTAGCTAGAAATTTTTTTTCGAAGAATGATGATCTGATCGTATCCGTTTTATTAATTTGAGGGGAAACGACTAAAAATTTTGACTTTATTTATGGAGAAAAAATATCATCTAGCTTAGAACTTTCTCATTCCCCTTCCGTAAAGATTAAATCGCGAACCATATTTAATACGGGTTCCCCCTTGTCAATGGTTTCTGGACGTTATTCGAGTTCCGGGATCCAGTTGTTATCCCAATTTTGAGTAAATTTAACGTCTCTGACTTGCCACATGGAGTTCTATTTAATGAGGACTAGAACCTTACAGATACTAGTTAAAACCCAACATAAGTTAGATTCTTTTGTTGAAAGAAATTGGTGGGAATTAGGAAAATATTTTACTCTTAGTATTTAAGCATATAGCTGAACTGGTTCCAGTATAAGCCTGCTCGTAATATTAAATTTGTGTGGATTTTTTATTCCTAATATCCCTTGAGATGTAGGTTTATAAATACTCCTCCAAGCTTTGAAAAACCTCTCGTTCCTTTGGAATAAACTTTATTCTAGAATGGACTTTGGTAGAGCAAGACATTGCATTTGATTGTCGTGTAAGATTGTAGTATAGATTGGATTAAGACCGTTCTTCCCTCTTGAGGATAGAGTTTAGATTTAAAATCTTGCAAATAAGGATAATATTTTTAAATGAGGGGCTCGAAATTTCTTTAAGATTTTTATTGGAAAAACGAGGGGTTCCTAACTATCAATCATTTTTGGTCACTAACGGGACTTTCAAAATTCTGGCCATTATTTTGCCATGTTTGGGATGAATACGTGGTGAAAGTAAATCCCATATTTTTGGAGGTTAAACATTTGTTCTGTAATTTCCCCAAATTCAGAAAGAATTTCCAAAAGATTTTTGGGTTCTCCTAGATCCGCCCGAGTGAAAAGAAAGCAGTCATCTACAGATATTTTTGGTACATGTCCATCTTCTTCCCTTTTTATATTTCTAACAATGTCAACAAGACATATATAGGAAGGGTTATTGGTTGAAGGTGTATTAAGTGGGGATGCATCATGAAGCTATAAAAGCTTGGTCGGTAAAGCATATATGATGCGAAAGTATCATTATGACGCATTGCTTACTCGAGAGAGCTTCATGATGCTTAGGCATCATTATTGTTGCGTTGCTAAACCAAGAATGCATCAGCATGGTGCAAAAAGAAGGAAAGATGTATGTTGCGATATTTCGCATGTCCCGAGTTAGATCTAAAGTCGGTTGTTCTTGAACTAATGTTAAATAAACTAAGGAATGCTTTTGCAAACCGTGGCTATAAAGTTCATGAACCGATTCGAGTGAATCAAACCGATTTTTCTTCAATTGTGTCTTGTGTAGTTACAAAAGATTTCCTAGCAACAACTCTCTAACTAGTTCATTTGAGTCATTTGAACTAGTTATGGTGAAGAAGAATAAGGTTGATATGAGAGTAATCATATGGCTAACCATTTGGTTGACTTGTTGAACCAACAAATGTTAATGTTTGGGTACGGTTCATAAACCCAAAATTGGACATTTTATTTGTGTGTGACAAGCTAAGTTTTCGATCTAACGGTTGAGAAATATTAGCTTGAATCTAATCAGGTTTTCATCTAACGGTGAATATTGAATGTTTTGTTACTAAGCTAACATTTATTGCAAACCCTGATTTGAAAGTGTATATAAGGGAGAACTCTAGCAACTGGGAAACCTAATCCCCACACATTCTGTATGATACTAGTTGTGCTAATCTAGAGTCGATTCTCCTTTAACCTTTAGTTTTTTCTTCTAAACCAGGTTAACGACTTAAAGACTTCATTGGGATTGTGAAGCCAGGCCGATACTACTTTTCTTGTAGTTGTGTGATCTGATCTTGCATCTTCTATCGTACGAGTACAATTGAAATAATTGGCTTGAGATTTTATATCTCCGATAGGCAAGATAGAAAAGTAATCACAAACAAACTTCGTCTCATCGTTTGTGATTCCGCAATATCTTTTTTCGCTGCGTCGATTAAGATTATTGTGAGGTGATTGATAATACTAAGTTTTTCTTCGGGAATATAAGTGTGGTATTATTGATTGGTTCCTGTTCACCTTGATTTATCAAAAGACGGAACAAAACTCGTAGGTATATTCGTGAGAGACGGATTTATCTATTATCGTAGACTTTTCTGTGTGATACAAATTTATTTATTAAAGTCTTCGACTTTGGGTCATAGCAACTCTTAGTTGTGGGTGAAATCAGCTAAGGGAATTAAGTGTGCAGTATCCTGCTGGGATCAGAGGCGTAGGAGCATAATTGTACCTTGGATCAGTGTGAGATTGATTGGGGTTCAACTACAGTCCATACCGAAGTTAATTTGGAGTAGGCTAGTGTCTGTAGCGGCTTAATACAGTGTGTGTTCAATCTGGACTAGGCCTCTGGGTTTTTCTGCATTTGCAGTTTCCTCGTTAAAAAAATTCTGGTGTCTGTGTTATTTCTTTTCCGCAATATATTTGTTTATATAATTGAAATATCACAGGTTGTGCGTTGTTCAATCAATTAGAATATCCGACCTTTTTGGTTGTTGATTTAAATTGATTGACACTTGGATATTGGTCCTTGGTACCATCCAAGATATCTCTCTTTGATAAAGACTCGCAGATTTCTATTTGCTTGAGTAAATATCAAATCGAGAGATTGAGATATAAACTCTTTGATATACTTTTCATTGATTGAGTCTAACTGTCTAGTTGATTCTCATAAAAGTATATTGGAGTTTGTCCATACAGATTGTTAAGCGAAATATTGGGTGTGGTTGTTAGACCCCCACTTTTTCAATTGGTATCAGAGCAGGCAAACACTTTAAACCTAACAAGTGTGTTTGTTCGTTCCTTAAAAATTGTCCCATGGGAAATTTATTTGGAAAACTTTCTCTTGGGATCTGTAACGCACGCCAGAAATCCTTAAAGATTGCTTCAAGATTATTATGGTCAAAACCTTTGGTTTCTCATGATAGTCTCTCTTCATCTAAACGGGAAGATTTAGATGATAAGTATCAATCTAAAGGAAAAAATAAAAAGAAGGAAATATTGAGAAAACGTTCGTCACGCTCAAGAATATGGACCCTCACTAGATTAACTCTTGAACTCTTTGAGGAATACTATCATAATGGATCAATTGACAAAGATCTATTCAGAGCATTCGAAGGCGTTTTTAATCTCTTAGAAAAACTTAATTCTGTTAAGTCTAAGAATCATTCCGAAAAGGGTTCTGTACATGTTAAACCTAACAATATTGTACAACCTAGAAATCGGAAGAATCTTTCTTCTAACCAGATTAAATAAAGGAGAGAAATCTATGACTTCCCTGATTATCATCATTATTTTGATTACACAACGGGGACTGTTCACACATATCAACCAGAAATATTGCATGAGAATTCCTCTGCACATTATGCCTCTTGGTAACAAGCTTGGCACCACCCCATTTGTATATATCTTGGAATGGGGCAAGAAATGGTTTGAATAGTGTACATTTTTGTTATTCTTTGTTAGAATACCAAGCTTTCTACTGCATCCATCGTCTCTCACAAAGTGTGTTGTCACAGGATGCATAACCTTTGCAGTGTAAAAGAAAACCCCACTTTCCTTGTGTGGGTCGCGATTCACAAACGGGTCCAAGCCCATTTTTGGTCTTATAAAGAAGAAGTCCGCGCACCCTCTCCTTCTTCATCACCAGTCCGCGTACGTGAACCTCTAGGGTTTTGTGTTTTCCTTCTTTGAAGCCTCTTTGGAGAAATTGAAAGAAAGGGTGTTCAAATTTCACTCCAAGTAAGTAAATTCCTTTTGTCCCTTTCAAATTTCTTAGATCTCATGATGAATTCTAATGGATCAAAAAGGAGCTCCAAAGACTCAAATACCTCTAGCATGGATGTTCCTTGTGACCAAAACTCTCTTAGGATTAGGTTTGTGGATGATTCTTGTGCTAGAATTTTTGAAAAGATTTCATCTAAAGGTTTTATCCTAGAAAAGAAATTGGATTTCTCTAGTGGGCATGAAGAGGATTTAGCTTGCTTCAAAAAATTCAAGCTTGGAAATATCTTTGATGGTAATGGTCAAGGTTTTGATTCTCTCACAAGAATTTTCTATGCCAACATTCATGATGTTGATCTTGATAAGATGGAATTCAAATCCATGGTAAATAGAGAAAGATTTCTTGTTGATGGATAATTAATTTCAAGGATTACCAACATCCCGTTGGGAAACGTGCGTCTTCCTAGACCAAGTGAAGAACGTCCATCTTGTGATGAAATCTCCCTTGGGATTTGTGGCAAGAAGGTAGCTTGGAATCAAGGAAAATTTCCTACTAATAATCTTAGTATCCCGTTGTTGGCATTTGGGAAACTTGGTATCCCCAATCTTTGTCCCTCCACAATTGAGAACTCTTGGTGGAGTCTTGAGTTTGCGGAATTAGTCTATTTTCTTGATTCAGGTGTTCAAAGTCTCGATATTTGTGGTTTTATCATTTATAAAATGACTTCGATGACTTCACCCATCAAGATGTTAGGTTACCCTTGCTTGATTGGAAAATTTTTCTGTGATCGTGGTCTTGATTCGATTGGAAACTCTCTCGGAGTTCCCAAACCGGTTCGTCCGTGTACCTTCAGATGCATAAGGGAGAATGTGTGCAAAAGACAAAGAGATGCTTCACTTAACGATTGTGACCCTACCACTTTGAGTCTTCTTTAAAAAATTCATAAGGGTGTGTGTAAGGTCGCTTCAAGGGTGAAGTGTTTCCAAGAACAATTGTCTTTGGTTGCAACGAAGTTTCCCGAGCTCAAGGAAGAATTGAACACAATTCAAGCATCTTGGAGTATCTCCGATGAGGAAGAAGATGAGTAATTTGTGTTCTTATTGCCTAGTAAATCTTCTATATTTCTGTTTTTGTTTTGAAGAATAACTAGAGGTTGGAATAGCCATTATTGTGATTACACATAGCTATGTCCAACGTTTTCATCTTCATGTTTTTAGATTTATTGATTTAATTTTAAACGTTTGGAAGATGATTTTTGCAGTATTAATCTTTATGGTTTTATATATTACAATATTGTTATGAGATATATGTGTTTGCGTCCGTGAACTTGATTGTCCCATATCTTGTCAAAAGTAAAGTCGTTCATGAATTGATATGCATGTATTGACGTAAGAATGAACGGACTTTTGACAAATACAAAAGTTAAGCCTATATTGTCAATTATTGATGGAAGATAGGTTAAAATCTTTTGTTTGCAAGGATTATGTCTATTAAATGTCGTTATGAAAATAGTGATGGAAAATAGAATGAATCCTTGTGTATTCCGTAGTAATTGATCTTCCCTGATCCATATTTTATGTATTACTGCGAGGCTCCGTAAAGTGTCTTATGTTGAGCATTAAACAACCAAGTTGATTATTTTTGATTAGCTATGTTGTTGTTCCGTAAGGTACTTTATATCGAGCATTTTCAACTAAATTAATCATCTTGTTTGGTTATTTAGTTATAACTCCATAAGTCTTCTTATGTTTGAGCGTTCATGACTGGGTTGATTGTTTTCATGATTAACTTAGTCATTGATCCATAGACTCTCTTATGTGAGTATGACCAATTAAATTGATTACTTTGTGATTAGTTTGATTGTGTATTTCGATTAGATTAATTATGGATTTATTTTTGATTAATCTAATTGAGCGCTCTTAAGTCTCCATAAGTTTACTTGTGTTGAGCATTTTCGGTTAAATTAATCATGAACTTCTTGTGGTTAATTTAATAATTTGGATTCAAATTCATACTTGTATGTGATTTGTTATGTCTAAAGAAATCCTTCTTTTCTCTTTCGAAATTAAGGTCTCTCTTGTTGTTCCCTTGGGAATGACATTTTATGGGGGAGAGTTATTTTTGAACTTGCGTTTAATTGCAAAATCTTTGTGGGGAGTGCAGCTGTGGAATATTATAGGGGTTATCTTGTATCTTTATAAACTCCTTGATGAATGCATTTAGCTTCGGCTTTATGATTGCATCCAAATAAGATGATATGTATTTCTTTCTTTTGGTCATGAAATGTCTCTTTCGGAAATTTCATTAGGATCCTGTTCTTGTACCTTTTGCCAATTTTATTGACAAAAAAGGGGGAGAATTAATATGTAGTTCACACTACAAATACATATGGTTTTCGGATCATTATGTAAGGGGGAGTGGTTTCCATGTGAGATGTAGTATTGACTAAGGGGGAGTGATACATATCACCATAGTATTGCTGTTGAAAGTTGTGATACAATTAAACTTTGACGTTGTATAATGATACTATGACACTGTATAACAATGATTGAGAACTTTTGTTTTCTTGTTGTTATAGCTACGGATTTTCAAAAACGATGATGCTAAACTTACAACCTTTGGGATCATTGGAGTACTTGGAAGTGACGAAGATTTCGATAATGTTGAAGATTAGGCATATGGAATAGGAGCTACAAAAGTTAATTGATTTATTTTTTGTATTCCATATGTATTAATATTTTTGCCACTAAAATTGACAAAGGGGAGATTGTTAGAGCATTACTCGGTCGAACTCGCATGCATTGCTATCTCAAGCATGTTTGTCAATATTAGTGATCAAAACTATAAGTCTTGATTTCTAGCCTACATAGCTAAAGGTATCGGATTAGGATAGAAAGTGTAGTTGAGCTCAAGACTCCATGGAAATCATCATACAAGACGAAGGACTACTCAAGGAACTGATGGATCTTCGTCGACTAAAAGGTATGTGGAGACTTGAACTTATCTGTCACTCAAAAGCCTATTTACTCTATCTCCTACTCTTGAGACAAAAGTTGTTTTGATAGACTTTCATTATGCACATTTGCTATTTCGATCCGAGTTTATCTCGCCTATCTATTTCTCGAAATATGTGTTGGTAAGATTTCGCTTTAACCGAATTCATCTTTACGAAGTGACGAAAGTCATGTTATGTTTCAATCACTTTGAAAATTGCTCTGACGAAAAATGGTCTGTGAATAACGGCTATATAACGTTCTTTGAGAATGTTTCAATGATTGAAATGAGAGTTTAGATTACATAACCATTGTTGGATATAAGCATTATTGTGGAAACACATATATGCATAAGTCTTATTCCTTGAACCAAAGTTTGCTAAACTTTGTTGATCAAGAGAAGTTGGAAGTGGCGTGAGCCAAGTCCACGAACTTGCGGAACTTCTCGGCTCGAGATTTTCTGCTACAGTTCGTGTACTCCTTCCATGAGCTTAAGTCCGTGAACCCAGTCCGCGAACTTGAGAAGGTTATATCTAAAGTCGGTTGTTCTTGAACTAATGTTAAATAAACTAAGGAATGCTTTTGCAAACCGTGGCTATAAAGTTCATGAACTGATTCGAGTGAATCAAATCGATTTTGCTTCAGTTGTGTCTTGTGTAGTTACACGATTTCCTTGCAATTGAACAACTCTCTAACTAGTTCATTTGAGTCATTTGAACTGGTTATGGTGAAGAAGAATAAGGTTGATATGAGAGTAATCATATGGCTAACCATTTGGTTGACTTGTTGAACCAACAAATGCTAATGTTTGGGTACGGTTCATAAACCCAAAATTGGACATTTCATTTGTGTGTGACAAGCTAAGTTTTCGATCTAACGGTTGAGAAATATTAGCTTGAATCTGATCAGGTTTTCATCTAACGGTGAATATTGAATGCTTTGTTACTAAGCTAACATTGATTGCAAACCCTGATTTGAAAGTGTATATAAAGGAGAACTCTAGCAACTGGGAAACCTAATCCCCACACATTTTGTGTGATACTAGTTGTGCTAAGCTAGAGTCGATTCTCCTTTAACCTTTGGTTTCTTCTTCTAAACCAGGTTAACGACTTAAAGACTTCATTGGGATTGTGACGCCATACCGATACTACTTTTCTTGTAGTTGTGTGATCTGATCTTGCATCTTCTATCGTACGAGTACAATTGAAATAATTGGCTTGAGATATTATATCTCCGATAGGCAAGATAGAAAATTAATCATAAACAAACTTCGTCTCCTCGTTTGTGATTCCGCAATATCTTTTTTCGCTGCGTCGATTAAGATTATTGTGAGGTGATTGATAATACTAAGCTGTTCTTCGGGAATATAAGTCTGGTATTATTGATTGGTTCATGTTCACCTTTATTTATGAAAAGACGGAACAAAACTCGAAGGTATATTCGTGGGAGACGGATTTATCTATTATCGTAGACTTTTCTGTGTGATGCAGATTTGTTTATTAAAGTCTTCGACTTTGGGTCGTAGCAACTCTTAGTTGTGGGTGAGATCAGCTAAGGGAATCAAGTGCGCAGTATCCTGTTGGGATCAGAGGCGCATGAGCATAACTGTACTTTGGATCAGTGTGATATTGATTGGGGTTCAACTACAGTCCATATCGAAGTTAATTTGGAGTAGGCTAGTGTCTGTAGTGGCTTAATACAGTGTGTGTTCAATCTGGACTAGGTTCCGGGTTTTTTTTACATTTGCGGTTTCTTCGTTAACAAAATTCTGGTGTCTGTGTTATTTCTTTTCCGCATTATATTTGTGTATATAATTAAAATATCACAGGTTGTGCGTTGCTCAATCAATTAGAATATCCGACCTTTTTGGTTGTTGATTTAAATTAATTGACACTTAGATATTGGTCCTTGGTACCATCCAAGTTATCTGCCTTTGATAAAGACTCGCAGATTTTTATTTGCTTGAGTAAAGATCAAATCGAGAGATTGAAATATAAATTCTTTGATATACTTTTCATTGATTGAGTCTAACTCTCTAGTTGATTCTCATAAAAAGTATATTAGAGTTTGTCCATACAGATTGCTAAGAGAAATATTGGGTGTGGTTGTTAGACCCCCACTTTTTCAATGTTCCTTACGCCTCTAGAACCACGCCGGATTATGCGCACTTGATTCTATGATCTCACCCACAACTAAGAGTTGCTACGACCCAAAGTCGATGACTTATAAAAAAAACTGTCTCCCACAGATAAGTGTATCCTGATAGATAAATATGTCTCCCATAGAAGTACCTACGAAGTTTTTATTCCGTCTTTTGATAAATCAAGGTGAACAGGAACCAATTGATAACCCGGTCTTATACTCCCGAAGATCAGCCTAAAAATATCAGTCACCTCATAATAACTTAACTATATGGTAGTAGAAGAAGTTATTGCGGAATCACAAAGAATGAGACGAAGAGCTTTGTGATTACTTTTTATATCTCACCTATCGGAGATAAATCTCGAGCAAATCTTAGAGAAGATAGTACTATATACGATAGAACAAGTAAGATCAGAACACGCAGTTACAGAGAAAATAGTTGGGGTCTAGCTTCACGAGTCCCAAATGAAGTCTTCAAGTCGTTAACCTATAATGGTTTTGGAAAATCCTAGGTTGAAGGATAATCGACTCTAGTTGCAACTAGGACACAGGAAAGTGTCGGGATTAGGTTTTCCAGTTGCCAGAGTTCTCCCTTATATAGTCTTTCAAATCAGGGTTTGCTTTGAATCAAAGATATGATGGCTTAGTAACAAGCATACAATATTCAACGTTAGATAAAAACCTGATTTAAGATTCAATCTAAGTCTGCTTAAAACCAAATAAATATCTCTCCATTGTTAGATGGTCTTAGCTTGTTACACACAAATGAAATATACCATCATTTAGATATGGGTAACCGTACCTAAACATGTATATTGAGTTGGCTCAAACAGTTAACCGAAGTTAGCCATATGAACACTTTTGTCTTAACCACATTCATCTAACACATCTAGATCAACTATGATGATCAATCAATCATGAAAGATAATCAAATGAATCTAATTGTGTTTCACATAAAGTTGTTCAATTGTTCACTATCTCATAGAAATCTATATGAACCAATTGAAACAAAATCGGATTGATTCGTGAGAATCAATTCATGAACATTAAGCCATGGTTTGCAAAGATTGCATTCCTTAATTCATAAATGTATTTTTTCATGAGTATGAAAATCATACTTTACCGATTTTAGAACTTTAACACTAAGTTTGGAAACAGGTACGCAAACTGTAGCTTCTGGACTTTGGTCTTGTCCAGCCGTTTGCAAACAGTCGTCCCAGACCTAACTCATTTAGAATTGTTCGCATACTAGTATGCAAACAAGGTTCCCGGACTTTAACAATTAAAACCGTTCGCATACTAGGTATGGAAACAAGGTTCCCAGACCTGAATCATACAAAAATAGTTTTCATACTAGGTACGCATACTGTGTTGTATCCAGACAAAGGTTTTTGTTATAAACACCCATTTCGATCATTGAAACATCCTTAGAATACGAAAATAGCTATCTCACACAAATTTTTAAGTTCGAGTAATTTTCAAGTGATCGAATGATCAATACGAAACAATCCAAGTCGACATCAAATGATTGTCTCACACAAATTATGTAAGATGTTTCAAGGCAATTTCCACATGATCATCTTTTGACTTAATATTTAGTTTCCAACAAATAAATTGTTTCCGACTAAACTCGTCAAGAATATGATGAACATAGCTAAAGCAAAAAGCTTCCAACACATATTTCGAGAAATAGATAAGCGAGATAAACTCGGCTTGAAATATCAAATGTGTAATAAAAGTCTATATAGCTATACGACTTAGTCTCATTAGGAGATAGAATAAAATATACTTCTGAGTGATAGATAAGTTTTAGTCTCCATATACCTTTTGTTGATGAAGTTTCTCCAAGCTCTCCTCAGTAGATCTTCGTATTCAATCGATGAACGCCGTGAAGTCTAAAGCTCAACTACACATTTTATCCTAATCTAAGACATAACTATAAGGAGACTAGAAATCAAGACTATAGTTTTGATCAACGAAACTTGACAAACAAGCTTGAGATAGCAACGCTTGCGAATTCGACCGAGCAATGCCCTAACAAAAATCTAGTTAGGAGTTCACATAAGCATGCGAGAAGTTAGTCTTGAAATCACATTGAAGAATATACACTATGGTCCAGGGTGCTGGAACCGTGTACAATAATATTTCTTGGAAAATATGCTTTCTTAAATAATAAGCAAGGTCGTGTTCATTTAACACTTAATACTTGAATCATGATGCACATACACAAGGTGTTTTAGTGATCAAAGATTTCTTAGAGGTGTGTTGATGGTGGATTTTAGTCCAGGGCTAAAATTGTAAAACCAAATTTAATGCGCTGACATCCTGCAAAGGGTAAAGTCGTTTGATAAGTGATGAGTACCTCTTCACTTTATTTATCATAAGAATTCAATAAATACACAGAATTCACCCAGAATGGTGCATGCAGCAACAATCCTAAATATTCTGTGAATTTTAACATTATTAATTAATGCATGATTTGCCTAGTATTTCCTGTGATGTTCCTAGCCGAAATCTCATTATCAGCATGGCATGACGACTGAGTGTTCACTCTCAGCAGAGTAACATGAATCTCCAAGTGCCAATTTTGGGACATGCACGAGATACCCGTACAGGCTGCATCACTCTCTGACAAAGATAATTTCGAATCGACGCGAAACAGCTCGATCAAATGTATTTAATTTCCTTAAAAGGAAATCTGGACTGTCCGTATCAGTCTCAGAAACAGTCACGGCCGCGCAAGTTGGCCACATGATTTAACCAGCCTAGCCAAACCCTAGCAGGAGCAGGCGTTCACCGTGATGACCGCCGACGGGCCAACTTATGCCCCAGCCGGTCGAACAACACACCATTTTTCCCAGCGCACCAAACGCCAGCCCTAAAATAAGGTGGTCGCTCTGCTGTGGATGAAAGCTCGATCGAGCATGGAATGTCCAAAACAGTCTTAAAATAATCATAACCGTCCAACTTCGCCAGCCTGGTTGGACGAATTAGATTATCCCGTAAATGATCAGGAAAGCGCTAATGCACACGTTGGCGGGCCCACTTCTCTCTCACCCGATCGGTTTTCTCACGGCAAGGCCATGGAGCAATGAAAAGATTGCTCAAACCATGGCAGGCGTGATGCTTCTAAGGGTCGCGGAAATTCCACTAATGCCTTAAATCGATCACAACCATCCAACTTAACCAGCCTATTTAGATGGCTTGGATCACATTTAGGACCATCAGGAAGGTGCACGTACGTTCACCGTCAGCCCAACATGGTCCCCACGTGATCGATCTCCCCAAAGGAGGATCACGACTTGCCAAAAAGTTTGGCCAAAGTCACGTGTGTGTGACTGTTTCAAACCCCTAATTAGGGTTTGCGTCAATGCACATCTGTCGTAGTTCAATCACGGCCATCCATCTTCGCCGACCTAAACAGACGGTGTAGATATAGATTCAAGAGGTCCCAAGGATATCAACATGATCACTGTGGGCCCACCTTGACGTGTGACCGGTCCACCTATGCATAGTGGGGCTCAGTGTCTCGAAACGCACGCCCCAAAGGTGCTAGGTCACGCGGCCTCAAACCATAACTTGTGCTTTGCGGCACCATATTTGTGTCACAAATCGATCACGACCATTCATCTTTGCTGGTCAAATTGAGTGGCCTAGATCGAACCTTTATGGGGCCGAGAGGTGTATACATGCACGTCAGCAGACCGTCTCCACGTATGCCCGGTCGGTCCCACCAAAATAAACAATCATGCTTGAATTCGATCAAGCCAAAGAGGGGGTGTTGCGCACCTCTAAAAAACCATAAAATCCATCAACGACAGCGAATATGCGCCATAAATCATCTCGTCCGTCCAACTTTGCCAGCTTGGTCGGATGACTTGGATTAAGAGTTAGGCGATCAATGAAGCGTCTTAATGATCACCGCCCGCCACTCTGTCATAGGGAGTGATCGACCAAAGGGTGGCCCGCCATGCGGCCTCCAAACGATCACTCGAAGATGGTTGGACGTGATGTCATTTTAAGACGCTTAATCCGCGACTTATTGAATCAAGCTTTAAAACAGCGATGCTTTATGCATATCGATTGTTTTGAGCTGCTTGCTTTAAAACTATGCATTACATGCATCGAGCATACACGGTATTTCACGAATATCAAATCCTTAAATAACTTAGTTATTTAACCTAATAGCACCGTATGTTATTTCTTGCAGTGGGTCCCACGACTCGATCCGCTCATTCGAGACATCAAGCATGTCACAAACTGGGGGATACTTACTGGGGTATTGGTCTGACGGTTTACAATGTGTAGCATGCAACGTGCCATTACAATAACGTGTCAGGAAAATGTGGACGGTTAACAGTGATGAGGGAAGTGGGAAAAGGTGTGATCGTGTGATAATCACCACTCCTACACGACCCCACTACTCCATCACTTCACCTCCTCCACTTCCTACGAGATGAGGGTTTCGCTCAATGACTTGTATAAATAGGTCCTTCACCTATTTCCAAACAAGACACAGACAAAAAAAACTAAGTGTTGTCACAGTATCCAGAAAACACCCAGAACTGATAGCTTTCATTGTGCAAGCCAGTTCATCATTCTGATACAAGTCATAAACAACCAACACCTTCACAATCTCAACACCTTCTTCGCTTCCCTCCCTAAGATAAACCCCATCTCCTTCACTTTGTGACCTAAGTAAGTCTGGAACGGCCATTTCTTGGTTTAGGCCAGAATTGTATAGATTGATCTCTCGAATCAAAAGCACTCTCGTGCAGTGCATTTGTTTAGGGTTTAGATTCGTTTCTCATCCACACACCCAAATTTACCAAAAATAGTAGAAACAGTTTTCACCCATAAACAATTGGCGATCTTAGTGGGAGATTAATCTCTCGGCTGTGAAGTCAATTTCTTCAATACCCAATCCCATTTGGCTGATTTCAAAATGGTTGGTCTTAGGACTGCCCCAACAACTTCAAATCCCGATCGAAGCTCCTCCACTGGAGATACCCCTCTTTCCAACGGTGTATCTGATGGTGTAACCGGAAGAATCCCAACATTGATCGAGTCAGCAGGAGTGCAGGAGATTCACACGAAGAACATGGACCTGATCAGAGAAGCGATAAACAACATACTCGATCTCCTCATAAAGATGACATCAGATATGAGCGGTCATGTCACGGAGACTTCCACACTGGGGACTGATCCTCAAAATGATCCTCCTCAAGTCAATAGTTTCACTATGAACCAGTGGCCGGTGGATCAGGAAGCGACCTCTCTAGTAGAAAGTTTATGCGAACTTTTACACCTCTCGAAGAATCAGCGGGCGGAGACGTTTGTGCAATAAACCAGATAGCCCTGGACGTGCATTTAACTCCTCTACGTCCAGAAACCTCGAAAAAGCTAGAGATGTCTGTGAATAATGTCACATTTACAAAAGAGGACATGATGGCGGAAGAAGGTCACAACCGGGCCCTACACGTTACTGCACGCATCAAGGATTCGGAGTTCAAGAGGGCCCTCATCGACACGGGAGCATCTTCGAATGTGATTACTCTAAAGACTCTCAGGACGGTCAAGGTTCGCCCAGGAAATATCGTAGGGCATCCTACCATGATGACAGACTTTGAAGGAAATCAAACCAACACGTACGAGTATGCCAATCTGAATTTATCTGTAGGGCCCGTCCAGT
The DNA here is from genome assembly GCF_003573695.1 of Papaver somniferum. Taxonomy (NCBI): domain Eukaryota; kingdom Viridiplantae; phylum Streptophyta; class Magnoliopsida; order Ranunculales; family Papaveraceae; genus Papaver; species Papaver somniferum. The sequence continues at coordinate 127,558,395 of NC_039358.1, read as the reverse complement.
CAAAGGTGAAATTCGAATTCATAAAAAAAGGAGCCGGACTACCATATGATACTGGGGAGACCGTGGCTTCATGACAATAGGATTGTCCCTTCGACGTATCATCAGTTCCTGAAGACTATGCTAAATAAAGAAGTCGTTCGTATTCTTGCATCGTTGTCTCCTTGCGCACCGATATGTGGAGTGGAATTGGTTGAACCAAGAGAAGCTCCGCAGGAAGAATCGGACAAAGTTCATTGCATATCACTCCCCACGTGGGCGTCAATCTAGGAGGAGGACCGACTTGCATCATTGAGGGCTAAGCCGCACGATGCATCTTTGCTGACAAGGCGTTCTTCTTCATCCGGTGAAGCCGCGACCCACGTCACACTAAGAGGGAGCGAACTTTTGTGGCGAGACGTGATCAGAAAGGGAAAACTGTGTACCGACGCCGTTGTTAGCAATTAGCAGGGGAGGCTGTTACCCAGTCTTTCCGCCCAATGGAATGCTACAACAACGACGAACCACAGGAAGAGGTGCTGGATGCTCCACGACAGCTACAAGATGGCACCAATTCCACAACTGAAGCTCGAAATCATTAACATCGGGAATGAGGAATCTCCTAGGCCTATCTCCACCAGCTCAACCTTGTGTACGAAAGAACGCACGAAGCTCGTGGAACTTCTCAAAGAGTACCAGGACATATTCGCTTGGACGTATGAAACAATTCCCGGTTTAGATAAAAAATTGGTCACCCATAATCTACATGTCATACCTGGATCCAAGCCGGTTAAACAGTCTCCGAGGCAGTTCATACACAAGGTAGAAGAGCAAATCAAGACCAAGATTCAGAAGTTGCTAGTTGTTGGCTTCATCAAACCCATTCATCATCCAACCTGGTTAGCTAATGTGGTTCCAGTAAAAAAGAAAAATGGACAGATCATGTGCTGCATGGATTTCAGAGACTTGAACAGATGCTGCCCCAAAGACGATTTTACCCTACCTAACATCGACATGCTAGTAGATGCAACCAACACACACATCATGTTCTCCTTCATGGATGGATATAGCGGCTACAATCAGATAAGGATGTATCAGCATGACACAAGTAAGACATCTTTTAGAACTCCTCTCGGAAATTTTTACTATACTGTAATGCCATTTGGTTTAAAGAATGCCGGTGCAACGTATCAACGCGCTACGACGGCAATCTTCCACGACATGATGCATAAGCAAGTTGAAGACTACGTGGATGATATATTAGTCAAGTCAAAAGTTCGGGCGGCCCACACAGGAGTCTTACGACAAGTTTTTGAGTGCCGTGAATGCAAGTTGAAGATGGATCCTTTGAAATGCGCTTTCGGCGTTTCTTCAGGCAAATTTCTGGGATTCCAGGTGACTACTGAGGGAATCAAGTGGACCCATCCAAGACCCAAGCTATCCTCACGATGTCGCCTCCGTAAACTGTGAAGGAACTCCAAAGCTTCATAGGCAAGGAAGCATTTCGGAAGATTCAACGAATATTGTCATCTCCAAATCATCATAAAGAGTTCGCCTATTATGTCAGCCCGGACGAGAGCGAGCCCGGGACATCTTCATATCTACTGGAGCCGACACCTCAAGGGAGAAGCCTCAAGAAGATAGCGATGTCCGCATCATCATGTCGAGAAAAAATCCGCAGCTCGGGTGAATCGCTCTGTCAAACTTAAGAGGAATGCTTCAGCGAAACAGCGAACATCCAAATGATTATGTCAAGAGGTCCCGAATTCAGGTACTGAAGGGCCACGATCCAAATGTGACTGAACAACAAGTGGTGTAATTGTATATCAATAGGATGGTACCTGTCAATCGTGCTTTGTCGAAGAACATGCGCTTTCAGACATCCTCTGAACTCCATGAAGCTGCTAAAACGCTCAAGTTGCGACAACACCTGCCCTGCTAGAAAGAACAAGACTTCCAGTAATAAATAGCCTCATGATGTTCGTGGAAGCATACATCTCACCAACAGGCAATGCAAGCTTCAGCCTTCTGTAAGCAGTTTCGCTGAAGCAGCAAGAGGAAAAACACCGAGATACAACATCCTGCGCGTCCAAAATTTCTAACTCCAACTCTAGTACCATATGCACGACTGCCACAATGATGAAACAACGTCCAAGATATTCCATATCTGGATCGACGATAACTACATCAATGAGAGACGCTTTCAGAATTTCGTCTCCCGTAGAAGAAGTAGTTGCATTGCCAAAGGAGATTACACCTGGGGCTTAAGAGGTACATACAGATCCTCCATGTCAAGAGCTTCATAATATTTGCAAAACCTATTAGTTAAGTCATTCACATGAAGGAACTTCCCTTCTCCTCAAAGACACGATCCAAAGATGATAATGGCAAAGGAGTATGACTGGGGACTGCTTAGCACTGCCCATCTCAAAGATGGTGAATTTAGAGAGATGCAAGCACGCTATCATTATGATTCCAAGATTTCCAAAGGCGAGGATATACTCAAGAGAGCAGACGTAAATACGACCTCATGAACCTAGCGTGGCATCATCTATCAAGTCGAAAGCTCAGTGGATACTCGTGGGCAGGGGACTGTCTCCCTCTTCTCTATTCCATGAAGAAACATCAAGAAAGCCGTCGGTTCCAGCTTCTCCCTCTAATAACGAGACGATCTCTACCATTGTATGAAGAGTGCCGAGTTCGTGCAAGTTGCCACCACTCCTCTCCCTGCCAGTCTCTTCTGATCACAGCTGCTGCCAAGAACCGTTATTGCTTGTCGATTGATACCATCCAGAGCTTCACCATATGAACTACCACTACGTACAAAGTCAAGAACTTCTTCAACACAAGAGAGATGGTCAAGAAGCATGTAATTTGCAAGGGGAAATCAAACTGAAGAAGAAGCCGCTTCAACACTCTCTCCAGAATAAGCCGCTTCAACGCTCCCTCCAGCAGAAACCTCTTCAACGCTCTCTCCAACAGAAGATGTTTCAACGCTCTCTCCAGAATAAGGGTTTCAACGCTCCCTCCAGCAGAAGCCGCTTAAACGCTCTCTCGAAGCCGCTTCAACGCTCTCTCCCGAAGAAGGCACTTCAACGCTCTCTCAGGAAGAAGGCGCTTCAACACTCTCTCCATAAGAAGGCGTTTCAGCTCTCTCTCCATAAGAAGGCGCTTCAACTCTCTCCAGAAAAAGGCGCTTCAACGCTCTCTCTCCGGGACCCGCTTCGACGTTCGCTCCAGAAGCTGCTTTAACGCTCTCTCCAGGAGCCGCCTCGATGTTTGATCCAGAAGCTGCTTCAACGCTCTCTCCAGGAGCCGTCTCGACGTTCGCTCTGGAAGCTACATCAATGTTTTCTTTGGGAGCTGCTTCAACATCTCTTTCATAAATTGCTTCAGCAGCCTTTTAAGGATATTACTCATGATAGGACTCGTCCTCATCAGAGTCGAGGATTACGACCTCGTCATGAATAGTTTGAGAATCCAACCAACCATATGCCTAATCTACCTAGGGAGAACCGACATCATGCTAGGGGAATACTCACCTGGACGCCTCTTGAACGTGACATGCTCCAAGGACAGGAAGACCCATCTCTCCTGGTAACATCTAACTTTGTCTCATAAGTTTTATCTTTATTTGTCACCATCTAATGCCTACCCCACAATAGTGCAACCATTGTGTGCTAGGCAGGGGACTTAATGTTGATGGTGGATTTTAGTTCAGGGCTAAAATTGTAAAACCAAATTTAATGCGTTAACATCCTGCAAAGGGTAAAGTTGTTTGATAAGTGATGAGTACCTCTTCACTTTATTTATTAGAAGCAATTCAATAAATACAAAGAATTCACCCAGAATGGTGCATGCAGCAACAATCCCAAATATTCTGTGAATTTTAGCATTATTAATTAATGCATGATTTGCCTAGTATTTCATGTGTTGTTCCTAGCCGAACTCATTATTAGCATGGCATGACGACTGAGTATTCACTCTCAGCAGAGTAACATGAATCTCCAAGTGCCAATTTTGGGACATGCACGAAATACCCGTACAGGCTGCATCACTTTCTGAAAAAGAGAATTTCGAATCGACGCGAAACAACTCGATCGAATGTATTTATTTTCCTTAAAGGAAATATGGACTGTCCGTATCAGTTTTAGAAATAATCACGGTCGCGCAAGTTGGCCACATGATTTAACCAGCCTAGCCAAACCCTAGCAGGAGCAGGCGTTCACCGTGATGACCGTCGGCGGGAAAACTTATGCCCCAGCACCACACCATACTTCCCAGCGCACCAAACGCCAGCCCTAAAATAAGGTGGCCGCGCTGTTGTGGAAGAAAGCTCGATCGAGAATGGACTGTCCAAAACAGTCTTAAAACAATCATAACCGTCCAACTTCGCCAGCTTGGTTGGACGGATTAGATCATCCCGTAAATGATCAGGGAAGCGCTAATGCACACGTTGGCGGGCCCACTTCTCCCTCACCCGATCGGTTTTCTCACGGCAAGGCCATGGAGCAATGAAACGATTGCTCAAACCATGGCAGGCGTGATGCTTCTAAGGGTCGCGGAAATTCCACTAATGTCTTAAATCGATCGCAACCATCCAACTTAACCATCATATTCGGATGGCTTGGATCACATTTAGGACCATCAGGAAGGTGCACGTACGTTCATCGTCAGCCTAACATGGGACCCACGTGATCGATCTCCCCAAAGGAGGATCACGACTTGCCAAACCGTTGGGCCAAAGTCACGTGTGCGTGACTATTTCAAAACCCTAATAGGGTTTGCGGCAATGCACATCTGTCGTAGTTCAATCACGGCCATCCATCATCGACGGCCTAAACAGACGGTGTAGATATAGATTCAAGAGGTCCCAAGGATATCAACATGATCACCGTGGGCCCACCTTGACGTGTGACCGGTCGACCTATGCATAGTGGGGCTCGGTGTCTCGAAACGCACGCTCCAAAGGTGCTAGGTCACGCGGCCTCAAACCATAACTTGTGCTTTGCGGCACCATATTTGTGTCGCAAATCGATCACGACCACTCATCTTTGCTGGTTAAATTGAGTGGCAAAGATCGAACCTTTATGAGGCCGAGAGGTGTATACATGCACGTCAGCAGACCGTCTCCACGCATGCCCGGTCGGTCCCACCAAAATAAACAATCATGCTTGAATTCGATCAAGCCAAAGAGGGGGTGTTGCGCACCTCTAAAAAACCCTAAAATCCATCAACGACAGCGAATATGCGTCATAAATCATCTCGTCCGTCCAACTTTGCCACCTTGGTCGGATGACTTGGATTAAGAGTTAGGCGATCAATGAAGCATCTCAATGATCACCACCCGCCACTCTGTCATAGGGAGTGATCGACCAAAGGGTGGCCCGCCATGCGGCCTCCAAACGATCACGTGAAGGTGGTTGGGCGTGATGCCATTTTAAGACGCTTAATCCGCGACTTATTCAATCAAGCTTTAAAACAGCGATGTTTTATGCATATCGATTGTTTTGAGCTGCTTGCTTTAAAACTATGCATTACATGCATCGAGCATGCACGATATTTCACGAATATCAAATCCTTAAGTAACTTAGTTATTTAACCTAATAGCACCGTATGTTATTTCTTGCGGCGGGTCCCACGACTCGATCCGCTCATTCGAGACATCAAGCATGTCACAAACTGGGGGATACTTACTGGGGTATTGATCTGGCGGTTTATAGCGTGCAGCGTGCAACGCGCCATTACAAAAACGTGTCAGGAAAAGGTGGACGGTTAACAGTGATGAGGGAAGTGGGCAAAGGTGTGATCGTGTGATAATCACCACTCCTACACGACCCTACTACTCCATCACTTCACCTCCTCCACTTCCTACGAGATGAGGGTTGCGCTCAATGACTTGTATAAATAGGTCCTTCACCTATTTCCAAACAAGACACAGACAGAAAAAACCAAGTGTTGTCATAGTATCCAGAAAACACCCAGAACTGATAGCTTTCATTGTGCAAGCTAGTTCATCATTCTGATACAAGTCATAAACAGCCAACACCTTCACAATCTCAACACCTTCTTCGCTTCCCTCCCTAAGATCAACCCCATCTCCTTCACTTTGTGACCGAAGCAAGTATGGAATGGCCATTTCTTGGTTTAGGCCAGAATTGTATAGATTGATCTCTCGAATCAAAAGCACTCCCGTGCAGTGCATTTGTTTAGAGTTTAGATTCGTTTCTCATCCACACACCCAAATTTACCAAAAACAATAGAAACAGTTTTCACCCATAAACAAGGTGTTTATGAGACTCATAGCAATACCAAACGTGTTTTAGAAAATGGTCTGAATGCATCTTCGTTAGTTCAAATTCAATCTATGAACGTCATGAAGTCTAAAGCTCAACTAAACATTCTATCCTAATCCGAGACATAGCTATAAGTAGACTAGAAATCAAGACTATAGTTTCGATCAACTAAACTTGACAAACAAGCTTCAAATAGCAACGTTTGCGAGTTCGAACGAGCAATGCTCTAACAATCTCCCTCGTTGTCAATTTTAGTGACAAAACTATCAATACATATGGATTACAAAATAAATAAACTTTGTAGCTTCTCATCCATCAAGCTTGATTTCCTTAGCTCTTCAACATTCCTTGAATTCTTTGCTACTCCAAGTACTCCAACGATTCTGAACGTGTTCAACTCAGCATCATTGTTGTTGAAGATCCGTAGCCATAACAATAATCAACAAGTTGTTTTCTTATTTCTATACAGTGTCATAGTATTATTACACAACATCAAAGTCCAATTGCATCATAACTTTTACAATAATACTACGGAGATATGTATCGCTCCCCCTTAGTCAATACTTCCATCTCACAATGAAAACCACTCCCCCTTACATAATGAACCGTAAACCATATGTATGTAGTACGAACTACCAAATAATTATCCCCCTTTTTGTCAATATAAATTGGCATAGGTACAAAAACTACGGATCATAATGAAATTCTCAATGAGATAATTCATAACTAAAATAAAACATATCATCTTTGTTTTGATGATTTCACATAGTCTAAACTTAGTGTATTCATCAAGGAGTTTATAAAGATACAAGATAACTCCTACAATATTCCACAACCGCACTCCCCACAAAGGTTTTCCAATTAAGCACAAGTTCAATTAGAACTCTCCCCCATAATATGTCGTTCCCGAAAGAAAAACAAGATCGACCTTACTTTTACAAAAAAAAAAGAATTTCTTTGGACATTAACAAATTTCATGAAACATGAATTTGTATCCAGAAAACTCAAATAAATTAATCACAAGCAGAACTTAGTTGGATATGCTCAACATAAGAAAACTTACGGAGACATACGAAGGTTTTCTCAATCAGAATTTAGGTTTTTAAGCATAGCTTCTTTCTCAGAGGTATTCCCTTCAAATACGGTTTTTTAAGATATCCTAAGCATCTTTAGACTTATTGCATGTAGTCACATGGTGTTGAAGATATGGGGTAATGTCATGGATGATAGCATTTAATCCGTCAGAGTTTTGCACTGCAGCGAGAATTTCGACAGTATCATACTCACCAATATCCTATGGAACAGTTACCCCATTTACTATAACCATTGGAGGATTATAGCCATTAATAACACGAACCCATGATTGAAAATCACGCGCTTAAAGAAAGGCACGCATAGCAATTTTCCACCATAAGTAATTCGAGCCATCGAAGATTGGCGGTACGTTTATAGAGATAGCACTTATGTCCATAGAGTCAGATTGCTACAAACACAGATTTATGAGGTCTTAGCGTGTTTGCCTGCTCTGATACCAATTGAAAAAGCGGGGGTATAACAACCACACCCAATAATTCGTTCGGCAATCTGTATGGACAAACTTCAATATAATTCCGAGAGCACCAACTTAAAAGCGAGCTCAATCAAGAAATATATCAAAGAGCTTAATGTCAGATTCTCAATACAATCAGCAATCGAACAAATAAAAATCTGTGAGCCCGATTAATATGAGAAATATCTTGGACGGTACCAAAGACCAATGCCCAAGTGCCAATCAATTCCTATCCAACAATCAATGTCGGATTTACTAATTGATTGAACTACACACAACCTGTGATATTTCAGTTATATAAACAAATATAATGCGTAAAAGAAATAACACAAACACCAGAAATTTTGTTAACAAGGAAACCGCATGCAAATTCAGAAAAACCCCAGGACCTAGTCCATATTTGAACATCACACTGTATTAAGCCGCTATAGACACTAGCCTACTACAAGTTAACTTCAGACTGGAATGTAATTTAGCCCTAACTAAGTTTCACACTGATTAAGGTACAGTCGCGCTCCTTACGCCTCTATAACCAAGCCAAATTCTGCGCACTTGATTACCTGAGCTGATCTCACCCACAACTAAGAGTTGCTACGACCCAAAGTCGAAGATTTATAAACAAATTTGTCTCTCACAAATACATCTATTCTGATAGATAAATTTGTCTTCCACAGAAGTACCTACGAAGTTTTTGTTCTGTCTTTTGGTAAATCAAGATGAACCGGAACCAATTGATAATACGGTCTTATACTTCTGAAGAGAAGCCTAGAAATATCAATCACCTCACAATAATTTAACTATACGGTAGTAGAAGAAGTTATTGCGGAATCACAAAGAATGAGACGAAGAGCTTTGTGGTTATTTTTTATATCTTACCTACCGGAGATAAATCTCGAGACAACCTTAGAGAAGATAATACTCAATAAGATATAACAAGTAAGATCATAACACGCAACTACAGAGAAAATAATTGGTTCTGGCTTCACGAATCGCAAATGAAGTCTTCAAGTCGTTAACCTATAATGGTTTTCGAAAAACCTAGGTTAAAGGAGAAACGACTCTAGTTGCAACTAGGACACAGGAAAGTGTCAGGATTAGGCTTTCCAGTTGCTGGAGTTCTCCCTTATATAGTATTTCAAATCAGGGTTTGCTTTCAATCAAAGTTATGATAGCTTAGTAACAAAGCATTCAATATTCACCGTTAGATGAAAACCTGATTTAAGATTCAAGCTAAGTCTGCTTAAAACCAAAGCAATATCTCTTCATTATTGGACGGTCTTAGCTTATTACACACAAATTAAATATATCTTAATTTATATATATATATATATCTATGGGTAACCGTACTTAAACGTGTATATTGAGTTGGCTCAATAACAGTTAACCGAAGTTAGCCATATGAACATTTTTTTCTTAACAATATTCATCTAACACATCTTGATCAACTATGATTATCAATCAATCATGAAAGATAATCAAATGAATCTAATTGTGTTTCACATAGAGTTGTTCAATTGTTCACTATCTCATATAAATATGTATGAACCAATTGAAACAAACCCGGATTGATTCGTAAGAATCAATTCATAAATATTAAGCCACGGTTTTCAAATATTGCATTCCTTAATTCATAAATATGTTTTTTCATGAGTATGAAAATCATACTTAACCGATTTTAGAACTTTAACCACTAAGTTTGCAAACAGTTACGCAAACTATAGCTTCCAGACTTTGGTCTTGTCCAGCCGTTTGCAAACAGGTATGCAAACAGCCGTCCCAGACCTAACTCAGGTAGAACCGTTCGCATACTAGCATGCAAACAAGGTTCCTGAACTTTAACAATTAAAACCGTTCGCATACTAGGTATGGAAACAAGGTTCCCAGACCTGAATCATACAAAAATAGTTTTCATACTAGGTACGCATACTGTGTTGTATCCAGACAAAGGTTTTTGTTATAAACACCCATTTCGATCATTGAAACATCATTAGAAGACGAAAATATCTATCTCACACAAACTATTAGCTTCAAGTAATTTTCAAGTGATCGAATGATCAATACGAAACATTCTAAGTCGAAATCAAATGATTGTCTCACACAAATCATGTAAGATGTTTCAAGGCAATTTCCACATGATCATCTTTTGACTTAATATTTAGTTTATAACAAATAAATTGTTTCCAACTAAACTCGTCAGGAATATGATGAACGTAGCTAAAGCAAAAATCTTCCAACACATATTTCGAGAAATAGATAAGCGAGATAAACTCGGCTCAAAATATCAAATGTGTATAATATAAAAGTTTATATAGCTATACGACTTATTCTCAGTAAGAGATAGAATAAAATAGATTTTTGAGTGATAGATAAGTTTTAGACTCCACATACCTTTTGTTGATGAAGTTCCTCCAAGCTCTCCTCAGTAGATCTTCGTCTTCAATCGATGAACTCCGTGAAGTCTAAAGCTGAACTACACATTCTATCCTAATCCGAGACATAGCTATAACTAGACTAGAAATCAAGACTATAGTTTTGATCAACTAAACTTGACAAACAAGCTTGAGATAGCAATGTTTGCGAGTTCGACCGAGCAATGCCCTAACAAAAATCTTGTTAGGAGTTCACATAAGCATGTGATAAGTTAGTCTTGAAATCACATAGAAGAATATACACTATGGTCCAGGGTGAACCGCGTACAATAATATTTCTTGGAAAATATGCCTTCTTAAATAATAAGCAAGGTCGTGTTCATTGAACACTTAAGACTTGAATCATGATGCACATACACCAGGTGTTTTAGTGATCAAATATTTCGTAGAGGTGTTTATGAGACTCATAGCAATACCAAACGTGTTTTAGAAAATGGTCTGAATCCATCTTATTTAGTTCGTACTGGGTAGGTACACAAACCTGTGGACCAGTTCTTGAATTCAGATGGCCAAATTACACATACCAGTGCATACCCTATTTGACGAACTCAGTCCCTTGAGGTATGTGTACTGGGTACACGTACATCACACCTTTACTTGAACACAGATTTAAGGGGTATGCGTACTGTGTACGTGAACCTACCCGTATTCTGGAACTCAGATGACGATGGCACACATACTGGATACATGTACTTTCATGTATCCATAGTTCTGTAAACTTTCTTTAATCGATCTGAAACTTTCCTAATTTCCATAGATAATGAATACCATTGCTTGGGAAATTTTCAAATGATAAACTTGAATTCAAAATAGTTCATGAGCAATAAGTTTTTCTTAACTAAGTTTGTCAAGTATATAGACAACTATTGATTGAATCATATTCTGAGATGTTTAACAAGACAAGCTTGACTCGAAATTTCATCTTTGCAATATCTATAAGAAGTCATACGACATAGTATCATATAGATAAAAAGGTAATACTTGTGAGTAGCATAGTTTAGTATTCACATACGTGACTCCCCAAATCTTAAACCCTCTTAGCTATAAAAAGGATTGTAGTCTAAACCTAAAATAACAAAATTCTAGATCATCGAACTTAAGGAACATAATTACATAAAGTAATTAAATTAAAACTAATTCTTGAGAACTCTGATATATTACAAATGAAAATATCTCAAGTGTTATGAATATATATATACATATATTAGTGTTTTGTTTTATACATAAACAAGAATACATATATATATAAAAGTTACATAACGTTCTTAATTTGCTAAAGTTCGAACTACGGAAACGAATATCATCATGCACGCCATCTCTTCCGAAAACTGAAATTGAAGTGGGAACGAGTGAGCACATCATCCCATAGGGGTGCCCACTGGAGAAAAATAACTTTCAAGTAATCACTAATCATAGTTCTAACATAGCAAGTAAAACTGAAGTACAACAATAAAAGAAAACAAATAACACCTTTTACACCCAACACTCAACACAACATCCTAATTATAACATTCATGAAAGAAAGTTATTTTAATTCCACCTCCTCGGATATTGCGTCCATAGTAGCAACATCCGTGAAAGACCACCTCCGGATGATCTACAAAAGTGAAGCTAGAACAACTAAAAATATGTCACTTAGACCTCGCCAAACTCATTGGAGAAAGCGACATCAGAATAACTCCAGACTTTAATAATAACACCATCCACATAGAGTACTCATACATAACAAGGTTTTATCATGCTCACAAATAAAGTAAATTTAATGAGTACAAGAAAGTTACAGAGTTTGCACTTGTTTGATGGCAAATCCCTCTGTTAGAGCATTGCTCGATCGAACTCCCATGCGTTGCTATCTCAAGCATGTTTGTCAATGTTAGTGATCAAAACTATAAGTCTTGATTTCTAGTTTACTATAGCTAAGGTCTCGGAATAGGATAGAAAGTATAGTTGAGCTCAAGAACTCCATGGCAATCATCATACAAGACGAAGAACTACTCAAGGAACCGGTAGATCTTCATCGACTAAAAGGTATGTGGAGACTTGAACTTATCTATCACTCAAAAGTCTATTTATCTCCTATCTTGATACAAAAGTCATTTTTCTATATAGATTTAGATTATACACATTTGATATTTCGAGCCGAGTTTATCTTGCCTATCTATTTCTCGAAATATGTGTTGGTAAGCTTTCACTTTAGCCAAGTTCATCTTTACCTAGTGACAAAAGTCATGAAAAGTTTCAATCACTTTGAAAATTGCTTACTTTGACGAAAAATAGTTTGTGAATAACAACTATAGAATATCAACGTCCTCTAAGAATGTTTCAATGATTGAAATGAGAGTTTAGATTATATATCCATTGGAGGATATAAGCATTGTTGTGGAAACACATATATGTATAAGTCCTTATTCCTTGAACCGAAGTTTGCGAACTTTGTTAATCAAGAGAACCGGAATAGTGACGTGAGCTAAGTCCGCGAACTCAGTCCGCGAACTAGCGGAAGTTCTCGACCCGAGAAATTCTGCTGGAGTTTGTGAACTCCGTCCGGGAACTTAAGTCCGCGAACCCAGTCTGCGAATTTGAGTAGGTTATATCTAAAAACGATGTTTGTGAATTTATTCTTAAATAAACTAAGGAATGCAGATTGCAAACAGTGGCTATATAGTTCATGAGCCGATTCGAGTGAATGAAATCGTTTTTGCTTCGACTGTGTCTTGTGTAGTTACATAAGATTTCCTTGCAATTGAACAACTCTCTAACTAGTTCATTTGAGTCACTTGAACTAGTTATAGTGAAGAAGAATATGGTTGATACGAAAGTGATCATATGGCTAACCATTTGGTTAAATATTGTTGAACCAACAAATGTACAAGTTTGGGTACGGTTACACAAGCCTAGAAACGTGCATTTCATTTGTGTGTAACAAGCTAGTTTTCGATCTAACGGTTGAAAGATATTAGCTTGAATCTAATCAGGTTTTCATATAACGGTGAATATTGAATGCTTTGTTACCAAGCTAACATTGACTGCAAACCCTGATTTGAAAGACTATATAAGGGAGAACTCTAGCAACTGGGAAACCTAATCCCCACACCTTATGTGTGATACTAGTTGTGCTAAGCTAGAGTCGATTCTCCTTTAACCTTTGGTTTCTTCTTCTAAACCAGGTTAACGACTTAAAGACTTCATTGGGATTGTGAAGCCAGACCGATACTACTTTCTTGTAATTGTGTGATATGATCTTGATGTTTCTATCATACGAGTACAATTGTAATAATTTTATTGAGATTGATATCTCTGATAGGAAAGATATAAAAGTAATCACAAACACTTCGTCTCATCGTTTGTGATTCCGCAATATCTTTTTTCGCTGCGTCGATTAAGATTATTGTGAGGTGATTGATAATACTAGGTTGTTCTTCGGGAATATAAGTCCAGTTTATTAATTGGTTCCTGTTCATCTTGATTTATCAAAAGACGGAACAAAACTCGTAGGTATATTCGTGGGAGACGTATTTATCTATTACTGTAGACTTTTCTGTGTGATACAGATTTGTTTATTAAAGTCTTCGACTTTGGGTCGTAGAAACTCTTAGTTGTGGGTGAGATCAGCTATGAAATTGTTAATGCATATTTTGCACTGGGTAAGACTATTCTTGAAAAGTACATTGTGATGAAAATTCTCAGATCGCTTAATACAGTGTGTGTTCAAACTGGACTAGGTCCCAGAGTTTTTCTGCATTTGCGGTTTCCTCGTTAACAAAATTCTGGTGTCTGTGTTATTTCTTTTCCGCATTATATTTTGTTATATAATTGAAATATCACAGGTTGTGCGTTGTTCAATCAATTAGAATATCCGACCTTTTGGTTGTTGATTTAAATTGATTGACACTTGGATATTGGTCTTTGGTACCATCCAAGTTATCTCTCTAGTATTTGATAAAGACTCACAAATTTCTGTTTGCTTGAGTATATATCAAATCGAGAGATTGAGATATAAACTCTTTGATATACTTTTTTATCTAGATTGAGTCTGACTGTATAGTTGATTCTCTAGAAAGTATATTGGAGTTTGTCCATACAGATTGCTAAGCGAAATATTGGGTGTGGTTGTTGTACCCCCACTTTTTCAATTGGTATCAGAGCAGGCAAGCACATTCAAGACCTTACAAGTCTGTGTTTGTAGCGATCTGACTCTATGGACAGATATGCTATCTCAATTAACGTACCACCAGTCTTCGATGTCTCTAATTACTTATGGTGCAAAATTGATATGCGAGCTTTTCTTCAAGCACGTGATTTTCAATCATGGGTATATGTTGTTAATGACTATAATGCTCCTGTCATGACAGTTGGAGATGTAAACGTTCCCAAGGATATTGGTGAATACACCCCTGCCGAGATAAATGTTGCAAAGAAAAATTCCGACGGTTTGAATGCCATTATACATGCCATTACCCAAAATCTTCAGCACCATGTGTCAAATCGCACGAGGTCTAAAGATGCGTGGGATATCTTAGAAACCGTATTCGAAGGTAACTCCAGTGAAAAGGAAGCTAGGCTTCAAAACCTTAATTCTGATTGGGAAAACCTTTGTATGGCAGATGAAGTTACATTTGATGAGTTTAATCACAGAGTGTCTGAAATTGCCGCTACAGACACTAGCCTACTCAAAATTAACGTCGGTCTGGACTTTAGTTGAACCCCAATCAATCTCACACTGATCCAAGGTACATTTATACTCCTACGTCTCTGATCCCAGCAGGATGCTACGTACTTGATTCCCTTGGACAAATTTTTGTTCACCACAACGCAACTTGATTGTGTTATTTTGGAAATCTTGTCTCATGTGCCTGATCTAAAGAGACAATGATTTTGTACCTCTCAGGCTTTAGGAAAAGTTTTTTTTTTCTCTCTTCTTTTCTCAGTTTTGTTCTTCCCCGTCTATCAACAAAGGAGGATTATTATCGACAATTCTACTCTTTATAGGGTTGTGAGTTGGACGTGTACGAACCTGTTTAAAGGTTTCGAAACCCTATATTCCTTTTTCCTTCCTCAAAACCTCTTTTTATCTCAAGACTACTTGTTGAGTTAAATTTGCACCATTTTCCTCTTGAGAGGAATCCACAGACCTTTGTCTATCAAAACGACTCGACCATACTTTGTTTTCTAATGGTCTCGGTTTATCCTTGGAAACTAACTTCTTAGACGAAGATAAAATCCTACATACCTCAGCGGTTTTCCGAGCAAGTTTAAGCTTATTTGATAATTGATTTGCTCTTCGTTGAAGTTTGTTGACGTGCCTCAATTGGTGTTTGTACTTGTAACACCTTGAAAGTTCATGAACCTTTAGAGAACAATACGAGCATGTCAAACTAGGATAAAAGTCAGGCTTCAGATATGTGCACACGGCTAGACACATGGTGGAACCTGCAGCACTACAAATAGAGTTTCCAAAGAATGGGTCAATTTTCTCTTCCAGATTAGTTGGGTTTTCTTCTGAAAGAATATCGAGATTGATGTATGTATTGCTACATTTATCAAAATCAATATTTTCACCAAGAAGTGCAACACTTGATTTCTCGTCTTCATTAGAATCATAGTTGTCAGACATTTCATCAAGAGTTGCAGCATGACCTTTGTTCTCGGTGTATTTTCTACGATTTGGGCAGTCGTTTGCAAAATGACCAAATACCTTACACTTAAAGCACTGAGGCATATCCTCGTCATCAGTTTCATCTGTTTCCCTGTTCTTAGGAGGAATACGATTATGAGGTTTGACTAATGCCTTAGGCTTATCTCTGGATAACCGTTTACTTCTCTTCAACAAAAGATCCCTAAACTGTCTTGTGATCATCGAGACTGACTTGTCAAGATCTTCATCCGATGAATCAGTCTCAGCGTGATCATCTTCAGAGATATACACTTTTTTACTTTTATCAAGTAATTTCGTGTCCATTAGTGCTTTGAATGCAACATCCTTAGATTTGGATGAATGTTCGTGATCAAAGATCTTAAGATTCCCAACCAACGTATTTCTGGAGAGATCATCAAGGTTATTTCCCTCAACGATGGAATGCTTATAAGTACTTTCATATCAACCATATTCATCTTTCTCATAACTAGTTCAAATGACTCATAAGAACTAGTTGTAGAGTTGTTCAATTGCTTAGGTCTTTATTCATAGACACAATTAAAACAAAATCGGTTTGATTCACTTGAATCAATTTATGAACAATATAGCCATGGTTTGCAAAGATTGCATTCCTTATTGATTTATTATTTTTAAGTTCATGAACTTCCGATTTGAGAAATAACCAGCTTGGGTACGCATACGGGTATGCGTACCTTAGCTACCGGATTTGAGTTTGGAAACTCAGCAGAAATTTTCGGTTCGAAAACTTCCGTGAGTACGCGTACGGGTATGCGTACCTAAGGTGACTGGTTTTCCAGTTTGTAAACTACAAACTCCATCAGAAGTTTTCGGTCAGAAAACTTCCGCCAATACGCGTACGGGTACGCGTACCCAACCTGTCTCCTTTACCAATGTCGCATGCACAAGTGCACACAATTGGTTTCCGGCACATGGATTTATACACTAATGTGCGAACACACTATATATGCTTATATCCGTAGTTGGTTATATAATCTCAACTCTACATTTCAATCGTTGAAACATTCTTCTATAATGTTATAACAATTGTTATTCACGACTATCGTCATCAAAGCTATTTTCAAGATTGAAACGTCATCATGACTTTCGTCACGGATAAAGATGAAAAGTGGTTAAAGTGAAAGCTTACCAACACGTATTTTGAGAAAAGGATAGGCGAGTAAACTGGGCTCGAAATAGCAAATGTGTATGTATGAAAACTATCATACTTATACGACTTTGTCTCAAGAGTAGGAGATAGAGAGATAGACTTTTGAGTGATAGATAAGCTCAAGTCTCCACATACCTTTTAGTCGGATGAAGTTCCCCTAGTTCCTCGAGTAGTTCTTCGTCTTCGTAAGTGCAGATGGTGGATTTTCGACAAAGGCTAAAATCATAAACTCATAATTATACGAAGCTCTGATTCAGCAATCAGACGTGAGTATCGAGACACGGCTCTCTCATCGAATTCTCAACGGAGAGTACTTTCTCTCAGAGTACATGTAGATATGTAGTCTCACGACTGGACAACGGCATATCTCATGAATACTGAACACTTTCAGTGATTATTTCTATATAGTATCACGATATGGACGGCTCCTAAACAGCTTGCTCTGCTAGTATAGAGCGATAACATCTTCAGGAACAAACAACGAGTTTACCCTGACTATATAAAGGATACGACTTACTGATAAGCTCATATCGGGATAATTAATGCTCCTAGACAGCTTGCTCTGCTAGTATAGAGCCACAAAGTTAATTATTCTTAATTACAATTGCTCCTATTCCATGGTCGAATCCACGACTGGTCCCATGGAATGACAATAAACAATTGTTCTGATTCTATGATCGAATCCACAGCTTGATCTCATAGAATAGCAATAACTATATTATCTCATTACTCCGATTTTATGATCGAACCCACAACTGGTCTCATAAATGGTAATAGATAAATCTTAATTACTCCGATTCTATGGTGGAATCTACGATCCCATGGAATGGTAATGCTCACTTTATTATTCTGAATTCGTAGTCGAATCCTCAGATGATCCTATGAATTAATAATAAACATCTTATTGCTCAGTTTTGTGAATTATTCTCCACCCAATTCCACAATTAGTAATAAATAATCAACAACCGGGCGTCTGAGCTACCTCTAAGTAAGCCCCGATTCAAATGGTGAAGGTGTATTCAACGACGATACACTAACTGTCACCACATGAACGAGTATTTCAAAAATTCAACGAAACGATGAGCCTATGCAAAATAGAGAAGAAAATAATAAATAATTAAAAATATTGACCAGGGTGCTGGGAGCACGGACACACGACCGACCGACCGTGTCATGGTCAATCCCACGCCAGTTTTATATTTTTAATGCATTTTTATTGTTTTCCATGATTTGATGAAAATTCTCTCATTTTATCAAATCTCCTTCATCTCGAGGAAACTCCTCGGTTTCATGGTACTTCCATAAATCCATAAAAAATAATATAAAATTAAGAAAAAGAGTGTGGGCGTGACTTTTGGCCAACCGGCCATGCCTTGGTCCCAACCGGCCCCACACCTCACGGTTTCTTATTATTTTATTATTATTATTATTTCTCTAATTTCATGAAAAAACTCCTTGATTTCATGGTATTTTGCACAAATCATCAAATAATAATAAAATAAAATAAATTATAAAAACTTGTGGGACCGGGCCTTGGCCGGACGGCCATGCCCTAGACGGTCCCACACGCCCCTTTGTTTTATTATTTTATTATTAGTTTTCCTTGAATTCATCAAATTCCTTGATTTCATGGTATTTCTCTCAAATTAGTAAAAATTCCCTTAAATCATCAAAAATTCCTAAAAAATATTAAAAAGTTATGAAAACTCGTGGGACCGGGCCCAAGCCGGCCGGCCATGCCTTCCACGGTCCCACACGCCCTTGTTTTTATTATTTTAATATTTTTTGCTTCCTTGGACTCATGAAAACTCCTTCAATTCATGGAAACTCCCTAAATTCATCAAATTTCTCAAAATTCATGAACTTTTCATAAAATCATCAAAAATATTATAAAATTAAGGAAAAGGCACCACGGGACTGTGGTCACGACCGACCGACCATGCCTTGACCACGGCGGTCCCACGCATCCTCATTTCTTATTTTATAATTATTTTTCATCATCTCATGGTGTTTTCCTCAGTTTCGTCGAAACCCTAGTTTTGGCATATTTTCTCGAATGGATGCTCAATTGCACGCCAGAAAATATCAAAATTCTCAGGACTGAGACGCGGACGCCTTGGGGACACGAGCACGCTATCTTTACCAACCAAGATTGGATCTTTGGCTCACGGAAGCCGGTTCCATCAATTTTCACAGTTTTGACCTAATTTGCACAATTGCTCGTATTAGGTCCAAAACTCTTCCAAACACTTTGGATTTTCATGAAGTGATCTTCAGGTGGTCATGTCACAACCTAAAACCGGTTTCATGACTCCATGGTCGGTCCCTCGCCTCGTCATAATTAATTAGGTTTTCTCACCTAAGGCTCAGACGAGCATTTTATAAAAATGATTAAACCAGCATTTAATCATTCTTTCATCAAAAAATCGTCAACTCTTCGGGAGTTCTTAGTATTTGCTCACGTGAGCATATGGAAACTACATGATTAATCCACGGTCCCATGTAGTCGCTCCCTCCTTCGTCCCATGGTTGAAATTCTGACGAACCATGAATTGATCATCAATTGATCAAATTAGGGTTTCTGAATCCAAAGATCATCATTCAAGATTCCAACCTTAATAATTTTACGACGACCTCATGGTCATTAATTTTATTAATTATGCTTGGTTCAACGACCAATATTCTAATTAATATTTTTGGTACGCTGCCAATAATCCATCAGATGAGCAGCACATGCTCAGACGATCAAATATTCAACAGTTCATCACATGAGCAACACTTGCTCAGATGATAAATATTTTCTCAAACCAAGGGATGTTGGTTCAACAATCAATATTCAACGATCCATCGAATGAGCAATACTTGCTCGCTTCATCGTAAGAACTATACCTCTGTCTCATGACATGTTCAATTCATGAGTTTCAGAACATCATGTTCAACTCAGCAACTACATGGACTCATTGTCCCATCAAACCATGAAGTCATCAATTGACTAACAAACCACGAGACGTCAATCGTGTCACTTGGGGGATATCACTTAGGGTTTTGGTCTGGCGGTCTACGACACGTGTGTTCAAACACAAGATGGAATGTGAGAAAGTCGTGCGATCAGTTGAAGGAATTCACGAGGTAGTGGGTGGAAAATCGACCAAGTATCCACACGTTGAGCAACTGGTTTCAAACACGATCTCCACTTCCCCACTCCTTGATTCCATCAACTGTCACACTTCATGGAATCATGGTGTCTACAATTCCAGCAATATAAATAAGTCTCTGAATCATGATTGAAGGATCAGCATCATCATTATCATCAATCTCACGTCAAACTGACAACCCGAGATCACCAACTCATCAATTGAGAAACTACTCTCAATTGAGAAATTTCAATCACCCAGAGCTTATCGTACTCAGAATTCACACACCCACAATCTTTGATTACCATTGATTCCACACATTTCTCAGCTTCCCTCCTACAGATCAACCCATCCTCTCTTGTGACCGAATTTACTCTGGAACGGTCATTATCTTGATTTAGGACGGAGTACTACAGATTGATCTCTCGAATCTAAAGCACCCCCTTTGCAGCGGTGCATCTGTGTGAAGTTTAAAATTTTGCTCGGTTCGAGGAGTTTCCTCCTTACGGTCGTCTCCTCAATTCCTTAAAAACCAGCAAATCGTTTTTCCCCATCTACAGATTGGCGACCACAGTCGGAGATCATTCTCTCGGTTGAAATCTCACAATTTCACAAGATGGTTGATCTCAGGTCGGGTTCAGTTACGAATCCTAACACAAACCGTGGTAGCACTAGCAACAACAACAATCAGAATATCTCGGAGACGATTCCGACCTTCAACACTAATGGTGGTGACATTACTCCTCCTCACGCCTAAGGTCATCCACTGTCCGGACGACACCCTGAAGAATTCAGGGGAGATCCACCACCTACTATTGCTGATCTTATCAAAGCGCAAGAGACTCTTGCAAAGAATCAGACTGACATGGCTGCTACACAGAAGGAGATGTGTAATTATCTCAAAACTCTTACTGACAAGATGTCAGAGAAGACTCAAGAGAAGGGAAAGGAGAAGGAGAAATCCTCAGACGACAATCCTGAAGTAATTCCAATCCATACAGTAGAAGACGACGAAGTCCACAAAACTGCTGCAGACAACTCATCAACGAAGGGATCATCGAATTTCATCACTCGCGAGATTCTGGAGCACCTTTTGGAGAACCGTGGAAAATACAAAACATCGCATGTCCATCGTCATCAACCTCCTTATCCTGCCACTACGCAGAGGATTCCACTCCCCAAAGGTTACGTTTCTCCAACCTTCACCTTATATGATGGAACTGGAAATGCTAGGGAACATGTCTCTCGTTTTCTCGAATCCCTGGGAGAACATGAACACAATCATGTCGTCCGTCTCAAGGAATTCTCAAAATCTCTGAAAGGCAGAGCATACACCTGGTATAACAACATCGCACCAGGGACTACCAACAATTGGGGAGAAATGGTTAACGCATTCTACAGGAAATATTTCTTCGTGTCAGAACAAGTCACCCTCTCCGACCTTGGAAGGATGTTTCAGAGGGTCAGTGAAAATCCCAATGATTATGTGAAAAGGTTCAGAGTCCAAGATCTGGATTGTCATGACCCAAACGTCACGGAGCAACAACTGGTGGACTTGTGCATCAATGGCATGCTCCCGGTCTACAGGGCCTTGCTAGAGAACCTTCAATTCCAGACTTTCTCAGAGATTCACGAAGCTGCGAAGAGGTCGGCAACCACTGCACCCGCTCTTTTGGAAAGAGCAAAGTCTACAAAGACTGAGATTCAAAAGACACTCGAGGAAGCAGGCGTTTGATCAACAAGCAGTACAACCTTCAACAAATGCTGTCGCGGAAGGGAGTAAGCGAAAAGCAGAACCACACACAAGCAGACTTCCTCCACCCCTTCAAAGGCACACAAGAAGGAGAATTCGAAAATCCCTCCTCAGCATACGGAAGATCCAGAAGCACCTGATTTTCCCTGTTCAATGGAAGAAGTTAATGAACTACTCGATGCCTGGATTCAAGATGGCAATCAAATTGCCTTATGTCAAGAAGGAACCAACTGAAGAGGCCATGGAAAATCCTCGGTATTGCTTCCATAGATACGTCAGCCATCCCACAGTGATTGCAAAATTTTGAAGCGCATATTCAAAGAAAAGGTCGAATCAGGAGAGCTCAACCTGGGGACTGAGGGAGTGCACAAAAACCCCTCCCAGTCAGAACTTTTACCATCTCTGAACCTCCTGTCAAGGAAACGGTCCAATCTCTGATCGAACATGTCTGCGAGTTGTTGTATCTTTCGAAAGCTCAAAGGAAAGACATGTTTGCTGCACTGAACCACATCGTGTCCGGAAACGTCTGCTGATCCAAGAAACCACCACCGAACCTTCAGCCACCGACAAAAATGTATGACTGGGGACTGCTCACCACAGTGCACATTAAAGGAAATGAGTTCAAAGGGCGTTCGTCGATGTTGGTACCGCTGTCAACATCATCCCTTTGAAAACTCTCAGAGCTGCCGGTATTACTCGACAGGAAGCCACCCACGCTCCCATAGCAATTAGGGACCACGAAGGAATCTCCAGAGACGCATACGGCTTCATCACTCTCAAAGTTACGGAAAGATTGATCTGCACTGAGGCCAAGTTTTTCATAATCCGGGAAGACCCTGGGTACGACATGGTCCTTGGAGAACTTGGATTCATGCCGAAGGATACGATGCCTTCAACACATCCTGTCATCGACAAGGATTCCGAGTCGGAAGACGAAGCAGAGGACGCACCACCGTTTGAGCATCTGGAAGAAGTAAAAACTCTGATGGGACTTACGCAGAACTTGGAGAAAACCGCACACCTTTGTCAGAAGGTTTCGAGCTCAGGCAAGTCTTATTCCTCCTCTTGCTCCAATATTACCAATGTTCAAATACGCTACTATGGTCCAGGGACTTCTCCCCATGAACAATTTAGCAGTCATCAAAAGCTACGAGTGGGTAACTTCACCTCAGCAATATTACACTCAATGGTTGGGTTCAGAACTTCTTCAAATCGGTCACTCCATCGAGAGGTTTATTGCTGAAGACTTGGCTAAGCATGATCAACACTATGCTGGATACTCTCTTCCGCGCGAGTGTCCATATGGGCCACAATCGTGGAATTCCATCAAACAGGGAATTCCGAATCAGCGGAAGATATTCAAGGCACGATCGACCAAGCCTAACAAGTTTCATGAAGGGGACCTGGTTCTCAAAGCAGTTCAGCGCGGTCTTCATTCTACAAGGAACTCCAATTGGGAAGGACCATTCATGGTCGCTGAGTCCGTGGCCGGAGGATACTACAAATTGACCAACACAGATGGCAGAACCCTACCAGTAATTCACGAAAATTGGCTCAAGGCGTTTATCTGAAATTATTGGACATTTAAGGTATTGGGCGTTTGAAGCACTCATGGCGTTGGGATTTAACATTTAGGATTTTCTTTCATTTGTATTTCAATTCCTCCAAAATTTGCAATACTTGCAATCAGTATTTGAATTCAGCAATTTATCAAAATTCAGTTCATATTTCGTAAAAGAAAATCTCTATCAAATCTACAAGAAAATCCTTAACCATCAGTCAATCCAAAACCATCTAAATATCAAAACCCAAGTATAAACCTCACATCTCTCAGAAGTTCAGAAGTTCAAGAGATCAGCAAGAAAAGGCTTTCGCTCATCAGCATCCTTCAAGATTTGCAAAGTCGCCCTCTCCTTGTTCAACTCCTCGGTCAGCTTGGCAATCTTGTCCTCCTTCTCCTTCACAGCGTCATTGGGAAAGCGTATGTTCTTCTCACATGAATCCTTGATAATGTTTATTTGCTTACGAAGACATTTCACGTTGAGGCCAAGTCTTTCTGAATTCTCCAAGTTAAACTCCCAATCAAAGAGTATATCTGGAGTCACGGTATTCCTGGGTCTCGTATGAATATCACTCACGACACGCAAGATAACGCCTACTTGCATGGTTAAAGCATAAGCACCCCCAGGGTTACTGTCAACGGTCATGTGGCCAAACTTATTCCATATCGTCTCGTACAAGCGTGCATATCCAATGGGAACGCTGAATCCACCGACCAGTTCGTGATACGGGAGTGAAGTGTTAAAGGGAGGATCGAAAGCAACCCATGCAGTTGGATATTCATACACTATTATACGGTTCTCAGTCACTGGAGCGGCTTCCACGACCAAAGCAACAGTTCCTTCGGTATTCTCCGCTGCTATCTCGGTTTCTTCTATCACTGAGGCAACAACCATCTGGTTTTCCATAACATCAGCAGCGACCTTCTCATGGCCTCTAAGTGCAGGGATGGCTGTCTCTTCATCAATAACTCCGGAAGGGTTAGAGTTGTCATCATTGGCTTCAGTATCCTCAACTTCGATATTTAGCACCTAATACGAAGATTACATGAGGTTAGAGTCACAAAGCCAAAGGAGATTATGAAACACATAATACCAGCAAGGCAATATAATCAAAGTTCATCATACTACATTCAAGGCACGAGCAAATAACATGAAAGTCATGAAAACACATTTTACGATGAGTCCGTCTGAAGAAACTGAACTCTGCCCTGTACTAAGACAATCCGATGAACGAGCGAGTAGATGTGGCCAAAATATCAAGTGACGCGCAATCTGAAAAAGTTCTGGAAGTCTCCTGGAAGTTTACTATTTTGCCTTTTTCAGGCTCTGAATGTGCTCAAAACTGAAAAATCTTCGTTACCAAAGCTTGGAAATTTTCCGGGCTTGAATTTGCACATGCAAATCATCAAAATCCGACTCTGGACAAAGATTCTACAGCTTTTATACTCAAAGCTGGGTTCTGAATTTTCTGACGACGATGTTCGACTAAGTTTTCATATATTCACATGGGTTCTCATTAATTAATTCACAAGTCAGCACTTTTATACTTCTATGAAGAATATACAGGATGAATACTTACTTGAGGAGTCTCCAAAGTTTCCAAGGGGTTGGAATCGTCCACATCAACGACAAGAGGAACATCACTTCCATCCGGCTCCGAATCTTGGGAATTACCGCCATTCCCCTTCCCAGAGGATGATTGAGTTCCAGAATTCTCCATCTCCATGACGACATCCTCCTGTACACGTCCTTTACAATCAATATTTTCATCTATGAAGCACCACATTTTAACATGTGAAGAAATACTTACAGTTTCTTCGTCACTCAAATCAGCGATTGCTTGTTCAGTAGCATAAAATTGAAGACCTTCAAGACTCGACGGAGTAAAATTCTGCAACAAAATTAACAACATTGGCTTCATGATTCTAATATTAGTAGCAATGAAAGTCATGGTGAGAAATATTGGGAACTCACCAAAGCACCAACTAGGGACTTTACGGTATTGGGTAACAGCTTATAACCTTTATGCCTGCCTTCTCCGCCATGAATAACCGCCTCAGTCTCTGAGAAATCTACTCCGATTCGAGGTCGTATATTACGACCGTCCTATGGTGAAATCCAATAATGTAATCATAATACAGTTCTTATAATTTCGTGAAGATTATATGAAGAAATATACCTGAGAGCATCCTGGAGACGACTTTCGTTTATCACCAGAAAGATACTTCAATCTTGGTCGACTGGAAATCATCTCAGCCGAAGGAAGATCCTTGAATGGAGGTCTGGGAAATCTTACAAAGCCACGCAAACGCCCAAGTTGCTGATCCCATAATTCTACATAACCTGGGGTTACATAGGCGAATCTATCAGAACCAGGAAACCAGTAGCTACTCCCATCCACGTGAGTATGATCCAAATGAGTCCTGAGTTGCTCAACTGATGGCTTCCTTCTCCGTATGATTGGAACACACTGATCCATACCCATTTGTCGAGCTGCTCTATCAATGTTATACTCCTCCACTGAAAGCTCTCCAAACGTGGCTGATAGCAAATGACCAGGGGCGCAACTCAATATGAAAGATCTTTCTCCATCACTCAGATGCACACTAGACATCAAACTCATGCTTTCTCCAGTATTGAAAGTCATCGGCTGAGAAACATAATCAGGGACTGACACCCACGGGCTAAAATTGAACTCAAATTCTTCATCTAACACATCAATAAAGCGTACTTTAGAACGAGGCTGCTTTGTGGACCAACGCATGATCCTATCATTATCTTTCTCAGGGAAAGTATGGCGCGCATCAGTGTTCGGTCCTTGCAGAATATTACGTGGAGTAGGTGCATAATTCTTAAAATGCTCCCACATCAAAGCTTGAAGAAACATCGTGTTGGCATAACACTCAATCTTCACAGAGCCGTTCGACACACTGGAGTCTATAATCAAGGAGTCCAGGTTGTAATACAAGTAGCCTAAGAATAAACTACCTACCGGAAGTTGCTCACCTTAAGCCATCTTAATAGCAAAGGGAATCACAAAAGGCTTCAACAAGTTTGCACTGTCTTCAAAAACGTCTCTAGACAACCATAAACATAAGAAAGCAGCAATGGGTAACATACCGTCGACGGGTTTATCAGAAACCTCGTCTTTGGGCCACCAGTGTGTCAACCAGGAAGCATAGCATCCTTTACTACCAGCCTTATTCGCTTTCTCCATTGCAGCTGTCAAGACATGAGAAACGACGGTCTCCTCATCTGAAAGATCCCCAGGAAGATTGCCCATGATCGGGAGATGCATCAGATCCTCCACGTCTTCCAAGGTAATGGTAAACTCTCCCCATCTACATATGAAAGTGTGAGTGGGAATGCACCAGCGAGCAAACAGATCCACAATACCACTTGCGTCATGATAAATGAACAACTCTCCAGAAGCTTGAATAGATCTCGTCACCTGCGCCTGGTCGAGCATAGTCCTCACATGAGGAAAACCCAACATATGCCTCGCCCAGACGGAAAATTTCTCCAAAGGTCATCGAAAAGCTTAAACTCTATGATTGATGAGGTGAAGATCCCTCGTTCAAGAAAAATCGAATCACTGTCTTAGGAGTCACCAATTTCTTCTGAGTAACAGTTCTGGGATTTATCAAAAGGCGATACACTGGGGATTTCAAATGTTGCTCAGCTCCTGGAATATCTTTTTCAAAGAATGCTTCATCTATGTTCGGGACATTCTTAATCCCAGGGATTTCGTCTTCATCTCCCCCAACGGAAGTTTCATCCATGCGTGTCTCATCTCTGGAGATACCATCATCAACTCACATCTCTTCCCTCGAGGCGTCGTCAGCTTGGGAATTGGTCATCTTTGCTGAGTAGCTGAAAAGGTTCACACTACATTCCACTTCAGTATGCCGTCCAGATATAAATCAAGGAAATACAAGAAAAAATGGTAACTCTTAACTGTTACCTTTTATACTTCCACTAACAATAGTGATAGTAATGCTAGAGTTAACACCTCAAAAATCGTTCGTCTCTTCGAAAACTGCAAAAACGAACGAAGCTTTATTTAATTTCCGAAACTGATTTTTCATGAAATCACGGACACAATTTTCATAATGTGAACATTCACACAACTTACCTATGAAGTTTACAACAATAAAATATTTCATCATAAATATATTGTCTATCTTCGAAGGTTCTTCAAAACACACGCTTTGATTTTTCGAAAAAAACAACAATTAATGCAACTTGCATACATAAACTCTCAAGGATTTTATTTAATGAAAACAAACTCATGAAAATAAAACATATCATCATATTTTGCACAATATATGTCACGGCTGCATATATATATATATAAAAAAAAACTATTTTTCCTTCGTATCGTCATTATTTGTCTTTAAAACGAAGGTTTATTTCAAAAATTATTGTGAAAGCTCACATCTCATACATATGATAAAGTTTTGTATTTACATGAAAGCTCATAAGCAAAATTTTATCACTGGACACAAGTTCATCATACATATTTTCCTTCGTGTCATCGTTATTTGTCTTTAAAACGAAGGATTATTCCGATTTCATGAAAATTCACTTCTCTTATGATAAAACCTTGGTACACATGAAAGCTCATAAACTAAGTTTTATCACTGAACCTAGGTTCATATAATACAAAAAAATCTCTTCTAAATCAGGGATTATAGTTAGTTTGCAAAACTAACGATCGAACGAACATACGTTTTCAAAAATACGAGGGTTTTCATAAAACTCACACTAATATACACACATGTATATAACTTCATCATGATCAAAATATGAACAACTCATGAAGGTCACAACATCAGCAAACATCAAAAAAAAAACGCACCTGGTCGGTTTGGCCGGAAATCGGCCGGCGGCAACGGCAATGGCGGCGGCAGGTGGTGGTCCGGCGGCGGCGGGAATCCTCTCCTGCTGGCGTGAAGGTGCAGAGATGATGGAGAGATGGTCGTGGGAAAATATTAAAAAAAAAGGATTAATCCCTTTTATATCAATTTTATTTCCAAAACCTAATTTTCTAAGGATTTCCTTATTGGGCCCGACCCGCGAATCCTAACCGACCACGGACTCGTCGTCCAAACCAGCGGTTCAACACCAATTTATGCTCATCAAAAGACGCTCCAATCATGACATTGAATCCTTCATCAAGTCGTGGTTTGCTCATGCTCTCTAAATCCGGTAACGTCTCAACTTATGACTAAGTTCAATTACTGGTATTATTATTTATGGCCGGAAAATCACCATTTGATGTTAACTGAGGAACACAGCTTTCCTCAATAACCAGGGGACTTAATGTAGATGGTGGATTTTCGACAAAGGCTAAAATCATAAACTCATAATTATACGAAGCTCTGATTCAGCAATCAGACGTGAGTATCGAGACACGGCTCTCTCATCGAATTCTCAACGGAGAGTACTTTCTCTCAGAGTACATGTAGATATGTAGTCTCACGACTGGACAACGGCATATCTCATGAACACTGAACATTTTCAATGATTATTTATATATAGCATCACGAGATGGACGGCTCCTAGACAGCTTGCTCTGCTAGTATAGAGCGATAACATCTTCAGGAACAAACAACGAGATTACCCTGACTATATAAAGGATATGACTTACTGATAAGCTCATATCGTGATAATTAATGCTCCTAGACAGCTTGCTCTGCTAGTATAGATCCACAAAGTTAATTATTCCTAATTACAATTGCTCCTATTCAATGGTCGAATCCACGACTGGTCCCATGGAATGGCTTTAAACAATTGTTCTGATTCTATGATCGAATTCACAACTTGATCTCATAGAATAGCAATAACTATATTATCTCATTACTCCGATTTCATGATCGAATCCACAACTTATCTCATAAATGGTAATAGATAAATCTTAATTACTCCGATTCTATGGTCGAATCTACGATCCCATGGAATGGTAATGCTCACTTTATTATTCTGAATTCGTAGTCGAATTCTCAGCTGATCTTATGAATTAATAATAAACATCTTATTGCTCAGTTTTGTGAATTATTCTCCACCGAATTCCACAATTAGTAATAAATAATCAATAACTGGGCGTCTGAGCTACCTCTAAGTAAGCCCCGATTCAAATGGTGAAGGTGTATGCAACGACGATACACTAACAGTCACCACACGAACGAGTATTTCAAAAATACAACGAAACGATGAGCCTATGCAAAATAGAGAAGAAAATAATAAATAATTAAAAATATTGACCAGGGTACTGGGAGCAGGGACACACGATCGACCGACCGTGTCGTGGTCAATCCCACGCCAGTTTTATATTTTTAATGCATTTTTATTATTTTCCATGATTTGATGAAAATTCTCTCATTTTATCAAATCTCCTTCTTCTCGAGGAAACTCCTCGGTTTCATGGTACTTCCATAAATCCATAAAAAATAATATAAAATTAATAAAATGAGTGTGGGGCGTGACCATTGGCCAACCGTCCATGCCTTGGTCCCAACCGGCCCCACACCTCACGGTTTCTTATTATTTTATTATTATTATTATTTCTCTAATTTCATGAAAAAACTCCTTGATTTCATGGTATTTTGCACAAATCATCAAATAATAATAAAATAAAATAAATTATGAAAACTTGTGGGACCGGGCCTTGGCCGGCTGGCCATGCCCTAGCCGGTCCCACATGCCCATTTTTTTTAATTATTTTATTATTAGTTTTCCTTGAATTCATCAAATCATATTTAGGAAAAATTCCCTCAAATCATCAAAAATACCTAAACAATTATGAAAACTCGTGGGACCGGGCCCAAGCCGGCCGGCCATGCCTTCCACGGTCCCACACGCCCTTGTTTTTATTATTTTAATATTTTTTGCTTCCTTGAACTCATGAAAACTCCTTCAATTCATGGAAACTCCCTAAATTCATCAAATTTCTCAAAATTCATGAATTTTTCATAAAATCATCAAAAATATTATAAAATTAAGGAAAAGGCACCACGGGACTGTGGTCACGACCGACCGACCATGCCTTGACCACGGCGGTCCCACGCCTCCTCATTTCTTATTTTATAATTATTTTTCATCATCTCATGGTGTTTTCCTCAGTTTCGTCGAAACCCTAATTTTGGCATATTTTCTCGAATGGATGCTCAATTGCACGCCAAAAAATATCAAAATTCTCAGGACTAAGACGCGGACGCCTTGGGGACACGAGCACGCTATCTTGACCGACTAAGATTGGCTATTTGGCTCACGGAAGCCGGTCCCATCAATTTTCACAGTTTTGACCTAATTTGCACAATTGCTCGTATTAGGTCCAAAACTCTTCCAAACACTTTGGATTTTCATGAAGTGATCGTCAGGCGGTCACGTGACAACCCAGGACCGGTTTTATGACTCCATGGTCGGTCCCTCGCCTCGTCATAATTAATTAGGTTTTCTCACCTAAGGCTCAGACGAGCATTTTCGAATAAATGATTAAACCAGCATTTAATCATTCTTTCATCAACAAATCGTCAACTCTTCGAAAGTTCTTCGTATTTGATCACGTGAGCATATGGACACTACATGGTCGATCCACGGTCCCATGTAGTCGCTCCCTCCTTCGTCCCATGGTTGAAATTCTGATGAACCATGAATGATCATCAATTGATCAAATTAGGGTTTCTGAATCCAAGGATCATCATTCCAGATTCCAACCTTAATAATTTTACGATGACCTCATGGTCATTAATTTTAATAATTATGCTTGGTTCAACGACCAGTATTCTAATTAATATTTTTGGTACGCTGCCAATAATCCATCAGATGAGTAGCACATGCTCAGACGATCAAATATTCAACAGTTCATCACATGAGCAACACTTGCTCAGATGATAATTATTTGCTCAAACCAAGGGATATTGGTTCAACAATCAATATTCAACGATCCATCGAATGAGCAATACTTGCTCGCTTTATCGTAAGAACTATACCTCTGTCTCATGACATGTTCAATTCATGAGTTTCAGAACATTATGTTCAACTCAGCAACTACATGGACTCATCGTCCCATCAAACCACGAAGTCATCAATTGACTAACAAACCACGAGACGTCAATCGTGTCACTTGGGGGATATCACTTAGGGTTTTGGTCTGGCGGTCTACGGCACGTGTGTTCAAACACACGATGGAATGTGTAGATGGGGAAAAACGATTTGCTGGTTTTTAAGGGATTGAGGAGACGACCGTACGGAGGAGACTCCTCGAACCTAGCGAAATGTTAAACCTCACACATATGCACCGCTGCAAAGGGGGTGCTTTAGATTCGAGAGATAAATCTGTAGTACTCCGGCCTAAATCAAGACAATGACCGTTCTAGAGTAAATTCGGTCACAAGAGAGGATGGGTTGATCTGTAGGAGGGAATCTGAGAAATGTGTGGAATCAATGGTAATCAAAGATTGTGGGCGTGTGAATTCCAAATACGATAAGCTCTGAGTGATTGAAATTGCTCAATTGAGAGTAGTTTCTGAATTGATGAGTTGATGATCTCGTGTTGTCGAAGTGACGTGAGATTGATGATACTGATGATGATGATTCAATCATGATTCAGAGACTTATTTATATTTATGGAATTTTAGACACCATGATTCCATGAAGTATGACAGTTGATGGAATCAAGGAGTGGGGAAGTGGAGATCGTGTTTGAAACCAGTTGCTCAACGTGTGGATACTTGGTCGATTTTCCACCCACTACCTCGTGAATTCCTTCAACTGATCGCACGACTTTCTCACATTCCATCTTGTGTTTGAACACACGTGTCGTAGACCGCCAGACCAAAACCCTAAGTGATATCCCCCAAGTGACACGATTGACGTCTCGTGGTTTGTTAGTCAATTGATGACTTCATGGTTTGATGGGACAATGAGTCCATGTAGTTGCTGAGTTGAACATGATGTTCTGAAACTCATGAATTGAACATGTCATGAGACAGAGGTATAGTTCTTACGATGAAGCGAGCAAGTATTGCTCATTCGATGGATCGTCGAATATTGATTGTTGAACCAACATCCCTTAGTTTGAGAAAATATTTATCATCTGAGCAAGTGTTGCTCATGTGATGAACTGTTGAATATTTGATCGTCTGAGCATGTGCTGCTCATCTGATGGATTATTGGCAGCGTACCAAAAATATTAATTAGAATATTGGTCGTTGAACCAAGCATAATTAATAAAATTAATGACCATGAGGTCGTCGTAAAATTATTAAGGTTGGAATCTTGAATGATGATCTTTGGATTCAGAAACCCTAATTTGATCAATTGATGATCAATTCATGGTTCGTCAGAATTTCAACCATGGGACGAAGGAGGGAGAGACTACATGGGACCGTGGATTAATCATGTAGTTTCCATATGCTCACGTGAGCAAATACTAAGAACTCCCGAAGAGTTGACGATTTGTTGATGAAAGAATGATTAAATGCTGGTTTAATCATTTTTATAAAATGCTCGTCTGAGCCTTAGGTGAGAAAACCTAATCAATTATGACGAGGCGAGGGACCGACCATGGAGTCATGAAACCGGTCCTAGGTTGTGACATGACCACCTGACGATCACTTCATGAAAATCCAAAGTGTTTGGAAGAGTTTTGGACCTAATACGAGCAATTGTGCAAATTAGGTCAAAACTGTGAAAATTGATGGGACCGGCTTCCGTGAGCCAAAGAGCCAATCTTGGTCGGTCAAGATAGCGTGCTCGTGTCCCCAAGGCGTCCGCGTCTCAGTCCTGAGGATTTTGATATTTTCTGGCGTGCAATTGAGCATCCATTCGAGAAAATATGCCAAAATTAGGGTTTCGACGAAACTGAGGAAAACACCATGAGATGATGAAAAATAATTATAAAATAAGGAATGAGGAGGCGTGGGACCGCCGTGGTCAAGGCATGGTCGGCCGGTCGTGACCACGGTCCCGTGGTGCCTTTTTCTTAATTTTATAATATTTTGATGATTTTATGAAAAATTCATGAATTTTGGGAGTTTCCATGAATTGAAGGAGTTTTCATGAGTTCAAGGAAGCAAAAAATATTAAAATAATAAAACAAGGGCGTGTGGGACCGTGGAAGGAATGGCCGGCCAGCTAGGACTCGGTCCCACGAGTTTTCATAATTTTTTAATATTTTTAGGTATTTTGATGATTTGAGGGATTTTTTCCTAATTTGAGAGAAATACCATGAAATCAAGGAATTTAATAATTCAAGGAAAACTAATAATAAAATAATAAAACAAAGGGGCGTGTGGGACCGTCTAGGACATGGACGGCCGGCCAAGGCCCGATCCCATAAGTTTTCATAATTTGTTTTATTTTATTATTATTTGATGATTTGTGCAAAAATACCATGAAATCAAGGAGTTTTTCATGAAATTAGAGAAATAATAATAATAATAATAAAATAATAAGGAACCGTGGGTGTGGGACCGGTTGGGACCAAGGCATGGCCGGTTGGCCAATGGTCACGCCCCACACTCCTTTCCTTAATTTTATATTATTTTTAATGGATTTATGGAAGTACCATGAAACCGAGGAGTTTCCTCAAGACGAAGGAGATTTGATAAAATGAGAGAATTTTCATCAAATCATGGAAAATAATAAAAATGCATTAAAAATATAAAACTGGGGTGGGATTGACCATGACACGGTCGGTCGGTCGTGTGTTCGTGCTCCCAGCATCCTGGTCAATATTTTTAATTATTTATTATTTTCTTCTCTATTTTGCATAGGTTCATCGTTTCGTTGTATTTTTGAAATACTCGTTCGTGCGGTGACTTTTATTGTATCATCGTTGAATACACCTTCACCATTTGAATCGGGGCTTACTTAGAGGTAGCTCAGACGCCCGGTTGTTGATTCTTTATTACTAATTGTGGAATTGGGTGGAGAATAATTCACAAAACTGAGTAATAAGATGTTTATTATTAATTCATAGGATCAGCTGAGGATTCGACTACGAATTCAGAATAATAAAGTGAGCATTACCATCCCATGGGATCGTAGATTCGACCATAGAATCAGAGTAATTAAGGTTTATCTATTACCATTTATGAGACCAGTTGTGGATTCGATCATGAAATCGGAGTAATGAGATAATACAGTTATTGCTATTCTATGTGATCAAGCTGTGGATTCGATCATAGAATCAGAAAAATTGTTATTGTCATTCCATGGGACCAGTCATGGATTCGACCATGGAATAGGAGCGATTGTAATTAGAAATAATTAACTTTGTGGCTCTATACTAGAAGAGCAAGCTGTCTAGGAGCATTAATTATCTTGATACGAGCTTGCCGGTAAGTCATATCCTTTATATAGTCAGGGTAAACTTGTTGTTTGTTCCTGAAGACGTTATCGCTCTATACTAGCAGAGCAAGCTGTCTAGGAGCCGTCCATCTCGTGATGCTATATAGAAATAATCACTGAAAGTATTCAGTATTCATGAGATATGTCGTTGTCCAGTCGTGAGACTACATATCTACATGTACTCTGAGAGAAGGTACTCTCCGTTGAGAATTCGATGAGAGACCCGTGTCTCGATACTCATGTATGATTGCTGAATCAGAGCTTCGTATAATTATGAGTTTATTAATTTAGCCTTTTTCGAAAATCCACCATCTACATTAAGTCCCCTGCTTACTGAGGAAAGCTGTGTTCCTCAATCAACATTAAATGGTGATTTTCCGGCCATAAATAATAATACCAGTAATTGAACTTAGTCGTAAGTTGAGACGTTACCGGATTTAAAGAGCATGAGAAAACCACGACTTGATGAAGGCTTCAATGTCATGATTGGAGCGTCTTTTGATGAACATAAATTGGTGTTGAACCGCTGGTTTGGACGACGAGTCAGTGGTCGGTTAGGATTCGCGGGTCGGGCCCAATAAGGAAATCCTTAGAAAATTAGGTTTTGGAAATAAAATTGATATAAAAGGAATTAATCCTTTTTTTTTTATTTTCCCATAACCGACCAGTGCTTCATCACCTCTCCACCACCTTTACGCTAGCAGCATGGGGAAGAGAAAAAAAATCGTCGGCGCTCCACCGTCCGCCGCCGTCCGATCACCGACCTGCCATATTCCGGCCGGCGCCGACCAGGTAAGCGCCGATTTTTTTTCTTCAGATGTTACGACCATTATGAGTGGTTCATGTTTTGATCATGATGAAGTTATATACATGTGTGTATATTAGTGTGAGTTTTATGAAAAATCCTCGTTTTTGAAAACGTATGTTCGTTCGATCGTTAGTTTTGTAAACTAACTATAATCCCTGATTTAGGAGAGATTTTTTTTTTTTTTTTTTTTTTTTTAAAGAAAACAAGTTTATTAATCATCAACAACAAGGAGTTTACAATTATTGGATGGAAGCCTGGCAACAAGCTGTGCTCCAATCCCTTTATTGAGAACCACACCTATCCTATGAAAGAGAAAATCCCCGATAAAGACATTCTCATCATGACTAGCCATATAGTTTCGCAACCTATTTAGGAACTCCTCGGTATCACTCCCCAACCCACCTAAGGTTGTGAAGGCAAGAACTCCAAACCCCAGCTTCTGACCCTTGTATTTCTCCAAATACTTGGCCCTCTTCTTCACCACCGCATTGTCCGTAGCCCGACCAAGATCAAAATTACGTTCCCAAGCGCCAGTGAAGGGGTAAACCACAGTGACATCCAAGCACATATCATGGCCATTATCCTAACCATACACAAGGATATCCGCTGGGAGTAAAATCGACCCATCATCCGAAAGGAGTCCCAAATCTACTTCCTTTCTGGCAGGAAAACTCGCACGATAAAAAATGTCCGCAAAGGTGTCACGCATTAGGTCATGCCTGTATTTTATCCCGACCCCGTGCTTGCAATGCAATGCATGATCCCCAAAGATATCCATCCCAGCACCACAAATAGAGCACAAGTCTCCATTTTCAAAGAGGAGAATTCCGAGCCTATACTGAAGAACATCACGAAACTGCCTAGCACCAATTGTCTGATTAAGCCCGTCAATAGGCATCGCCAGCAAGAAGTCTTGTGCATGATTGACTCTATTACTCTGCCAGAGGTCTGAATCACGCTTCGACATGTTGAACTGCATAGGTATGTTCTTCTTCACAGCATCAAAGTATTTGACTTCCAAAGATCTCATAGAGTGGGGGGAAGTATCCTCAATGCGAAAAAAAGAATCACCAACACCACATATCTGTTTGAAGCGTGTCAAAGCGTTCTCAAAACTGGAGCTCAGACCCGAAACCCCAGAGTGCCTCAGAATGGTCCCCTGCTGGGATCTTGTCTGAAAACAAGAAGCAACATAACAATATTGCTTCGTGTCCTCCATAGTATACACCCCCAAACCACCATCCTTAATGGGAAGCGTAACTAGTCTCTGTTGCAGTAAACCAAAACCTGTCCCGTCTCCCGTAACCAAGTGCCTAAGAAACTGTCTAAGATGGTCATCAAAAACCACTTGTGCCTCATCCAAAAATTCAGGTTTAGTAGTACGCATGGCGAAATATAACCTAGAGACACCAGAACAGGCATCATCGATTGCATATAGCGTATGCAATAAGCCTTTAAACCCCTAAGTGTCCCTAGTGGCGGAGTGTTGTCTCCGGAGGGCTTACAAGAGGTATAACCACAAAACCTTTACTCCAGACCTTAGCTATCTACACAGAACCTTGGAAGGCACTAAAGAATCTACTTGGTTGGCATACTTATTGACTATAAGAGGAAGTACCCTGATGCGAAATTCCAATTGTTGTACACGAGTTTGCACTCAAGCATACTAAAATTCATATAAAGTGACAGAGATCTACTCAGATAGTTGCACTATGGACATCAATATTCGGAGTCAAACCAATCACATGGATAGATTAAGAGATGGATATAGAAAAACATAGATGGTTTTGATGTTTACTAAGTGAACGGCGTTTCCCATATCTGTCTGAAGGCCTCCGCCAAAATGAACCTATCCTAATGGATTGAGATACTAGTCTGACTAATATCAACACACTGGCATATACAAGGGTACCAGTGGTCGACTTTATTGAATTTTCCTTTTGGTCAAATGGTCCGGTCTCATTTTTTTTTTTTGGTATATGAACCTAGGTTCAGTGATAAAACTTAGTTTATGAGCTTTCATGTGTACCAAGGTTTTATCATAAAAGAAGTGAATTTTCATGAAATCGGAGTAATCCTTCGTTTTAAAGACAAATAACGATGACACGAAGGAAAATATGTATGATGAACTTGTGTCCAGTAATAAAATTTTGCTTATGAGCTTACATGTAAATACAAAAATTTATCATATGTATGAGATGTGAGCTTTCACAATATTTTTTGAAATAAACCTTCGTTTTAAAGACAAATAACGACGATACGAAGGAAAATAAAGATTTTT
Organism: Papaver somniferum; assembly: GCF_003573695.1. Classification (NCBI taxonomy): domain Eukaryota; kingdom Viridiplantae; phylum Streptophyta; class Magnoliopsida; order Ranunculales; family Papaveraceae; genus Papaver; species Papaver somniferum. Next base: position 127,520,425 of record NC_039358.1, on the reverse strand, counting down.
TTTTATATATATGCAGCCGTGACATATATTATGTAAAATATGATGGTATATCTTATTTGCATGAATTTGTTTTCATTAGATAAAATTATTTGGAATTTATGTAAGCAATGTTGCATTAATTGCTGTTTTTTCAAAAAATCAAAACGTGGGTTTTGAGGAACCTTCGAAGATAGACGATATATTTATGATGAAATATTTTATTGTTGTAAACTTCATAGGTCAGTTGTGTTAATGTTCACATTATGAAAATTGTGTCCGTGATTTCATGAAAAATCAGTTTCGGAAATTAAATAAAGTTTCGTTCGTTTTTTGCAGTTTTCGAAGAGACGAACGATTTTGAGGTGTTAACTCTAGCATTACTATCACTATTGTTAGTGGAAGTATAAAAGGTAAGAGTTAATAGTTACCATTTTTGCTTGTATTTCCTTGATTTATATCTGGACGACATACTGAAGTAGAATGTGGTGTGAACCTTTTCAGCTACTTAGCAAAGATGTCCAATTCCCAAGCTGACGACGCCTCGAGGGAAGAGATGTGCATTGATGATGGTATCTCCAGAGATGAGACATGCATGGATGAAACTTCCGTTGGGGAAGATGAAGACGAAATCTCTGGGATTAAGAATGTTACGAACATAGATGATGCATTCTTTGAAAAAGATATTCCAGGAGCTGAGCAACATTTAAAATCCCCAGTGTATCGTCTTTTGATAAATCCCAGAACTGTTACTCAGAAGAAATTGGTGACTCCTAAGATAGTGATTCGATTTTGTCTTGAACGAGGGGTCTTCGCCTCATCAATCATAGAGTTTAAGCTTTCTCGACGACCTTTGGAGAAATTTGCCGGCTGGGCGAGACATATGTTGGGTTTTCCTCATGTAAGGACTATGCTCGACCAGGCGCAGGTGACGAGAGCTATTCAAGCTTCTGGAGAGTTGTTCATTTATCATGACGCAAGTGGTATTGTGGCTCTGTTTGCTCGCTGGTGCATTCCCACTCACACTTTCATATGTAGATGGGGAGAGTTTACCATTACCTTGGAAGACGTAGCGGCTCTGATGCATCTCCCAATCACGAGCAATCTTCCTGGGGATCTTTCAGATGAGGATACCTCCGTTTCTCATGTCTTGACAGCTGCAATGGAGAAGGCGAATAAGGCTGGTAGTAAAGGATGATATGCTTCCTGGTTGACACACTGGTGGCCCAAAGACGAGGTTTCTGATAAACCCATCGACGGTATGTTACCCATTACTGCTTTCTTATGTTTATGGTTGTCCAGACACGTTTTTGAAGACTGTGGAAACTTGTTGAAGCCTTTTGTGATTCCCTTTGCTATTAAGATTGCTTAAGGTGAGCAACTTCCGATGGGTAGTTTATTCTTAGGCTCCTTGTATTACAACCTGGACTCCTTGATTATAGAATCCAGTGTGTCGAACGGCTTTATGAAGATTGAGTGTTATGCCAACACGATGTTTCTTCAAGCTTTGATGTGGGAGCATTTTAAGAATTATGCACCTACTCCACGTAATGTTCTGCAAGGACCGAATACTGATGCGCGCCATACTTTCCCTGAGAAAGATAATGATAGGATCATGCGTTGGTCCATAAAGTATCCTCGTTCTAAAATACGCTTTATTGATGTGTTAGATGAAGAATCTGAGTTCAATTTTCGCCCGTGGGTGTCAGTCCCTGATTATGTTTCTCAGCCGATGACTTTCAATACTGGAGAAGGCACGAGTTTGACGTCTGGTGCGCATCTGAGTGATGGAGAAAGATATTTCATGTTGAGTTGCACTCCTGGTCATTTGCTATCAGTCACATTTGGAGAGCTTTCAGTGGAGGAGTACAACATTGATAGAGCAACTCGACAAATGGGTATGGATCAGTTTGTTCCAACCATACGGAGGAGGAAGCCATCAGTTGAGCAACTCAGGACTCATCTGGATCATACTCACGTGGATGGGAGTAGCTGCTGGTTTCCTGGTTCTGGTAGATTCGCATATGTAACCCCAGGTTATGTAGAATTCTGGGATCAGCAACTTGGGCGTTTGCGTGGCTTTGTAAGATTTCCCAGACCTCCATTCAAGGATCTTCCTTCGGCTGAGATGATTTCCAGTCGACCAAGATTGAAGTATCTTTCTGGTGATAAACGAAAGTCGTCTCCAGGATGCTCTCAGGTATGTTTTTTTCATATAATCTTCACGAAATTATAAGAACTGTATTCTGATTATATTACTGGATTTCACCACAGGACGGTCGTAATACACGACCTCGAATCGGTGTAGATTTCTCAGAGACTGAGGCGGTTATTCATGGCGGAGAAGGCAGGCATAAAGGTTATAATATGTTACCCAATACCGTAAAGTCCCCAGTTGGTGCTTTGGTGAGTTCCCAATATTTCTCACCGTGACTTTCATTGCTATTAACATTAGAATCATGAAGCCAATGTTGTTAATTTTGTTGCAGAATTTTACTCCATCGAGTCTTGAAGGTCTTCAATTTTCTGCTACTGAACAAGCAATCGCTGATTTGAGTGCCGAAGAAACTGTAAGTATTTCTTCACATGTTCAAATGTGGTGCTTCATACATGAAAATATTGATTGTAGAGGACGTGTACAGGAGGATGTCGTCATGGAGATGGAGAATTATGGAATTCAATCATCCTCTGGGAATGGGAATGGAGGTAATTCCGAAGATTCGGAGCCGGATGTAAGTGATGTTCCTCTTGTCGTTGATGTGGACAACTCCAACCCCTTGGACACTTTGGAGACTCCTCAAGTAAGTATATATCCTGTATATTCTTCATAGAAGTATAAAAGTGCTGACTTGTGAATGAATGAATGATAACCCATGTGAATATATGAAAACTTAGTCGAATTTCATCGTCAGAAAATTCAGAACCCAGCTTTTTAATAGAAACGTTGTAGAATCTTCGTCCGGAGTCGGTTTTTGATAATCTGCATGTGCAAATTCAATCCCGGAAAATTTCCAAGCTTTATCAAAGAAGCTTTTTAAGTTTTGAGCACGTTCAGAGCCTGAAAAAGGCGAAATAGTAAACTTCCAGGAGACTTCTAGAACTTTTTCAGATTGCGCATCACTTGATATTTTGGCCACATCTACTCGCTCGTTCATCGGATTGCCATGAAATTTTGACATGTCATATAAGACATCCATACAAAGAGAATGGAATATTACCCATCCTCGTATTTATTTTAGATTGATCCCAGTTCGTCTCCTAGTACAGGGCAGAGTTCAGTTTCTTCAGACGGACTCATCGTAAAATGTGTTTTCATGACTTTCATGTTATTTGCTCGTGCCTTGAATGTAGTATGATGAACCTTGATGATGTTTCATTGCTGGTATACTGTGTTTCATAATCTCCTTTGGATTCGTGACTCTAACCTCATGTAATCTTCGTATTAGGTGCTAAATACCGAAGTTGAGGATACTGGGGACAACGATGATAAATCTAACCATTCCGGAGTTATTGATGAAGAGACAACCATCCCTGAATTTCAAGGCCATGAGAAGGTCGCTACTGCTGTTATGGAAACCCATATGGTTGTTGCCTCAGTGATATAAGAAACCGAGACAGCAACGGAGAATACCGAAGGAACTGTTGCTTTGGTCGTGGGAGCCACTCCAGTGACCGAGAACCGTATAATAGTGTATGAATATCCAACTGCAGGGGTCGCTTTCGATCCTCCCTTTAACACTTCACTCCCGTATCATGAAATGGTCGGTGGATTCAGCGTTCCCATTGGATATGCACGCTTGTATGAGACGATATGGAAGAAGTTCAGCCACATGATCGTTGACAGGAACCCTGGGCGTGCTTATGCTTTAATCATGCAAGTAGGCGTTATCTTGCGTGTCGTGAGTGATATGCATACGAGACCCAGGAATACCGTGACTCCAGATATACTCTTTGATTGGGAGTTTAACTTGGAGAATTCAGAAAGACTTGGCCTCAACGTGAAATGGCTTCGTAAGCAAATAAACGTTATCAAGGATTCATGTGAGAAGAACATACCCTTTCCAAACGATGTGTGAAGGAGAAGGAGGACAAGATTGCCAAGCTGACCGAGGAGTTGAACAAGGAGAGGGCGGCTTTGCAAATCTTGAAGGATGCTGATGAGCGAAAGCCTTTTCTTGCTGATCTCTTGAACTTCTGAACTTCTGAGAGATGTGAGGTTTATACTTGGGTTTTGATATTTAGATGGTTTTGGATTGACTGATGGTTGAGGATTTTCTTGTAGATTTGATAGAGATTTTCTTTTACGAAATATGAACTGAATTTTGATAAATTGCTGAATTCAAATACTGATTGCAAGTATTGCAAATGTTTTGGAGGAATTGAAATACAAATGAAAGAAAATCCTAAATGTTAAATCCCAAACCATGAGTGCTTCAAACGCCCAATACCTTAAATGTCCAATATTTCAGATAAACGCCTTGAGCCAATTTTCGTGAATTACTGGTAGGGTTCTGCCATCTGTGTTGGTCAATTTGTTAGTATCCTCCTCCATCCTCGGCCACGGACTCCGCGACCATGAATGGTCCTCCCCAATTGGAGTTCCTTGTAGAATGAAGACCGCGCTGAACTGCTTTAGAACCAGGTCCCCTTCATGAAACTTGTTTAGGCTTGGTCGATCGTGCCTTGAATACTTCATTCCGCTGATCGGGATTCCCTGTTTGATGGAATTCCTCGATTGTGGCCCGTATGGACACCGCGCGCAGAAGAGAGTATCCATCATAGTGTTGATCATGCTTAGCCAAGTCTTCAGCAATAAACTCTCTCGATGAGTGACCGATTTGAAGAAGTTATGAACCCAACCATTGAGTGTAATATTGTGAGGTGAAGTTACCCACTCGTAGATTTTGATGACTGCTAAATTATTCATGGTAGAGAGTCCCTGGACCATAGTAGCGTATTTGAACATTGGTAATATTGGAGCAAGAGGAGGAATAAGACTTGCCTGAGCTCGAAACCTTCTGACAAAGGTGTGCGGATTATCTCCAAGTTCCTGCGTAAGTCCCATCAGAGTTTTTACTTCTTCCAGATGCTCAAACGGTGGTGCGTCCTCTGCTTCGTCTTCCGACTCGGAATCCTTGTCGATGACAGGATGTGTTGAAGGCATCGTTGTCCTTTCAGCATGAATCCAAGTTCTCCCAAGGACCATGTCGTATCCAGGGTCTTCCCGGATTATGAAAAACTTGGCCTCAGTGCAGATCGATCTTTCCGTAACTTTGAGAGTGATGAAGCCGTATGCGTTTCTGGAGATTCCTTCGTGGTCCCTGATTGCTATGGGAGCGTGGGTGGCTTCCCGTCGAGTAATACCAGCAGCTCTGAGAGTTTTCAAAGGGATGATGTTGACGCGGTACCAACATCGATGAACGCCCTCTTGAACTCATTTCCTTTAATGTGCACTGTGGTGAGCAGTCCCCAGTCATACATTTCTGTGTCGGTGGCTGAAGGTCCGGTGGTAGTCTCTTGGATCAGCGGACGTCTTCCGGACACGATGTGGTTCAGTGCAGCAAACATGTCTTTCCTTTGAGCTTTCGAAAGATACAACAGCTCGCAGACATGTTCGATCAGAGATTGGACCGTTTCCTTGACAGGAGGTTCGGAGATGGTAAAAGTTCTGACTGGGGGGGTTTTTGTGCACCCCTCAGTCCCCAGGTTGAGCTCTCCTGATTCGACCTTTTCTTTGAATATGCGCTTCAAAATTTTGCAATCACTCGTGGGATGGCTGACGTATCTATGGAAGCGACAATACCGAGGATTTTCCATGGCCTCTTCAGTTGGTTCCTTCTTGACATAAGGCAATTTGATTGCGCCGTCTTGAATCCAGGCATCGAGTAGTTCATTAACTTCTTCCATTGAACAGGGAAAATCAGGTGCTTCTGGATCTTCCGTATGCTGAGGAGGGATTTTCGAATTCTCCTTCTTGTGTGTCTTTGAAGGGGTGGAGGAAGTATGCTTGTGTTGTGGTTCTGCTTTTCGCTTACTCCCTTCCACGACAACATTTTTTGAAGGTTGCAGGTTATACTACTCGTTGATCAAACGCCTGCTTCCTCAAGTGTCTTTTGAATCTCCAGTCTTTGTAGACTTTGCTCTTTCCAAAAGAGCGGATGCAGTGGTTGCCGACCTCTTCGGAGCTTCGTGAAGCTCTGATAGACACATTTATGTGTCTAATATGTCTCAATTGTATGTATTGTTAGTGCTCGATTTTGTATTTATTGTGTTATTTTATGTCTTTGTAGGAAATTTTAGAGAAATAAGCCCTTGCGGCGAAATGGGCTCAAAAAGTGGTGTTTTACACCCCAGGATAAAGTGTTAAAGGCACCCCAGAAATGCGCTAAAAGCACCAGGAGGAGTTGTTGAAAACACCAGAAAAATTACTGTTTCATCCCCAAAATTACTATTTCCGCCCCAATTGCTAAAGGGACCCCAGGAATGGATAAAAGGGAGGTCCCTTTCTTCCAAAATTTGAAATCAGAAAAAGGCGGGAAAAATGACGCATGCAACTGGCAGAACTTTGGGAAGAATTTTTTGACGTGTTTTAGTGAGATTCAATCGCTGAAACTTTGTTGAAAGATGTGGTATATCATAACAGAGCTGGTACGGGTGTTTGTTGCGATCAAATTTGGCTAGAAAATTCAACAGATGAAATCAGAGCAGACCCGTACGGGAGGAAGCTATTCACGAGATTTCTTGAGTTTTGTGGAATTTGAGCGTGTTCAGAACATGTGTTATGACTCTATCAATAGGCAGAGGCGTGACAAAGCTAAATGAGGAGAGTTCTGCAGCTGTAATACACGTGCAGGAGACGAGAAGGGAAAGAAAATATTCCCAAAATATTTTCATTTACTGCCAGAGTAATGAAGATTATATGGAGTGAATGAGGGAGATTTATTGCGCCTGTTGGGTATATATAGAGTTATAGGGTCGAATGAAAGGGGGTGTCGAGAGTTTGGGGTCGATTGGGAGACCACATGGAGGTTGCAGAGGCGAAGAGAAGAACTGCAGGAAAGTTTCCTGCTGCTGTTGAAGAAGAAGGAGAATACGAAGAACAGACGTCCCAGGACCGTCGTTCTTCAACAGTGTCAACAACATCAGCTAAGTATCGTTGTTTTACAGCAGTACACTTCTATCGTTGATTTCTGGACGCCTTTTGTGGGTCGTAGATTCACTGTTTTATACTTTTTCACTCTTTTAATCAAATTTTGAGCATCAATTATGTATTTTGAGAACATGATTAATATGACGAGTTAAACCCCAAGCACTGGGACGACGGAGGAGGCCGTGTTTCATCCATGTGGTAATTTAAATTAATTCTTTACTTACTTTTTGCACCAATTTTAATTGAATTAAGATTTTAATTAATTATTTGTGATTTTATTTGATGGAGCATGCTTAGTTTTAGGGCTTGATGTGCCATGCTCATAAAATACAAGTAATATTTTATAGAATCTACTTTGGCAAAGAATAGAGTTAATATTTGTTTTGTTTTGAACTATAATCGCCTAGAATTAAATTCTGAACCACTTGAAAATGAAAAATGGCCGAATCTTTAGTCCCAGTTTCTCGCACCAGTGTTAATATTTTTATTGTATATATATATTTTTATTAAGTTTAAAAAATTATCCTTTACAAGTCCGAGAGTTTGAACCTCATTACTACAACCCACGAAAAATCATTAATCATTTTGGCGCCGCTGCCGCGGATTTGTGCTTAGGTAGAATTTTTAGGTTTTTATTATTTTTTATTATTCCATTTGTTCTTTTTACGTCTCTTTGGTTGTGTTTTTGTATTACAGGTTTGAAGTGTGATACTAAAGACCTTGGAATCAAAGCTTAAAGCTAAAAGAGAAGGAAAAAAGACAAAGCAAAAAAATAAAGAAAAAAGAGAGAAAAAAAAAGAGAGAGATTTTTTTTAAGAGACTTTCCACTTTATTTATTTTATAATAATTATTATTATTTTTTGTATTTCTTTTCATTGGACTGGACTTTGGACAAGTTATTTTAATTTTAAACCCTACGGAAGGGTTATATAAAAATAAAAAAAATAAAAATAAATATAAACTGTTTGCAGGGAAGGACGACGATTACAATATCGTCTCGGCCCCTCGGGTTCGTACATGACATAGGAGTCGTGGCCCGAGTCGACTTCAACGGTTCATCCCCCGTCTGGTACGGGAGGTAAGTCCATCGAAACACTCGCGAATCTCCTGTAAGCGAGTTACTGTATTCCTTAAGGTGATTCATTGATTGAGGATGAATTTGGACTGTTTTTAAATTCCTAGTAAAGGGAAAGGCCTGGCCAATACAAGATAAGGGTTTGGATTTCATCACCGTTCCCTTCTTGCCCGCCTTAGGAAAACGAAACCAAACGCGAACCTAAGCCTAAAATTTTGACTAGAAAGAGACTGATAGGGTAACGAGCTTAATATGAAACTCGTTCGAAAAATATTGGTTGCTCTTTAAGCACACTTCAAAGTTCATGATGGTTTCTGTGAGTTGAATGCGTGACTGCGCCGCCTTCTAATGCGGTGTGGCCTTGGGTATCAAAGCTTTACTAAGCTTCCCTCGCCTCTATTCAACTTACTTTGACTCGGATTGATTCCAAAGGGGTTTTCTCAAATTGCAACGAATTCCCTTTCGAAAGATAGAAGCTGGTCTAGAAACAATCTAAGTGGAGCCATCATGCTTTTTGTTTGCTAGAAATCTTTAGGTTTGTTTTGGTGGAGTTGAGTCGGCCTTGTTTGTGGTTGTGTAGAATTCCCTTGCAATTAAGAATGTCGAACTGGTATGATAGAAGCCAATACAATGAGTATCGACCTGAATTTGAATATGGACATCATCAGTTTTATGACCATGGTGGGAATAGTAGTTGGGAACGCCAACCTTTTCAAGGTTATGGTTCATACCATAGTGAGCCCAATTACTATGCACACACGAATTGGTCTTACGAGCAAGAAAATCAGGAATATTATAGTACTAGTCATGCGTTTTTGGAAAATTACTTAAAAACTAGTCCTGATTATGACATTTCTAAACCTGTTCAATCTCTAGAAGAAACCTACCAACAAGTTCGAAGGGAGTATGAACGTGCAGTTAGTTCAAGAGAAGAGAGTACACAACGGTCTAAGATATTCAATGAGACTTGTGAACGTATAAGTGTTACGCTTAGTGAAATTCAAGCACGTTTAGAGGCAGAAAATGAACATTTAGCTAATGCTGCTCGAAATAATCTAAATTTCCAAAATAGTGTTTCCAATTCTACCCTTGATATCAATAGTGAATATTTTCCCAATCTAGAGGACGAGGTTAGAATAAAAGACACTACTTTAGATGAGGTTCATGATGATTATGATGAAGATAATATTGATGAAGAATCATACATTTGTAGGCATAGTGATACGGAACTAGTTACTCCATTTGAGCTTCATAATGATAATATTATTTCTGGTTCAGATCCCAATAATTTTAATGATTATTCACCTATTCAAAAGGATGTGGATCTGACTAGAGATACCACCGTTTTAGACGATGTAGTTCATGATCCTTTAGCCTACAAAGTATTGGACAATCCATTATTTGATGAACTTATTAATGGATCGGAGGAAGTAACTTTGATTAACACCTTAGTCAATGAGCTTTTATTAGAAACTTTCTCTTATAATCCTTTATATGATGATGGTTTAGAGGAACCGGTTTATCTTGAGAATTCTGTTTTCGAGTCGAACGATTTGGAAACAATAGTCTTAGAGGAACTCGTAGAGATTAGTAAGGATGAACCTGACTTAGAAGAATAAATTGCCCATTTTCAGGAATCTTATGACCTAGAAATTAGGGAGATTGTGACCAGTCTATCTAGAGACGCCGAAAACTCTAAGTTTGGGGGTCATTGTCGTTCTCCGTGTGCTTTAACTCTTAAAAAGGTCCCTCACTTGGGACTTGACATCAATGCCTCGACCATTCTAAAAGATTATCTTCATACACGTTTTCCTAAATATAATGGTGTCCATAAGGAAATTCAGTCGTTAGAAACCCATCCTCTGGTTGATGTGGTTTACCCAGGCTATGATTCCAAGATCGATTTTGTTTTCCCACCAAAAACTTTTCTACCAATTGTGGGAACATATGAGTTTAAAATGTGTCAATTTTTAAGTTTTGAGACTAAACCTAATTATTTTAGGAGATTAGGGTCGACACATCTGTTTAAGGAAAACTATCACTCTCTGGCTTGTGGCAGTCTCCTTTTGTCAGCTCTTTTTGGTTTTGAAGACCCACAGTTATTCCGATTACTGTTATACGGTTCGAGTTGACTAAACCTTTCCTAAGTCTGGCTGAAGACTTTAAACTTAGCACTTCTTGGGAGGTAACCCAATCTCATGCATCCCGGTAATATCCTTCCTTAACTCTTTTACTTCAAATGGTAACAGTTTCTCCTTGTTCATGTTTTTAATTTTATCTTTAGAACATTGAGGACAATGTTAGATTTAAGTTTGGGGGTATTGGGAGAAACTTTTTAGTTGCATAATAAATAAACTCCAGAGCCTAAAAATTTATGCTTATTTAGGATGGCACTAACCAATCTAAGTGGAGGGAAGCATTTTGGTTTTAGGAGTTGAGGGACCAATCTGACTAGATGGAAACATCTAAAGAGTCTACTCATAAAAGCACAGAGCTCAGTTGTTAGGAATAACATGATAGTTTCACCATATCTCGTTGAGTCATTTTCACTTTTTTTTATGTTGTTTTCTTTTTAAATATGTTTCTAAGTGATTTGGTGGGGCTCACGATTCAAGTTGTTACCAATGCTAGGGTGAATTAGAGTGATTGAGATACCATGAAAAAAAGAAAAAAAAAAAGAAGAAATTGAGACCAGACCATTTGACCAAAAGGAATAAATTCAATAAAGTCGACCACTGGTACCCTTGTATATGCCAGTTGTGTTGACCTAGAGTTAGGTTATCGACCACTGGTACCCTTGTATATGCCAGTGTGTTGATATTAGTCAGACTAGTATCTCAATCCATTAGGATAGGTTCATTTTGGCGGAGGCCTTCAGACAGATATGGGAAACGCCGTTCACTTAGTAAACATCAAAACCATCTATGTTTTTCTATATCCATCTTCTTGATCTATCCATGTGATTAGTTTTGACTCCGGATATTGATGTCCATAGTGCGACTATCTGAGTAGAGCTCTGTCACTTATATATGAATTTTAGTATGCTTGAGTGCAAACTCGTGTACAACAATTGGAATTTCGCATCAGGGTACTTCCTCTTATAGTCAATAAGTATGCCAACCAAGGAGATTCTTTAGTGCCTTCCAAGGTTCTGCGTAGATAGCTAGGGTCTGGAGTATTGGTTTTGTGGGTACACCTCTGGTAAACCCTCCCGAGATTAACTCGGTCACTAGGGACACCTAGTGAGTTAGGATTTTATTTTCCATATTAGTTTTGCTCGAGGACTAGCAAATAATAAGTTTGGGGGTGTTGATAGACACATTTATGTGTCTAATATGTCTCAATTGTATGTATTGTTAGTGCTCGATTTTGTATTTATTGTGTTATTTTATGTCTTTGTAGGAAATTTTAGAGAAATAAGCCCTTGCGGCGAAATGGGCTCAAAAAGTGGTGTTTTACACCCCAGGATAAAGTGTTAAAGGCACCCCAGAAATGCGCTAAAAGCACCCGGAGTTGTTAAAAACACCAGAAAAATTACTGTTTCAGCCCCAAAATTACTATTTCCGCCCCAATTGCTAAAGGGACCCCAGGAATGGATAAAGGGGAGGTCCCTTTCTTCCAAAATTTGAAATCAGAAAAAGGCGGGAAAAATGACGCATGCAACTGGCAGAACTTTGGGAAGAATTTTTTGACGTGTTTTAGTGAGATTCAATCGCTGAAACTTTGTTGAAAGATGTGGTATATCATAACAGAGCTGGTATGGGTGTTTGTTGCGATCAAATTTGTCTAGAAAATTCAACAGATGAAATCAGAGCAGACCCGTACGGGAGGAAGCTATTCACGAGATTTCTTGAGTTTTGTGGAATTTGAGCATGTTCAGAACATGTGTTATGACTCTATCAATAGGCAGAGGCGTGACAGAGCTAAATGAGGAGAGTTCTGCAGCTGTAATACACGTGCAGGAGACGAGAAGGGAAAGAAAATATTCCCAAAATATTTTAATTTACTGCCCGAGTAATGAAGATTATATGGAGTAAATGAGGGAGATTTCTTGCGCCTGTTGGGTATATATAGAGTTATAGGGTCGAACGAAAGGGGGTGTCGAGAGGTTGGGGTCGATTGGGAGACCACAGGGAGGTTGCAGAGGCGAAGAGAAGAACTGCGGGAAAGTTTCCTGCTGCTGTTGAAGAAGAAGGAGAAAACGAAGAACAGACGTCCCAGGACCGTCGTTCTTCAACAGTGTCAACAGCAGCAGCTAAGTATCGTTATTTTACAGCAGTACACTTCTATCGTTGATTTCTGGACGCCTTTTGTGGGTCGTAGATTCACTGTTTTATAATTTTTCACTATTTTAATCAAATTTTGAGCATCAATTATGTATTTTGAGAACATGATTAATATGACGAGTTAAACCCCAAGCACTGGGACGACGGAGGAGGCCGTGTTTCATCCATGTGGTAATTTAAATTAATTCTTTATTTACTTTTTGCACCAATTTTAATTGAATTAAGATTTTAATTAATTATTTGTGATTTTATTTGATGGAGCATGCTTAGTCTTAGGGATTCTTGATGCGCCATGCTCATAAATACAAGTAATATTTTATAGAATCTACTTTGGCAAAGAATAGAGTTAACATTTGTTTTGTTTTGAAGTATAATCTCCTAGAATTAAATTCTGAACCACTTGAAAATGAAAAATGGCCGAATCTTTAGTGCCAGTTTCTCGCACCAGTGTTAATATTTTTATTGTATATATATTTTTTATTAAGTTTAAAAAATTATTCTTCACAAGTCCGAGAGTTTGAACCTCATTACTACAACCCACGAAAAATCATTAATCAAGCTCTGAGAAAGTCTGGAATCGAAGGTTTTCTAGCAAGGCCCTATAGACCGGGAGCATGCCATTGATGCACAAGTAAACCAGTTGTTGCTCCGTGACATTTGGGTCATGACAATCCAGGGCTTGGACTCTGAATATTTTCACATAATCATTGGGATTTTCACTGACCCTCTGAAACATCCTTCCAAGGTCGGAGAGGGTGACTTGTTCTGACACGAAGAAGTATTTCCTGTAGAATGCGTTAACCATTTCTCCCCAATTGTTGATAGTCCCTGGTGCGATGTTGTTATACCAGGTGTATGCTCTGCCTTTCAGAGATTTTGAGAATTCCTTGAGACGGACGACATGATTGTGTTCATGATCTCCCAGGAATTCGAGAAAACGAGAGACATGTTCCCTAGCATTGCCAATTCCATCATATAAGGTGAAGGTCGGAGAAACGTAACCTTTGGGGAGTGGAGTCCTTTGCGTAGCGGCAGGATAGGGAGGTTGATGACGATGGACATGCGATGTTTTGTCTTTTCCACGGATCTCCAAAAGGTGCTCCAGATCCTCGCGAGTGATGAAATTCGATGATCCCTTCGCTGATGAGTTGTCTGCAGTAGTTTTTTGGACTTCGTCGTCTTCTACTGTATGGATTGGAATTACTTCAGGACCGTCGTCTGAGGATTTCTCCTTCTCCTTTCCCTTCTCTTGAGTCTTCTCTGACATCTTGTCAGTAAGAGTTTTGAGATAATTACACAGCTCCTTCTGTGTAGCAGCCATATCAGTATGGTTCTTTGCAAGAGTCTCATGCGCTTTGATAAGATCAGAAATGGTAGGCGGTGGATATTCTTTGACTTCTTCAGGGTGTCGTCCGGACAGTGGATAACCTTCGGCGTGAGGAGGAGTAGTGTCACCACCATCAGTGCTGGAGGTCGGAATTGTCTCTGTAGGAGGATGGGTTGATCTGTAGGAGGAAAGCTGAGAAATGTGTGGAATCAATGGTAATCAAATATTGTGGGTGTGTGAATTCCAAATAAGATAAGCTCTGAGTGATTGAAATTGCTTAATTGAGAGTAGTTTCTCAATTGATGATTTGATGATCTCGTGTTGTCGAAGAGACGTGAGATTGATGCTACTGATGATGATGATTCAATCATGATTCAGAGACTTATTTATATTACTGGAATTTTAGACACCATGATTCCATGAAGTGTGACAGTTGATGGAATCAAGGAGTGGGGAAGTGGAGATCGTGTTTGAAACCAGTTGCTCAACGTCTGGAGACTTTGTCGATTTTCCACCCACTACCTCGTGAATTTCTTCAACTGATTGCACGACTTGCTCACATTCCATCGTGTGTTTGAACACACATGCCGTAGACCGCCAGACCAAAACCCTAAGTGATATCCCCCCAAGTGACACGATTGATGTCTCGTGGTTTTTTAGTCAATTGATGACTTCGTGGTTTGATGGGACGATGAGTCCATGTAGTCGTTGAGTTGAACATGATGTTCTGAAACTCATGAATTGAACATGTCATGAGAAAGAGGTATAGTTCTTACGATGAAGTGAGAAAGTATTGCTCATTCGGTGGATCGTTGAATATTGATTGTTGAACCAATATTCTTTGGTTTGAACAAATATTTATCATTTGAGCAAGTGTTGCTCATGTGATGAATTGTTGCATATTTGATCGTCTAAGCATGTGTTGCTCGTCTGATGGATTTTTGGCAGCGTACCAAAAATATTAATTAGAATACTGGTCGTTGAACCGAGCATAATTAATAAAATTAATGACCATGAGGTCGTCGTAAAATTATTAAGGTTAGAATCTGGAATGATGATCCTTGGATTCAGAAACCCTAATTTGATCAATTGATGGTCAATTCATGGTTCGTCAGAATTTCAACCATGGAACAAAGGAGGGAGCGACTACATGGGACCGTGGATCAACCATGTAGTGTCCATATGCTCACGTGAGAAAATACGAAGAACTCCTGAAGAGTTGAGGATTTGTTGGTGAAAGAATGATCAAATGGTGGTTTAATCATTTATTCGAAAATGCTCGTCTGAGCCTTAGGTGAGAAAACCTAATTAATTATGACGAGGCGAGGCGAGGGACCGACCATGGAGTCATGAAACCGGCCCTGGGTTGTCCCGTGACCGCCTGACGATCACTTCATGAAAATCCAAAGTGTTTGGAAGAGTTTTGGACCTAATACGAGCAATTGTGCAAATTAGGTCAAAACTGTGAAAATTGATGGGACCGGCTTCCGTGAGCCAAAGAGCCAATCTTGGTCGGTCAAGATAGCGTGCTCGTGTCCCCAAGGCGTCTGCGTCTCAGTCCTGAGAATTTTGATATTTTCTGGCGTGCAATTGAGCATCCATTCGAGAAAACATGCCAAAATTAGGGTTTCGACGAAACTGAGGAAAACACCATGAGATGATGAAAAATAATGATAAAATAAGGAATGAGGAGGCGTGGGACCGCCGTGGTCAAGGCATGGTCGGTCGGTCGTGACCACGGTCCCGTGGTGCCTTTTCCTTAATTTTATAATATTTTGATGATTTTATGAAAAATTCATGAATTTTGAGAAATTTGATGAATTTTGGGAGTTTCCATGAATTGAAGGAGTTTTCATGAGTTCAAGGAAGCAAAAAATATTAAAATAATAAAACAAGGGCGTGTGGGACCGTGAAGGCATGGCCGGCCGGCTAGGACCCGGTCCCACGAGTTTTCATAATTTTTTAATATTTTTAGGTATTTTGATGATTTGAGGGATTTTTTCCTAATTTGAGAGAAATACCATGAAATCAAGGAATTTGATAATTCAAGGAAAACTAATAATAAAATAATAAAACAAAGGGGCGTGTGGGACCGTCTAGAGCATGGCCGGCCGGCCAAGGCCCGGTCCCACAAGTTTTCATAATTTGTTTTATTTTATTATTATTTGATGATTTGTGCAAAAATATCATGAAATCAATGAGTTTTTTCATGAAATTAGAGAAATAATAATGATAATAATAAAATAATAAGGAACCGTCGGTGTGGGGCCGATTGGGACCAAGGCATAGCCGGTTGGCCAATGGTCACGCCCCACACTCCTTTCCTTAATTTTATATTATTTTTTATGGATTTATGGAAGTACCATGAAACCGAGGAGTTTCCTCAAGACGAAGGAGATTTGATAAAATGAGAGAATTTTCATCAAATTATGGAAAATAATAAAAATGCATTAAAAATATAAAACTGGCGTGGGATTGACCACGACACGGTCGTTCGGTCGTGTGTCAGTGCTCCCAGCATCCTGGTCAATATTTTTAATTACTTATTATTTTCTTCTCTATTTTGCAAAGGTTCATCGTTTCGTTGTATTTTTGAAATACTCGTTCGTGCGGTGACTGTTAATGTATCATCGTTGAATACACCTTCACCATTTGAATCGGGGCTTACTTAGAGGTAGCTCAGACGCCCGGTTGTTGATTATTTATTACTAATTGTGGAATTCAGTGGAGAATAATTCACAAAACTGAGTAATAAGATGTTTATTATTAATTCATAGGATCAGCTGAGGATTCGACTACGAATTCAGAATAATAAAGTGAGCATTACCATCCCATGGGATCGTAGATTCGACCATAGAATCAGAGTAATTAAGGTTTATCTATTACCATTTATGAGACCAGTTGTGGATTCGATCATGAAATCAGAGTAATGAGATAATATAGTTATTGATATTCTATGAGATCAATCTGTGGATTCGATCATAGAATCAGAACAACTGTTATTGTCATTCCATGGGACCAGTCGTGTATTCGACCATGGAATAGGAGTGATTGTAATTAGGAATAATTAACTTTGTGGCTCTATACTAGTAGAGCAAGATGTCTAGGAGCATTAATTATCTTGATACGAGCTTGTCGGTAAGTCATATCCTTTATATAGTCAGGGTAAACTTGTTGTTTGTTCCTGAAGACGTTATCGCTCTATACTAGCAGAGCAAGACGTCTTGGAGCCGTCCATCTCATGATGCTATATAGAAATAATCACTGAAAGTATTCAGTATTCATGAGATATGCCGTTGTCCAGTCGTGCGACTACATATCTACATGTACTCTGAGAGAAGGTACTCTCCGTTGAGAATTCGATGAGAGACCCGTGTTTTTATACTCACGTCTGATTGCTGAATTAGAGCTTCGCATAATTATGAGTTTAAGAATTTAGCCTTTGTCGAAAATCCACCATATACAGAATGTGAGCAAGTCGTGCAATCAGTTGAAGGAATTCACGAGGTAATGGGTGGAATATCGACCAAGTCTCCACAGGTTGAGCAACTGGTTTCAAACACGATCTCCACTTCCCCACTCCTTCATTCCATCAAGTGTCACACTTCATGGAATCATGGTGTCTACATTTCCAGCAATATAAATAAGTCTCTGAATCATGATTGAAGGATCAGCATCATCAGTATCATCAATCTCACGTCAAACTGACAACACGAGATCATCAACTCATCAATTGAGTAACTACTCTCAATTGAGCAATTTCAATCACTCAGAGCTTATCGTATTCAGAATTCACATACCCACAATCTTTGATTACCATTGATTCCACACATTTCTCAGCTTCCCTCCTACAGATCAACCCATCCTCTCTTGTGACCGAATTTACTCTGGAACGGTCATTGTCTTGATTTAGGCCGGAGTACTACAGATTGATCTCTCGAATCTAAAGCACCCCCTTTGCAGTGGTGCATCTGTGTGAGGTTTAACATTTCGCTCGGTTAGAGAAGTCTCATCCGTACGGTCGTCTCCTCAATTCCTTAAAAACCAGCAAATCGTTTTTCCCCATCTACAGTAAGATGATCGCCATGGAGTCTGGAGCTCAACTACACTAATCTGTCCTAAACCGATACTTAGCTATAAGTAGTCTAGAAATCAAGACATATAGTTTTGAAACCTAAACTTGAAAAACATGCTTGAGATAGCAATACATGTGAGTTCTTGTGGTTAATTTAATTGAGTTTTCTGGATACAAATTCACGTTTCATGTAATTTGTTAATGTCCAAAGAAATCCTTCTTTTCTTGCAAAAGTAAGGTTGCTCTTGTCGTTCTTTCGGGAATGACATTTTATGGGGGAGAGTTCTTATTTTAACTTGTGTTAAATTGGCATATATTTGTGGGGAGTGCGGTTGTGGAATATTGTAGGAGTTTTCTTGTATCTTTATGAACTCCTTGATGAATGCATTTAGTTTCGACTATATGATTGCATCTAAACAAAGTTGATATGTTTTCTTTTAGTCATGAAGAATCTCTACGAGAATTTCATTATGATCCCGCTAGTTTTCGTACCTTTGCCAATTTATATTGACAAAAAGGGGGAGAATTAATGTGTAGTTCACACTACAAATACATAGGGTTTACGGATCATTATGTAAGAGGGAGTGGTTTACATATGAGATGAAGTATTGACTAAGGGGGAGTGATACATATCACCATGGTATTGTTGTCAAAGTTGTGATACAATTGGACTTTGATGCTGTGTAATAATACTATGACAGTGTATAACAATATGAAAAAATCTTGTTTTTATATATTGTTATAGCTACGGATCTTCAAAAACTATGATGCTTAGTTGAACACGTTCAGAACCACAAGAGTACTTGGAAGTGACGAAGATTTTGAGTAATGGTGAAGAACCAAGAAAATCAAGCATTTGGATGAGAAGCTACAAAGTTTATTTATTTGGTAATCCATATGCATTGATAGTTTTGTCACTAAAATTGGCAAAGGGGGAGATTATTAGAGCACTGCTCGGTCGAACTCATAGGCGTTGTAATCTCAAGATTATTTGTCAAGTTTAGTTGCCAAAACTATAAGTCTTGATTTCTAGTCTACTTATAGCTAAGTCTCGGATTAGGATAGTAAGTGTAGTTGAGCATTAGACTTCACGACGTTCATCGATTGAAGACGAAGAACTACTAAGGGGAGCTTGTGGAACTTCATCAACAAAAGGTATGTGGAGACTTGAACTCATCTATCATTCAAAAGTCTATCTACTCTATCTCCTATTTGAGAGAAAAATCATATGGCTATATAGACTTCGATTATACACAATTGATATTTCGAGTTGCGTTTAACTCGCTTACATATTCCTCAAAATATGTTTTGGTACGCTTTCGCTTTAACCAAGTTCATCTTATATTCTTGACGAAAGTCAAAAGATGATCATGTGAAAATCGCATGGTAATATCTTACATGATTTGTGTGAGACAGTCATTTGATGTAGACTTGGAATATTTCGTATTGATCATTCGATCACATGAAAATTTCTTTGAAGCTAATAGTTTGTGTGATACAACTATTGTCGTCTTCTAAGATTGTTTCAGTGATTGAAATGGGAGTTTAGAACAATTAACCATGATTGGATATAGCACATACGCGTACTTGTATGCTAAACTGTTGCAAGTTATTCCAAGTCCGGGAACCATAATATACATGACTATCCTTGTATTTCCTGTTCCGCTGAACTGTCATTATTAGTGCGGCATGACGACTGAGTGTTGCTCTCAGCAGAGTAACATGAATCTCCAAACGTTGATAATGAGGTATGTACGAAATACTCGTACATGCTACATCTCTCGGTGTGTTATACTAGCCCGATTAAACATATTTGAATTTGGACTGTGCATATCAGTCTCAGAAACAATCACGGCCACACAAGTCGGCTGCACGATTTAACCAGCCTAGACGATCCTCAACAGGAGAAGGCTACTAAATTAATGACCACCAGCAGTCTCACTTATGCCCTGATCGGTCGAATACCTACCATGCCTCCAAAACTACCACCGAACACCAGCCTGAAGTTGGATGTCCAGAATGGTATGGACATCTTGGAGGAATCGTGCAAACAAAGGCCGCCTATGGCAGTCTCAAGTTCATCACGTCCGTCCAACTTCACCGGCGAGGTTGGACGGAGTGGATCACCCCAAAGACGGTCGAACAAGCGTCGTGGTGTACACCGGCGGACCTTATTCCTACCTGCATGACCGACTCTTCCTTAACCTGACCAGATTGCAATATACGTTTGTCCGAAGTTGTGTCAGCGTGAAGAATTGAGGGTCGCAGGAAATTCCACTAAAGGTCCCAAATTGATCACGACCATCCAATTTTAACGACATGATTGGATGGCTTAGATCGGACCCATAGCCACCAGGCAGGTATTGGCACGTTCACCACCGGCCCAACGTAGGCCCCACATGGTCGGCCTCCCAAAAAGAGAAGCGTGGCTTGCCAATTCTTCCAGCCAAAGCAGCGTTGACGTGAAACCCTAATTAGGGTTTGCGTCACATCACATGTGTCGCAAATCAGTATCAACCATCCATCTTCGCAGGAATTGATGGAGGGTATAGATGTAGATTCAAAGGGCCCAGAGCATGTCAACACAATCACCGTGGGCCCGCCTACATACATGACTAATCGGTCAAGATCAATTATGGTTGGTCGTCTCGATTCATGCGCCCAAACTAGGAATGGCCACGCGTTTTCAACTGCAAATCGATCTCGACCACTCAACTTTGCCGGAAAAATTGAGTGACCTAGATCACATCTTCACGGGACAGTAAGGTGCGGATGTGTACACTGGTCTGCTGACTGCACGCCTGACTGATCGGCCAAGACCGACCATGGTTGGTCGTCTCGAAATGTGCGCCCGAAGTAGGCACGACGTGCGGTCTTCAATTCCTTTGCGGCATGGGATTTCTGTCGCAAATCAATCTTAGACGCTCCCCTTTGACAGACAAATTGAGTGGCTTAGATCGCATCTCCATGGGACAGTGAGGTACACCAGCATGCCGTCTACACGCATGCCCAATCGGCCCTGCCAAAAACGTGTCCCATGCTTGGATTCGACCAAGCTAAAGGTTGGTGTTCGAGCACCTCCTAAACCCTAATCCGACGGTCGCAGATGTGGGTCGTAAGCCATCTCTTCCGTCCAACTTCACCAGCTTGGACGGACAGCCTAAGACAGGAGTTAGGCGACCAGTGAGGCATCACCACGATCACCGTCCACCACTCTTCCATACAAAGTGATCGGCCAAGTCAGGACTTACCTGTACAACTCCAAACGATCACTCGAAGATGGCTGGACGTGATGCTATTTTAAGATGCTTAATCCGCGACTTACTCTGTTAATCCTTAAAACAACGATGCTTCACACATGCTGAATATATTCGATGCATTACCTGCATAAAATACACAGGATACTTCACAAGTATCGACTTCCTAAATAACTTAGTTATTTAATCTAGCATCACATGCTACTTTTTGTGAGTCCCACGATCCACACATTCGAGACATCAAACATGTCACAAACTGGGGGATACTTACTGGGGTATTGGTCTGGAGGTTTACAGCGTGTAGCACACAACGCTCCATCACAAGAACGTGTCAGGAAGACATGGACGGTTAGTGATGGTGGGAGAAGTGGGCAAGACTGACCGTGTGACACTAACACACGCAACTCCACTACTCCATCACTCCACTTCCCATGAGAAACGTGGGTTAGGCTCAATGACTTGTATAAATAGGCTCTCTTCCCTATTTCCATGACAAAACAAGACAAAGAAGACAGAAACCAAGTGTTGATACAACTGTATCCAAGCACCATAACTGATAGCTTACATTCTGCAAGCCAGTTCAGCTTTCTGATACAAGTCATACACAACCAACACCTTCACAATCTCAACACCTTCTTCGCTTCCCTCCCTAAGATCGACCCCATCTCCTTCACTTTGTGACCGAAACAAGTCTGGAACGACCATTTCTTGGTTTAGGCCAGAGTTGTACAGATTGATTTCTCGAATCAAAAGCACTCACGTGCAGTGCATTTGTTTAGGGTTTAGATTCGTTTCTCATCCACACACCCACATTTACCGAAAACCGCATAAACAGTTTTCACCCATAAACAATTGGCGACCACAGTGGGAGGTTAATCTCTCGGTCGTAAAGTCAATTTCTTCAAAATACAATTCAACTTTATCAATTTCAAAAAGGGTAGATCTTAGGACCAATTCAATCATCAATCCATTTCAAGATGGTAGAACTCAGGTCTGGATCAGCAATCAATTCTGATGGAGCTAGTGTGGATAACACTCTCGGTATTGATGTACCTGTCAGTGGAGCTATTGTGGTCAATACATCTCTTGGAGCCGTCACTTCTACCACCAACGCCAGCGGAGCAGGAGATGTTCCAGTAAGTGTAACGCCTCCCATCACCAGAGCCAGAGCAGCCGCGAATCCCGACATCTCCTCAATTGTAACGCCTCCGGTGGTCACCAGAGAAACATATTCCACTCCTTCGTCAGGATGAGGATACGGAGGGACGAGAGGAGGACCATCTCCCATTACCATCGCAGACTTGATGGAGAGGCAGGAAGTTCTTTCTAAGACTCAAACAGATATGGATACAACTCATAAATAGGTACTCACTTTTCTTAAAACATTAACTGATCGATTGCCACAAGAGCCGCGTTAGCCCCTGGAGCCAACAAGGAACGCATTCAACGCACCCGGAGAAGGTACTTCAGCGGCGCGGGCCTACATGGACCTGATCAAAGAAGCAACGTCAGATATAAGCGGTCCTGTCATGGAGACTCCTACACCGGGGACTGATCCTCACAACGATCCTCCTCAAGTTAATAGTTTCACTATGAACCAGAGGACGGATCAGGAAGCAGTTTCTCTAGGAAAGTTTATGCGAACTTTTACACCTCTCGAAGAATCATCGGGCAGAGATGTTTTGCTGCAATCAACCATAGAAAGGTCACAACAGTGCTCTACATGTCACCGCACGCATCAAGGATTCAGATTTCAAGAGGGCCCTTATCGACACAGGAGCGTCTTCAAATGTGATTACTCTCAATACTCTCAGGACATCCAAGGTTCGCCAAGGAAAGGTCGTACGGAAGCCTACTACAACGACGAGCCACGAGAGGAAGTACCGGATGCTCCACGACAGCTGCAAGATGGTACCAATTCCACAACTGATGATCTCGAAGTGGTCAACATCGGGGATGAGGAATATCCTAGGCCTATCTCCATCAGTTCGACCTTGTCTGCGGAGGAACACACGATACTTGTGCAACTTCTCAAGGAATACCATGACATATTTTCTTGGACGTATGAAGAAATGCCAGATTTAGATTGGTCACCCATCATCTACATGTCATACCCGGATCCAAGCCGGTTGCAGTTCAGACACGGGGAAAATGGACAGATCAGGTGCTGCATGGATTTCAGAGACTTGAACAGATGCCTCCCCAAAAACGATTCTCCTCTACCTAACATCGACACGTTAGCATATGCAACCAGCGGACACGACATGTTCTCCTCCATGGATGGATGTAGCGGCTACAACCAGATAAGGATATACGGTCATGACGAAAGTAAGATAGATTTTCGAACTCCTCTCGGAAATTTTTATTATATTGTACTGCCATTTGGTTTAAAGAATGTTGGTGCAACGTATCAACGCTCTATGACGGAAATCTTCCACTAGAGCCGATACCTCAAGAGAGCCGCCTCAAGAAGATAACGATGTCCACGCGTCATGTCGAGCAAAATCCGGGCGAGTCACTCTATCAGACGATGGTGCATGTCTATTGTGCTATGTTGGAGAATATGCGCTTTTGGTCATCCTATGTACTTCGTGAAGTTGTTGAACGCTCATCTATAACAGCATATGCCCTGCTAGAAAGAACCAGTTTCGCTGAAGCAGCAAGAGGAAAGCCACCGAGATACAACATCTTGCGCGTCCAAATTTGCCAACTTCAACTCTAGTACCACACGCACGAATGCCGCAATAATGAAATAACGTCCAAGATATTATATATCTGGATCGACGGTAACTACATAAATGAGAGACGCTTTCAGAATTTGTCTCCCGTGGAAAAAGTAGTTTTGTTACCAAAGGAGATTGCACCTGGGACTTAAGAGGGTTCCAAGTTCGTACAAGTTGCCACCACGCCTCTCCCTGCCAGTCTCTTCTGATCACAGTTGCTGCCAAGAACTATTGTTGCTTGTCGATTGATACCATCCAGAGCTTCACCATATCAACGAACCATTACGTACAAAAGACCCATCGGGCATACAAGATAAAACCATGTAAACCACGCTTGGGGACTGAGGCTCAACACGAAGTTCCTTCACCGTCAGTCAAGGACTTCTTCAACACGAGAGAGATGGTCAATCAAGAAGCATGGAATTCACAAAAGTAAATAAAAATGAAGAGGAAGCCACTTCAACGCTCCCTCCAGCAGAAGCTTCTTCAATGGTCTATTCAAGAGCCGCCTTAATGCTCTCTCCGGGACCCACGTTTGCTTCAGAATCCTGCTTCAATGCTCTCTCCAGGAGCCACCTCCACATCTGCTTCAGAAGATGCTTCAATGGTCTATTCAAGAGCTGCCTCAACGCTCTCTCCGGGACCCACGTTCGCTTCAGAATCCTGCTTCAACACTCTTTCCAAGAGCCGGTTCAGCGTTCGCCCCATAAGCCACTTTAACATCCTCTCGAGCCGTTTCAACACGCAAGCCACATCAATAATCTGCGCTCTGGTCAAGTTATCTTTGATGTACTCATTGGTCAACATACGTCTCATCCATCCTTCATAAGGGCCCAGCGGAGCATGATAAACCTTGAAGTCGATAGGAGAAGGGTTATCTTGTGGAACGGATATTTTCAGATAGTTGAAAGGGCGCGGTGAACAACTCATCATCTATGTTTGGCATATCTTTGAAGTTGTCAACACTCCCTGACTTGGCATCAGCATTATCCCCAGAAGACATCTGAGCAGGACCCCTTTTGTTCATCCTACAATAAAATAAAAGCGGGGGAGTCAGTACTTGTATGAAAACGCATGGGATGTGTAGTCATGCACGACAGGACATACATTCACGTTAAAATACACCAGGATGGGCAAAGCAAAAAAGGCTGGTATTGGGCCACGTCAGCAAACGAGGCCGGTGTTAGTCAAGTCCGCAAAGCCGCTGTTGGTCGAGATCGCAAGGCTAATATCACGTCACGCAAGCAAGACTGATATCACGTCACGCAAGTAAGACGGTATTGGGTCACGTCAGGCGGGTATTGGTCAAGGATGATCAAGGTCACAAGGCTGGTACTGGTCCACGTCAGCAAACAAGGATGGTATTGAGCCACATTAGAAAACAAAGCCGGTGTTGGTCAAGTCCACGAAGCCGGTGTTGATCAAGGTCACAAGGCCGAACGAAACAAGACAGCAAGGTCGGTGTCGATCGAAGCAGCGATGTCCGTCAGCAAGGTCGGGGTTCGTCAAATCAGCAAGGTCATTGTTGGTCAAGGGGAAACTCTGGTGTTGGGTGAGGCAACAAGTATGGTGTTTGGTCGAAGCAGGCACAACCGGCCCCAAGCAAAGCCGGCATGCGGCGGGTCCCACTTGATCAGGCACATCCAACCTAAGATTGGTCGAAGCAGGCATAGTCGTCCCCAAGCAAAGCAGGCACGCGGCGGGTCCCACTTGATCAGGCACAACCAGACCTAGATTGGTCGAAGCAGGCACAACCGGCCCCAGGCAAAGCCGGCATGCGGCGGGTCCCATTTAATCAGGCACAACCAGCCCCAGATTGGTCGAAGTAGGCACAACCGGCCCTAAGCAAAGCCGGCATGCAGCGGGTCCCGCTTGATCACGCACAACCAGCCCAGATTGGTCAAAGCAGGCACGCGGTGGGTCCCACGTTCGATCAAGGCAGACATAACAAGCCCACGTTCGAGCAAGGCAGGAATAACAAGCCCACGTTCGAGCAAGCAGGCGCATGATGAGTCCCACGATCAAGCGAAGCAGGCACAACAGTCTGTTGAGAAGGCACATCAGCCCCACGCTCGAGCGGAGCAATCACGAAGTAGGCTCTCGACCGAAGCAGGCATAGCAAGGTCGATCGAAGCAGGCAAGACCGACATCATGCTAGGGAAACGCTCGCCTGGATGCCTCTTGAACGTGACATGCTCCAAGGACAGGACGACTCGTCTCTCCTGGTAACATCTAATTTTGTCTCATAAGTTTTATCTATATATGTCACCATTTAATGCCTACCCCACAATAGTGTAACCATTATGTGCTACGCAGGGGACTTAATGTTGATGGTGGATTTTAGTTCAGGGCTAAAATTGTGAAACCAAATTTATGCGCTGACATCCTGCAAAGGATAGAGCCACTAATAAGTGCTGAATACTTCTCCATTTTACTAATTCATCCAGGTTGGAGCATGTAGCAACAATCTCTTATACCCTGTGAATATATAGCGTTATCAATTAATACATGACTATCCTTGTATTTCCTGTTCCGCTGAACTGTCATTATTAGTGCGGCATGACGACTGAGTGTTGCTCTCAGCAGAGTAACATGAATCTCCAAACGTTGATAATGAGGTATGTACGAAATACTCGTACAGGCTACATCTCTCGGTGTGTTATACTAGCCCGATTAAACATATTTGAATCTGGACTGTGCATATCAGTCTCAGAATCAATCACGGACACACAAGTCGGCTGCACGATTTAACCAGCATAGACGATCCTCAACAGGAGAAGGCTACTACATTAATGACCACCAGCAGGCCCACTTATGCCCTGGTCGGTCAAATACCTACCATACCTCCCAAACTACCACCTAACACCAGCCTGAAGTTGGATATCCAGACTGGTGTAGATGGTGGATTTTCGACAAAGGCTAAATTCGCAAACTCATAATTATACGAAGCTCTGATTCAGCAATCAGACGTGAGTATCGAGACACGGGTCGCTCATCGAATTCTCAACGAAAAGTACTTTCTCTCAGAGTACATGTAGATATGTAGTCTCACGAATGGACAACGGCATATATCATGAATACTGAATACTTTCAGTGATTATTTCTATATAGTATCACGAGATGGACGGCTCCTAGACAGCTTGCTCTGCTAGTATAGAGCGATAACGTCTTCATGAACAAACAACGAGTTTACCCTGACTATATAAAGGATATGACTTACCGACAAGCTCATATCGGGATAATTAATGCTCCTAGACAGCTTGCTTTGCTAGTATAGAGCCACAAAGTTAATGATTCCTAATTAAGATTAATTCTGCCGTGACATTCACTACTAAATTCCCAGAATAATCTATTATTGATCCTATTCTATGGTTGAATCCACGACTGGTCCCATGGAATGGCAATAAACAATTGCTCTGATTCTATGATCGAATCCACGGCTTGATCTCATAGAATAACAATAATTATATTATCTCATTACTCCGATTTCATGATCGAATCCACAACTGGTCTCATAAATGGTAATAGATAAATCTTAATTACTCCGATTCTATGGTCGAATCTACGATCCCGTGTAATGGTAATGCTCACTTTATTATTCTGAATTCGTAGTCGAATCCTCAGCTGATCCTATGAATTAATAATAAACATCTTATTGCTCAGTTTTGTGAATTATTCTCCACCGAATTCCACAATTAGTAATAAATAATCAACAACCGGGCGTCTGAGCTACCTCTAAGTAAGCCTCGATTCAAATGGTGAAGGTGTATTCAACGACGATACACTAACAGTCACCGCACGAACGAGTATTTCAAAAATACAACGAAACGATGAACCTATGCAAAATAGGGAAGAAAATAATAAATAATTAAAAATATTGACCAGGGTGCTGGGAGCATGGACACTTGACCGACCGACCATGTCGTGGTCAATCCCACGCCAGTTTTATATTTTTAATGCATTTTTATTATTTTCCATGATTTGATGAAAATTCTCTCGTTTTATCAAATCTCCTTCGTCTCGAGGAAACTCCTCGGTTTCATGGTAATATAAAATGAAGGAAAGGAGTGTGGGGCGTGACCATTGACCAACCGGCCATGTCTTGGTCCCAACCTCCCCCACACCCCACGGTTCCTTATTATTTTATTATTTTTATTATTTCTCTAATTTCATGAAAAAACTCTTTGATTTCATGGTATTTTTCACAAATCATCAAATAATAATAATAAAATAAAATAAATTATGAAAACTTGTGGGACCGGGCCTTGGCCGTCCGGCCATGCCCTAGCCGGTCCCACACGCCCCTTTGTTTTATTATTTTATTATTAGTTTTCCTTGAATTCATCAAATTCCTTGATTTCATGGTATTTCTCTCAAATTAGGAAAAATTCCCTCAAATCATCAAAAATACCTAAAAAATATTAAAAAATTATGAAAAACTCGTGTGACCGGTCCATAGCCGTCCGTCCATGCCTCCATGGTCCCACACGCCCTTGTTTTATTATTTTAATATTTTTTGCTTCCCTGAATTTATGAAAACTCCTTCAATTCATGGAAACTCCCTAAATTCATCAAATTTCATGAATTTTTCATAAAATCATCAAAATATTATAAAATAAAGGAAAAGGCACCACGGGACCGTGGTCACGCCGACCATGCCTTGACCACGGCAGTCCCATGCCTCCTTATTCCTTATTTTATGATTATTTTTCATCATCTCATGGTGTTTTCCTCAGTTTCGTCGATACCCTAATTTTGGCATATTTTCTCGAATGGATGCTCAATTGCACGCCAGAAAATATCAAAATTCTCAGGACTGAGACGCGGACGCCTTGGGGACATAAGCACGCTATCTTGACCGACCAAGATTGGCTCTTTGGCTCACGGAAGCCGGTCCCATCAATTTTCACAGTTTTGACTTAATTTGCACAATTGCTCGTATTAGGTCCAAAAATCTCCCAAACCCTTTAGATTTTCATGAAGTGATCGTCAGGCGGTCACGGGACAACCCAGGGCCGGTTTCATGACTCCATGGTCGGTCCCTCGCCTCGTCATAATTAATTAGGTTTTCTCACCTAAAGCTCGGACGAGCATTTTTGAATAAATGATTAAGCCAGCATTTGATCATTCTTTCACCACCAAATCATCAACTCTTCATGAGTTTTTTTGTATTTGCTCACGTGAGCATATGGACACTACATGGTTCACCCACGGTCCATGTAGTCGTTCCCTCCTTCGTCCCATGGTTGAAATTCTGACGAACCATGAATTGATCATCAATTGATCAAATTAGGGTTTCTGAATCCATGGATCATCATTCCAGATTCCAACCTTAATAATTTTACGACGGCCTCATGGTCATTAATTTTATTAATTATACTCGGTTCAACGACCAGTATTCTAATTAACATTTTTGGTACACTACTAATAATCCATCAGATGAGCAACACATGCTCAGACGATCAAATATTCAACCATTCATCACATGAGCAGCACTTGCTCAGATGAGGAATATTTGCTCAATATTGGTTCAACAATCAATATTCAACGATCCATCGATGAGCAATACTTGCTCACTTCATCGTAAGAACTATACCTCTGTCCCATCACATGTTCAATTCATGAGTTTCAGAACATCATGTTCAACTCAACGACTACATGGACTCGTCGTCCCATCAAACCCCGAAGTCATCAATTGACTAACAAACCACGAGACGTCAATCGTGTCACTTGGGGGGATATCACTTAGGGTTTTGGTCTGGCGGTCTACGACACGTGTGTTCAAACACACTATGAAATGTGAGAAAGTCGTGCAATCAGTTGAAGGAATTCACGAGGTAGTGGGTGGAAAATCGACCAAGTATCCACACGTTGAGCAACTGGTTTCAAACACGATCTCCACTTCCCCACTCCTTGATTCCATCAACTGTCACACTTCATGGGGTCATGGTGTCTAAAATTCCAGCAATATAAATAAGTCTCTGAATCATGATTGAATCATCATCATCAGTATCATCAATCTCACGTCTCATCGACAACACGAGATCATCAACTCATCAATTGAGCAACTACTCTCAATTGAGCAATTTCTATCATTCAGAGCTTATCATATTCAGAATTCACACACCCACGATCTTTGATTACCATTGATTCCACACATTTCCCAGCTTCCCTCCTACAGATCAACCCATCCTCTCTTGTGACCGAATTTACTCTGGAACGGTCATTGTCTTGATTTAGGCCGGAGTACTACAGATTGATCTCTCGAATCTAAAGCACCCCCTTTGCAGCGGTGTATCTGTGTGAGGTTTAACATTTCGCTCGGTTCGAGGAGTCTCCTCCGTACGTTCGTCTCCTCAATTCCTTAAAAACCAGCAAATCGTTTTTCCCCATCTACAGATTGGCGACCACAGTGGGAGGTCATTCTATCGGTTGCAATCTAACAATCTCACAAGATGGTTGGTCTTAGGACTAATTCAACTAATTCAGATCAGAATATTTCAAACGACAACATTCCTCATGTTATACCTGGCGGCATGGAAGGCAGAGGGATCCCGACTTTGGCAGAGTTGGCTCAAATCCTAGAGGTCCATACCAGGAACATGGACCTGATGAAGGACACGATAAACCACATCCTCGACTTTCTCATCAGATTAACGTCCGAGTTAGGAGGTATCTCCGCTCCAGAAGCCTCAACACCGGGGACTGAAACGTCATCTGACCCTCAAATCAACAGCTTTACCACATACGAGAAGCCGGTGGAACAAGAGGTCACACATTTGATTGAAAATCTATGTGAACTCCTGCACTTATCCAGGGATCAGCGCACAGACACATTTTCAACACTCAACCAGATATCATTCAGCGTGCAAAACGCCCCCAACACCATCAGTTGAAGAAGTATCCCTAGTGCCTGGGCATTCGATCGACAACATCTTTTTTGGAGAAGAAGATCGCATGACAGATAAAGGACACAATCGAGCATTGCATGTCACCGGTTTCATCAAATGCACCAAATTTAGAAAAGCTCTTGTTGACACCGGTGCTTCCACCAACATTGTCACAATGAAGACTCTCAGGATGGCCAGATTCCCACAAGGTAAAATCGTTCGCTATCCCATCCTAATGACAGGATTTGAAGGAAGTTATGTATACATAGATTTGAGGGTGGGGCCGATTCGATCGAAAGCAAAGTTTCATGTGATCGAGCAAGAACCTGACTACCATATGATACTGGGACTCCCATGGCTCCATGATAACAAGGTGGTTCCTTCAACATACCATCAATGCATGAAGGCCCTGCTTGACAACAAGATCGTTCGCATTCTGGATTCATCATCTCCTTATGCTCCCGTCTA
Organism: Papaver somniferum; assembly: GCF_003573695.1. Classification (NCBI taxonomy): domain Eukaryota; kingdom Viridiplantae; phylum Streptophyta; class Magnoliopsida; order Ranunculales; family Papaveraceae; genus Papaver; species Papaver somniferum. The sequence continues at coordinate 127,489,198 of NC_039358.1, read as the reverse complement.
TGATACTGAGTTCCTTGAATCTCAAAAAGGCGTCCCGGAACCTCCAAACAGGATTCGCAGTACGCTACTTCCAAGCTGGAAGATTATCGAGAAGCCTGATAACGATCCGTCATCCTCAGCTGCTAAAGTGATCAAGTCACCTACTACACCGACTAAACGCCATAATGATCAAGTCTCAACTCCAGGGACAAACTTCACGACCGATCGAGACGTAGAAGGGAGGGTCATTTATCGCCGACGGAAAGATTAGCAATTAATCGGGGAGAACGATGAAAAGTCTCCCCACCATGAAGAATCGAGTCAAAGTGAGCTATCACTTGAAGAAGAAGTCCAAGATGCCCCACGACAACTACAGGACGACGCTGAATCTACCACTGACGATCTTGAATCAATCAACATTGGGACTGAAGACGATCCAAGGCCAATCCTGATCAGTTCAGCGCTATCACCAGAGGAGCGGACCAAGCTGGTAAAATTATTGAAAGAATATCAAGATGTCTTCGCCTGGACGTACGAAGAAATGCCGGGTCTGGATGACAAACTCGTCACCCATCACCTGCACATCGTCACTGGTTCCAAAGTTGTCAAACAACCTCCCAGAAAGTTTAGACACGAAGTCTAGGAGCAAATCAAGGTCGAAATCCAGAAACTGTTGGCAGCAGGGTTCATCAAGCCTATTCTTCATCCAACGTGGCTAGCAAATGTGGTACCTGTTAAGAAGAAAAATGGTCAAATCAGATGTTGTGTCGACTTCAGGAACTTGAATAAATGTTGTCCAAAAGGATGATTTTCCTCTACCCAACATTGACATGCTCGTCGATGCAACCAATGGTCACGCTATGTTCTCATTCATGGATGGCTACAGTGGGTACAACCAGATCAAGATGTATGAACATGACGCCAACAAAACTGCGTTCCGTACTCCCATTGGGAATTTTCACTACACTGTGATGCCCTTTGGATTAAAGAATGTTGGTGCCACCTATCAACGAGCCATGACTGCCATATTCCACGACATGATGCACAAGCAAGTAGAAGACTATGTTGATGATGTGGTGGTAAAATCGAAGAACCGGGCATCTCATCTCGAAGTTCTAAGGCAGGTGTTTGAAATATGCAGGGAGTACAAATTAAAAATGAATCCTTTGAAGTGCGCATTCGGAGTTTCTTCCGGAAAATTCTTAGGATTCCTGGTCACGGCTGAAGGGATCAAAGTCGACCCAGACAAGGCAAAATCTATTACCACCATGCCTCCTCCACGTACCGTGAAGGAACTACAGAGCTTTATGGGCAAGGTAAATTATATTCGACGCTTCATTCCTGGATTATCTCAACTCATTGCTTCGTTCACACCTCTGCTGAAGAAAGGAGCAGGCTTCACCTGGACACCTGTTCAACAAGAAGCTTTCCATAAAATACAACAAATATTATTGTCACCTGCCGTCATGAGGTCTCCAGTGCAAGGACGACCTATGATTCTTTACACAGCCTCCAGTGACGTCGCCATCGGCGCACTCCTCGCTCAAGAATACGACGAAGGTGTCGAACGACCGATTTACTACTTCATCCGCACAATGAGAGATGCTCAAATCCGATATCCAAAGGCCGAAAAGGCATTCCTGGCATTGGTACATGCAATCCAGAAGTTCAGACATTACTTACTATCTAACAGGGACGTACTCATCTCCAAAGTTGATCCCATAAAGTTCTTGCTATCAAAGCCATCCTTGATAGGGAGACCAGCGAAGTGGCTACTCCAGATGTCAGAATTTGACATAGCTTGCACGCCACCTAAAGCTGTCAAAGGTCAAGCGGTCGCATACTTGCTCGCCGCTTTTACAGGGGAAGATACAACAACACTACATGAAGAAGTGCCCGGCGAATTCCCAGACATCTTGGTCATCAAGGAAGAAACATGGCTTTTATACTTTGATGGATCTTCCACCCCTAGTAGTGACACCGGAAGAGTGGGCATAGTGCTGGTGTCTCCATCTGGTGAATTTTTCTCACATTCGTTCAAGTTGGATTTCCACTGCACCAACAACTCAGCGGAATATGAATCCTTCCTATTAGGATTATCCTTGGCCAAGCAAGCAGGAGCAACACACCTCGAGATAAGGGGAGATTCAAAATTATTGGTCAACCAGATGAATGGAACGTATTCTCTCAAAGAAATCACACTTGCTTCATTCAGAACCGAAGCTCAGCGACTTTTGACCTATTTTGCTGACGCAACGATCGTCCATACTGGACGGACTAACAATAGGCATGCTGATTGCCTAACAACTATCGCCTCCAAGATGCAATTCGAAGGAGCACAGAAAACGATCACTGTACAGAGGCGTACGGTATCTTCAACTTGGCTCACTCAGATCGAAGACATTCCAGCGAACGATTGGCGAGCACCCATCATTCATGAATTGAGAAGCTCTATTTCAGAAGGCCAAGTCAGCCTCAAGGAATTGAAGAACTACTTCTTGCTTAATGGAGGTCTATACTATCGAAACCCTGATGGATCTCTATCACGATGTTTTGGGAGCGACGAAGCGGAAGAACAGCTCAAGCGCATACATGAGGAAGTATGTGGGCAAACGTTAGTGGTAACACTTTACAGAAAGCTTCAAAGAATGGGGTACTACTGGCCATCCATGGAGACTCAGTCAAGAGCTTTACAAGGATCTTGTCCTGATTTCCAAACACCTCCTCATCACTTGGAGGTTTTGACGGTCCACCACACTGGGGACTGGAGGGAGCCTTACATCAAATACCTCCGGGACAACGAACTACCACTGGAAAAGAAGCAAGCAGTCAAACTCATTCAGAAAGCTAAGAGATTCGTCTATCTCGATGGGATCTTATACCGCAAAAGCTTTGGTGGAAATTTACTGAGGTGCTTAGCCGAACATGAAATCCCTACAATCCTGAAGGAAGTACATGATGGAGAACATCAAGGAAAGAGGAAACTATTTCTTCAAATTCATGAGAAATATTATTGGCCAACCATGGAAGATGATGCAGCCGCACACGTTCAGAGGTGTCACCAATGCCAAACCCATGGTAATCTCATCCACACTCCTTGTCTCCCGTTGAATTCTGTGAATAGTCTGTGGCCTTTCTACAGCTGGGGACTAGATATCATTGGGAAGATCAATCCAGCATCTTCAAAACAACATGAATACATCATCACTGCGACAGAGTACTTCACCAAGTGGGTCGAAGCTATTCCTCTTCGAAGCACCACTGGAGTTACGATTGCCTTCATCAAAGAGCACATAATATGCAGATTCGGAGTTCCTAAGCATATCATCACAGATAACGGAACTCCTTTTGCCAATCAAGATGTTGAGAAGCTGCTCAATAAATATGGGATCAAACAAATCTTCTCCACGCCTTACTATCCACAAGGAAATGGTCAAGCAGAAAGTACCAACAAGACTTTGATCAGGATTATCAGTCGGACGATTCATGACATCCTCGATCATGGCATGAGCAATTACCCATGGCTCTATGGGCTTACAGAACTGCACCAAGGAGCTCGATCGGTACTTCGCCATATTCCCTCGTCTATGGAGCCGACGCCATACTTCCAGCAGAAATCAAAGTTCCCTCAGCCAGGATTGCAGCATCCAGTGGTACAATGGGATGAGGCTGAAATCTCCAATCAAGAATCGCTGAATTGATATGCTTGAATCAAGGAGAACCAAGGTGGAAAAATATGTGGAAGCTTACAAACAGAGGATCTCCAGAGCCTACAACAAAATGGTAAGACCTCGAACATTTCAAGTAGGAGATTTGGTATTAAAGACGGCAAAGCACATTCAACAAGACATGTCTGCTCCTAAGTTCTCTCCTAAATGGGAAGGGCCATATGTTTTATCAAAGCAGTGTCTAGCGGATACTACAAAATTTTAGCAATCAATGGAGGAAAGGAAGGAACACATCAATGGCAAAGGCTCAAAGCTTATTATGCCTGATCCATGAAACAAACTACCTCTTCATCATTTCAAGCATTTTCAAAATGTAATTTCATTCCTCCAAAGAGCATGCGAATGCTCCTTTGTTCATTAAACATTTCATAAATGAGCAAAATTCGTTCATACCATGATCAACTGTTTCACCTAACTAGAAACTCAGATTTACTCAAAAAACAACAACCACAAATGCTCACTCAGAGCAAACCATCCAGCAACGGATAATCCCTGTAAGAAGCCTCGTCAAGCTTCTTCTGAAAAATCTTGGTCTTTGCCTTCAAGTCTTCGACCGCTTTCTCAACCCTTGCTGACTCCAGAGCCAGTATCCTCTCCTCATCCAGTAAAGCTGCATTCATGGAAATTGCATCAGCAGCCTCTGCCGCCTTATGAACCTTGATTATCTCAAGACGACGACGGAGCCAGCTTACATTGAATCGCAATATCTCACAATTCGAGATCATTTCATCCCATTGTGCAGTTCATGGTTTTTGACGTCTCGCAAGTGCATCTGATTCATTTCCTCGATGATCGGCAATAGCCCCGCTACCGTGGTTAAAAGGGTTGGAAGAAAACCTTTCCACACTTCTGTGGTAGCAATGTGACCATACTTCTTCCAGATCTTGGTGTACAGAGACGCATGACATTTGGGAATCACGAATCCGCCGACCATTTCATTGTCTGGGAAGGTATTAATCAATGGGGCTTCGAATAAAAGTCCAGCGGTTGGGTATTCACGAGCATGGACACGTCTCCAGTCTCCACGGATCCTGCAGAATCTTCACATGCCTGGTTACTGCTTTCCTCCTCAACCTCAACCACGGTCACGGACTTTCCACTCTTTCTTCGTCTAGCATCGACGACGACACGGACATCCGCCTACGATGAAACGAAGGAGTGTTAATCCCGGGACTCAGTACAATCTCAAGAGTCATAGGTTTACTTACAGACGATCCAGCTTCAGCACGAGCCGATCCATACCGGGCAGGAGCTCTAACAGTCCGCTTAGGCCTTGCATTATGAGGAGTAGCATTCTTCTTACAGTCCTACGACAAATCATTCTCTTGTGATCAACAATCGAACAGAGACAAGAAAGGAAGAAGAAGAAGTGTACAACTTACTGAGATAGACGTTGCTATTTCACGCTTCGACTGAAGATCATCTTGAGAAGAAATGCTATTGCTCGACATGACGGCAAGGGGTAGGATCAAAACTTCTCTGCACGATGAAACTGACTCAGGAATGGAAGAAATATTTGCGTGGATCATAGATTTGGAGTCTTGAATATATATATATCAGGCGATAGTCATATAGTCAACTCAGTTACGAGTTTCACTGAAACCCTAGGCTTCAAAGATCGATACGAAGCGGAGGAAAATAACACACTGGGGACTGAACATCACGGGTCAAAGGATAGGCCACGCGGCCTTGTACACGTCATGAATTCTCAGCCGTGTGTTATGTTACTTCTCATGAAAATCGACAAGTCATGATGAATTTGGATTATGGACATTGGTCCATGTCATGGATTAGAAGAAATCGACGTTAACAAAATGTTCATCATTCAGAAGAAAAGTCTAATTGAAGTAAAGTCGTTTAAACAGTCAAAAGAAAGATATCCACTATGAAGACTAAAAGGGAATGCTCTAACGTCTAAAGAAGATGGAAGTAAAACTACTCGTCGGACTCATCCGAATTGTCAGCTTCATCGTCACTGTCCTTCTCGGAATCATCTTCTTCAGAGTCACTGTCAGGATCATTGGTGAAGTCCGGTGGACGGAAGATAACATCATCTGAATCCGAGTTATCTTCTGCTGCAGCTTCAGCTTCAATTTTCTTCATCGTCCTCTGATGCTCTCTTTCATATCGATCAGGCTTAATGTAACGCTCGGATGGTTCCCATGTGATCTCTCCTTCAGAAGCATCAGCATCAGAATCAGAAGGCCCCATCCAAGAATTGACGCTTCTCCTCAACCCTCTGTCTCTTACGCCGGGTGCGATCTTTTTCACGTTGACGGGCATCCTCCTTTTTGTCTTCAGCTCTTTTCTTTTCGAGTTCAGCAAAAGAGACTCTTCGCTCACCCAAGGAACATTAGGCTTCGCCCCTTCTGGGTAACCCTAGCCTTTGATTTCGCTACAGGAGCGTCGGAATCCTCATCAGAAGCCAGAGGAAGAAGAGGAATACCAGTAATCGTAATTTGTTATTGTTGGTCGACATTTTCTGGAACCGGAAGATCAAAGATTACTACTATGTAAACAAACCAACATCAGCAAAAAATGGTAACTCTTAACTCTTACCTTTTATACTTCCACTAACAATAGTGATAGTAATGCTAGAGTTAACACCTCAAAATCGTTCGTCTCTTCGAAAACTGCAAAAAACGAACGAAACTTTATTAATTTCCGAAACTGATTTTTCATGAAATCACGGACACAATTTTCATAATGTGAACATTCACACAACTGACCTATGAAGTTTACAACAATAAAATATTTCATCATAAATATATGTCTATCTTCGAAGGTTCCTCAAAACCCACGTTTTGATTTTTCGAAAAAACACAATTAATGCAACTTGCATACATAAATTCTCAAGGATTTTATCTAATGAAAACAAACTCATGCAAATAAAATATATCATCATATTTTGCACAATATATGTCACGGCTGCATATATATAAAAAAAACTATTTTTCCTTCGTATCGTCATTATTTGTCTTTAAAACGAAGGTTTATTTCAAAAATATTGTGAAAGCTCACATCTCATACATATGATAAAGTTTTGTATTTACATGAAAGCTCATAAGCAAAATTTTATCACTGGACACAAGTTCATCATACATATTTTCCTTCGTGTCATCGTTATTTGTCTTTAAAACGAAGGATTATTCCGATTTCATGAAAATTCACTTCTTTTATGAAACCTTGGTACACATGAAAGCTCATAACTAAGTTTTATCACTGACCTAGGTTCATATATAAAAAAAAATCTCTCCTAAATCAGGGATTATAGTTAGTTTCAAAACTAACGATCGAACGAAACGTTTTCAAAAAAAGGGTTTTTCATAAAACTCACACAATGTATACACATGTATGATTTAACATGATCACTTCATGAAATTCATGTAAACACACAAACATCAAAAAAAAAAAAAAAAAAAAAATGCTCACCTGGTCGGCGCGGCCGGCGGAAACTGGCGGACGGTGGCGGCGACGGTCGGGATCGGCTCCGGCGGAAAACTCTCCTTCCCTGGCTGAAGGTGAGGTGAAGGTGATGAGGTGTCGTGGTGAGGAAAAAAAAAAGGATTAATCCCTTTTATATCAATTTTATTCCAAAACCTAATTTTCTAAGGATTTCCTTATTGGGCCCGACCCGCGAATCCTAACCGACCACGGACTCGTCGTCCAAACCAGCGGTTCAACACCAATTTATGCTCATCAAACGACGCTCCAATCATGACATTGAAGCCTTCATCAAGTCGTGGTTTGCTCATGCTCTCAAATCCGGTAACGTCTCAACTTACGACTAAGTTCAATTACTGGTATTATTATTTATGGCCGGAAAATCACCATTTAATGCTGACTGAGGAACACAGCTTTCCTCAGTAAGCAGGGGACTTAATGTAGATGGTGGATTTTCGACAAAGGCTAAATCGTAAACTCATAATTATACGAAGCTCTGATTCAGCAATCAGACGTGAGTATCGAGACACGGGTCTCTCATCGAATTCTCAACGGAGAGTACTTCTCTCAGAGTACATGTAGATATGTAGTCTCACGACTGGACAACGGCATATCTCATGAATACTGAATACTTTCAGTGATTATTTCTATATAGTATCACGAGATGGACGGCTCCTAGACAGCTTGCTCTGCTAGTATAGAGCGATAACGTCTTCAGGAACAAACAACGAGTTTACCCTGACTATATAAAGGATATGACTTACCGACAAGCTCATATCGGGATAATTAATGCTCCTAGACAGCTTGCTCTGCTAGTATAGAGCCACAAAGTTAATTATTCCTAATTAATTCATTGCCATGACATTCACTATGAATTCCCAGAATAATCAATTGCTCCTATTCCATGGTCGAATCCACGACTGGTCCCATGGAATGGCAATAAACAATTGTTCTGATTCTATGATCGAATCCACGGCTTGATCTCATAGAATAGCAATAACTATATTATCTATACTCCGATTTCATGATCGAATCCACAACTGGTCTCATAAATGGTAATAGATAAATCTTAATTACCGATTCTATGGTCGAATCTACGATCCCATGGAATGGTAATGCTCACTTTATTATTCTGAATTCGTAGTCGAATCCTCAGCTGATCCTATGAATTAATAATAAACATCTTATTACTCAGTTTTGTGAATTATTCTCCACGAATTCCACAATTAGTAATAAATAATCAACAACCGGGCGTCTGAGCTACCTCTAAGTAAGCCCCGATTCAAATGGTGAAGTGTATTCAACGACGATACACTAACAGTCACCACGAACGAGTATTTCAAAATACAACGAAACGATGAACCTATGCAAAATAGGGAGAAGAAAATAATAAATAATTAAAAATATTGACCAGGGTGCTGGGAGCACGGACACACGACCGACCGACCGTGTCGTGGTCATCCACGCCAGTTTTATATTTTTAATGCATTTTTATTATTTTCCATGATTTGATGAAAATTCTCTCTTTTGATCAAATCTCCTTCGTCTCGAGGAAACTCCTCGGTTTCATGGTAATATAAAATTAAGGAAAGGAGTGTGGGGCGTGACCATTGGCCAACCGGCCATGCCTTGGTCCCAACCCCCACACCCACGGTTCCTTATTATTTATTATTTTATTTATTCTCTAATTTCATGAAAAAACTCCTTGATTTCATGGTATTTTGCACAAATCATCATATAATAATAATAAAATAAAATTATGAAAACTTGTGGGACCGGGCCACTTGCCGGCCGGCCATGCCCTAGCCGTCCACACGCCCTTTGCTTTATTATTTATTATTATTTTCCTGATTTCATCAAATTCCTTGATTTTATGGTATTTCTCCAAATTAGGAAAAATTCCTCTCAAATCATCAAAAATACCTAAAAATATAAAAAAATTATGAAAAACTCGTGAGACCAGTCCATAGCCGGCCGGCCATGCCTCTATGGTCCCACACGCCCTTGTTTTATTTTATTTTAATATTTTTTGCTTCCCTGAACTCATGAAAACTCCTTCAATTCATGGAAACTCCCTAAATTCATCAAATTTCTCAAAATTCATGATTTTTTCATAAAATCATCAAAATATTATAAAATTAAGGAAAAGGAACCACGGAACCGTGGTCACGATCGTCCGACTATGCCTTGATCACGGCGGTCCCACGCCTCCTCATTCCTTATTTTATAATTATTTTTCATCATCTCATGGTGTTTTCCTCAGTTTCGTCGAAACCCTAATTTTGGAATATTTTCTCGAATGGATGCTCAATTGCACGCCAGAAAATATCAAAATTCTCAGGACTGAGACACTGACGCCTTGGGGACACGAGCACGCTATCTTGACCGACCAAGATTGGCTCTTTGGCCCACGGAAGCCGGTCCCATCAATTTTCACAGTTTTGACCTAATTTGCACAATTGCTCGTATTAGGTCAAAAACTCTCCCAAACACTTTGGATTTTCATGAAGTGAACATCAGGCGGTCACGGGACAACCCAGGACCGGTTTCATGACTCCATGGTCGGTCCCTCACCTCGTCTCAATTAATTAGGTTTTCTCACCTAAGGCTCAGACGAGCATTTTTGAATAAATGATTAAGCCATCATTTGATCATTCTTTCACCAACAAATCGTCAACTCTTCATGAGTTCTTTGTATTTGCTCACGTGAGCATATGGACACTACATGGTTGACCCACGGTCCATGTAGTCGCTCACTCCTTCGTCCCATGGTTGAAATTCTGACGAACCATGAATTGATCATCAATTGATCAAATTAGGGTTTCTGAATCCAAGGATCATCATTCCAGATTCCAACCTTAATAATTTTACGACGGCCTCATGGTCATTCATTTTATTAATTATGCTCGGTTCAATGACCAGTATTTTAATTAATATTTTTGGTACACTGCCAATAATCCATCAGATGAGCAACACATGCTCAGACGATCAAATATTCAACAATTCATCACATGAGCAGCACTTGCTCAGATGAGGAATATTTGCTCAATATTGGTTCTACAATCAATATTCAATCATCCATCGAATGAGCAATACTTGCTCACTTCATCGTAAGAACTATACCTCTGTCCCATCACATGTTCAAGTCATGAGTTTCAGAACATCATGTTCAACTCAACGACTACATGGACTCGTCGTCCCATCAAACCACGAAGTCATCAATTGACTAACAAACCACGAGACGTCAATCGGGTCACTTGGGGGGATATCACTTAGGGTTTTGGTCTGGCGGTCTACGACACGTGTTTTCAAACACACAATGGAATGTGAGCAAGTCGTGCAATCAGTTGAAGAAATTCACGAGGTAGTGGGTGGAAAATCGACCAAGTCTCCACATGTTGAGCAACTAGTTTCAAACACGATCTCCACTTCCCCAATCCTTGATTCCATCAACTGTCACACTTCATGGGGTCATGGTGTCTAAAATTCCAACAATATAAATAAGTCTCTGAATCATGATTGAATCATCATCATCAGTATCATCAATCTCACGTCTCATCAACAACACGAGATCATCAACTCATCAATTGAGAAACTACTCTCAATTGAGCAATTTCAATCATTCAGAGCTTATCATATTCAGAATTCACACACCCACAATCTTTGATTACCATTGATTCCACACATTTCCCATCTTCCCTCCTACAAATCAACCCATCCTCTCTTGTGACCGAATTTACTCTGGAACGGTCATTGTCTTGATTTAGGCCGGAGTACTACAGATTGATCTCTCGAATCTAAAGCACCCCCTTTGCAGCGGTGCATTTGTGTGAGGTTTAACATTTCGCTCGGTTCGTGGAGTCTCCTCCGTACGGTCGTCTCCTCAATTCCTTAAAAACCAGCAAATCGTTTTTCCCCATCTACAACTGGTATGAAGCATCTTGGAGGAATCGTACAAACAAAGGTCGCCTATGACAGTCTCAAGTTCATCACGTCCGTCCAACTTCACCGGCGTGGATCAGCCCAAAGACGGTCGAACAAGCGTCGTGGTGTACACCGACGGACCTTCTTCCTACCTGCATGAACGACTCTTCCTTAACCTGACCAGATTGCAATATACGTTTGTCCGAAGTTGTGTCAGCGTGAAGAATTGAGGGTCGCAGGAAATTGCACTAAAGGTCCCAAATTGATCACCACCATCCAATTTCACCGGCATGATTGGATGGCTTAGATCGGACCCATAGCCACCAGGCAGGTATTGGCGCGTTTACCACCGGCCCAACGTGGGCCCCACATGGTCGGCCTCCCCAAATGAGAAGCGTGGCTTGCCAATTCGTCCAGCCAAAGCAGCGTGGACGTGAAACCCTAATTAGGGTTTGCGGCACATCACATGTGTCGCAAATCTGTCTCAACCATCCATCTTCGCAGGCATAGATGAAGGGTGTAGATGTAGATTCAAAGGGCCCAGAGCATATCAACACAATCACCGTGGGCCCGCCTACATACATGACTAATTGGTCAAGACCAACTATGGTTGTTCGTCTCGATTCGTGCGCCCAAACTAGGCATGGCCCACGCGTTTTCAACTGCAAATCGATCTCGACCACTCAACTTTGCCGGACAAATTGAGTGGCCTAGATCACATCTTCGAGGGACAGTGAGGTACGAACGTGTACACTGGCCTGCCGACTGCACGCATGACTGATCGGCCAAGACCGACCATGGTTGGTTGTCTCGAAACGCACGCCCAAGGTAGGCACGAAGTGCGGTCTTCAATTCCTTTGCGTCATAGGATTTCTGTCGCAAATCAATCTTATCCGCTCCCCTTTGCCAGACAAATTGAGTGGCTTAGATCGCATCCCCGTGGGACAGTGAGGTACAAACACCTACACCAGCATGCCGTCTACACGCATGCCCAATCGGCCCTGCCAAAAACGTGTCCCATGCTTGGATTCGACCAAGCTAAAGGTTGGTGTTAGAGCACCTCCTAAACCCTAATCCGACGGTCGCAGATGTGGGTTGCAATCCATCTCGTCCGTCCAACTTCACCAGCTTGAACGGACAGCCTAAGACAGTAGTTAGGCGACCAGCGAGGCATCACCACGATCACCTTCCACCACTCTTCCACACAAAGTGATTGTCCAAGTCAGGAATTACCTGTACAACCTCCAAACGATCACTCGAATATGGATGGACGTGATGCTATTTTAAGATGCTTAATCCGCGACTTACTCCGTTAAGCCTTAAAACAACGATGCTTCACACATGCTGAATATATTCGATGCATTACCTGCATAAAATACACACGATACTTCACAAGTATCGACTTCCTAAATAACTTAGCTATTTAATCTAGCATCACATGCTACTTTTTGTGGGTCCCACGATCCACACATTCGAGACATCAAACATGTCACAAACGAGTCTGGAACGACCATTTTTTGGTTTAGGCCAGAGTTGTACAGATTGATTTCTCGAATCAAAAGCACTCCCGTGCAGTGCATTTTTTTAAGGTTTAGATTCGTTTCTCACCCACACACCCACATTTACCAAAAACCGCATAAACAGTTTTCACCCATAAACAAGATTACATAACCATTGGTGGATATAAGCATTGTTTTGGAAACACATATATGTATAAGTCCTTATTCCTTGAACCGAAGTTTGCAAACTTTGTTGATAAAGAGAACCGGAATAGTGGCGTGAGCTAAGTCCGCGAACTCAGTATGCGAACTGGCGTAAGTTCTCGACCCGAGAAAATCTGTTGGAGTTTGTGAACTCCTTCCGGGAATTTAAGTCCGCGAACCCAGTCCGCGAACTTGAGTTGGTTATATCTAAAAACTTTGTTTGTGAACTTATTCATATTAACTAAGGAATACTAAATGTAAACCGTGGCTATATAGTTCATGAACCGATTCGAGTGAATCAAATCGTTTTTGATTCAATTGTGTCTTGTGTAGTTACATAATATTTCCTTGCAATTGAACAACTCTCGAACTAGTTCATTTGAGTCATTTGAACTAGTTATGGTGAAGAAGAACATGGTTGATATGAAAGTGCTCATATGGCTAACCATTGGTTAACTATTGTTGAACCAACAAATGTTCATGTTTGGGTACCGTTATATAAACCCAAAATAGTACATTTAATTTTTGTGTAACAAGCTAAGTTTTCGATCTAACGGTTGAGAAATATTAGCTTGAATCTAATCAGGTTTTCATCTAACGATGAATATTGAATGCTTTGTTACCAAGCTAACATTGATTGCAAACCCTGATTTGAAAGACTGTATAAGGGAGAACTCTAGCAACTGGGAAACCTAATCCCCACACCTTACGTGTGATACTAGTTGTGTAAGTTAGAGTCGATTCTCCTTTAACCTTTGGTTTCTTCTCTAAACCAGGTTAACAACTTAAAGATTTCATTGGGATTGTGAAGCCAGACCGATACTACTTTCTCGTAGTTATGTGATCTGATCTTGCTGATTTTATCGTGTTGAGTATAATCGTAACGATTGGATTGAGATTGATATCTCCGATAGGAAAGATAGAAAAGTAATCACAAACATCTTCGTCTCATTGTTTGTGATTCCGCAATATCTTTTTTCGCTGCGTCGACTAAGATTATTGTGAGGTGATTGATAATACTAGGTTGTTCTTCGGGAATATAAGTCTGGGTTATCAATTGGTTCCTATTCGCCTTGATTTATCAAAAGACGTAACAAAACTCGTAGGTATATTCGTGGGAGACGGATTTATCTATTACCGTAGACTTTTCTTTGTGATACAGATTTCTTTATTAAATTCTTTCACTTTGGGTCGTAGCAACTCTTAGTTGTGGGTGAGATCAACTAAGGGAATCAAGTGCGTAGCATCCTGTTGGGATCAGAGACGTAGGAGCATAACTGTACCTTGGATCAGTGTGAGATTGATTAGGGTTCAACTAAAGTCCAGACCGAAGTTAGTTTGAAGTAGGCTAGTGTCTGTAGCGGCTTAATACAGTGTGTGTTCAATCTGGACTAGGTCCCGGAATTTTTCTGCATTTGCGGTTTCCTCGTTAACAAAATTCTGGTGTCTGTGTTATTTCTTTTCCGCATTATATTTTGTTATATAATTGAAATATCACAGGTTGTGCGTTGTTCAATCAATTAGAATATCCAACCTTTTGGTTGTTGATTTAGATTGATTGACACTTGGATATTGGTCTTTGGTACCATCCATGTTATCTATCCAGATTTGATAAACACTCGCGGATTTCTATTTACTTGAGTATATATCAAATCGAGAGATTGAGATATAAACTCTTTGATATACTTTTATCTAGATTGAGTCTGACTGTCTAGTTGATTCTCTAGAAAGTATATTGGAGTTTGTCCATACAGATTGCTAATCGAAATATTTGGTGTGGTTGTTGTACCCCCGCTTTTTCAGAACAACTCTAGAACTAGTTTCATTTGAGTCATTTGAACTAGTTATGGTTAAGATGAATTAAGTTGATATGAAAGTGTTCATATGGCTAAGTTTGGTTAACTATTGTTTATCCAACAAGGTACACACATTTAGGTACGGTTACTCATATCTAAATGAAGTCACTTTTCATTTGTGTGTAACAAGCTAAGTTCGATCTAACGGTTGAAAGATATTATCTTGGGTCTAATCATTTTTTCATATAACGGTGAATATTGAATGCTTTGTTACCAAGGTAGCATTGATTGCAAACCCTGATTTGAAAACTATATAAGGGAGAACTCTAGCAACTGGGAAACCTAATCCCCACACCTCATGTGTGATACTAGTTACGACTAGAGTCGATTCTCCTTTAACCTTAGGTTTTTCCAAAACCCTGTAGGTTAACGACTTGAAGACTTCATTGGTATTGTGAAGCCAGACCCAACTACTTTCTCTGTAGTTGCCTGTTCTGATCTTGTTGTTTTCTATCATATTGAGTACTATCTTCTCTAAGATTTGATCGAGATTTAATCTCCGATAGGCAAGATAAAAAGTAGTCACAAACATCTTCGTCCCATCGTTTGTGATTCCACAATATCGTGTTTCGATACCATACGATTAACATTATTGTGAGGTGATTGATATTACTAGGTTGTTCTTCGGGAATATAAGACTGGTGTATCAATTGGTTCATGTTCACCTTGATTTATCAAAAGACGGAAAAAAAAACTCATAGGTATTTTTGTGGGAGACAAATTTATCTATTCAATAGACTTTTCTGTGTGAGACAGATTGATTTATCAAGTCTTCTACTTTGGTTCGTAGCAACTGAAAAAGTGGGGGTACAACAACCACGCCCAATATTTCGTTTAGCACTCTGTATGGACAAACTCCAATATACTTTTAAGAGAATCAACTAGACTAAATCTTAATAAAGTATATCGAAGAGTTATATCTCTCTTTCTTGATTCAATTCTTTCTCAAGCAAATAGAAATCTGCGAGTCTAACTGAATACAAGAGAAATCACTTGAGCGACACCAAAGACCAATGTTCAAGTATCAATCAATTTCAATCAACAACCAAAGGTTGGATTTCCAATTGATTGATTCTAACGCAAAACTTGTGATATTTCAATTATATAACAAAATATAATACGGAA
Source organism: Papaver somniferum (assembly GCF_003573695.1). NCBI lineage: Eukaryota > Viridiplantae > Streptophyta > Magnoliopsida > Ranunculales > Papaveraceae > Papaver > Papaver somniferum. The sequence goes on along the minus strand of NC_039358.1, from coordinate 127,473,439 downwards.
TAGAAATAACACAGACACCAGAATTTTGTTAACGAGGAAACCGCAAATGCAGAAAAACCCCGGGACCTAGTCCAGATGGAATACCACACTGTATTAAGCCGCTACAGACACTAGCCTACTACAAACTAACTTCAGTCTGGACTGTAGTTGAACCCCAATCAATTTCACATTGATTCAAGGTACACTTGCGCTCCTTCTGTCTCTGATCTCAGCAGGATACTACGTACTTGATTCCCTTAGCTGATCTCACCCACAACTAAGAGTTGCTACGACCCAAAGTCGAAGACTTAAATAAACAAATTTTTATCACACAGAAAAGTCTACATAATAAATAAATTTGTCTCCCACAGATAAACCTACAGGTTTTGTTCCGTCTTTTGATAAATCAAGGTGAACAGGAACCAATTGATAACCCGGACTTATATTCCCGAAGAACAGCCTATTATCAATCACCTCACAATAACCTTAATCGACGCGGCGAAAGAAGATATTGTGGAATCACAAACGATGAGACGAAGATTTTTGTGACTACTTTTCTATCTTGCTTATCGGAGATATAAATCTAAAGCCAATCATTATGATTGTACTCAAAACGATAGAATCAACAAGATCAGATCACACAACTACGAGAAAGTAGTATCGGTCTTCATGTAACCGTACCCAAACATGAACATTTGTTGGTTCAACAATAGTTAACCAATGGTTAGCCATATGAGCACTTTCATATCAACCATGTTCTTCTTCACATAACTAGTTCAAATGACTCAAATGAACTAGTTAGAGAGTTGTTCAATTGCAAGGAAATCTTATATAACTACACAAGACACAATCGAAGCAAAAACGATTTGATTCACTCGAATCGGTTCATGAACTATATAGCCACGGTTTGCATTTAGCATTCCTTAGTTAATATAAATAAGTTCACAAATAATCGTCTTTTGATATAACTAGCTTAAGTTCGCATACTTAGTTCGCAGTCTTAAGTTCCCGGAAGGAGTTCTCAAACTCCAGCAGATTTTTTCGGATCGAAAACTTCCGCTTGTTCGCGGACTGAGTTCACGGCTCTTGTTCCGGTTCTCTTGATCAACAAAGTTCACAAACTTCGGTTCAAGGAAAAAAGGACTTATACATATGTGTGTTGCCACACAATGCTTATATCCATCATTGGTTATATAATCTAAACTCTCATTTCAATCATTGAAACATTCTTAGAGGACGTTATATAGTTGTTATTCACAAACCATTTTTCGTCAAAGCCATTTTCAAAGTGATTGAAACATAACATGACTTTCGTCACTAGGTAAAGACGAACTTGGCCAAAGAGAAAGCTTACCAACACATATTTCGAGAAATAGATAGGCGAGATAAACTCGGCTCGAAATAGAAAATGTGTATAATCAAGTCTATATAGCAAAACTACTTTTGTCTCAAGATAGAAGATAGAGTAGATAGACTTTTGAGTGATAGATAAGTTCAAGTCTCCACATACCTTTTAGTCGATGAAGATCCACCAGTTCCTTGAGTAGTCCTTCGTCTTGTATGATGATCGTCATGGAGTTCTTGAGCTCAACTACACTTTCTATCCTAGTCCGAGACTTAGCTATAGTAGACTAGAAATCAAGACTTATAGTTTTGATCACTAACATTGAAAAACATGCTTGAGATAGCAACGCATGCGAGTTCGACCGAGCAATGCTCTAACAATCTCCCCATTTGTCAATTTTAGTGACAAAACTATCAATACATATGGAATACAAAAAATAAATGAATTAAATTTTGTAGCTCCTATTCCACATGCCTAATCTTCAACATTACTCGAAATCTTCGTCACTTCCAAGTACTCCAATGATCCCAAAGGTTGTAAGTTCAGCATCATCGTAGTTGAAAATCCGTAGCTATAACAACGAGAAAACAAGAGTTTTCAATCATTGTTATACAGTGTCATAGTATAATTATACAGTATCAATAAAACTTCACGATTACTAATTTGGTAGTTCAATTGTATCACAACTTCGAAAACAATACTATGGTGATATGTATCACTCCCCCTTAGTCAATACTCCATCTCACATGGAAACCACTCCCCCTTACATAATGATCCGAAAACCATATGTATTTTTAGTGTGAACTACATATTAATTCTCCCCCTTTTTGTCAATAAAATTGGCAAATGTACGAAAACGGGATCCTAATGAAATTTCCGAAAGAGACATTTCATGACCAAAAGAAAGCACATATCATCTTATTTAGATGCAATCATATAGCCGAGGCTAAATGCATTCATCAAGTAGTTTATAAAGATACAAGATAACCTCTATAATATTCCACAGCCGCACTCCCCACAAAGATTTGGCAATTAAGCACAAATTCAATTAAGAACTCCCCCCCATAATATGTCATTCCCAAAGGAACAACAAGAGCGACCTTAATTTCAAAAGAAAAGAAGGATTTCTTTGGACATAACAAATCACATACAAGTATGAATTTGAATCCAAAATACTCAACTAAATTAACCATAAGAGAACCCATGATTAATTTAATCGGAAATGCTCAACATAAGTGAACTTATGGAGTCTCAAAAATACACAATTAGATTAATCAAAATAGTAGTCAATTTAATTGGTCATGCTCGACATAAGAGAACTTACGGAGCAACAACTAAATAACCAAACGAAAATGATTAATTTAGTTGAACATGCTCGACATAAAATACCTCACGGAGCAACAACTAAGATATGAATAACTTAGTCGATTGTGCTCAACATAAGACACTTTATGGAACAACACAGTATATGCACAAAAATTGTAGACCGGAGGTCGACCAAATACTATGGAATAATCAAGGATTAATTCTATTTTCCATCACCATTTGCACAATGACATACAATAGACATAATCCTTTTAAACAGAAGATTTTAACCTATCTTCCATCAATAATTGACATAATAGGCTTAACTTTTGTATTTGTCAAAAGTTCATTCCTTCTTTTATCAACACATGCATATTGACATATAAAGGACTTAACTTTTGACAAGATATGGGACAAACACAATTCACGGACGCAAACACACATATCCCATAACAAATTGCAATGTATAAAACCATAAACATTAATACTGCAAAAATCATCTTCCAAACAATTTTAAAATTTAAATCAATAAATCTAAAAACATGAAGATGAAAACGTTGGACATAGCTATGTGTAGTCACAATAATGGCTATTCCAAACTCTAGTTATTCTTCTAAATAAAACAAGAAAATAGAAGATTTACTAGGCATTATAGAGCTTTCTCAGAGCATCTACAGAGAATTCCTTCTCATTATTGAAAAAACTATTGAATACGGGATCATTCAATTCCTCTAAGTCTTCAGAGAAGTCAGTTAACTCACTAAGTTCTCTTTTTAGTTCACACAAGGTGTTCTTGGTTAGAGACAACATTTGTTCATAGTGAGTTATCTTTTCCAAAGAGGAAACGATTTGAGATTTTCATTCATTTATCTTGATGATGAAATCTTTCACTATGCCTCTAAAATCATTATCATAACAGACAGACAAGAGACAGTTAGAGGAAGAACCTTCTTTATTGATTGTCGACTTCGCTTTCTTTACTCTTGAGGAAGAGATTCCTTCACAAAGATACACATTAACTGCTTCAACTGCATCTCTTTTTGAGATCCCTTTAGTCACAGGAGCCATGAGACTGTATCTTTTGAACAGAAATGAGAAAGAGAGGACACAAGAATAAAACAAGATTTATGAACCCTAAACCCTAGAAGACATTGAAAAAGTCTTTCAGGATTTGTTATCCACTTTCCATCCTTTTAGGAAAAAAATTTCTTAACAAATATAAGTCAAGGATTCACAAAAACAACAACTTGAGACATTTTTAGAGCAAACCTCATTTTTCCCAAGCTAAAAATGAGGATGCGGACGTCACCAGCATTAGTTGGTGACAGGGTAAGCCATATGCTCACACCTCTTATTTCTTCGTGGCTTATCACTGGTTGTCGTGCAAACAAATTTCTTACCTCGTTTATCCGGACCCAGATTCATTTTCTGCATGTTCTCTTGAAGTTTGGCGATTCTCTTATTGCTCCTTCTGAATCTCCAACAAGTATTTTGATCATGCTTCGAATGTCCACAAAAGGAACAAGTTAATGAGTGTTAGAGCATAGCTCGGTCGACCTCGCATGCGTTGCTATATCAAGCATGTTTGTCAATGTTAGTGATCAAAACTATGAGTCTTGATTTCTAGTCTATTATAGCTAAGTCTCGGACTAGGATAGAAAAGTGTAGTTGATCTCAAGCACTTCATGGCGATTCATCATACAACGACGAAAATATACACAAGGAACCGTGGAAATTCATAAACAAAAAGGTATGTGGAGACTTGAACTTATCTATCACTCAAAAGTCTATCTATTCTATATCCTACTTCTTATGAGACAAAAAGTCGTATGTTATATAGACTGGATCATACGCATTTGACATTTCGAGCTGAGTATTCACTACTTATCTTTTTCTCGAAATCGTGTGTTGGTAAAGTGTTTCCCTTTGATCAAGTTTATCTTCACCTAGTGACGAAAGTCATGAAAAGTTTCAATTACTTTGAGAATTGCTCTGACGTGAAACGGTCTGTGAATTACGGCTATATAACGTCCTATGAGAATGTCTCAATGATTGGAATGAGAGTTTATTTTAGATAACCATGTATTCCTTAATCCGAAGTTTTTGAACTTTGTTAATTGAGAGAAACCGGAGGAATTAGCTTTGCCAAGTCCGCGAACTGACGAAAGTTTTCTTACAGAGAATTTCTGCTGGGATTTTACAAAAACTCGTTTGCGTGTTTAGTCCGCGAACTGGCATAAGTCTATTTGCCGAGATTTTTTGCTGAGTTTGGAAAACTCTGCCGGTTGCCTTAAGTCCGCGAACTTGTTTGTGAACTTAAAGTGGTTATGATCTAAAGATGTGCTCTGAACATGAAACTTAAATTACTAAGGAATGCTTTATGAAAACCGTGGCTATAAAGTTCATGAGCCGATTCATCGAATCGAATCATCTTTGTTTCAATTGTGTCTTGTGTAGTTACATAAGATCTCATAGCAATTGAACAACTCTCTAACTAGTTCATTTGAGTCAATTGAACTAGTTATGGTGAAGAAGAACTAGGTTAATATGAAATGCTCATATGGTTAACCTTTTGGGTTACTATGTTGAACCAACATACATGTACACGTTTGGGAACGGTTTTCACAAACCCAGTAAACGTCTACCCAAGTGTGTGTGACAAGCTAAGTTTTCGATCTAACGGTTGAGAAATATTAGCTTGAATCTAAATCAAGTTTTCATCCAACGGTGAATATGGATTGCTTTGTAACTAAGGAAAAACCCTGGTTTGAAGGATATATGTAGGAGACATCTAGCATTGGGAAAAACTAATCCCCACACGTCTGTGTGATACTAGTGCGCTCGCTAGAGTCGATTCTCCTTTAACCTTTGGTTTTCTTCTCTAAAACCAGGTTAACGACTTCAAGACTTTATTGGGATTGTGAAGCCAGACAGATACTACTTTTATCGTAGTTGTATGATCTGATCTTGCATCTTCTATCGTACGAGTAAAATATTTGATTGGCTTGAGATCGTGAGAGTTCTCCGATAGGAAAGATAAAGAAGTCACAAACATATTCGTCTCACTGTTTGTGATTCCTCGACAAACCGCTTGTGTATTCAAGAAGGATTGTTGAGAGGTAATTGATTAATCTAGGCTGTTCTTCGGGAATATAAGACCGGATTATCAATTGGTTCCTGTTCACCTTGATTTTATATCTTAAAATGGAACAAAACCTAGGGTTTTTCTGTGGGAGACATATTTATCCTTTGATAGACTTTTCTGTGTGAGACAGATTTGTTTATTATCTAGTCTGCGATTTTGGGTTGCAGCAACTCTTAGTTGTGGGTGAGATCAGCTAAGGGAATCAAGTGCGCAGTCTCCTGCTGGGATTAGAGGCGTAGGAGTACAACCGTACCTTGGATCGGTGGGAGACTGATTGGGATTCAACTATAGTCCAGTCCGAAGTTAGATTGGAGTAGGCCAGTGTCTGTAGCGGCTTGATACAGTGTGTATTCAATCTGGACTAGGTCCCTGGGTTTTTCTGCATTTGCGGTTTCCTCGTTAACAAAACTTCTGGTGTCTGTGTTATTTCTTATTTTTTATATAATTGAAATAATACAGGTTGTGCATTACAGATCGTCAATTGTAAATCCAACCTTTGGTTGTTGATTGATATTGATTGATCCTTGGACATTGGTCTTTGGTACCGTCCATGTTATCTCTCTTTGATAAAGACTCGCAGATTTCCATTTGCTTGAGTAAAGATCAAATCGATAGATTGAGATATAAACTCTTTGATATATCTTTTTATTGATTGAGTCTAACAGTCTAGTTGATTCTCATAAAAAGTATATTGGAGTTTGTCCATACAGATTGCTAAGCGAAATATTGGGTGGTGTTGTTAGACCCCCGCTTTTTTCAATTGGTATCAGAGCAGGCAAATACGTTAAAAACCTTATAAGTCTGTGTTTGTAGCGATATGATTATGGATGAGTCTATCTATAATAACGTACCAGTTCAGAAATTACCAGATGATTCTAAAATCTTGGATTCACCTGAGAGAACTGTCACATCTAAGTCAATATCTAAACATTCTCTTTATGTAGAAACTGTTGATTAGGAAACTCTCCTAGAAGAACACTTGGATGAACTTTCTGATGAAGGTGATTCAGATATTGATAGAGATGTTGATGAGGAAGTCTCAGAGTATGTTAAGTTTTTGGATTCATGGAAAATTAAGAAGATTACAACTTCTCATGTCTCACCTCTTCTGATTCCTCTATGTCGAGAAAACAAGAAATTGAGAAGATGTTACGCATGTGTTTATTATTCGAATCGTTCTTGCGAATCGATCCTCAAGGATTCTGAGGAAAACCTACGTATGAAGTCACTTGAATGTGATAATATTTATCAAAAGTACTTTTTGTTGGAAGAGAAATTTGCAGAGTCTGAAGCAAGGTTTAACTCCCAGCAAACAAGTTTTGACGACAGAGAAAGCGCTTGAGAAAAACGCCTTAAGGCTGATTTAGCTGCTGCTCTTGATAAAATCAAGATGTTGGAAGATGACTTGAAAAAGTTCAATACTAGTTCAAGCAAATTAACCACTATGCTAGGAGCAAGTAAAAATTATCGTGATACACGAGGATTGGGCTATAAGGGAATAGATGCTCCAAGTACTAGCAAAGGGGTAAAATTTTTCAAGGCTAGTGATTCTTCTCAACAAAAGGTTTCCACTGATGGCAAAAGTGAAATACCTTCTCAGGCAGTTAAGGTTCAAAAGAGCAAAGTATATCAACCTCCAAAACCAGCACACATGAATCTGGGTAAGAACGTTCCTTATATTTGTCATTATTGTGGAAACAAAGGTCACCTAGAAAGGAGATGTCGTTTTTGTATAAGGAATGAAAAACTTCATGATATTCTTGTTTGGGTGTCAATAGAAGTTGTTAACCCGGGATCATATGTTAAGGCTAACACTCTTGACATTACGGGTTGTAAACGTCCAACCTTTAGGCAAAGGAATCAGTGTTGTGATAATCCTAGATTTTCCTATAAACGTCATACGAAGCCTTTTCACAATCGTAATGGTTATCAAAAGGATAAATTCGTAAAGAAGAAGACAATATCTGATGCTTCCAATTGGAGAAATACTAACTTGCAAAAGAATAGTCAATCCAATTCTCTTCCAGAAAATCTTGAAGAGAGTAATGGGAAGAAGGTTTCGGTCGTTCCTAAACGCACTCAAAAGTGGATACCAAGGAAAGTCAATGATGGTTTGAGTGTGAAAAGGAATGATCTCCCAAAAAGTTCCATGACTATGGAGAAAGCAGTATCCATGATGCTGGAACTTAAAGAGTTCTTTGGGAAGATGGATTTGGATGTGAAAGGTTCTAAAAGTGATCTCTTTCATGATAATCCAAAGGTCACTTGTGGTGAGCAAGACTTTGTTCACCCCAACGCAACTTGATTGTGTTGTAAGTGCATCCTCAGCAAGGAATGCCCTGCTTTGTATACGGTGAGGGAAGCACCAGAATTGGGCACACAAATTATGTTCGGTAAGGCGGTAGAATTCGATTGGATTCATCTAAAAAGGTATGTCTATAAACTTGAGCAAGATTTGTACTTTTATTTGCTTAGAATACTTATAATAATCTTGCTTATCGTTCATTTCTACCTAACTTGATCTGTGTTTAAGGTTCTTAAATGTTTAGGTTTGAAAATAATAGTTCGGGATGTTTGGACTACATGTTACACATACCAAGTATGCATAACAGCATTCAAAATCAAAATCCAGGGGTTTAAGTTCGCAAACCCGTATGCATACTTGACGTCGATATTCGGTTAACTTGTTTTGGCCGTAACTTCTTCGCCCGAACTCGGATTTACCTCATTCTTTTTGAATTCTCTTCCTTATTGAATTCCCTTCAAAATGGATATGAGAACTGTTGAATTTGGATGAGTTAATATTGGTCTTTGTCCTGTCTCTTGTTTTTTAGTGTTTGCCCCGTTTCTTTGCACTTGTTCTATTCTCTTGGACTTGGGCACTGGGATTCTTGGAGAAATCCTATTCTAAGTTATTTTGTGTCTGTTACAAGAGTGATGTTGGTGAATCACAAAGAAGGAAGTTCGAGAATGGGTAGTAGTTCACATTGCTATATATTCTTGAGTGTTCACAATCATCTCATGTGAACTATGGTGCATAGTCGTCAATGACTTTGTATGTTCTTATTTGTTAAGGAAATCTTTTTATACGCTTTTGGTAACCACTCTTGGTATAAATCCGTGCGAAAAAGATTGATTCTAACTTCTAAGGGCAAAGATTGTTATTGCAGTATTAATCTTTATGATTTTGTGATATTACAATTGTTTATGGGATATGTATTGTTTGCATCTGTGAACTTGAAGGTCCCATATGTTGTCAAAAGTAAAGTCGTTCATAAATTGGTATTCGTATTAATGAAAGGACGAATGGACTTTTGACAAATACAAAAGTTATGCCTATGCAGTCATTTATTTGATTGGAAAATAGGATAAAATCTTTTGTGTGAAAAGGACAAAATCTATTATGTCGTTATGCAAATAGTGATGGAAAATAGAATAGATCCTTATATGTTATCCACGGTATTGATCTTCATTGATCCATTTTGTTATGTTTTACCGTGAAGGCTCCATTGTGTATCTTATGTTGAGCACCTTACAACTATGTCGATTAATATTAGCCTTGTTGGTTGTTCCATGAGATGCTATATGTTGAGCATTCTTGAACTAAATGAATCATCTTGATTGGTTATTTAGTTATTTGCTCCGAAAGTCTTCTTTTGTCGATCAAAATCATTTGTCAATTAAATTGATCACTTTTGTGGTTTGATTTAGTTGCGTATTCCAATTAAATTAATCATGAGTTTACTTGTGATTAATTTGATTGAGTTTTGGATATAGAAAATCATTTTCCTATGGTTTTTGGTGTCCAATTAAAAATCCTTCTTTTCTTTCGAAATTAAGGTCGCTCTTGTTGTTCTTTCGGGAATGACATCAAATGGGGGAGAGTTCTTTTGATCTTGTACTTAATGGTAATATCTTGCGGGGTGTGCGGCTATGAAATTATATAGGGTTTATCTTGTATCTTAAAACTCTTTGATGAATGCATTTAGCTTTGGCTTTATGATTGCATCTAAATTAAGTTGGTATGTATTTTTCTTTTAGTCTATGAAATGTCTCTTGTGGAAATTTCATCATGATCCCGTTCTTTTACCTTTGCCAATTTTATTGACAAAAAGGGGGATAAATAATGTAGTTCACACTACAAATACATATGGTTTTATGTAGTTCACACTACAAATACATATGGTTTTCGGATCATTGTGTAAGGGGGAGTGGTTTCCATGATCGAGATGGAGTATTGACTAAGGGGGAGTGATGCATATCACCATAGTATTGTTGTTAAAGTCGTGATGCAATTGGACTTTGATGTTAAATAATGATACTATGACACTGTATAATAATGATCAAGAATCTCGATTTCTCTCATTGTTATAGCTACGGATCTTCAACAACGGTGGTGCTAAACTTACAACCTTTGGGATCATTGGAGTACTTGGAAGGACGAAGATTTCATGGAACGTTGAAGATTAGATTATGGAATATGAGCCATTAAAGTTTATCTGTTTTGTATTCCATATGTATTAATAGTTTTGTCACTAAAATTGACAAAGGGGGAGATTGTTAGAGCATAGCTCGGTCGACCTCGCATGCGTTGCTATATCAAGCATGTTTGTCAATGTTAGTGATCAAAACTATGAGTCTTGATTTCTAGTCTATTATAGCTAAGTCTCGGACTAGGATAGAAAAGTGTAGTTTAGCTCAAGGACTTCATGGCGATTCATCATACAACGACGAAGATCTAAACAAGGAACCGTGGAACTTCATCAACAAAAAGGTATGTGGAGACTTGAACTTATCTATCACTCAAAAGTCTATATATTCTATCTCCTACTTCTTATGAGACAAAAAGTCGTATGCTATATAGACTGGATCATACACATTTGACATTTCGAGTTGATTATTCACTACTCATCTTTTTTATCGAAATCGTGTATTGGTAAAGCGTTTCGCTTTGATCAAGTTTATCTTCACCTAGTGACAAAAGTCATGAAAAGTTTCAATTACTTTGAGAATTGCTCTAACGTGAAACGGTCTGTGAATAACGGCTATATAACGTCCTCTGAGAATGTCTCAATGATTGGAATGAGAGTTTAGATTACATAACCATGTACTCCTTAATTCGAAGTTTTCGAACTTTGTTGATTGAGAGAAACCGGAGGAATTGACTTTGCCAAGTCCTCGAACCCAGTCCGCGAACTGAGGGAAGTTCTCTTACCGAGAATTTATGCTGGGATTTTCCAAAAACTCGTTAGCGTGTTTAGTCCGCAAACTCAGTCCGCGAACTGGCGGAAGTCTCTTTGCCGAGATTTTCTGCTGAGTTTGGAAAACTCTGCCGGTTGCCTTAAGTCCGCGAACTTGTTTGTGAACTTAAGTGGTTATGATCTAAAGATGTGCTCTGAACATGAAACTTAAATTACTAAGGAATGCTTTATGCAAACCGTGGCTATAAAGTTCATGAGACGATTCATCGAATCGAATCATCTTTGTTTCAATTGTGTCTTGTGTAGTTACATAAGATCTCATAGCAATTGAACAACTCTCTAACTAGTTCATTTGAGTCAATTGAACTAGTTATGGTGAAGAAGAACTAGGTTAATATGAAATGCTCATATGCTTAACCTTTTGGGTTACTATGTTGAACCAACATGCAAGTACACGTTTGGGCACGGTTTTAACAAACCCAGTAAACGTCTACCCAAGTGTGTGTGACAAGCTAAGTTTTCGATCTAACGGTTGAGAAATATTAGCTTGAATCTAAATCAGGTTTTCATCCAACAGTGAATATGGATTGCTTTGTAAATAAGGAAAAACCCTGATTTGAAGGCTATATATAGGAGACATCTAGCATTGGGAAAAACTAATCCCCACACGTCTGTGTGATACTAGTGCTCGCTAGAGTCGATTCTCCTTTAACCTTTGGTTTTCTTCTCTAAAACCAGGTTAACGACTTAAATACTTCATTGGGATTGTGAAGCCAGGCCGATACTACTTTTATCGTAGTTGTGTGATATGATCTTGCATCTTCTATCGTACGAGTACAATCTTTGATTGGCTTGAGATCGTGAGAGTTCTCCAATAGAAAAGATAAAGAAGTCACAAACATCTTCGTCTCACTGTTTGTGATTCCTCGACAAACCGCTTGTGTAGTCAAGAAGGATTGTTGAGAGGTTATTGATTAATCTAGGCTTTTCTTCGGGAATATAAGACCGGATTATCAATTGGTTCATGATCACATTGATTTTATATCTTAAGACGGAACAAAACCTAGGGTTTTTCTGTGGGAGATAGATTTATCCTTTGATAGACTTTTCTGTGTGAGACAGATTTGTTTATTATCAAGTCTGCGATTTTGGGTTGCAGCAACTCTTAGTTGTGGGTGAGATCAGCTAAGGGAATCAAGTGCGCAGTGTCCTGCTGGGATCAGAGACGTATGAGTACAACTGTACCTTGGATCGGTGGGAGACTGATTGGGGTTCAACTATAGTCCAGTTCGAACTTAGCTTGGAGTAGGCTAGTGTGTGTAGCGGCTTAATACAGTGTGTATTCAATCTGGACTAGGTCCCGAGGTTTTTCTGCATTTGCGGTTTCCTCGTTAACAAAACTTCTGGTGTCTGTGTTATTTCTTTCCGCATTATATTTTTTATATAATTGAAATAATACAGGTTGTGCGTTAAAGATCATCAATTGGAAATCCAACCTTTGGTTGTTGATTGATATTGATTGATCCTTGGACATTGGTCTTTGGTACCGTCCAAGTTATCTCTCTTTGATAAAGACTCGCAGATTTCCATTTGCTTGAGTAAAGATCAAATCGAGAGATTGAGATATAAACTCTTTGATATATCTTCTTATTGATTGAGTTTAAATGTCTAGTTGATTCCCATAAAAAGTATATTGGAGTTTTTCCATACAGATTGCTAAGCGAAATATTGGGTGGTGTTGTTAGACCCCCGCTTTTTTCAATGAGGATTTTTGTGACTCTTCCTGTTTAACACAACAATCAACAGTCGTTGTTTCTTGAAAAGTTGAAGTGGACAAATTTGAGCTTTGAGTTTTGCTTTTGAATCCCAAAACATTAGTGTTTCCAAAGGATCTCTGACCAAATAACATTGCTGCAATTTTGTCAGAGCTTCCTGATAACCTTTGCAGGTCATATTTGAGAGTGTTAATCTCTTCTTTCTTTAGATACATGGTTCTGAAGAACTTGTTATTAAGACGCTCTATCTCAATATTCTTCGCCTGGAGTGATGATTCAATCTTTTTCAAGGAGTCCTTTAAGTGAAGGTTCTCTTGAAGAATCTCTTTATTCAAGAGATCAAGAAACTCTGCGTCATATTCAAGTTCTGAATCAGAAGTTGAAGTGGAGAGAGAATCTGTAGTAGACTCGTCTGAGACATCCAGAGTGGATTTGTCTTCTATTGAATCATCTGAATCATTAACTGAAGATGGACACTTATCACATTTATTCCTACTCTTTATCAAATCCTTGACCTTCCTGACTATCAGTGATTTGTCAAAATCAACATGATTGGAGCAGCATTCATCAGCCCAAGTCAAATGAGAGGATGCACGTGTTTTGGTCACAGAGTTGAGCGCGAACGTTCTGCTTGTGTCAAGATCAAAAATTTTTAACTTTCCTATCAGATTGTTTCTGGAAAGTGTATCAAGGTTATTTCCCTTAACGATGGCATGCTTCTTAGAATCGTATCTAGATGGCAGCGATCTGAGAATTTTCATCACAATGTCCTTTTCAAGAATAGTCTTACCCAATGCAAAAGATGCATTAACAATTTCAGAAACTTTGTGATTAACTCATCAAATGTTTCTTCATCTACCATACGAAGGTTTTCCCAAATTGGAATTAAGGTTTTGAAGCCTAAATTCCTTTTCACTGGTAATACCTTCGAATACGGTTTCTAATATATCCCAAGCTTCTTTAGACTTAGTGCAATTTGACACATGGTGCTGAAGATTTGGGGTAATGGCATGTATGATGGCATTCAAACCGTCAGAATTTTGCTTTACAACAAGTATCTCGGCAGGACTGTATTCACCAATATTCTTGGGAACGTTTACTTTTCCAAATGCCACACCGGGAGCATCATAGCCATTAACAATATATACCCATGATTGAAAATCACGTGCTTGAAGAAAAGCTCGCATAGAAATTTTCCACCATAAGTAATTAGATCCATCGAATACTGGTGGTACGTTGATAGAGATAGCACCTCTGTCCATAGAGTCAGATCGCTACAAACACAGACTAGTAAGGTCTTGAACGTGTTTGCCTACTCTGATACCAATTGAAAAAGTGGGGGTACAACAACCATGCCCAATATTTTGTTTAGCAATCTGTATGGACAAACTCCAATATACTTTTAAGAGAATCAACTAGACACAATCTTAATAAAGTATATCAAAGAGTTATATCTCCCTTTCTTGATTCAATTCTTTCTCAAGCAAATAGAAATCTGCGAGTCTAATTGAATAGAAGAGAAATCACTTGAACGGTACCAAAGACCAATGTTCAAGTATCAATCAATTTCAATCAACAACCAAAGGTTGGATTTCCAATTGATTGATTCTAACGCCCAACCTGTGATATTTCAATTATATAACAAAATATAATGCGGAATAGAAATAACACAGACACCAGAATTTTTCTAACGAGGAAACCGCAAATGCATAAAAACCCTGGGACCTAGTCAGATTGAACACCATACTGTATTAAGCCGCTACAGACACTAGCCTACTACAAACTAACTTCGGTCTGGACTGTAGTTGAACCCCAATCAATCTCACACTGATTCAAGGTACAGTTGTGCTCCTTACGTTTCTGATCCCAGCAGGATACTACACACTTGATTCCCTTAGCTGATCTCACCCACAACTAAGGATTGCTACGACCCAAAGCCAAGACTTTAATAAACAAATCTATATCACACAAAAAAGTCTACATAATAGATAAATCTGTCTCCCACAGATAAACTTACAAGTTTTGTTCCGTCTTTTGATAAATCAGGGTGAACAGGAACCAATTGATAACCCAGACTTATATTCCCGAAGAACAACTTAGTATTATCAATCAGCTCACAATAATTTTAATCGACGCGGCGAAAGAAGATATTGTGGAATCACAAACGATGAGACGAAGATGTTTGTGACTACTTTCTATCTTGCCTATCGGAGATATAAATCTCATGCCAATCATTACGATTATACTCAAAACGATAGAATCAGAAAGATCAGATCACACAACTACGAGAAAGTAGTATCGGTCTGGATTCACAATCCCAATGAAGTCTTTAAGTCGTTAACCTGGTTTTTAAGAAGAAACCAAAGGTTAAAGGAGAATCGACTCTAGCTAATACAACTAGTATCACACAGGAGGTATGGGGATTAGATTTCCCATTTGCTAGAGTTCTCCCTTATATAGTCTTTCAAATCAGGGTTTGCAATCAATGTTAGCTTGGTAACAAAGCATTCAATATTCACCGTTAGATGAAAACCTGATTAGATTCAATCTAATATCTTTCAACCGTTAGATCAAAAACTTAGCTTGTTACACACAAATGAAATGTACTATTTTGGGTTTATGTAACCATACCCAAACATGAACATTTGTTGGTTCAACAATATTTAACCAATAGTTAGCCATATGAGCACTTTCATATCAACCATGTTCTTCTTCACCATAACTAGTTCAAATGACTCAAATGAACTAGTTAGAGAGTTGTTCAATTGCAAGGAAATATTATGTAACTACACAAGACACAATCGAAGCAAAAACGATTTGATTCACTCGAATCGGTTCATGAACTATATAGCCACAGTTTGCATTTAGCATTCCTTAGTTAATATAAATAAGTTCACAAACAATCGTTTTTAGATATAACCAGCTTAAGTTCGCAGACTTAGTTCGCGGACTTAAGTTCCCGGAAGGAGTTCTCAAACTCCAGCTGATTTTCTCGTGTCGAGAACTTCCGCCAGTTCGCGTACTGGGTTCGCGGACTAAGTTCACAGCTCTTGTTCCGGTTCTCTTGATCAACAAAGTTTGAAAACTTCGGTTCAAGGAAATTAGGACTTATACATATATGTGCTGCCACACAATGCATATATCCATCATTGGTTATATAATCTAAACTCTCATTTCAATCATTGAAACATTCTTAGAGGACGTTGTATAGTTATTATTCACAAACCATTTTTCGTCAAATCCATTTTCAAAGTGATTGAAACATAACATGACTTTCGTCACTAGGTAAAGATGAACTTAGCCAAATCGAAAGCTTACCAACACATATTTCGAGAAATAGATAGGCGAGATAAACTCGGCTCGAAATAGAAAATGTGTATAATCAAAGTCTATATAGCAAAACGACTTTTGTCTCAAGATAGGAGATAGAGTAGATAGACTTTTGAGTGATATATAAGTTCAAGTCTCCACATACCTTTTAGTCGATGAAGGTCCACCAGTTCCTTGAGTAGTCCTTCGTCTTGCATGATGATCGCCATGGAGTTCTTGAGCTCAACTACACTTTTTATCCTAGTCCAAGACTTAGCTATAGTAGACTAGAAATCAAGACTTATAGTTTTGATCACTAACATTGACAAACATGCTTGAGATAGCAACGCATGCGAGTTCGACCGAGCAATGCTCTAACAGCAACTCTTAGTTGTGGGTGAGATCAACTAAGGGAATCAAGTGCGCAGAGTCTTACTGGGATTTAGTGGCGTAAGGAACGCGACTGTACCTTGATCAGTGTGAGATTGGTCAGGACTCAAATACATTCCAGTCTGAAGTTAACTTGGAGTAGTCTAGTGTCTGTAGCAGCTTAATACAGTGTGGTGTTCAAATCTGGACTAGGTCCCGGAGTTTTTTTGCATTTACGGTTTCCTCGTTAACAAAATTTTTGATGTATGTGTTATTTCTTTTCTGCATTATATTTTTTTATATAATTGAAATATCATAGGTTGTGCGTAGTTCAATCAATTAAGATAATCCAACCTTTGGTTGTTGATATAAATTGATTGCCACTTGAACATTGGTCTTTGGTACCATTCAAGTTGTTTCCAATAATAATCAGGCTCGCAGATTTATATCCGTTTGATTTGTTGATTACATTGTTGTGAGTGGGGAAAAACGATTTGCTGGCTTTTACGGAATTGAAGAGTCGACCGTGTGGAGACTCCTTGAACCGAGTGAAATGTTGAACCTTACACAGATGCACTGCAAGAAGGGAGTGCTTTAAGTTCGAGAGATCAATCTGTAAGACCCCGGCCTAAACCAAGAACAATGGTCGTTCCAGAGTCAATTCGGTCACAAGAGAGGATGGGTTGATCTGTAGGAGGGAAGCTGAGAAATGCGTGAGATCAATGGTGATATGAGATTGTTGTGTTGTGAATTCAGCGTGAAGATGCTCTGAATGATTGAATTTTGCTCAATTGAGAGTAATTTATGTGAGTTCGTGTAGACGAAAGATTGTCTGCATGAACTTTGATGAGAAATTGCTCGTCTTGGCGAATGTTGTTCGAATGTTCGAAAACTTCTGTCTTTTCAATCAGGATTCAAAGACATTTTATAATGCCGTAGTTGAAAACACCATGATCCCGTGAAGTGTGACAGTTACTGGAATCAGAGAGTGGGAAATGGGGAAATCGTGTCAAAACCAATTACTCATCGTGCGGAGACTTGGTTAACTTTCCACGCACTACTTTGCTGACTCTTCCAACTGATTGCACGATTTGCTCACATTCTCATCGTGGGTGAACACACGTGACGTAGACCGCCAGACCAAAACCCTAGTTAGTATCCCCCCATGTGACACGATTGAAATCTCGTGATTGTGGAGTCGGTTGCTGACTTTATGGGACGATGAGTCCATGTAGCGCTGAGTTGAACATGTGTGAGTAAATGTTTCGAAACTCATGAATTTAACGTGTCTGCTGAGACGAGGTATCATCATAACCTAAGACGAGAAAAACTGTGTTGCTAAATTGTTGAATATTGATAGTTGAACCAATATTCTTTGATTTGAGCAAATATTGCTAGTCTGAGCGAATATTGCTAATTGAGTAAATATTTCCGGCTCGAGCGAATATTGCTAGTTCGAGCAAATATTGCTAGTTTGAACAAATATTGTTCTTTTGATGAATTGTTGGTAGATGGACCAAATAAAATATTAATTTAAGTTACTGACTGCTGAGTCGAGCAAAATAAATACGAATGTTAATCATGGAATCAACATAAAATTATCAGAGTGTTCGAATCAGAATCACGTTTCTGCAGAGTTCTGGATTCAAAACCCTAATTTTACCGAGATGATGATTTACTGCAAATCACATAGGACCGTCTACATGGGATGACGGGTTCACCATATAACGCCCAAATGCTCGAATGAGCAAAAATACCAAAGTCTCTTGAGGACCAGTTGGTGAAAGAATGATTAAATGTTGATTTAATCATTTACTGAAATAATGCTCGTGCGAGCGACAAGTCATAAAACCTGATGTATAAAATATGAGGTACCGACCAAGAGGTCATGAGAACGGCTCTTGGTGGTCGTGGGACCAGTAGATGGTCGTTTGAGTGAACTTCCAATTGTTTGGAAAGAATTCGAACCTAATATGGGCAACTGAGCAAATTAGGTTAAAATCATTAAAACATGCGGGACCAGCTGTTTGCAAGCCTTAGGGTCACCCTTGGTCGGTCAAGGGGATGTTCCCGTGTCACCATGGTGTCCGTGCTTCAGTCCTGAGAATTTTGATATTTTCTGGTGCACGTTTGAGCAACATTTGGAGAAAATATGAAAAATCCATGGTTTTGTTGAAACTGGGAAAAATACATGAGATGATGAAAATAATAATTAAACAAGGAATCACAAGGTGTGGGACCGGCCATGCTAGGGCATGTCCGGCCGGCTGACACGCGGTCCCACATGCTTTTCCCAATTTTATGTGATTTTATGTATTTTTCTCTGATTTAAGGGAAATTCCATGTAACTGGAGAGTTTGGCGAAATTAGGGAACTTCCATAAGATGAGAGACATAAATTAAAATATAAAATAGGGAATGGGAGTGTGGGACTGGCAATGGCCGTGGCATGGTCGGCCGGCCGATGGGCGCGAGTCCCAAGGCACTCTTCCCAATTTTATGTAATTTTGATGATTTTAGATAATTTTCATAAAATCAAAGGGATTTGTTGAAAATCAAGATATTTTGTTGAAATCAGGGAGTTTTCATGAAATTAGGAAACAAAACACCAAATAATAATAAAATAATGGTCGTGTGGGACCGGCTAGAGCCCGATCCCACAAGTTTTCCTAATTTTGTAATATTTTCCATGATTTTAGAGAAAATACATGAAATTAGGTAATTTTAGGGAAAATTCATAAAATCAAGGAATTTTCATAATTTGAGAACGAATAATAAAATAATGGGACATGAGGTGTGGGACCGGCCACGGCCAAGGCATGACCGGCCGGCCGGCGGTCCCGCGACACCTTTCCCTAATTTTATTATTTTTGATAAAATCATGTGATTTAGATAAAAAATACATGAAATTAGGTAATTTTCATGATTTTAGGAAAAATTCATAAAATCAAGGAATTTTCATAATTTGAGAAAAATAATAAAATAATGGGACGTGAGGTGTGGGGCCGGCCATGGCCAAGACATGGTCGGCTGGTGCTCGGTCCCACGGCACCTTTCCCTAATTTTATTATTTTTGATAAAATCGTGTGATTTAGATAATTCTTTTGAAATAAAGGAAATTTGCTCGAACAAGAGGATTTTCATGAGATCGTGAAGATAGTAAAAATATGATAAAATATAAAATTGGGCGCGGGACTATTCACGGTATGACTGGCCGGCTGGTGAGCCTAGTCCCCTGGCGCTTTTACTTAATATTTTATTATTATTATTTTTCCTTCCTATTTTGCATAGGTTCCTCGTTCGTTCGTATTTTTGAAATGCTCGTTCGTGCATTCAAAATGCTGGTCTGTGCATTATCCTCTAATTACACTTGCACCATTTTTGTCTGGGATTATTCGATGCTCAGATGCCTGTTTCGTTGAATATTTATTACTAACCTGTGGAATTCTGCTGGGAAGAACCACAGATTGAAGTAACGAAACATAACGAGGAATCGTAGAATATTGCTGGATATTCAGGCGATTGATTGACGACTCGTAGAATATTGCTGGATATTCAGGCGATGGCTAGTAGAATATTGCTGGATATTCAGACGATTTAAGATAATTAATTGCTGGCTCTATACTAGAAGGGCTTCCTGTCTAGGAGCATTAATTATCTGAGGGTTGAGCAATATGAACTTGCTGAAGTGTCATATTACTCTTGCATAGTCGGGGAAAACTTGGTTACATCCCGAAGACGTTGTCGCTCTATACTAGCAGACATGCTGTCTAGGAGCCGCCCAATCTTTCGATTCTATACAGTATGAGATGTGTCGTGGCCTCAGCTGAGAGACTACACATCTACATCTTCTCTGAGATACTTTCTCCATCATAGGTGGCATGAGATTTCATGAATAGATACATGAGTATCGATGCTCATCCTATTTCCGGATCCGGAGTAATTACTGAAATTGCTCAGTATTCATGAGATGTACCGTGGCCTCGGCTGAGAGACTACACATCTACATGTACTATGAAAGACAGCCTTCCCTGTCAGAGATTTTAT
The DNA here is from genome assembly GCF_003573695.1 of Papaver somniferum. Lineage (NCBI taxonomy): Eukaryota > Viridiplantae > Streptophyta > Magnoliopsida > Ranunculales > Papaveraceae > Papaver > Papaver somniferum. The sequence continues at coordinate 127,452,965 of NC_039358.1, read as the reverse complement.
AGCATGAGATTTCATGATTTGATGAGAGACATGAGCCTCAATACTCATCCGGTTGCCGAATCTGGAGTATAGTTTTACAATTCTACCCTTTATCGAAAATCCACCATCTACAATTATGAAACAGAGATACAACTCTTGGATATATTTCCATTCATTGAGTCTGACTGTCTAGTTGATTCTCTTGGAATTATATTGGAGTTTGTCCATACAGATTGCCTAAACGAAATATTGGGTGAGGTTGTTAGACCCCGCTTTTTCATCTTCTGTTAGTCCAGGAACAGTATAATTCCCTGAAAAAGAAAAACTTTTTTTAGTGAGTAAGTCTGCTCATGTGGTATTACCTAGGACGGAGAAATTTACTCCTAAGGAAATATCTGCTAAGAAACGTTTACGTAACTTGTAGATATCCGAAAAGGCTATGAGTCAAAACCTGGAATTTCCAAAAGTTTCTCATCCAAGAATTTGTTCATTCTGAGGGAAAAAGAATCATAACATTCTACATTGCTTTGCTAGAAAGAAACAAATTACTATTATTCGAAATTTTCTTCTCTTTGCAGTTAACGAAGTAAATAGTCTGACGGCAGCTACAATGGAATTTATTCCTGCAGAAACCCATATTCCTTATAAAAATGGTTATAGGGGTAACTCCTCTCAAAAACTCTATAGGAACAGTGACTTTCATAATGTTGTGTCTTACAACAACTTTGATGCCCGTGTTCCCATTGATAATGAGGGTATGTCTAGCAGACCTAAGTTCTTAAGATGGGATTCAAATGATTTTTATGTTCTAAAGCGGGTCTCAAGAGGTGCTAGACTTCATTCTCAAAAAAATCCTTCTGAAGTATGTACAAAAGAGAGGAAGCTCTCAGACTACTCTTTAGCAAGAGTATCATTGCTTGAACCTCCTGAAAAAGGCGTAGCAGAAGAAAGGAAAGTAAGTCAAAACGCAAACACACGGAAGGTACTCACGACGTTTCCCTCAATATAAGTAGTGAGATCATGTCTCACTCTATTACCTAGTCTCGTTAATTGGATCCTTGCAACTGACTTGAGAGTTGCAAGGATGACATGTGAGGGGTACTCAAGTTTTACTAGTGACTACTTCTGTTTGTGTGTTTCATATATATATATATATATATATATATATATATATATATATATCTTATTGTGAGTTTTACTCCATTTTGATATTATTTGTTCTTTATCATGTGAACGTTGAGTCATATCTTGATTCCAAGTAACTGATGAACAATATTGGTTTTTCAAGAGCTCTAATTTGGAGTCCTTCTCTTGAAACTTCTAATTATCGAGCTATGAAGACAAATGTGATGGCTAAAAGAGAATGTGATGTATCTTTTCTCTAGTTTTTTGATTGACCCGTTAACTCTTCTTAAGAACGGTCCACGAACGTCCGTATACCCATGTCACAATGAGGTTATATAGGGTTTCTATAAAAAGGGATTTCTATTATTTCTCTTCTCACACGATCATTTAGTTATTCGTCTATCTCCCTATATCTATTTTTTTTTTGAGAACTCAACATGATCTCATGAAGTGATTGTTCTTGATATGGAAGAAGATGTCAAAGGTTGTAGCTCGTTTCAAGAATTTATTTTGAGAAAGATGACTGCAATAAAAGAGCACAACTCTTGGATTGCTGAGTCTGTCAAGGATTTAATTCATTCTCAGAATGACCCAAAGGTTGAGTTTGCAAATCCACAATTGCAAATAAATCATCTTATTGATGGCCAGACCAAAATCCTTGAAAAGCAAAAGGTCTTGATACGAAACCAGAAGAAGCTTATTTCTGAATGCACCAAATCCAGACAACTTGCTCGTGTTGTTAATTGGAAGTTTAATGTTCAAACTCATGAACATGGAGTCTCCACGGTCAAGAGAGTCAAGGACATCAACGAAACTTTTTATGATGGAGTTATTGAGAGGTATGGAGAAATCAAAGAAGTCTAAACTTTTATTTTCTAGGAAACTTCTTGAGAGAATTTATTCTTGTGTTCGAGAAGGATAACTAGGGTTTGGTATAGCTATTTCCAACATCTTTCATCTTGCATGTTTTTAGATTTTTTTATTTTAAATTCTAAGTTTTTGGAAGATGAACTTGTAGTATTTAATCTTATTGGTTTTATATATTGCAAATGTATTATGAGATATGTGCCTTTCTGTTTTGTGTATTGTGATATTATCTCATAAATGCTCAAAAGTTAAGTCTATTATGTCTTTATACATATATTGATAAAAGATAGAATGAACTTTTTGAGATATTTCGCAGTATTGATCTTTCCCTGATCCATTTTATATGAAAGTACTGTATTTACTCTGTAAGTTTTCTTATGTTGAGTTATTCCGGTTAGATTAATCAAAAATATTTTCTTATGATTAGTCTACTCGATGTTTACTGGATACAAATCCATGTGATTTGTTAATGTCCAAAGAAATCATTCTTTTCTCAGAAAAGTAAGGTCGCTCATGTTGTTCTCTTGGGAATGACATCAAACGAGGGAGAGTTCTTAAATGAAATTGTGCTTAATTGCTATATATTTGTGGGGAGAGCGGTTGTGGAATTTGTAGGGGTTAACTTGTATCTTAATAAACTCCTTGATCAATACACTAAGTTTCGACTATGTGAAATCCTCTAAACAAAAGTTGATATGCTTCTTTAGTCATGAATTATCTTTTGAGAATTAATAACGATCCCATAGTTTTTGTGCCTTTTCCAATTTATATTAACAAAAAGGGGGAGAATTATTTAGTAGTTCACACTACATACATATGGTTTACGGATCATTATGTAAGGCGGAGTGGATTCTGATATATAGGTTTTATCTATTGTGCAAAAGATGGAAGTGTTGACTAAGGGGGAGTGATACATATCACCGCAGTATTATTTCAAAGTTATAATACAATTGAACTTTGATTAACGTAATAATACTATGACAGTGAATAAAAATGATTGAGAACATCTGTTTTCTTATTGTTATTTCCACGGATCTTCAACAACAATGATGCTGAGTTGAACACATTCAGGATCGATGGAGAACTTGAAGTTACGAAGAATTCAGGGAAGTTGAAGAGCCAAGGAAATCAAGCATGATGGATCAGAAGATGCAAATTTTATTTATTTTGTAATTCATATATGTTGATAGTTTTGTCAATAAAATTGACAAAGGGGGAGATTGTTAGAGCATTACTCGGTCGAACTCGCAAGTGTTGCTATCTCAAGCTTGTTTTTCAAGTTTAGTTGATCAAAACTATATCTTGATTTCTAGTCTACTTATAGCTATGTCTCGGATTAGAATAGAAGTGTGTAGTTGAGCATTAGACTTCACGACGTTCACCATTTAAAGAAGAAGATCTACTTGGAGGAACTTCGACGATAAAAGGTATGTGGAGACTAAAACTTATCTATCACTTAGAAGTCTATTCAATTCTATCTATTAATGAGACTAAGTCGTATAGATACATAGACTTTATGTTATACACATTTGAAATTTTGAGTCGAGTTTATCTCGTTTATATAATACTAAAAATATGAGTATAAAGCTTAGAATGCTTCATCATCTACTTGACAACTTTAGTTGTAAATAATTTATTTGTTGAGAACGAAATATTAAGTTAAGATGATCATTTGAAAATTACCTTGAACATCTTACATGATCTGTGTAAGACAATCATTTGATGTTAACTCAGGATGTTACGTATTGATCAAATAATCATTTTAAAATTACTTGAAGATAGTGCTATGTGTAAGATTACCATTGTCGTCTTTGAAGGATGTTTCAAATCGATTAACGAGAGTTTTAGAACTACTACCAATGTTTGGATACAACACATTATGCGAACTGTGAAGTGCTAGTTCGGATCCGAAACTCTTGTTTGTGAACTGTGTTTGCGAACGAGTTTATCTGTATTGGGTCCGGAACTGTGGTTTGTGAACAATGCTTGCGAATAGAAAAACTAGGTAAGGTTCGTAATGGTAGTTCTCGAACTCAGTTTGCGAACTCAGTGGTTCAAATGACGAGGGTACCCAAATACACCACAATCTTTTGTTTATCAACCTATAAGTCCTCTTACGAATGTGATCGTCTATGGAAAAAGTCGAGACAGTACGACAATTCGGTTCACACTTCGAGTGATCGTCTATGGATACGAGATCGAGACAATGCAACAACAAGATCACTTGTGTGATTGACTATGGATACAAGATCGAGACAATATGATAACAAAGTGTGTACTTGATAATAGGTTCGGTAATAACCGAAACTCTATAGGATCACTATCAAGTATTACAGATTTAACGCAAAGTGCAATTTACTTTAATTATAATGCGGAAAAGTAAAGTAAATGGCACAATAAGATTTTGTTAACGAGGAAACCGCAAATGCAGAAAAACCCCGGGACCTAGTTCAGTTTTGAATACTCTTAGAATTAGGCCGCTATACAAAATCTAATACCAACTTCGTATAGTTGAGACCAAGAAGACTACCCCTAGCTACTTAGTTTGCTCAGTATCCCTGCACCTTCGACTTCTAGAGTCACGCATGTGAATATCAAGTCCTTTGGATCATATTCCAAACAACAAATAAAGAATCTGTTTGGTAACCACTCTAATCAATCTTGCTAGAAGATAAGATGAGTTTTTGACAAATTCTCTTATGTTTAATCTAATAAACTCCTTTGTATGGTTAGATGAATCTATAAAATAACTACCGAAATAGTCAAGTCTAGATTAACACTCAATCAATATAGATCTCAAAGAGAAATATAGAGAAACCGGATCTCACGCAACTAATTAATCAGATCTATCAAAGATAAATCGATTCTAGTTGTATCCCATCCGATCAAGGTTTGTGCACTAAATCCACAAGATACGAAAACTAATAAGAATTCTTATTCGTCTTCAAATCTTCTATTGCCTTCAAATATATACACAACACCACTTGAATCTCTTGTGATCAATCACACACAGAACGGAGTTTGTTAACAATGGATTATCACAAGATGTCTTGAGATCCAAAAACAGTTTTAAAGATCTCGTCGATACTTTGATCTAGTCAGTGAATCTTATATCAGAAGAGAAGATTCTCAAGACTAAATAAACTAGGTGCAATCAAAGTTTCAACAGCCGTTAGTCAATCAAATCAAATCGAAAACTAATAACAGTGCAATTATTTAGTTTCCCACCAATGGTACTCGTAGAGCTTCTTGATCCCACAAAAGTCTTTAAACGAGCGGTTGTAAGAGATTTCACCTTATTAGGATACTTTCCTCTCCGATTAGACGGCTCCACCAGTAACAACAAGAATTGAAGTTTTCCTGGCTCTTAAGATAGTTTTGCTAGAAATCCAAACTTAAGTATTTATAGACCAAGGATGTTTGGACACCAAGGAATTTCCAAAACCGAAGATATTCTCAAGATATGCAATGAATGCCCAAATTTGGTTTTCCTAATTCCAACAAATGTTGGTCCAATAATTCTGAAATCTTTCATAGAAAATCTCCAATTAGTAAATGCACATTACTAATTTTTATACTCTAGAGCTCTGCATTAATTGCTGGTAATTAAAGCATATAAAACCAAAAACATTAATTAAAAGATTTTTAATTTATTTCGGCACAGGATAACCTAGAGTACCAAGGAATATCTTTGAACAATAAATGATAAGAGTTACTGCTCGTGTTCAAAGTATATTGATATCTTTTCACTGCATATCCTTATTTCATGTTTACATGGATTTGCTTCTTGGAATTGGTTCCACCACACTTCCAAACAAGTTTAGAATTGGTTCTACCAGTCTTCCAAGACTACTATTTGATCGGTCAAACCAAGTCACAATGGTTAGTTGTGATCGGTCCTACCAAGTCACATACATGGGTTCAGATAAGTTATACCAATCACTAGGATTGGTTCTACATAAACATGGTATCTACTTGTGATCGGTCACTAGGATCGGTTACACTAATTACAAAGATCAGTCACACACACTTATGATCGGTCACACCAATTACCATGATCAGTCATACCAATTACAAGGATCGATCATTCCTTCTCATGGTGATTACTAAGGATCGTTTACAACAATTACCAGGACCGGTTGATGTAGTTTTTCAAGTGGTAAATAAAGTTCGTTCAACTCAGACTTGTGTAGACTCGATTCTAGACTTAAATGTTAATTCTAATAAATATATACAAAAAGATGATAGCGAAGTTGGGAGAAACTGGGACTTAGGATTCCACCAAACTCATAACATAAGGTTCAAATATTAATTCTTTTAACAATTATATCTTAATAAAGGCATAGACTCTTATTTTTGCCAATGAAGATTCTCAAAACATTAGTGTTGATGATGGTTTTTGCTTAGGGTTAAAATCGTAAAACCGCACATCTGACATGACGTCACTACGACCACTAGCGCATTTATTGGACCCTTTAATATGTCTGCGAGAAAATTACCAGGGTACCTTTTTTTAATGCTAATTAGGGTTTCGATAGGCCAAAACCCTAATTCTCACACCACCGTGCCAATGGAAAACCATGCCAGCCACGTCTCCGCGCCAAGGCATGCCAACCATGCTAGCCTCACCACATGTGCCAATGGCATGTCGTGCCAGCCACATCTCCACGCCAAGGCATGCCAACCATGCCAGCCGCACCACATGTGCCAATGGCATGCAGTGCCAACCACATCTCCGCGCCAAGGCATGCCAACCATGCCAACCGAACCACCGTGCCAATGGAAAACCATCCAGCCACGTCTCCGCGCCAAGGCATGCCAACCATGCCATCCGGACCACATGTTCCAATGGCATGCCGTGCCAGACACATCTCCTCGCCAAGGCATGCCAACCATGCCAGCCGCACCACATGTGCCAATGGCAAACCATGCCAGCCACGTCTCCGCTCCAAGGCATGCCAACCGTGCCACATGTGCCAATGGCATGTCGTGCCAGCCGCGTCTCCGCGCCGAGGCATGCCGACCATGCCTTCGGTCCCAACATTCCAAAGCCGTGCACGACACTGGCTGCCAAAACGAAGGGTTGTAATAACCAACGATTGCCCTTCCTTTTGAGATGCAGATCTCGACCTTCCAATTTCGCCACCTAACGCATGGCAACTTGCGGCCCAAAGCCAAACATTACGGTTTATGCAAATCCTAATTTCGGCCGCGCCTAACACATGCCAAAGCCATGCACGACGCTGGCTGCCAAAACGAAGGGTTGCGACAATCAACGGCTACCCTTCCATCTGAGATGCAGATCTCGGCCATCCAAGTTCTCCACCAAGCGACTGGCAGCTTCTATCCCAATGCCAAAACTACACGGTTTGTACCAAACCCTAATTTTTGGCCGCGCCTAAAGCGTGCACGAGCATGCCGACCATGCCGCTGGCTACCAACATCCCTCTTGAATTCTTCCTGAGTTTTACTTTCGGGATGTTTTCACTTCCCGAACGATCTCAAAACCTAAATATTCTTGCGTAGGGAGATAGGAAATTCTTTTCCGTACAGAATGGAGGGGTGTAGAATCAAAATCCGAGTCCGTACGAGAATTCTACAGCGATTCTAGTAAAAGGAGCTAATTAGGGTTGCAGCATACCAAACCCTAATTTAGACCAAGCCGCAAGCGCTTCCCTTCCAAGATGTAAGCGCTTCCCGTTTCCCTTCCAAGCCAAACGAAGGGTTGAAACAATCAACGACTACCCTTCATTCTGAGATGCAAATCTCAGCCGTACAAGTTCGCCATCAAACGCGTGGCAACTTCTAGCCCAACGCCAAAACTACACGGTTTGTACCAAACCCTAATTTTTGGTCGCGCCTATAATATGCACGAGCATGCCAACCATACCACCATGTTGGTGGTCTCCAAACGAAAGGTAGCCACGATCAACGACTATCCTTCCTCCTGAGATGCAAGATCTCAGTCGTGCAAGTTCGCCACCAAACTTGTGGAAACTTTTGGTCACGACACCAACTTGGCTACGATGCCCATTCTTTGGTCACGACACCAAACCCCAATTTTGGTCGTGCTTAACACATGCCAAATCCATGCACGACGCTGGCTGCCAAAACGAAGGGTTGCAATAATCAACGACTGCCCTTCCATCGAAGAGGCAGATCTTAGCCGTCCAATGTCACCAGCTAACGCGTGGCAACCTTTGCCCGCGCCCAAACTGTGCCAAAACCCTAGTTCTTGGCCGCGCCTAAACTATGCCAAAATCTTAGCTTGGCCACGCCTAACCATGTCAAAGCCATGTCGGCCATGCTTTCATGTCGCTGGCTACCAAACGAAGGGTTGCAACAATCAACGGCTACCCTTCCTCTCAAGATGCAAAATCTCGACCGTCGAGGGTCACCACCGAGCCGGCAAGTCTCCCAAGATCAACTTGCCAAACAACCGCAACATGCTACACGTTTTACACGAAAACACTCGAGACATCAACACATGTCACAAACTGGGGGATGCTCATTAAGATTTTGGTTTGGCGGTTTACAACGTGCCCGTTACAAGAAAGTGTCATAAGAATGAGTCGGTTAGTAAATACAAGGAGTAATGGGGAAACATTTCTTTCATTATGGAACATCAATTCCAGGCGTTACCCGTTACCACCTCCTTCCACTTTACTCTGCCGTTTCCATTTCTTACAGGACCAGAGTACGTTTTGTTACGACTTGTATAAATAGGTCTTACCTATTTCCACCAAAGAACAAGTTTTGGTCAGGAGCATACAACACTCAGAAATCACCTGATAGCATTCCCATCTGTTAGCTTTCACTTTCTGATACAAGTCAAACAACTACTCTTCCAGAATCAACTATTCTGGTCTCAACACTCTCTTCGCTTCCCTCCCCAAAACCAACCCTTCTCCTTCACTTTGTGACCGAAGCAAGTCTGGAACGACCATTTCTTGGTTTAGGCCGGATTTGTACAGATTGATCTCTCGAATATAAAGTACTCCCTTGCAGTACATTGTTTAGGATTTAGACTCGTTTCTCACCCACTCACGCGAAATTACCGAAATCAGCCGAGACCGTTTTCACCCTCAAACAATTGGCGACCACAGTGGGAGATTGGTCTTTCAATTATAATGTCAATTTTCAATCCTCAATCTCATACTTCGACCCATCAGGACGGTAGAGGAAAACGATCCGCTCAGGGATCGACGACTCAGCTACCAGAAGGCCCGATACGATCCGCTTAGGGATCGACGACTTAGTTAACAGACGACCCGATTACCAGTCATGACACGACAAGGGGCGACTGCGGACTTCCCGGAGGTTAAAAGCAAACGATCCGCCCAGGGATCGACGACTCGATTATCAAGTGACTCAGGGACGACTGGGGACTTTCCACAATCGCGGTGCTTCTCACAAAACTCGGTCTTGCACCTGACCCATTTTTCGTTAGCATATCCAAAAAACGAGTAAGTCATGCCTAGACAAAATACATGGTTTACTATTTCAAGTTTTCACGGGAATGATAAAACCGATAGCCATGTTATGTTTCATCCCATGTCATCTACCGACACGCAACGTTCACGGTTCCATATCTTCCCTGGGATGTTTGTGCCACTTACAATCATAACCAAAAACGACATCATCCTAAAAAAGTTCATCCCGAATAATAATCCAAAACCCTCATAGGTAACACTTATCTTTCAACCCAAAAATCCAGAAAATCAAAACCATAAGCCAGGTGTTTCATTTGCCTTTCAAAAAGAAAAAGAAAAAAAGAACGAAACAGAAGAATTTCAGAAGACATAAGTGCATTCAAAGGAAGCCATTCAACGGTGTTTTGCTCTTCTCGAAGAAGGCGTCCTTCGTCATTTAGAGGACCGCCTGTTTCAGCTCCAACTCTTTGGACAACCTTTCGACCTTCGCTTCTTTTTGTTTGACCACGTCCGCAGAAGGACCTTCGGTCACCTTGGCCTGTAACTTTTGGATCTCAGAGAAGCCGTAACACCCAGTTCTTCGTGGAATCAGTCACCTACCCGTACGTACGTACTTTGCATAATAACGATTACCAGTCACTATTCATGAGGTAGTCGACGCTACTACGGTGATATTCGAAGAGAAGAACAATATTTCTACAGATTTATGGAAGGCATGTCTATGGCTAGGGTTTACACCAACACAAGAAAAACAAGAAAACAAATTGAAAGAGAAATGTTGGAGTACATACCTGGAATATGCTTTCCCACCTTATTGCTACCGCGCCATGCCAAACCCACGTCGTGCTTAGCCAGCGCCTACGCCAGGCCAGCACCCACGCCAAACCAGCACCGTGCCAAGCCAGCGCCTTGCTGATTATATTTTTGAATGATGTTGTAGTAATGAGGTTCAAACTCTCGGACTTGTGAAGATTAAATTTAAAGATTTAATAAAATTATATACAAAAATATTAACAAAGTGGGCGAGAGGTAAGGCTGTTCATGGTCAGTTTTGGTTCGGTTTCTATCCAAACCAAAACCGAAACCAATACTATTGGTTTCTAAAAATCTAAACCAAACCAATCCATTAACCATTGGTTCGGTTTCCAAATGGTTCCAGTTGGTTTCGGTTTGTCCCAGTGGTTTTTGGTTAACCAATAATTATGTAAAACCAAAAAAAACACACAAATTTACAGATATAAAAATCATAGTTGCCGATAGTACTGGTTTACACAAATTTACAGACAAAAAAAATAAAAAAAATATCAAGAATAGTTTAAGCTTAATCTAATTCTAGAGATCAAAAGAAGATATATAATATATCTTTATTTAGTTATTGACAAATAAAAAAAAAAGACGGGAAGAAAAAAGTCGAGTAGCAGCGGCTGTAGTTGGCGGTGGAGAAGGGAGGCGACTTAGAGAAGGAGAAAGAGAAAGAGGGAGAGTATCATAATGAAATATTAGATTTAGGGTTTCTATTTATCCTCTAAATCAATGGGTAGAATCTAATACTTGTAAATCAACGGTAGAAATTAAGTTTATAAATTAATCGGTTTTCCAATGGTTTTTGGTTCGGTTTTAGAGGTCAAACCAAACCAAAAGCAACACTATCGGTTTTTCACTTTCTACACCGTAACCAATCCATTAGGAAATGGTTCGGTTTGGTTTCTTTCTAATTGGTCTGGTTTGGTCCGGTTCCAGCAGAAAACCGAAACCATGTTCAGCCCTAGCGAGAGGTAACCAAGACACTAGATTCCACTATGACGCCAAATTGAATGATACATATTTCAAAACTCTAATTATCTTTTAAGAATCTTATTTCTTAATTCACAAATAATCTGGAAAATTCTAAAAAATTAATTGTATCCCTTAAGCATAGATTATCTAAACAAAGCATAACCTATCTAATTGGATCACAACTAATGAAGAATTTTTTTGCAAACAATTAAAAACTCTGCAAAAGCAGTGATTGAGTGAATTATAAATTATAAATTAGAGATAATAAATAATTACCAATTATTCATGCGTAAATAGCTTCCTCATTTCCTTGGTTGTGGGAGAAATTAGCCTCTCATCATGTTGGAAAACCTCTCAAAGAATTTCATTGATGCTCAAAGATGGGTTTACAAATGATAAAAAGGGAGAAATAATTCAAAACCGGGTTTGTAACAATTATATTTGTTACAAACCAGAGAACTACGACCCTCGGCTGTCACTGTAACAAATAAGACTGTCCAGCGACAGTCGCTGAAACATGCAAAATAAGACCCTCGCCTCTGTGTCGCTGACACTGTTAAAAAACGACTGTCTCTGCAGGTCCGTTCTTCGTGTTCTTCATGTTCATCATCATCAGCAGCAGCAGAAACCGAGTTTGGGAAAACTCGAATTTCTTCTTCTCTGGCTCTCCTCAGCCCTCCAGACTCTCGACATCCCTTCTATGATACCTCAAGACCCTTGTTATACACCTACAGCACAAGAAATCTCCTCCATAACTCGAGATAATCCTCTCTTTACTCGGGTGATAAAAAATATTTTCGGGAAGATTTTCTTCCCTGTTTTATGATTTTCACGCGTTCTCAGCTGTGTTTCTTTCCTTTTACACCTTCTTCACGCTCCAGAATATTGATTAAGTCTTCCAATCACGAGCAATACACGTTTAAACTCGTGTAAGTTTGTGTTTATCCTCCAACTCACTGTTTGGATTAAACCAAGTTATCCAGCCAAAATTGATCGAAACAAACACCGATACCAGCTTTTCTATGACATATCACATCTACCCATGAAGTTTCAGCGATTGAATCGCACAAAAACTCCTCCAAAATCCGATCGAAAAATCTGCATGTGAAAAGAAATATTTTCCCGCCAAAATATTTTTTTGAATTTGTGAAGAAGGTCACCCCTTATCCAGTGGTCGCCCCTTATCCGTTGCTGGAGTCCGAATAACACATGTCCTTTGGGCTGCCTTAAGTAATTTTTCTGGGGTGTTTCCAGCATTTTTTCTGCGTTCCTCCGACGCATTTCTGGGGTGTTTTTAGTCTCTATCCTGGGGTGTAAAACATCACTTTTCGAGCCAATTTCGCCGCAAGAGCTTATTTTTTCAAAAACATTTACAAAAACATAAAATAACACAATAAGTATTTAATCGAGTCTAACAATACAGAACATTGAGGACAAATTAGACACAAAAATGTGTCTATCAAATACCCCCAAACTTATTATTTGTTAGTCCTCGAACAAAACTAATAAAAAATAAAATCGAGTTAATCTCGGGAGGGTTTACCAGAGGTGTACCCACAAAACCATTACTTCTAATTGGTCACAAGTATCCAAAGAGCTATGAGGACATACATATTATCAACCTATCTCCAAGTAACTAGAATGCCAGAGAAATTAAAGGTGTCAGCTCTAAAGCTGACTGAAGAAAAGGGGAGACACATCCGCAACACTACTAGATAAAGAGATATCCACTACACAGTTGGATAAACATTGTAAGATGCGTCCGCTGCTTTACAGCTGGATAAGATTAGGAGAGAGATAAAGATGAGAGGGACATCTGCTACACAGCTGGACTAATTACGTGTGATGAGTTAAACCAGTGCTAGAAAGATCTTGTGCCATATTGAAAGCGGACTAACAAAGCAACCAAATGTATCTTTCTTCGACTCTCTCATAGTGCTCAGTAGAAACAACGTCTTCTTCGGTCTTCAACTGTTGATGATAAACTATCGAACCTCATAGAACCTTGACAATTAACTCTTCTCTTCGATTTCTTCCTTGACTTATAAATTTCTACTTCCCTTTGGCCTTATTGAACAAAACGTAACGATGATTTTTTCATTTTTCATTTTTTCATTTGTTTTTTTTTTTTTTTTTTTTTTTTTTTTTTTTTTTTTTTGGAAACAAAAATTACAAGACAACAATTTACATGGCCATGAGAGAATGACTTTCAAAACTTGGATCTTCGCAACTTGTGATGTCTTGGTATCATGGATTCTAACAACTTATATCATTTTCTCTTATAACTTCAACTTTGATTTTGAATTATTCTTTTCTATTGTTTCTTCTAAACCTAAAACGTCTTCAACTTTCTTCATAGATTTTGATGTCGCTCCGCTTGTTGATGATGATAAGTTTCTACTGAGAGAGAGTCGCAATCCAGTAACTAAGACTACATTGTGAGGTTGCTTTGTCTTTCTGGCATTTCCTGACCTATTTTCCTTTCCATCATGTATGGTTAGGTCCATCACGGTTACCCTCTAAAAGGAACAAGTTCTCTCCTGAATTTCAAGGATCTCAATGTCTTTTTCTCTAATGTCTCAAAAGGTTGTTATCCCTAACATTCCAATTTCTATCTTTTTGGTGAGAAACAGTATGTAAACTTAGCTAACCGGACACCATGTGACGCTAGAAGTTTCAAAAGTGCAACTAAAAAGTTCTTCCCCACCCCAAACTTAAATCTAACATTGTCCTCGATGTTCTAAAGATAAAATTAAAAGCATGAACAAGGAGAAACTGTTACCACTTGAAGAAAAAGAGTTAAGGAAAGATATTACCATGTTGCATGAGCATGGGTTACCTCCCAAGAAGTGCTAAGTTTAAAGTCTTCAGCCAGACTTAGGAAAGGATTAGTCAACTCGAACCGTATAACAGTAGCCGGAATAACTGTGGGTCTTCAAAACCAAATAGAGCTGACCAAAGAAAACTTCAGTAAACCAAGAAAATGAACAAGACTAGGATTCCCTTACCTAGTTTGCTGATTAAGAAAACTACATCTAATTGTGGTTCAGGTTCAGGTTCTATAAAAGGGTCTAAATATATTTCTTTAGGAGGAAACTCCTCAAAAGTGAGATCCGAATTATTAGGTCCTAGAGTCCGTAAAAACTCAAATAAAAATTTAGAAGCACATAATAATAACCTAAATAATTGAGGAACCTCTAAGTCAATCATTCTTGACTTACAAAATTGACCACAGTGAGGGTAGTAGTCATTCTTAAGAAAATGTGTTGATTCTAATTTCCTAAAGCATTTAGGTTTAGTCTCACAACTAAATATTCGACACATTTGAAAATCAAAAGTTCTCACAATTGGAAGAAAAGTTTTTGGTGGGAAAACAAAGTCAATCTTGGTATCATAGCCCGGGTTAACCACGTCAACCAGAGGATGGTTCTAACAACTGAGCTTCTTTCTGGACATCATTAGGTTCGGGAAAACGTGTATTGAGATAATCTTGTAAGATGGTTGAGGCACAAATGTCAAGTCCTACAGGAGGATACTTTCTAAGAGTTAAAGCACACGGAGAATGATAATCACCCCCAAACTTATATTTTCTGTGTCTCTAGAAAGACTAGTCACAACTTCCCTAATTTGTAGGTCATCAGATTCCTGAAAATGGTCAATTGCTTCTTCTAAGTCTGGTTCATCCTCACTCATCTCTACGAGTTTATCATCTTCTAAGACTAGTGTTTCTAAATCGCTAGATTCTAAAACAGTATTCTCAGGGTAAACTCTTTCCTCTAAATCATTATCGGCTTTGTAAACAGGAAATACTACATCGTCTAAAACAGGGGTATCTGTAGTCAAATCCTCGTCCTTTTGAATGGGTGAATAATTATTAAAATTATTTGGATTTGAACTAGAAATAATATTATCATTAAAGAGCTCATTGGGAGTAACAGATTCCTCATCACTATGCCTATATATTTCAGATTCTTCATCAATACTATCCTCCTCACAGTCCTCATTATAATAACATGAAAATGGTCGAACCTCATCAAAACAAGTAGTGTTACCAATTCTAACCTCGTCATCTTGATTATGTGAATAAAAACTATCCTTATTTTCGAGGGTGGTATTGGGAAAACTACACTGGAAATTAAGACTATCTTGAGAAAGTTTTTCCACAATCCTATTTGTACTCTCAGTAAATTGCTTGAGGGTCTCTTCTAGAGATATCTTAGTTGACCGCTCTACGGACTCTTCTGGGAGAAGAATATTATAAGTCTCTTTCATAAATAACTTCCGTGTTGACTCATTGAAACTCTTGAGAGACTCTTCTAGAGAAATATAAGGATTGTTTTGCTCGTATGACCTGTGGGTATATGGTTAGTAATTGGGCTCACAATGGTATGTACCATAACCTTCAAAAGTTTCGCGTTCCCAATCACTATTCACACTATGGTCATAAAAAGGATAATGTCCAAGCTGCTCAGTAGGATACTCATTGTATTGGCTATTATAATACCAGTTCGACATCCTAACCGCAAGGGAATTCTACACAATCACAAACAAGGCTAACTCGACCAAATCAAACCTATAAAATCTAGCAAACAACAAGCATGATGGCTCCACTTAGATTGTTTCTAGACTAGCTTCTATTCTTTCGAAAAGGAATTCGTTATAATCTGAGCAAACCTCTTTGGAATCAATCCGAGTTTAAGTAAGTTGAATTGAGACGAGGGAAGCTGCGAGGAGCTTTGATACCCAAGGTCTCACCGGTATTATAAGGCGGCGCAGTCACGCATTCAACTCGCAGAAACCATCATGAACTTCAAAGTATGCTCAAAAGAGTAACCAATATTTTTCGAATGACTTTCCTATTAAGCTCGTTACCCTATAGGTCTCGTTCTAGTCAAAATTTTAAGCTTAGGTTCGCGTTTGGTTTCGTTTTTATAAGGCGGGCAAGAAGGAAACGGTGATGAAATCCGAGTCCTTATCTTAATTTGGCCAGGCCTTGCCCTTTACTAGGAAAAACAACCGTATTCAAATGCTCAGCATATATTCACCTTAAGGCATACAATAAACCCGCTGACAGGGTATTCGCGGGTGTTTCTAAAGCTTACCTCCCGTACCAGACGGGCGCAGAACCGTTGAAGTCGACTCGGGCCACGACTCCTATGTCATGTGCGAACCCGAGGGGCCGAGACGATATTGTAATCGTCGTCATTCCCTGCAAACAGTTTTATATTTAATGTACCCTTCCTTAGGGTTTAAAAATAAATAAATAATTGTCCAAGTCCAAAGTCCAAATAAAGTGCAAAAGAAAAGAAATAAAAAAATAAAATAATAATAATTACAAAAAATGGAAGGTCTCTAAAAAAATAAAATAAATTCTCTTTCTTTTTTTTTAATTTTTCTTTCGCTCTTTTTTTTTTTTGCTTTGTCTTTTTCCTTCTCTTTTGGCTTTAAGCTTTGATTCCAAGTCTTTAGTATCCAACTTCAAACATGTAATACAAAGACACACCCAAAGAAACGTAAAAAGAACAAATGAAATAAAATAAAAAAACCTAAAAATTCTACCTAAGCACAAATCCGCGTCGGCGGCACCAAAATGATTATATTTTTGAATGATGTTGTAGTAATGAGGTTCAAACTCTCGGACTTCTGAAGATTAAATTTAAAGATTTAATAAAATTATATACAAAAATATTAACAAAGTGGGCGAGAGGTAACCAAGACACTAGATTCCACTATGGCGCAAAATTGAATGATACATATTTCAAAACTCTAATTATCTTTTAAGACTCTTATTTCTTAATTCACAAATAATCTGGAAAATTCTCAAAAATTAATTGTATCCCCTAAGCATAGATTATCTAAACAAAGCATAACCTATCTAATTGAATCACAACTAATGAAGAATTTTTTTGCAAACAATTAAAAACTCTGCAAAAGCAGTGATTGAATGAATTATAAATTATAAATTAGAGAGAATAAATAATTACCAATTATTCATGCGTAAATAGCTTCCTCATTGCCTTGGTTGTGGGAGAAATTAGCCTCTTATCATGTTGGAAAACCTCTCAAAGAATTTCATTGATGCTCAAAGATGGGTTTACAAATGATAAAAAGGGAGAAATAATTCAAAACCGGGTTTGTAACAATTATATTTGTTACAAACCAGAGAACTACGACCCTCGGCTGTCACTGTAACAAATAAGACTGTCCAGCAACAGTCGCTGAAACTGTAGCAAAATAAGACCCTCGCCTTTGTGTCGCTGACACTGTTAAAAAGCGACTGTCTCTGCAGGTCCGTTCTTCGTGTTCTTCATGTTCATCATCAGCAGAAACCGAGTTTGGGAAAAATCGAATTTCTTTTTCTCTAGCTCTCCTCATCCCCCCAGACTCTCGATACCCCTTCTATGATACCTGAAGACCCTTTTTATACACCTACAACACAAGAAATCTCCTCCATAACTCGAGATAATCCTCTCTTTACTCGGGTGATAACAAATATTTTTGGGAAGATTTTCTTCCTTGTTTTATGATTTTCACGCGTTCTCAGCTGTGTTTCTTTCCTTTTATACCTTCTTCACGCTCCAGAATATTGATTAAGTCTTCCAATCACGAGCAGTACACGTTTAAACTCGTGTAAGTTTGTGTTTATCGTCCAACTCACTGTTTGGATTAAACCAAGTTATCCAGCCAAATTTGATCGAAACAAACACCCATACCAGCTTTTCTATGACATATCACATCTATCCATGAAGTTTCAGCGATTGAATCGCATAAAAACTCCTCCAAAATCCGATCGAAAAATCTGCCTGTGAAAAGAAATATTTTCCCGCCAAAATATTTTTTTGAATTTGTGAAGAAGGTCACCCCTTATCCAGTGGTCGCCCCTTATCCGTTGCTGGAGTCCGAATAACACATGTCCTTTGGGGTGCCTTAAGTAATTTTTCTTGGGTGTTTCCAGCATTTTTTATGGGTTCCTCCGGCGCATTTCTGGGGTGTTCTTAGTCTCTATCCTGGGGTGTAAAACACCACTTTTCGAGCCAATTTCGTCGCAAGAGCTTATTTTTCCAAAAACATCTACAAAAACATAAAATAACACAATAAGTATTTAATCGAGTCTAACAATACAGAACATTGAGGACAAATTAGACACAAAAATGTGTTTATCACTTGCCAAGCCAGCATCCACGCCAGTCCAGCGCCCATTCCGAGCCGATCCAGCTCTAACAACTTGCATCTTTTCAGCGCCAGCAACTTGCATTCATTCAAGCGCTAACAGCTTGCATCTTCCCAGCACCAGCAGCTTGCATCCTTCCAGCGTTGCTCTTGAACGCACAGTGGAAGTGAACCATAAATCCAATCTTATCACAGGTAGAGATCAAGAACGACTTCTTCAAAATCGAGGCAAGGAAAATCAGCAACCCCCCCCCCCTGAGTTCACAAAGACTCTCTTCCTGTCAGGAGATGCATGATTTCTGGGGACTTCGCCCACAAAATCGTGCAGTCTATGATGAAACATTTATGTGAGATTCTATATTTTCCCAAGGCGCAACGTCAAGACATATTTGCAACCCTCAACCGCGTTGCGTCAGGAAAGCAGTTGTTTCCATCCAGGAAGCCGTTCCCAAACCCCCTACCTCTCTTGGAAAGCACGATAGATGGAACTGGGGACTCCTAACCACTTTTCGCTTGAAGGTTGTCCAGTTTGACGGCACACTGATTGACGCAACCTCTCCGCTTCAACTTCCTCCAGCAGTAGCTCCGATTCAACGTCCTCCAGCAGTAGCTCCGCTTCAAAGTTCGCTTCAGCAGCCGCTCCGCTTCAACGTTCGCTCCAGCAGCCGCTTCGCTTCAGCGTTATCTCCATAAGCTGCTCCAGGATCCGAAACAGCGTTTGGCTTCTTAAGTTTCAACATCCTCTCCAAGAGACGAAGCCGCTTCAACGCCGCTTCCTCCTTCCAAGGATCGTACCATGGTCGCCACTCCTTCCTGCAAAGGGTCGTACCACCACGCTCCCCGTGTCAAGGATCATGATCGCAGCCAGCCAATCTTCGTAGTCATGGCCGCCTTTTTATCCATCCTACCAAAACTCATGATCATGGACAGTTTGCTCGCTTACGCATCCAGTCAATCCTTTTATTTCCATGAATGCCCATACAATTCCAACCAACCTACTTTGTTACCACAACAATGTAGTCTCTTCTGATTACATCTGCTACCAAGAACTGTTGCCACTCATTTGTTGATACCAGCCAGAGCTTCACCACAACAACAATCGCTACAAAGATGAAAACATATAAACCATACTTGGGGACTGAGGATATACACGGAATCCCTTCATTGTCAAAGCTCAGAATACACAGTCAACCAAAAAGCCATAGCCACAACAAGGTCATCTACTCTTCAAGGGTGTAGCGCAAGATTATCATCACCTCTCTGTCTAGAAGACGCCTTCAACACTTTACGAGGCCGCGGAGAATCCAAAGCCTGCTCAGAGGAAAACAACTTCAGAAACTAAAGAAAAATGCGACTAGGGACTGCTCATCGCAGTTCATCCCGACGACCATCAAAGACTCATGAGATAACTCCAGAGACGCGGCTGAAACATTTTATTGATGAAACAGAGGGAGCCACGATAAACAACATAAATATGTCATTCCTACTTCCCCGCTATCCATAATATTTCATCCATGTGCATCCCAACGTCACATCCAGAAGAGTACAATAATCTTGTATCAAATCCCGTGGACATGGATTCAAGGCGATGCAATGAAAGTAGGCTACAAATGGGGACTACCATCATGGGACGCCTTAACTCCCCTCAACCTGGTTATTTCTGATTTCAACATCGTCACTGCCGAAGTTTTACGAGTCGCAGGAATTTCTCAACATGAAGCCGTACATGTGCATCGAAGACTCCAAAAGCACGCCACAAAGATATATTCACATATTCGGCCGTGCCATCGGATCTAACAGAAATATAACTGGGGACTGCTCACCGTGTCCCATTCCATACGATAGTCCAAGATTCAGAAGATGGTTCGAAGGATGTCTTTTGGAACAAAGTCCTTGAAGACTTGATAGCAGCACGTCGGTAACGAAACGTATCCCAACTCATCTATTTCATCCAGTGGCTCCAAAAGTTTTCGACCATGCAAGCATTCACAGCACATCATCATCACGATCAGAAGGTCCAGGCACTAAACAACCTAAAGTCGAGGATGGACCGACAATGCAACCACAATCTCCAAGATTATCCTTGACATGATCGTTTCTGAGCATATATTTCATCCATCCATCCCAAGAATGCGATGTAGTTTGGAAAATTTTGGAATCCACTGGAGAGACACTACAGACGAAAGCACGGATCCAGACGAGCAACAAAAAAATAGAAAAGGGTCAATACCTCTTTTCATACGGACGGAGTTTCTAGATTTTTCATAGAATAAAGTTTCCTTCTTGCTCCATGAACGGGAATAGAGGACTCGGCGCGACTATGCTACCCCGGGCCCGCAACATCCCTCCTGAATTCTTCCCGAGTTTCACTGTCGGGCCGTTTTCACCTCCTAAACGAGGTCAAAACCTAAATATTCCCGCGTTGGGAGATATGAAATTCTTTTCCGGTCAGATGGAGGGGCGGACCGTCAAACTCCGAGTTCGTACGAGAATTCTACAACGATTTTAGTAAGGGGCACTATTAGGGTTTCGGCATACCAAACCCTAATTTAGACAAAGTTGTCAGGCGCCATCACTATTATTTGATAACCGAAGTTTCAACGTCATCACCATCGTTTGGTAGCCGAAGTTTCGAAACCAGTTTACACCATTCTGCGGACTGAAGACAGTTTCTCCCATTCCAAGCCGACCAACGCCTGCGGCTTCCATTCCAAGCCGACCAACGCCTGCGGCTCCCATTCCAAGCCGACCAACGCCGGCGGCTCCCATTCCAAGCCAAGCCGACAATCTACATCTCACCACTTCACGGTCTAGCCATCAACACCACAAGCAGAATCTATGCAAGGCCGCCAACACGAGAATCACGAACTCTCCTTACCTCTCGAAAAAGGTTCGCCGAGTCTTCTTAATTATCTTTTCACGACTTGTCATTTCGATTTTATCCTCGCCTATCACCATCTTATGCTTACCTCGCAACAATGCTCCTGTTCCGAGCTAAGCAGGGGACTTAATGTTGATGGTGGTTTTTAGCTTAGTGTTAAAATCGTAAAACCGCACATATGACATGACGTCACTACGACCACTAGCGCATTTATTGGACCCTTTAATATGTCTGCGATAAAATTACCAGGGTACCTTTTTTAATGCTAATTAGGGTTTCGATAGGCTAAAACCTTAATTCTCACACCACCGTGCCAATGGCAAACCATGCCAGCCACGTCTCTGCGCCAAGGCATGCCAACCATGCCAGCCGCACCACATGTGCCAATGGAAAACCACGCCAGCCACGTCTCCGCGCCAAGGCATGCCAACCATGCCAACCGTGCCACATGTGCCAATGACATGCCGTGCCAGCCGCATCTCCACGCCGAGGCATGCCGACCATGCCAACCGTCCCAACATGCCAAAGCCGTGCACGACACTGGATGCCTAAACGAAGGGTTGCAATAATCAACGACTGCCCTTCCTTTTGAGATGCAGATCTAGACCGTCCAAGTTCTCCACCTAACGCATGGCAACTTGCGGCCCAAGGCCAAACATTACGGTTTATGCAAACCCTAATTTCGGCCGCGCCTAACACATGCCAAAGCCATGCACGACGCTGGCTGCCAAAACGAAGGGTTGCGACAATCAACGGCTACCCTTCCATCTGAGATGCAGATCTCGGCCGTCCAAGTTCGCCACCAAGCGCGTATCAACTTCTGTCCCAATGCCAAAACTACACGGTTTGTACCAAACCCTAATTTTTGGCCGCGCCTAAAGCGTGCACGAGCATGCCGACCACGCCACCATGTCGCTGGCTACCAATATCCCTCCTGAATTCTTCCTGAGTTTTACTTTCGGGCTATTTTTCCCTCTTGAACGAGCTCAAACCCTAAATATTCTCGCGTAAGGAGATAGGAAATTCTTTTCTGTATAGCATGGAGGGGCGGACCATAAAAATCCGAGTCCGTACGAGAATTCTACAAAGATTCTAGTAAAGGGCGCTAATTAGGGTTGCAGCATACCAAACCCTAATTTAGACCAAGCCGCAAGCGCTTCCCGTTTCCCTTACAAGCCAAACGAAGGGTTGCATAAATCGACGGCTACCCTTCATTCTGAGATGCAAATCACAGCCGTACAAGTTTGCCACCAAACGCGTGGAAACTTCTAGCCCAACGCCAAAACTACACGGTTTGTACCAAACCCTAATTTTTGGCCGCGCCTAAAACATGCACGAGCATGCCAACCATACCACCATGTTGCTGGTCTCCAAACGAAAGGTAGCCACGATCAACGGCTATCCTTCCTCCTGAGATGCAAGATCTCAGCCGTGCAAGTTCGCCACCAAACTTGTGGCAACTTTTGGTCACGACACCAACTTGGCTACGATGCTCATTCTTTGGTCACGACACCAAACCCCAATTTTGGACGCGCTTAACACATTCCAAATCCATGCACGACGCTGGTTGCCAAAACGAAGGGTTGCAATAATCAACGACTGCTCTTCCATCTAAGATGCAGATTTTAGCCGTCCAATGTCACCAGCTAACGCGTGGCAACCTTTGGCTGCGCCCAAACTATGCCAAAACCCTAGTTCTTGGCCGCGCCTAAACTATGCCAAAATTTTAGCTTGGCCACGCCTAACCATGTCAAAGCCATGCCGACCATGCTTTCATGCCTCTGGCTACCAAACGAAGGGTTGCAACAATCAACGGCTACCCTTCCTCTCAAGATGCAAAATCTCGACCGTCGAGGGTTACCACCGAGCCGACAAATCTTCCAAGCTCAACTTTCCAAACAACCACAACATGCTACACGTTTTCCACGAAAACACTTGAGACATCAACACATGTAACAAACTGGGGGATGCTCATTAGGGTTTTGGTTTGGCGGTTTACAGCGTGCGGCGTACACTACGCCCGTTACAAGAAAGTGTCATAACAATGAGTCGGTTAGTAAATACAAGGAGTAATGGGGAAACGTTTCTTTCATTATGGAACATTAATTCTAGGCGTTACCCGTTACCACCTCCTTCCACTTTACTCAGCTGTTTCCATTTCTTACGAGACTAGAGTACGTTTTGTTACGACTTGTATAAATAGGTCTTACCTATTTCCACCAAAGAACAAGTTTTGGTCAGGAGCATACAACACTCAGAAATCACCTGTTAGCTTTCCCATATGTTAGTTTTCACTTTCTGATACAAGTCAAACAACTACTCTTCCAGAATCAACTATTCTGGTCTCAACACTCTCTTCGCTTCCCTCCCCAAAACCAACCCTTCTCCTTCACTTTGTGACCGAAGCAAGTCTGGAACGACCATTTCTTGGTTTAGGCCAGATTTGTACAGATTGATCTCTCGAATCTGAAGTACTCCCTTTCAGTACATTATTTAGGGTTTAGGCTCGTTGCTCACCCACTCACGCGAAATTACCGAAATCAGCAGAAACCGTTTTTACCCTCAAACAATTAGTTGTAAATCCTAAGCATGGGACATCAAAACATCTAAGCAAGCATGACCCATCAAATGAGATGACAACTAATTAATCAAAATCATAATTCAATTTTAATTAGTGCAAAAGTCATATAAGAATTAAATATAATTAACCATGTATGAAAATTGGCTTCCTCCGTCATCCCAGAGTTGGGGTTTAACTCCTCGTATCGAAAACACACCCAAAAGATATAAACATGGCTCAAAAGGTGTTTTTATTGAAACGGTTTCTGCGACTGTTTTCTTCTGCAGTTTGTGTTGTTCTTCTTCTTCTTCCCTGGAACAACAACAAGCTTCTCTGCAACTTCCCTTAGGCCCCCAAAACTCTCGACCACCTTCTATGAACCTCAGCCACCCTATTTATACAAAACAGGGTTAAAAATTTCTCAAGAATCTCTCGGTTATTTTATTTTCCTCTCCCGCAGGTCACGAGTTTTCTTTCTCCCTTTTCTTCACTTCTCTACGCGTCCTTGACTCATCAAAACTCTTTTAAATATGGAAAGAAATCTCTACGAGCAAATATCCTCTCCGAGTCACCACGTTCCTTCCAAAAATGCATCATATAACCGTGATATTCTCATCTCTCTGTTTTCTCGAAACTTCCTTATTCTCTGATTCTGAAGCCCTTAGCAACACTATTTAATAAAATAGGCCCAAACTAACTTGGTCTGAAGAAAATCCATGAGAAAATCTCGTCTAAATCCAACTCAGGGAGTTCGCAGGTGAATATGATTCTTCCCGCCTCTGTATAGCATGATCTCGATGTTACAACCCAGTTCAGTCGATCCAATCACTCTTACTAACCCTGTTATGCTCTAACAGGTCCATACAATCAAAATCTGTGATTGAGTTTCATTAAAACAGCCTAAAAATCGAACCCTAATATGATACTCGTTGCAAAATTGTTTCCCGCCTAAAGTCAGATTCAAATGGTGAAGATGGAGTGCCCCATATCCTCTGATGGGGTGCCGATAGCAAGGGGTGCAAATAGTAATATGGGGTGCATATAGTGATGGGTTACCCCTTATCAACTGAGTACCCCTTATCCAAAATGAGAGTCTGAATAGTAGGTGTCCTCCGGGGTACCTCTATCAACTTTTCGAGCCGATTCGCGTAAAAATCCATTTCTCCAAAAACACCTAGAAATACATAAAATAGCAAAATAAACACAAAATCGAGCACTAACAATATACATAATTGAGAACAAAATAGACACATAAATGCGTCTATCAAATACCCCCAAACTTATTATTTGCTAGTCCTCGAGCAAATCAAATCTAGAAAATAAAATCCTAACTCACTGTCGCAGGCATCGTCGGTTGCATTTACCATATGCAACAAGCCTTTAAACCCCTCGGTGGCCCAGTGTCCGAGTTATAGTCTCGGGAGGGCTTACAAGAGATATACCCACAAAACCTTTACACTCCATACCCTAGCTATCTAGGCAGAACCTTGGAAGGCACTAAAGAATCTCCTTGGTTGGCATACTTATTAACTACAGGAGGAAGTACCCTGATGCGAAATTCCAATTGTCGTACACGAGTTTGCACTCAAGCATACTAAAATTCATATATAAGTGACAGAGCTCTACTCAGATAGTCGCACTATGGACATCAATATACGGAGTCAACAAATCACATGGATAGATTAAGAGATGGATATAGAGAAAAACATAGATGATTTTGATGTTGACTAGGTGAACGGTGTTTCTCATATTTGTCTGAAGGCCACTTCCAAAATGAACCTATCCTAATGGACTGAGATACTGGTCTGACTAATATCAAGACAACTGGCATATACAAGGGACCAGTGGTCGATAATCCTAACTCTAGGTCAACACAACTGGCATATACAAGGGTACCAGTGGTCGACTTTATTGAATTTATTCGTTTGGTCTGAAGGTCCGGTCTCAATTTTTTTTTTTTTTTATAATAATTCTTTTTTCTTTATTTTTCTTTTTCATTTTTTTTAGGTATCTCAATCACTCTATTTCACCCTAGCAGTGGTAACAACTTGATTCGTGAGCCCCACCTAATCACTTAGAGAAACATATTTTAAAAAGAAAACAAATTAAAAACATAAGTGAAAAGGACTCAACGAGATATGGTGAAACTAGCATGTTATTTCTAACACCTGAGCTTTGTGCTTTTATGAATAGACTCTTTAGATGTTTACATCTAATCAGATTGGTTCCTCAACTCCTACAACCAAGATGCTTCCATCCACTTAGATTGGTTAGTGCCATCCTTAATAAGCATAAATTTCTAGGCTCTGGAGTTTATTAATGCAACTAAAAGTTTCTCCCGTACCCCCAAACTTAAATCTAACATTGTCCCCAATGTTCTAAAGATAAAATTTAAAATCATGAACAAGGAGAAACTGTTACCATTTGAAGCAAAAGAAGTTAAGGAAAGATATTACCGTGTTGCATGAGCATGGGTTACCTCCCAAGAAGTGCTAAGTTTAACGTCTTCAGCCAGACTAAGAAAGGATTAGTCACCTTATAAAATCATAAAGTAATAGCCGAAATATATATGGGTCATCAAAACCAAATAGAGCTATCACAAGTAAAAGGAATCTACAACATGCCATGAAAATGAACAAATAAAGCACACCCTTGTCTAGTTTCCTGTTTAAAACAACTACATCTAGCTATGGTTCAGGTTCAGGTTCTATAACTGGGTCCAAATAAAATATTTCCATGGGTTGCATTTCCTCGTAGTTAAGATCTGATTCAGGTATTAGAGTCTGGAAAAACTCAAGTAAAAACTTAGAAGCGCATAATAATAACCTAAATAACTGCGGATCCTTAAAGTCAATTAGGTTTGACTCACACAATTGACCATGATGAAAGTGGTGGTCAATTTTAGGCAAATGTGTCGATTCTATTTAGGCTTAGTCTTAAAACTAAATAGCTGACACATTTGAAACTCATATGTTCCCACATTTGGAAGAAAAATATTTGGTGGGAAAACAAAGTCAATCTGGGTATCATAACATGGGAAAACCACATCAACCAGAGGATGGGTTTCTAACAACTGAACTTCCTTATGGACATCACTAGGTTCAGGAAAATGTGTATGAAGATAATCTTTTAAAATGGTTGAGGCACATATGTCAAGTCCCAAGTGAGGGATATCTCTATGAGCTAAAGGTAAGGCACATTGAGAATGATAATCACTCCCAAACTTAGAGTTTTGGGTGTCTCTAGATAGACTAGCTACAATTTCCCTAATTTCTAGATCGTCAGAATCCTGAAAATAGTCAATTGCTTCTTCTAGGTTATACTCAGGTGATACATCCTCACACATATTTAAAAGCTCTATGAGTTCATCTTCGTCGTCTAAGACTATTGTTTCTAAGTCCTTAGACTCTAAAATAGTATTCTCAGAATAAACTTGTTCCTCTAAACCATTATCGGCCTCGTAATCAAAAGGAAATACTACATCGTCTAAAACGGTGGTATCTCTAGTCAAATCCTCGTCCTTTTGAATAGGTGAATAATTATTAAAATTATTTGGATCTGAACCAGAAATAATATTATTTTCATAAAGCTCAATCGGAGTAACAAATTCCTGATCACTAGCCTACATATTTCAAATTCTTCATCAACACTATCCTCATCATAATCATCATTATAATAACATGAAAATGGTTAAACCTCATCTAAAGTATTGCTTCCAATTCTAACCTCGTCATCTTGATTATGTAAATACAAATTTTCCTCATTTTCAAGGGTGATTTTTGAAGAACTGTATTGGCAATTCAGTGTAATTCGAGAAATTCTTTCTCCCGTCTCTAACTCAAGCCTACGTGTTAACTCAGCAAACTCACGTGTTGACCCAGTTAACTTACATGTTGATCAGCTAACTTACTGAGGTTATCTTCTAAAGAAGGTTCACTCATTGTTACAGTTCTTTCATCCATAACTAAGTCATTTGTGTCTGCTAACTTATGTTCTGACTCAAGTAACTTACGTGTTGACTCAAGTATCTTACGTGCCTCTTCCAGAGGAGAAGTATAAGAATTTTTCTCGTATGGCCGATGTGCATGTGAACAGTAATTGGGCTCATCATGGTATGACCCATATCCTTGAAAAGGTGGATGTTCCCAACCACTATTCACACTATGGTCATGAAAAGAATAATGTCCATTTTGATCAGTCGGATAATCATTGTATTGGCTATTACAATACCAGTTCGACATACTTTTGTGTACGTGCAAATGCAAGGTCGGCTAAAACTGGGTAAGCTCAGGTTACCTTTAGCAAAATATACCTACAATCAAGGACTGGTCAAAGGTACAAGGCTAAGGCTTGTGTTGTTTCGGATGATAACGCCCAGAAGGTTCACCGTACTAAACCACGTGTTTTCCTAAAAATCGGTGTCTGACGATGCAATTTGTGTGTGCACGTGCTTTTAACACAAAAGAAACCCACTGATAGGGATTCGTGGGTGGAAAGAGTCTTACCTCCCGTAGCAGACGGGCGACGAATCGGTTGTAGTCGACTCAGGCCACTGACTCCTATGTTAGTGTACGAATCCGAGGGTATGAAATAGTATCGTAACTGTCGTCCTTCCCTGCATCAGTTTTATCTAAACTAACCCTTCCTTAGGGTTTTAAAAATAAAGTCCAATGTCCCAAAAATAAAGTCCAAAAGTGTCCAAAAATAAAAAGAAAAATTACAACAATAAAATCCTATTTACAGTCTCTAAATATAAAATAAAATAATTATATACAAAATCTTCTTCTTCACTCCTTTTGGATTTCTCTTTTCCTTCCTTCTTTGGCTTCGCTTTTCTTTTTAGCACTTTCTCTCTTTTTCTTTAGCTCAGCTCCAAATCTGAAAGAAAACAAGAAATACCAAAACGCGTAAAAAGAACAAAAAATAATAAAAATAAACCTAAAACAAATCTAAATACAAGTCCGCGTCAGCAACGCCAAAAATTGATGTAGTTTTTCAAGTGGTAAATAAAGTTCATTCAACTGATATTTGTGTAGACTCGATTCTAGACTTAAATATTAATTCTAATAAATATATACAAAAAGATGGTAGCGAAGTTGGGAGAAACTGGGACTTAGGATTCCACCAAACTCATAACATAAGGTTCAAATATTAATTCTTTTAACAATTATAGCTCAATAAAGGCATGGACTCTTATTTTTTCCAAGGAAGATTCTCAAAACATTAGTTGTAAATCCTAAGCATGGGACATCAAAACATCTAAGAAAGCATGACCCATCAAATGAGATGACAACTAATTAATCAAAATCATAATTCAATTTTAATTAGTGCAAAAGTCATATAAAAATTAAATATAATTACCCACGTATGAAAATTGGCTTCCTCCGTCATCCCGGTGTTGGGGTTTAGCTCCTCATATCGAAAACACACCCAAAAGATATAAACATGGCCCAAAGGTGTTTTTATTGAAAACACACCCAAAAGATATAAACATGGCTCAAAAGATATAATACAGCGAGTTTGTAACAGAGATAATTGTTACAAAACCCACTGTTACAGAGAAACCCTAGCAGAAGTGTTACGAACTCAAGATTAATTGTTACAAAAGTGTTACAAAGGTATTGGATTTGAAAGATTAGGTAACGGTTTCTGCGACTGTTTTCTTCTGCAGTTTGTGTTGTTCTTCTACCCTGGAACAACAACAAGCTTCTCTGCAACTTCCCTTAGGCCCCCAAAACTCTCGACCACCTTCTCTGAACCTCAACCACCCTATTTATACAAAACAGGGCTAAAAATATCTCAAGAATCTCTCGGTTATTTTCTTTTCCTCTCCCGCAGGTAACGGGATTTCTTTCTCCCTTTTCTTCACTTCTCTACGCGTCCCTGACTCATCAAAACTCTTTTAAAGATAGAAAGAAATCTCTACGAGCAAATATCCTCCCTGAGTCACCATGTTCCTTCCAAAAATGCATCATATAACCCGTGATATTCTCATCTCTCTGTTTTCTCGAAACTTCCTTATTCTATGATTCCAAAGCCCTTAGCAACACTATTTGATAAAACAGGACCAAACTAACTTGGTATGAAGAAAATCCATGAGAAAATCTCGTCTAAATCCAACTCAGGGAGTTCGCAGGTGAATATGATTCTTACCGCCTTTGTGTAGCTTGATCTCGATGATACATTCAGTCGATCCAATCACTCTTACCGACCCTGTTACGCTCTAACAGGTCCATACGATCAAAATCTGTGATTGAGTTTCATTAAAACAGCCTAAAAACCGAACCCTAATATGATACTCGCTGCAAAATTGTTTCTCGCCTAAAGTCAGATTCAAATGGTGAAGATGGAGTGCCCCATATCCGCTGATGGGGTGCCGATAGCAAGGGGTGCAAATAGTAATCTGGGTTGCAAATAGTGATGGGTTACCCCTTATCAACTGAGTACCCCTTATCCAAAATGAGAGTCCGAATAGTAGGTGTCCTCCGGGGTACCTCTATCAACTTTTCGAGCCGATTTCGCCGTGAAAGTCCATTTCTCCAAAAACACCTACAAATACATAAAATAGCAAAATAAACACAAAATCGAGCACTAACAATATACATAATTGAGAACAAAATAGACACATAAATGCGTCTATCACCGGTCATACCAATTCATAAGTCTAGGTGTTGTGATCGGTTATACCAACATACGTAACATGTTAATATCGATTCTACCAACTCACACATATTGGTCATCCAAAGAATATGCGATGAATAGCCGAACCAGTAAACCTATTGATTTCCCTTTCGACTCACGAAACAAGTTCATGAATGTACTTCCTTAAAAAAAATGTAAAACATTGTTTCATAGGATGAAATCTTCCCCATATACCCATACATATACTCATAAAACTATATACAATATTATGTCGATGTCATATCTACGAAGTTCAAAAGATAAGCGTTATACTTCATAGTCTAATTCCTTAATACTATGATCATACTATTATGATCATGTCTCATCACTAGAGTATTATATACAATATGTACAGTATATATATCTTCGTAGTTATGTTTTCAATATGCACGACTTGAAAGATACGTTAGGAATGAAACAAGTTCAATTCAGTATTACTAACCTCAAGTAGAAAGATGATGTCATCGTTGTAGTTCATTACTTCTTCTCATTCTTCAGGTCTTTGGAGTAATAATTGTATGTCTCAACATTCCTAGACTTTCTAGTCTAACCTAAATGAAGTTGACTCCAGTATTTAATCAAGCGACTCTAGATGAGTCTTGATACTAAAATATGACAACCAAACTTGGCATACCAACACTTGGTGAGTTCAAACGATCTGTGATCTAACAACCTCCCCCTTTGTCAATTTTAGTGACAAAACTCATATTATATTTGGAGATAAACGAATTACAAAATAACTTATCTTCATACGCTTGATTCCAAGTTTCAACAACACAATAACCTGCATATATTCAATCAATAAATGTCGTTGTTTACATTTGCATAACAAATGCTTTTACTCCCCCTAAAGGTAAGCTAGGTAATTCAATCTGAACATCTTTGTTATTCCCCCTTTGTAGTAAGAGTTACTACACAACAATATGATATGTTCCCCCCTTAGTCAATGCTTTACTCTTTCGTTAGATATAACGTTTAAACATAATTGTCATTTCTTAGTGATCAAAAATCACGTGTTTACTCCATATATTTCTCCCCCTTTTTGTCACAAAATGACAATGGTTCGAGAAAACAAAGGAAAAACCGAAAGGATCTTACAAATCTATAAGACTTGTATACAACCTATAAGAGTTAAGCACGAAGGTTTCACATACCATTTTAGATAATAAATATTAAAACCGAAACTAGAAAAGTTATTTAGTTTCAATATGTTATCAAGGAAACAATTGCCCGAAGCAATTTTCCCTAATAGTCCAACAAATATACTAAGAAACTTAATCTATTCTTGAACGGATTGCGTATGCACAATCACTTGTTTCGATAAGACCAAAATAAATATCAGAATTAACTATATCTATCTCATCGGGCTCTAATTATTCAGACAATAACTTAGACCTTTCCCTTTAGACAAGACAAACACTAGGTTAGTTAACTAGATTTTCTTGTCAAGGCATTCGATTAGACTTCAATAACAGAATCCTCGAATTGATAAGTCTAACTAAGATCAGAACTAACTTAGTTTCTCTTATCCGGAATCAATTATACTAAACAAATGATCCCGCATTTTTGTTGAGCCACAAAAAATAGATACAAACCAAATTGTTAGAGCACTGCTCGGTCGAACTCGCAAGCGTTGCTATCTCAAGCTTGTTTTTCAAGTTTAGTTGATCAAAAATATATACTTGATTTCTAGTCTACTTGTAGCTATGTCTCGGATTAGGATAGAATGTGTAGTTGAGCTGTAGACTTCACGGCGTTCACCAATTGAAGACGAAGATTTACTAAGGAGCTTGGAGGAAATTCATCAACAAAAGGTATATGGATACTAAAACTTATCTATCACTCAGGAGTCTATTCTATTATATCTTCTAATAAGACTAAGTCGTTTTTAATGGTGGTTTTTATTTTAGGGCGAAAACTGTAAAAGTCTGTCTACCTGACCCGACATCAGAAGTAGTAGACCTTGATATGTCTATATTCCGCAAGTAATTTGAAGAATATATCAAAATATGATGAGTGTCTGTGCCTCTCTTCATATTGTATTGAAACTCAAGCTCCTAGATGAATTGTTCACTATTATAGAGTCTAATGAGTATTTTAAGCTCCTGGCTGCATTATTCACTAATGCAGAACCCGCTGAGTATTTATCCTATGCTATGTTCCCGGCTGAACTCTTAACATTGACATGATATGACAATTAATGTTCACTCTCAGCTAAGTAGCATAAATTTCCCGAAGTGTCAGGATTAAGATGCGCATGAAGGTACTCAATCAGGGGCACGCCGAGCTGCGCTGCTCTCCAAGATAAAAATTAATGATTTTGTATCAACGTGCAAAATTCACCAAAAAAGTTGATTAACTTTGTGCCAACTCACAAAATTCAATTTTTTTTACCTAAATTTGTCGTTTTACAAAAATTAGGTTTGCCCCAAAGCGAAGCCTGCACGATATCTCAATCCCTATTGGTCGAGACTAAGCCTACGCAATCTAGGAAACCGTCCCCTGGAGCTAGTAGAAATACAATCCTACCAAAAATTGGAAACCAGAAAGAAAAAGGGAAATCGTGGCCAATT
This sequence comes from Papaver somniferum, assembly GCF_003573695.1. Taxonomy (NCBI): domain Eukaryota; kingdom Viridiplantae; phylum Streptophyta; class Magnoliopsida; order Ranunculales; family Papaveraceae; genus Papaver; species Papaver somniferum. The sequence continues at coordinate 127,419,920 of NC_039358.1, read as the reverse complement.
TTAGCTGTAGCAAAAAGAGGCGCGTCCGCGCCACTTGGCCAGTCGGTTTATGATAGACACATTTTTGTGTCTAAATTGTACTCAATGTCTCTATTGTTAGTGCTCGATTTTTGTACTAATTTTGATGCTTTGTGTGTTTCTAGGTATTTTTGGAAAAATACACTTGTGTGGAAAAAGTTGCTCAAAAAGTGTTATTTGGACTCCCGGAGAAAAGTACTAAAGGCACCCTCAATTTGGATAAGGGGCATCTCAGTTGGGCACCTGCTATTCGCACCCCTAGTTTGGTTAGGGGGACACCATTTTCAACATTTCAAAAATTCGTTTTGGCGGGAAAATTTTATTCTCAATTGTGTAACTTTCGATCGATTCTTGAAGGAGTTCTGGGTTGACTAAAGGGCTGAAACTTAATGGGTAGTTGTGATATGTCCTAACAAAGCTAGTATGGGTGTCTGTTTTGATCAAATTTGTCTGGATAACTTGGTTTAATCCGGCTACTGTTATACGGTTCGAGTTGACTAATCTTTTCCTAAGTCTGGCTGAAGACTTTAAACTTAGCACTTCTTAGGAGGTAACCTATGCTCGTGCAACATGGTAATATCTTTCCTTAACTCTTTTTCTTCAAGTGGTAACAGTTTCTCCTTGTTCATGCTTTTAGTTTTATCTTTAGAACATCGTGGACAATGTTAGATTTAAGTTTGGGGGTGGGGAAGAACTTTTTAGTTGCACTTTTGAAACTTCTAGCGTCACATGGTATCTGGTTAGCTAAGTTTACATATTGTTTCTCACCAAAAAGATAGAAATTGGAATGCTAAGGATAACAACCTTTTGAGACATTAGAGAAAAAGACATTGAGATCCTTGAAATTCAGGAGAGAACTTGTTCCTTTTAGAGGGCAACCGTGATGGACCTAACCATACATGATGGAAAGGCAAGTAGGTCAGGAAATGCCAGAAAGACAAAGCAACCTCACAATGTAGTCTTAGTTACTGGATTGCGACTCTCTCTCAGTAGAAACTTATCATTATCAACAAGCGGAGCGACATCAAAATCTATGAAGAAAGTTGAAGACGTTTTAGGTTTAGAAGCAACAATAGAAAAGAATAATTCAAAAATCAAAGTTGAAGTTACAAGAGCAAATGATATAAGTTGTTAGAATCCACGATACCAAGACATCACAAGTTGCGAAGATCCAAGTTTTGAAAGTCCTTCTCTCATGGCCGTGTAAATTGTTGTCTAGTAATTTTTGTTTCCAACAAAAAAAAAAAAAATGAAAAAAATCATCGTTGTGTTTTGTTCAATAAGGCCAAAGGGAAGTAGAAATTTATAAGTCAAGCAAGATATCGAAGAGAATAGTTAATTGTCAAGGTTCTATGAGGTTCGATAGTTTATCATCAACAGTTGAAGACCGAAGAAGACGTTGTTTCTACTGAGCACTATGAGAGAGTCGAAGAAAGATACATTTGGTTGCTTTGTTAGTCCGCTTTCAATCTGGCACAAGATCTTTCTAGCACTGGTTTAACTCATCACACGTAATTAGTCCAGCTGTGTAGCAGATGTCCCTCTCATCTTTATCTCTCTCCTAATCTTATCCAGGTGTAAAGCAACGGACGCATCTTACAATGTTTATCTAGCTGTGTAGCGGATATCTCTTTATCTAGCAGTGTTGTGGATGTGTCTCCCCTTTTCTTCAGTCATCTTTAGAGCTGACACCTTTAATTTCTCTGGCATTCTAGTTACTTGAAGATAGGTTGAGAATATGTATGTCCTCATAGCTCTTTGGATACTTGTGACCAATTAGAAGTCATGGTTTTGTGGGTACACCTCTGGTAAACCCTCCCGAGATTAACTCGGTTTTATTTTTTGTTAGTTTTGCTCGAGGACTAGCAAATAATAAGTTTGGGGGTATTTGGTAGACACATTTTTGTGTCTAAATTGTACTCAATTACTCTATTTTTAGTGCTCGATTTTTGTACTAATTTTGATGCTTCGTGTGTTTGTAGGTGTTTTTGGAGAAATACACTTGTGTGGAAAAAGTTGCTCAAAAAGTGCTATTTGCACTCCCGGAGAAAAGTACTAAAGGAACCCTCAATTTGGATAAGGGGCACCTCAATTGGGCACCTGCTATTCGCACCCCCAGTTTGGTTAGGGGGACACCATCTTCAACATTTCAAAAATTCGTTTTGGCGGGAAAATTTTATTCTCAACTGTGTAACTTTCGATCGATTCTTGAAGGAGTTCTTGGTAGACTAAAGGGCTGAAACTTAATGGGTAGTTGTGGTATGTCCTAACAAAGCTAGTATGGGTGTTTGTTTCGATCAAATTTGTCTGGATAACTTGGTTTAATCCAAACAGGGAGTTGGAGGAAAAACATGAGCTTACACGAGTGGTGGTGAATCTAAACGTGTACTGCACGTGTTTGGAAGCATTAATCAACACTTTGGAACGTGAAGAAGATTTATAAGGATTTTAATCCAGCTGCAGATGCGTAAAAATTAAAATCATTGATAAAAAAATAAAGAAAATATCCCGAGTAAAAGAAGATTATTTGGGATTAATGGAGGAGATTCAACGCGTGTTTTTTTCTTTAAATAGATTCCCTGGGAGCCCTAGAGAGGGTGTCGAGAGTCTGGGGGATGAGGAGAGCCAGAGAGGAAGAAATTTGAGTTTTCCCAAACTTGGTTTCTGCTGTTGCTGCTGCTGCACCAAGAACACGAAGAACATAAGACCCACACAGAGCAGTCTTATTTTGCTACAGTTTCAGCGACCATCGATCGACAGTCTTATTTTTTACAGTGACAGTCTTATTTGTTACTGTCGCAGGACAGTCTTATTTGCTGAGGGTTGTAGTTCTCTGGTTTGTAACAAATATAATTGTTACAAACCCGGTTTTGAATTATTTCTCCCTTTTCATCATTTGTAAACACCCTTTGAGCAATAATAATGATTTTTGAGCGTGTTTCCAACATGATGAGCGGCTAATTCTCCCACAACCAAGGCAATGAGGAAGCTATTTACGCATGAATAATTGGTAACTATTTTATTTTCTCTAATATTTAATTATAATTCACTCAATCACTGCTTTTGCAGAGTTTTAAATTGTTTGCGTAATTTTCCTAATCAGTTGTGATTCAATTAGATAGGTTATGCTTTGTTAGATAATCTATGCTTAAGGGATACAATTGATGTTTGAGAATTTGCTTGATTATTAGTGAGTTAAGATATAAAGGACTTAAAATATAATTAGAGTTTTGGATTATTTACCATCATTAATTCATGTGTAATAGTGGAATCAATGTCTTGGTTGTTTTCTCATACCTCTCGCCCATTTTGTTAATATTTTTGTATATAATTTTATTAAATCTTTAAATTTAATCTTCACAAGTCCGAGAGTTTGAACCTCATTACTACAACATCATTCAAAAATTAATATCAGCTTACCCTGGCTGGCACCTCCCATCACCGACCGGCCTTGCTCCAATTTGTTGTCAATCTGCCCCTCTTCCCAATCGGCCAATCATATCGCTTCTAGCCTACCTACTGCTACTCCAAATTGTTAGCCAAAATAGGCTAGTCACGCTTCTTCTTATATAATAAAAATAATCTATACCGTCCAAGTCAGTCGCGGAACGATCACGACCACACGACTTGGCCGGTCAATTTGATGAGACCGTCCAAGTCAGTCGCGGAATGATCACGACCGCACGACTTGGCCGGTCAATTTGAGGAGTTTGGATATCTTCTGGCGCGACCAAAAAAATTCCATGATACTCACCGGCGGGCCCATTTTTATCCCAACCAATCAAAAACTCTCCTAGCCTGCAGGAAGTGTTCACGATTGCCAGCCAAAGTAGGCCAGTCAAGCGCCCCAAAAAGGTCTTTAATTATGTTAAGAATGCCCATGGAAGTTTTAAATCGTCACAACCGTCCAACTTATGGCCAAATTGGCCGGCTTGGACTATATTTGGGGAGACCAATGAGGTGCCATCGTGATCACCGGTCATCCTTCTCCCATGAGGACCGATCGCCTCGGCCTCAACCCACCTAAATAGCTCATGGAAGCTACTCAAAGTTGGCTGGTCACGCTCTTATGAAAATTCAACGGCAATCAACAATTGTCGCAAATCATCTCAACCGCCCAAGTTGACCAGCTGATTTGACCGACCTAGATTTAATTTGAGCTAACCAATGAGGTAATATGATGAATACCGGTCATACATATTCTATGAAGGCCGATCACCTTGTCCCTAATATACACGAACAACTCCTGGAAGCTTCCCAAAGATGGCCGGTCACGTCCCTTTTAAGACCGTGAAATCCGTGACGAACTCGAACAAGCTATATATAACGATGCTTCATATGCATCGATTATCTTGATATGCTTTTTTAAAAAGTGATGCTTTACATGCATCGATTACAAACGATATTTTATAAATATCGATTTTACAAATAATTAAATTATTTAACCTAAAAGCGCCATATGCTATTCTTTGAGCGCTGGCTCACGTCGAGTCTCGTTCGTACAATTTGACTTGCCACTTACGGATCTCATCCAGGTAAATAAAATTATACGAGTAGCTTTCACCTGACATCCTTAGTATATAAATCATGCCAGTCATGACTAATTGTTATTTTCTACCAAAATACTCGAGACATTAAACATGTCACAACTGGGGGATGTTCATTAGGGCATTGGTATGGCGATTTACAGCGTGCGGCGTGGAACACGCCCATTAAGAGAAATTTTCTGGAATAACGGATATGTGACAGGTAGAGGAGTAGTGGGAGTGCAAACCGTCTAGTCTTCACATAACTACAAGACACGATTTTTTCCACTCACCTATGATCTCCACTACATCACAACTTCCACCTCCAGGGAGACCAGCGTGTTCGAATATGACTTGTATAAATAGATTTTCAATCTATTTTGTATAGGGGGATTTTCAATCTATTTCAACCGACATCATCGGTTATCAACGCAAGTATTCAGAAACCGCCCGGAATTCACAGCTTACACTTTGCAAGCCGATTCTACATTCTGATACAAGTCATAAAAAACTACACTTTACAGAGTTCATCAATCTGATCTCAACACCTTCTATGCTTCCCTCCCTAAGATCAACCCTTCCCCTTCATTTTGTGACCGAAGTAAGACTAGAACGACCATTTCTTGGTTTAGGCCAGAATTTTTTACAGATTGATTCTCGAATCTAAAGTACTCATGTGCAGTACATTTGTGTAAGGTTTAAATTTGATTCTCACCAGGATATCCAATTTCCCATTTTTCTCTAGGATCAGTTTTTACCCTACTACAGTCATATAGCTATATAGACTTTTACATTATGCACATTTGATATTTCGAGCTGAGTTTATTTCGCTTATCTATTTCTCGAAATATGTGTTGGAAGCTTTTTGCTTTAGCTATGTTCATCATATTCTTGACGAGTTTAGTTGGAAAAAATTTATTGTTGGAAACTAAATATAATGTCAAAAGATGATCATGTGAAAATTACCTTGAACATATTATATGATTTGTGTGAGACAGTCATTTGATGGTAGCTTGGGAAGCTTCGTATTGATCATTCGATCACTTGAAAATTACTTGAAGCTAGTGGTTTGTCTGAGACAACCATTGTCGTCTTCCATGGATGTTTCAATGATTGAAATAAGAGTTTAAAACAATTACCCATGTTTGGATACAACACGGATGCATACCTAGTATGCGAACTGTTTTGTAATGATTCAGGTCTGGGAACCTTGTTTGCATACCTAGTATACGAACGGTTTTTCCTGAGAAGGTCCGGGAACCTTGTTTGCGTACCTAGTATGCGAATGGTTTTACCTGAGTTGGGTCCGGGATGGTTGTTCGCGAATTGGGATTCGTGAATCCAGATCCAACTATTTTCTCTTTAGTTGTGTATTCTGATCTTACTTGTTCTATCGTATTGAGTTTTATCTTCTCTAATATTTACTCGAGATTTATCTCGGATAGGTAAGATATAAAAAGTAATCACAATATTTCTTCGTCTCAGACTCTTGTGATTCCGCAACAACTTTTTTTGTTAATCAATTGGGTTATTGTTAGGTAATTGATATTTCTAGGATACTCTCGGGAGTATAAGACCGGATTATCAATTGGTTCTTGTTCACGTTTATTTATCAAAAGACATAATAAAAACCGAATAAAGAATAGACATATTTGTGGGAGACTGATTTGTTTATAAGTCTTCGACTTTGGGTCGTAGCAACTCTTAGTTGTGGGGGAGATCATCTAAGGGAATCAAATGTGCAGAATCCGGCATGGTTCTAGAGGCGTAAGGAACGCGACTGTACCTTAATCAGTGTGATACTTGGTTAGGGCTCAACTACATTCCAGTCCGAAGTTAACTCGTAGTACGCTAGAGTCTTTAGTGGCTTAATACAGTGTGGTGCTCAAATCAGGACTAGGTCCCAGGGTTTTTCTGCATTTGCGGTTCCCTCATTAAAATTTTTTTTGGTGTATGTGTTAATTAAATCAGTTGATAAATCCGTCCGTTTTAGTTGGATAAAACTTTATTGACACTTGGACATTGGTCTCTGGTACCGACCAAGTTATTTCTCATATCAATCAAGCTCGCAGATTTCTATCTGTTTGATTTGCTGATTGTATTGAGAAAGAGAGATAAACTCTTTGATTTAATTCTTGATTGAGTCTCGCTTTTAAGTTGGTGCTCTTGGAATTAAGTTGGAATTTAGTCCATACAGATTACCGAACGAATTATTGGGTGTGCTTGTTATACCCCCGCTTTTTGAATTGGTATCAGAGCAGGCAAAAACGCTAAGACCTCATAAGTCTGTGTTTGTAGGAATCTGACTCTATGGACAGAAATGCTATCTCAAATGTCACATCACCAGTTCATAAACATTCTGACTTGTCTCAAAGCTTGGATTCAACTGAGGATTCTCTCACATCTTTTTCATTGCATGAAACTGTGTATAACTGGGAAACCCGCCTAGATGAACAGTTGGATGAAATTTCAGATGAAATTTCAGATGAAAGTGATTTGGATGTTGAAAATTATGTTGATGAGGAAGTCTCACAATACATCAAGCTTTTTGACCATGTCATTAAGAAAAAGAAGTCAACATCTTGCTTGACTGAGTTTCTGGCACCTCTCTGTCAAGAAAACAAGAAAATGAGAAAATTCTTTAAGGGTTATGATTGTGGATATAATATTTTACAATCTCTTCTTAAATATCGTGAAGAAGATGTGCGTTCAAAAAATTTTGAATGTGAAAATCTTCGTCGTAATCTATTTGTGTTGAAACAAAAACTTGCAGAATCTGAAGCAAGGTGTGACTCTCAATAAAATTGTTTCAATGACAGAGAAAATGTTCTTCTCTCTCGAGAAAAACAATTAGAGGCTTACCTTTTTGGTGCTCATGATAAGGTCAAAATGTTGGAAGAAAACTTGAAAAAGTTTAGCTCTAGCTCAACCAAATTATCCACTATGCTGGGAGCATGTAAAAAACATCGTGACACACGAGGTTTAGGCTATAAAGGAATAGACGCTCCAAGTATTAGTAAAATTGGTGTTTTTCATGCTAATAGAGATCTCCAATATAAGAATCTCACTGGTATCAAAAGTGATGATCTAACTCCAGCAGCTGAAGTACCAGAGAAGGTTCGTGAACCTCCAAAGACAGCTCACCTAAGATCAGGTAGTAGCATTCCATTCAGTTGACATTACTTCGGAAACAGATGTCACCTTGAAAGGAGAGATCGTTTTCGTTTACGTAATGGGAAACTTCATAACATTCTTATAAAGAAGTGATCAAACATATATCTCATATTACTAGTTTTAATTGTCCAACCTTTAGACAAAGGGAGTGTTGTGATGAGCCAACTTATGTTTATAAGGGTAGTACAAAATCTTTTCACAATGTAATTGTTGTCAAAGAGTAAATGTTGCAAGGACAGATGACGATCTTCGTGTTCCAATAAGAAGAAAGATGGTACTGCAAAAGGAAAATCTTTCAAACTCTTCATCTATGATTGAAGAAAGTTTTGGATCGGAAGGCTCAACGGTTCCTGGATACATTCACATCAATAATCATGTATCGAAACTCAAGACCAGTATCAATAGACTCAAGCGCAACATCAGAAAGGCAAAGATGGCAGCAACATCAGGTAATTCTTGTCCTTTATCTGTTGATTCTCTTGAAACTAACTTGCTTATTTCTCAAGAAAGGAAGGGGAAGAAAGTCAACAAATTTGATGAGAAAAATGCTCATCATGTTACAACTTGACTACTTTTATTTTGTGCCTCCTTCATTGAGACCATGTGAGGATGCACAATATTCTCAAGAAGACATATTCTTCTTGACACAGTGGTATTTGTTGTATTTTGGTTATTCTTCTTTTAGTATGTACAAAAGTAAAAATGATCATCTTACTTTCGAGCCTTGCTCCAGTTAATATTTGCATTTGATATTTTGATCAGATTCTTTGTTGCAAATATTTAAAATCTTCGTAAACTCTTCCCTTAAACAGGCAGTTGATTTGTTATTTTTCAATAAATCTCTTGTGCTCTAAATTTATTTATTGAGCTAAGATGTTTTGCCTAAAGTTTTAAATTTTTTCTTGGTGATCAATTCAAAACTTGTGTTGTTTAGGTTTCATTGGTTCATTGGTTCTGAATATCCTTGTTCAAGTCCACGAACGACCCGTGACCTTGGTTCATGATCAGACGTATGGTTCCAACACTAACGTGTTTGGAAAGATCTATATGTGATCCTAGGGTTTATTCCTAGAAAAGAATATATATATATATAAGATATATTTCTTAATCTCTTAGATATATGTAAGTTCTGAAACCCTCTTGGAATAACATGAACTACATGATGAATGGAAGAAAGAAGGAAGACAAAATTGAAGATGATAAGGTTATTGAATTTCATGGGAATCCTCTCACCATAGCCTGTTATTTTGCATGCAATCATGAAAACAATAGACCCGTTCAGATGTCATCTGATTTGGTTGGGAATCTCCTCCGAGATTTTGGAGTTGTACGTAAACAACTTGCAAATTGCAACAAAGAATCTCGCTTTTTTGAAGACCGAACTGAAGAAAGCGACTGATGATCTTGCTATTGTTAGGTGTCTAATTACTGACTATGTCTAAGTCTTTCGGAATGGTTTTTGATAAATAATGTCTAGGAAACTTCTTATGAGAATTTATTCTTGTGTTTAAGAAGGATAACTAGGGTTTGGAATATCATTTTGTGTGATTACAGATAGTTATTTCAACGATTTTCATTTTGCAATGTTTTTATATTTTTTTATTTAAATTCTATATTTAATTCTTTCAAATATTGCAATTTCTTATGAGAGGTATATATATATTTACGTTCGTGAACTATGTTTATCTCATATATGCTCAAAAGTTAAGTCTATTGTGTCATTATGCAAATATTGATGAAAGATAGAGATAACTTTTGAAAATTTTCCACACTATTGACCTTTCCCTAATCCACTTTTATGTGAAAGTACTGTATGGCTCCGTAAGTTTTCTTATGTTGAGCGTTTCCGATTAAATTAATCAATAAGATCTTGTGGTTAATTTATTCGAGTTTACTGGATACAAATCCATATGATTTGTTAATGTCCAAAGAAATCCTTCTTTTCTTGTAAAAGTAAGGTCGCTCATGTTGTTCTCTTGGGAATGACATCAAATGGGGGAGAGTTCTTAATTGAACTTGTGCTTAATTGTCATATCTTTGTGGGGAGTGCCGCTGTGGAATATTGTAGGAGTTATCTTGTATCTTTATAAACTCCTTGAGGAATACACTAAGTTTCAACTATGTGAAATCATCGAAACAAAGTTGATATGTTCTCTTTTAGTCATGAAGTATATTTTTGAAAACTTCATTATGATCTCATAGCTTCATACCTTTGCCAATTTATATTGACAAAAAGGGGGATAATTAGTTGGTAGTTCACACTACATACATATGGTTTACGGATCATTATGTTAGGGGGAGTGGTTTTTCATTGTAAGATGAATTATTGACTAAGGGGAGTGATACATATCACCATAGTATTATTTTAAAGTTGTGATACAATTGAACTTTGATTATCTATAATAATATTATGACACTGTATAACAATGATTGAGAACATCTGTTTTCTTATTGTTATGGCTACGGATCTTCAACAACAATGATGCTGAGTTGAACACGTTCAGAATCATTAAAGTACTTTGAGTAGCGAAGAATTCAAGGAATGTTGAAGAGCCAAGAAAATCAAGCATGATGCATGAGAAGCTACAAAGTTTATTTCTTTTGTAATCCATATGTATTGATAGTTTTGTCACTAAAATTGAGAACATCTGTTTTCTTATTGTTATGGATACGGATCTTCAACAACAATGATGCTGAGTTGAACACGTTCAGAATCGCTGAAGTACTTGGAATAACGAAGAACTCAAGGAATGTTGAAGAGCCAAGGAAATCAATCATGATGGATGAGAAGCTATAAAGTTTATTTATTTTGTAATTAATATGTATTGATAGTTTTATCATTAAAATTGACAAAGGGGGATATTGTTAGAGCACTGCTCGGTCAAACCAAGCGTTGTTATCTCAAGCTTGTTTGTTAAGTTTAGTTGATCAAAACTATATACTTGATTTTTAGTCTACTCATAGCTATGTCTCGGATTAGGATAGAATGTGTAGTTAAGATTTAGACTTCACGGCGTTCACTAATTGAAGACGAAGATCTACTAAGGATCTTGGAGGAACTTCATCAACAAAAGGTATGTGGAGACTAAAACTTATCTATCACTCAGAAGCCTATTCTATTCTATATTCTAATGAGACTAAGTCGTATAGCTATATATACTTTTACATTATACACATTTGATATTTCGATCTTAGTTTATCTCGCTTATCTATTTCTCGAAATATGTGTTGGAATATTTTTTCTTTAGCTATGTTCATCATATTCTTGACGAGTTTAGTTGGAAACAATTTATTGTTGAAAACTAAATATAATGTCAAAAGATGATCATGTGAAAATTACCTTGAACATCTTATATGATTTGTGTGAAACAATCATTTGATGTTAGATTGGGAAGTTTCATATTGATCATTCCAAGGATGTTTCAATGATTGAATCAGAGTTTAAAACAATTACCCATGTCTGGATACAACACGGTATGCATACCTAGTATGCGAACTGTTTTGTAATGATTCAGGTCCGGGAACCTTGTTTGCGTACCTAGTATGCGAACGGTTTTACCTGAGTTGGGTCCAGGACGGTTGTTCGCGAACGGCTTGACTAGGCCAAGGTCTGGAGCTTTTGTTCGCGTACCTGGTTGGTGAACACAATGGTAAAGTTTTAGATTTGGTCATGCATGATTCTCATACTCATGAACTAATACGTTATTTAAGGAATGCAATTTTTGCAAACTGTAGCTTAATGTTCATGAATTGATTCTTGTATAAGTACTTTGTACGATTACGAATCAAACCCATTTCGATTCAATTTGTTCATATATTTCTATGAGATAGTTAACAATTAAACAACTCTATTTGAAACACAATTAGATTCATTTGATTATCTTTCATGATTGATTGATCTTCATATTTGATCTAGAAGTGTTAGATGAATATGTCTAAGACAAAAGTGTTCATATGGATAACTTCGGTTAACTATTATTGAGCCAACTCAATATATACGTTTAGGTACGGTAACCCATATCTAAATGAAGGCATATTTCATTTGTATGTAACAAGCTAAGACCATCTAAAGGTGGAGATTGATTGCTTTATTTTTAAGCAGATTTAGCTTGAATCTTAAATCAAGTTTTCATCTAACGGTGAATATTAAATGCTTTGTTACTAAGCTATCTTAGCTTTGATTGAAAGCAACCCTGATTTGAAATAATATATAAGGGAGAACTATAGCAATGTGAAAACCTAATCCCCACACTTCTATGTGTTCCTAGTTGCGTACTAGAGTCGATTCTCCTTTAACCTAGGTTTTTCCAAAAACCTTTATAGGTTAACGACTTGAAGACTTTATTGGGATTCGTGAGGCGTAAGGAATGCGACTGTACCTTAATCAATGTGCGACTTGGTAATGGCTCAACTGCATTCCAGTCTGAAGTTAACTTGTAGTAGGCCAGAGTCTGTAGCGGCTTAATACAGTATGGTGTTCAAATCTGGACTAGGTCCCGGGGTTTTTCTGCATTTGCGGTTTCCTCGTTAACAAAATTTCTGGTGTCTGTGTTATTTCTTTTCCGCATTATATTTTTATAAATATCACAGATTGTGCATAGTTCAATCAGTTGATAAATCCGACCTTGTTTGTTGGATAGAACTTGATTGACACTTGGGCGTTGGTCTTTGGTACCGTCCAAGTTATCAATCAGGCTCGCGGATTTCTATCTGTTTGATTTGCTGATTGTATTGAGAAAGAGATTTAAACTCTTTGATTTAATTCTTGATTGTCGAACGAATTATTGGGTGTGGTTGTTATACCCCCATTTTTTCACAAATTAAACTGACTTGCATAATTATTTTCTTAACCGGAAGCAATTGAAACAAATATATATACATTACAACATCGCAATTGCACCGAATTTTGTTAAGCAAAAACGCTTGATACTCAACAATAAAGAAGATACCAAAAAATAAGCCAAATAAATTGACACAACTTTTTTTAACCGGAAACAATTGAATCACATAAACAATCCATATACACCATAATGGAACATATCAACTGTACCGAAATTTTGTTAAGAAAAAGAAAAATATATGCAATATAAACAAGCTTTTCATATACAGGAAAACGATTAACTAACAAATAAAATTGTTACCTCAATTTCCGCAGCCACATATCCCCATAAAGATATATCATTAAGCGTAAGTTCAAATAAGAACCCCCCCTGTGTGTTGTCATCCTCTCGCAAGAACAAAAGAACAACAACAAAAGCAACCTTTACCAGAGAAAGGTTGAATCGGTTTTAACTAATGCGTGCCAATAGCAAAAGTTGAAAACCCGAAACACATATGTTATGCTAAACACAAATCATGTAAACATAAATTGATTCAACATATTGTGACTTTTCACATATGAGTTTCAATCGGAACACCTTATGATCCTTTGATAAGTCCTACCAACATGGGCTAGAACTTAATCTTGCTAAATCAAAAAGCCACACAAATCATAAGGGTTACTTCATATGAGATCGAATATTAAGATTAATAAAAATCGAAATCAGACATCTCATAAACCGAAAACACATAGAAAAAATATAAGCATTCATTCACAGTCTATATAATCGGAAACTATCACATGAAACAAAAATTATAAAATAATAATTTTATTCATAAATAATAATGATAGTTTTATTTAAAATAGACCTTATACAAGAATATCGAAATAAATCAATACATTGATGTCTATTTTCTCTAAATAAGAATCTAATCTTATCTTTATTCCATGAGCAACTTAATCCTTCATATCAGTACTAGAGGAAGGAAGGTTATTACTCTCAGTCTTGAGCTTGTGAATTTCTTCAAGAAGATAACCTTGTTGCTTGACTAGAATTTCTTGCAGTTGTGAAGTTTTAGTGAAGGACTCTACAAGCACATGTAATTAAGTATTCGATTGAACACAAAATTGTGTCAATATCTCAATACACTGATCTTTCTTCAGTATATTCTCTCTTTCCTTCTTGCTAAGCCAATCTCTCTTTTTGATCTTTCACTTTGGTTTCTTAGCATCAAAAGATGGTGCAGGCTTATTCTTAAAGAACTCTTTTAGATCAAGCACCTTTGCAAAAGAAGACATCGGATCCTGACTAATAGTTCGAACAAGGAATGACCAGAGAATGAGAGAGATCCTTTATATTTTTCATACTGACGAAAATATAATATTCCTATAAATACGAATATCTTAAAATATATTTTCAATTACTAGACTTTATTCCCATAATCGACACATAAGTGCCTTGATTTTTGCTTCCTCACACACATAATCGGCACACAAGGTGAGGATGCAATCTAATACCGATTAGGTAGTATTAGTATGAAATTTTCTCTCATCATGGGATTTAGAACAAACAAGATGTTCTTTATGTAGTAAAGTATGATTCAAATATCTTCTATTGTTATCTCGAATTAACGAAGTTTCCGGAGATTGGTTGGAATTTCATATGCACTACTTAACAATCCTTGCTTTTGAGACAATTTTGCACTTTGTCTTATTTTTCCTTGCACCATTAGATGGTTTTTATACATCGGAAGACATGCCCATCTTTAAAATGGTTAAATCATTAATGGAATATGAGGGAGTTAAATTAACAACTAGTGCAATATTAGCTATTTCCTCTTCCTCAGAATTGTATGAATAAGAGGTCAAATCTAGAGTTACAACTAATTCCTTGCTTCCAGCGTATTTCCTTAGATTAGGGCAGTCTTTAGCCAAATGGCCAAAACCTATACACTTGAAGCATTGAGGCTTGTTAGAGCACTGCTCGTTCGAACTCCCAAGCGTTGCTATCTCAAGCATGTTTGTCAAGTTTAGTTGATCAAAACTATATACTTGATTTCTAGTCTACTTATAGCAATGTCTCGAATTAGGATAGAAGTTTGTAGTTGAGCTTTAGACTTCACGGCGTGCACCAATTGAAGAAGAAGATCTACTAAAGCTTGGAGGAACTTCATCAACAAAAATTATGTGGAGACTAAAACTTATCTATCACTTGGAAGTCTATTATATTATATCTTCTAAAGAGACTAAGTCGTATAGATATATAGACTTTTACATTATACACAATTGAAATTTCGAGCCGAGTTTATCTCGTTTATATATTTCTCGAAATACGTATTGGAAGCTTTTAGATTTAGCTTAAACTTCATCATCTACTTGACGAGTTTAGTTGTAGACAATTTATTTGTTGGAAACTAAATATTAAGTCAAGATGATCATGTGAAAATTACCTTGAACATCTTACATGATTTGTGTGAGACAATCATTTGATGTTAACTTTGGATGTATCACAGTATGTATACCTTGTATGTGCAAGATTACCATTGTTGTCTTATAAGGATGTTTCAATGGTAGAATGAGAGTTTTAGAACGACTACCAATGCTTGGATATATCACAGTATGTATACCTTTTATGTGCAATGTGAAGTTCTAGTTCAGGTCCGGAGCTCTTGGTTGCGAACTATGTTTGCGAACGGATTTACCTGTGAAAAGGTCCGGAGCTGTTGTTCGCATACTCTGTTTGCGAATGGCTAGACAAGGCTAAGTACGGGACTGTTGTTCGTGTACTCTGTTTGCGAACAACATGACTAGGCCAAAGTACGGAACTGTGGTTCGTATACTCTGTTTGCGAACACAATGGTTAGGTTCTAAAATCGAATATGTTTCAAATGGTTCATATATATTTCTATGAGATGATGAACATTTGAACAACTCTCTTGAAACACAATTAGATTTATTTGATTATCAATCATGATTGATTGATCATCATATTTGACCTAGAAGTGTTAGATGAATGTGGCTAAACTATAAGTATTCATGTAACTAACTTCAGTTAACTGTTATTGAGCCAACATGTTATACACATTTAGGTACGGGTCATCTATATTTAAATATAGGTATATTTCATTTGTGTGTATTAATCTAATACCATCTAACGGTGGAGATTGATTGCTTAGTTTCTAAGCAAACTTAGCTTGAGTCTTAAATCAGAAGTTCATCTAACGGTGAATATCAATTGCTTTGTTATTAAGCTATATTAGCTTTGATTGAAAGCGACTCTGATTTGAAAGACTATATAAGGGAGAACTCTAACATCTGGGAAACCTAATCCCGACACTCTCGTGTGTCCTAGTTGGAAACTAGAGTCGGTTATCCATTAACCTAGGTTTTCCAAAACCATTATTAGGTTAACGACTTGAAGACTTCATTTGGGATTCGTGAAGCCAGATCCAACTATTTTCTCTGTAGTTGCGTATTCTGATCTTACTTTTTCTATCGTATTGGACTTCATCTTCTCTAAGATTTACTCGAGATTTATCTCCGACAGGTAAGATAAAAAAAATAATTACAACAGTTCTTCGTCTCAGACTCTTGTGATTCCGCAGTAACTTCTTATGTTAATCAGTTAGGTAATTGTGAGGTGACTAATATTTATAGGATGTTCTTCAGGAGTATAAGACCGGATTATTAGTTGAGTTTCCTGTTCACCTTGATTTATCTAAAGACGGAAACAAAACCATAATAGACTTATATGTGGAAGACAAATTTGTTTATAAGTCTTCGACTTTGGGTCGTAGCAACTCTTAGTTGTGGGTGAGATCGACTAAGGGAATCAAGTGCGTAGGCATAAGGAACACGACTATACCTTAATCGGTGTGAGACTTAGTTAGGGCTCAACTACATTCCAATCTGAAGCTAACTTATAGTAGGCTAGAGTCTGTAGCGGCTTAATACAATGTGGTGTTCAAATTTGGACTAGGTCCCGGGGTTTTTCTGTATTTGCGGTTTCCTCGTTAACAAAATTGCTGGTGTCTGTGTTATTTCTTTTCCGCACTATATTTTTTTTATATAATTAAAATATCACAGGTTGTGCATAGTTCAATCACAGTTGATAAATCCGAGCTTGGTTGTTGGATAAAACTTGATTGACACTCGGATATTGGTCTTTGGTACCTTCCGAGTTATTCTCATATCAATCAGTCTCACGGATTTCTATATAGTTGACTTACTGATTGTATTGAGAAAGAGATAAAGCTCTTTTATATATTTCTTGATTGAGTCTCGCTTTTAAGTTGGTGCTCTCGGAATTATATTGGAGTTTAGTCCATACAGATTGACGAACGAAACATTGGGTGTGGTTGTTATACCCCCCGCGTTTTCAATTGGTATCGGAGCACCCAAAAACTCTAAGACCTCATAAGTCTGTGTTTGTAGCAATCTGGCTTTATGGACAGAAGTGCTATCTATATAAACGTATCGCCAGTCTTCGATGACTCAAATTTCTTATGGTGGAAAATTGTTATGCGTGCCTTTCTACAAGCGCGTGATTTTTAATCGTGGGTTCGTGCTGTAAATGGCTATGATCCTCCAACAGTTATCGTAGACGGTGTAATTGTTGCCAAGGATATTTGTGATTATAGTGATGTCGATATTAGTGCTACAAAGAAAAATTCTGACGGATTAAATGTTATCATCCATGCCATTACCCTATATTTTCAGCACCATGTGACCACCTGCACTAAGTCTAAAGATGTTTGGGATATCTTAGAAACCGTATTTGAAGGGAATACCTCTGAGAAAGAAGCTAGGCTTCGAAACCTAAATTCTGACTGGGAAAACCTTCGTATGGTTGTTGAAGATTCATTTGATGAGTTTAGTCTCAAGGTGTCTGAAATTGTTAATGCATCATTTGCATTGGGTAAGACTATTCCTGAAAAAGACATTGTGATGAAAATTCTCAGGTCTCTATGTATCTCAGCGAAATTATCAATGGAATTGCACAATAGCTTCGCAGAACAGTTTCAGAAAACAACGTCAGCAAATATCATGGGAAAGATGTGATAGTCTTGCGAAAATTAGAGAGCTTGCGAAGTTAACATTTATAAGGTTGCGAGAATATCGCGAACCATATCCGAAAATAAAGGACAGATTAGTTGTCATCCACTATGTATTTCCTTATAAATAATCATTCGAGTTGTAAAGGAGAGAGAGATCTTTTTTGAATAAGAGATAAGTAAATAGGAGAGAGAAAGTTGAAAGCAGAGATCATTCTTGATTTCTTTATTTTTCTTGTAAGAATATTCAGAAATTAATCAATAAAATTAAGAGTGTAAACCTAAAAATAGGTTGATCAATGATAAAATCATACGAGGGGTGTATTGTAGGATTTCCTGCAACTACATAATGGCGCTAGAAACATGGACGATTGAAGATTGAAGATTGAAGACTATTCTAGAAAAAATCGGAGATTAACATTGAGATTTGTGAAAATTTAAAGTAGTTGATTAAGAATTTTTCATAATTTCTTGAAACACTGTTAGCATTGAAGAAATGGCTAGAAGAAGAAAAACATTCGAACAACCAACTACTATTAGAAGAATCAAAAGAATTGCTGGAAGAGAAAGAAGTGAAATGGGAGAATCTACTAGAAGGAGAAATAATAGAGAAAATATAATTCAATCACCAATTCAACAAACACTAGTTCAAGAGAGGAATACAGATTATGACAGAGTGAGCGTACACACTTGGCGATCAAATTCAGCAGAAGAAATAGAAGAAGAACAACAAAATAGAAATTACAGACGGGAAGAGAGAAATCAAGAAGAAGATGAAGGAATAATTCATGGAGATGAAGAAATTGGAGCGTTAGAAACATGGAGACGAAGAATACATGAGGAAAGAAGAGCTGAGGCGGAAGAGCGTGCAAATTTAACAAGACAAAATCACGAATTAAGGATGGAGAATATCAGATTGCAGAATAGAAGATCGAGAAGTATTACAAAATCATATTCCAGATCAACTAGAAGAGAAACAAGGAAAAATTCACCTAAAATCAATGTTGGAAACAATATTCAGGAAGAAATGTCAAATCCTAATGAAGAATATCGCGAAAATAGAGAAAGAATTGATGATCGTTACATTCCACAAAATGAAACTTTTGACGATATGCAAATTAGAGGAAATCAAGAGAAAGGGCAAATTCAGAGACAAAGCAACCAAGATGGCGAAGGAAATCAAGAGGAGGGAAGAAGAATTTTACATGTGAGAGAAAATCAAAGAAATCAACAGACAATTGAAAAAGAAATTGAAAGACATAATGCTGAACAAGCACGTTTAATCTGCGAACATGAAAAGTTGAGAGCGGAAATGGACGAGCAAGAGCTTCAGGAGACAATTTGCCAGAACAATCATGACAACCGAGAAATAAGGCGTATACAAAACTGGAATAATGATAATCTCAATGAGGAGTATGATAGAGTGAAGAGAATGGATGAAAGACAGCGAATTGAGTTGATAAGAAATGAACAAAATTATGGAGGAGAAAATGAACAACAACATCACTTGCGAATTCAAGATATGGATGAGGAAGAGAATCGCAGAAGAAGACGAGATGAGGATAATGAAGAAGAGATACGAAATTTCGCAAGAGAAGATAAACGTGAACGCAGAAGAAGATAAGCAAAATTAAAGAGACCAATGGGTCAAGATTCAGGAGTAAATTAACAAATCTTGAAAGAATTAGAAGAAATGAGAGGAGTGCTAAATAACATAGGAGAAGTAGGTAGAAGACAATTGGATGAAGCAATATAAGAAGCTTCGAAAACTCCATTTACCAGAGAAGTACAATTAGGAGGAATACCACCGAAATGCAATTTGCCCGCATTAACCAGCATTTTCGATGGAACAACTTGTGCAATTCAACACATTAAAGCTTATGTGAGGTGCATGTTACAATGGGAAAATCATGATGCGGTATTGTGCAAATATTTCGCATCCATCTTAACAGGAGAGGCATTAAAATGGTTTGAAGGTATACCAAAGAACACAATAAACTCCTTCAATCATTTGCAGACCACATTCTTGGGAGCATATATAAGTAATAATTCATCACGACCTGGTATAGAAGATGTGTTTGGATTAAAACAAAGGATTGGTGAAAGTTTGAAACACTTGACTAAAAGATGGAGAACCATGTGTAGCGAAATGGCTGGACGTGTAGATGAGAGATATCTCATATTATCATTTATCAATGCTATGTTTGCAACAAACCTGCTGTATGTCCAAATTTTCAGAGTCAAGAATACAATTACAATGACTGAATTGCGAGAACTTCAAGAAGAATACATTGCTTTGGAGGAAATACAAAATGAAATAGAATCATATCCAGTTGCGAATACCAGCTCACAAGCAGCGAATGCAAGCTTATTTCCCAAGCTTATAAATACAGTGGCGAATACTTCGCAAGTACAACAAGAAAAGGTGACAGGTAACAATCAGCAGAAGTTGGTATCTATGGGAAGTCGAGATCAAGAAGAGTATGAAAGAGAAAGAAATTTCTACAGTCGTGGAGGAAATAACAAGATTCAAAGACTCGATCAACCGCAAGAAACTTATGGAGGTCATAAGGTAGTATGGGAAGAAATCAAGATGCCACCTCTAAATGAAAGTGTGGAGAAGATATGGGAAGCTATAATCTTGATGGAAAATATACCAACACCGTGGAACATGGGAACGGAACCACCTCCAAATCACAGAAGTCATGAATTTTGTTCTTATCATCATTTTCATGGGCATACCACAAACGATTGCAGAAATATAAAGAGGATTATTTTGAGAATGATAGATCAAGGGAAATTAAACGACTTTCTGGTAGGGCATCCACAAACTCAACCATTACCACCACCACCAGAACATCACAAAGTGAATACAATGAAAAAGAAATAAACATTCTTCATATAAGTGAGTGCAAAAGCAAAAAATCTATTCTGTCACTCTATCGTACATTCATATAAGACAATTGAAGACTTTCATGATAATGCTTTAAGTCGAGTGTTCGCAAGAGATAATAATGGAAAAGAAATTATGAATATTGCGAAAATTTCGCAACTAGAGCAATGGTAGAAACAGATAATTTCCTTTACCGCAGAAGAAGTTCCCGAAGGAGAAGAGATGCATTACAATCCATTGGTAATAAAATTAGAGATTAATCCAAAACCAAAAGAAGATGAGGATGATGAAGCTGAAGATTCATGGGCAATCAATAGAATCCTAGTCGATACTGGAAGCTCTGTGAACATCTTATTTTATCATACTTATAAAGCCATGGGTGGAAGAGATGATGATCTTATACCATCAACATATAAGATATATGGTTTTAATGGTACTGCAAACAAGCCTAAATGGGAGGTTACTATGCAAATTCCATTGAAGGGAATATCTTCAGAAATCTCATTCTGTGTTGTTGATGTAGAATCACCCTACAATGCATTAATTGGTCGACCTTGGCTACATGGGATTCTGGGTGTAGCTTCAACTTTCCATCAATGCATCAAATTCCCTCACCCCAATGGTGTAGGAATCATAAAGGGAAATTGGGTTGAAGGAAAGAAATGTTACGAAACTGAGATAGAATCTTGCGAAGGAAGAGCAAATAAGAAGGAAAATTGGCGACATAAAGTCAAGGATGTACAAAGAAGTGAGAAGTTGATGGTGGATACAATCGAAAAGAAAGGAGAAGAGATGTTACAAAATCAATGCTAGCTCAGGGTAAAAAGGATGAACATACCATTACCAAGGAAGCAGTAGCAGAAAATCATAAAGAAGCATAGGAGGGCAAAAGTAATAAAAGCAAGAAATGTATGAATGATTAAGTTGTTGCGATAATCTCGCAATAAGTAAAATTCTCAAAAATACATTTGATTGAACAACAAAATTGAGATTGCGAAATTCAGATACAATATTATGAATTGCGAGACTCTCGCAGAGATAATTAATTTTACAGAAAATAATTAGAAAAGAATGACAAAAGAGAAAGAGGCGAACCTTTATGGCGTACACCCTAGTTCGCGAATAAAATTTCGCAAGAGTAAAATGTAAGACCTAAAGTACGTCATATTAGGGGTACCTGTTACATGACTCGGGGAAAGGCTACACCGCCACCGGAACCTGAGTCATGGAGATTTGGGGTCAATAAAGCCCATCCGGGAGAGGCACCTTGGATTCTCAACTTAAGCATATGACTTAGGTTGGGCGACTAAGGTAATAAGAACTCTCCCAAGGAGTGCAGATCTGATCAAGGCTCCGAGGTACACGGTTGAGTCAAGAGTGCCGAGGGAGTTTGAAGCGTCCTTGCCATTCTTGACAAGTCTTGGCTTATACTACACTCGGCCCGAAGAAAACCCCACTTAGGGTGCAGTCTCGTGACCGTAAGCTCTATAGGTAAAAGGGATAAGAGGCTGCGAAAACAACTGGTTGTTGTTAAGACTGGATGGGAGGAGCTAACCTTGTATGGTAGAAGTACGCCTCCTTGAAGGGGCAACCAGGGGGAAGATAATGGCGGCACCCTCCATTAGGGAGCTGATAAATGTCTTAAGACGCAAATGTCATGAGGCTTATTATTCGCAAGGATAATTAAGGCTTGTCATATTTGTGCAACATTCCTGAAGAGGCAATAATACAAAAGAAAAATAAGATGAGATCAATGGGTTTTCGCATGAAAGTGCGAAGACGTCCTGCGATTTCATCGCAAGACGGCAATGTCATGGGGTTTATTTTCGCAAGAATATTTAGGCCTGTCATATTGTCGCAATATTCCTGAAGAGGCCATAATACAAAGAAAAAGTTAAGGCAAGATCAATGGGTTATTGCATGAAAGTGCAAGGACGTCCTGCGATTTTGTCGCAATGACAAGAGGTGGCATAATAAGACCTTTAATTAGGAAGGAAAATAAGACCACACAGGAATGAGATTTTGAAAAGAAACAAAATTCACTTCGCAAAGCTTGCGAAATTGTACAATAGAAAAGTTTATGAAATCTCTCATTTGGATTCAAATAACAGAGGCAAGTATGGGAATGTATGAAATTAGAAAATGTATTTGTCTCCATATGAGAGATTTACTCAAAAATTCAAGAATTAATGATTATATTGATTAACTGTATTGCAAAGAAGAATTGTTTTAATTTACGCAGCCAAAATGAAAGAAACACAAATATACAGAAAGAAGAAATAAATACAAGTGCTACAAAGAATCAAAGAAGAAATAAAGACTATTTCTTGGTTAATCCTTCATTATCTTCATCAGACTTATTTCCTTCTTCATCTGCGTCAGAATCCTCATCACCATCAGAACTTCCATCACTATCAGATTCTTCATCGTCAGCTTCACTATCAGAGATAATCAAATGGGAGTATTCTGTGGGATTTCTTCTAAAAGACAAGGGTAATCAGAATGTGGGATATTATGATCATCACAAACCATCTGGATGGTTTGATTGCGAAAATGCATAGCATCATTCTTAAAATTTCAATGGTGATTTTGATTTGATTCTTCAATCTAGAATACTTGTCGTTGCGAGAAGAAAGATTCTTTGCGAGTTCCTCCTTTTCAGCTTCAAGTTCTTCAATCTTTTCACGATATCTATTTTCAGAATCTGCGAACAAAAGACAACCAATTATTAACTTGATGAAAATCATAAGAAGCAAAAGATAATAAAGAGCAATTAGCAACCTTCTCTGTCAGAAATCATGTCTCTAATCAAGGCTGTATGTTCAACTTGGAGACTAACATTTACGCCTAAATCTTTTCTAGCATCATCTAAAATTTTCGCAGCCCAGACAAATTCTCCTCACTACTTATGAGAAGACGAGAACGAATTTGATTTTCCCTTTCGCAGAGTTCAATATTCTTGCGGTTAGCTTCATCTCGCTCAAGTTGAACTTCAAGGAGAGCCTCTTGGAATTTCGCCAAGCCTTGGCACCTTGATCAGAGATACGATCTTTATCATCTATGAGACCGCTTTTCTTGGTTCTCAACTCATTGGTTTTCTCTTTGGAATCAATAAGGAGACGTTAAATCTGTTAGCTAAGCCTAAACTGGATCTATGATCAATTTCTAAGAGGCGAAATTTGATCTAAGTTCATTTAGAGAAAGAGATGAAATTCTATCATTAGAAACTATTTAAGGAATTGTTAAGACGTTCAAGAAGGGTATCATTATCCAAGGCATTAGGAAATGAGAAGAAGGGTAGCTTCATCAGAAAGACCATAAATGTCTGCAAAAAGGATCATTTAAATAAGATAAAACAACAAGATGAATGAATAAAGAAAAGAGAAAAGTAATATACCGTAAAGCTGATTATTAGCTTGTTGAAGACTAGAAATTTTGTTCTTATAAGAGGAAGAATCAATTTCTAATTGTCTATTTCTCGCGAAGACCTTTAACTTCAACTTCCAATTCTTCATTCCTTTTGCGAAATTGAAGATTCTTCTTTTCAAGATTTCGCGTCTTCTCTCTAGATCTGAGGCAACCGCAAAAGAAGCTTTTCCAGCCTGCGAAAAGAAATAAAAAATTAATATAGAAAGATTTTGAGTTATAACAATGAAAAGTAAAAAGATAAAAGTATACCAAACTATTGAGAGAATGCAAGAAGTCGGGAGTCACTGATCTAGAAACTCCGCGAAGAGAGCTATCACCATCTAGTAAAGGGACATCACAAAGGGTAGCGAGAGCTTTGCAGGTATTTGCGAACTGGCTATCTCCCATTCCTTGTAGAGAATCAGAAAAGAGGCCAGAAAGCTTAGCCATAGAAGATTCGGTGGAGAATCTTCAGTTCAGCGATCATCATTATCCTCATCATCCTTGTCACTTTCAGAATTTCGTTAGGAAGAACATTTGAGAAGAAGAAGAACTTTTCTTTTCTTTGGAGGAGGACCAGTTGATTTTTCTCTGCGAAGAGCACCTACCTTTACCTTTATCGCCAATCTTCGCAGCATCAGCAGATTCTTCTACTTCAGCAATAATCTTCGCACACAGATAGAAGTAAGAAATGGAGCATGGGAATACAGTACTATTTAAAGTCATAAGAGAAAATTTCTTACCTCATCTGTATATGAGCGAAGAGCTAACAGAGTACTAGATTTCCCAGTCCTGTTATAACTATCTTTTGTTTTTGGATCTGCGGAATCGCAAGAGTTAGCGAACATAAGTAAAAATCAATAAAGAAATAAAATGAGTTAAAGGGAGATATACCTCTTCTCCTTTTCGGGCCAGGAGAAAACCCAAGGTTGATATGCTGCGAGATTCGCAGGAAGAACGTTTGATCCAGCAATGTAGGACCCTTTAGCATTAAAGGAAACACACATTTGTCATCTTTGGATTGGAGGAGTTGTGTTTTTACCAGAATGCCAGTCAATATCTTGCATAAGAATTTTGGATTCATCAATGTTATCTTTTCTTCTTAATCGAATACCCCAGCGAGTATTCTCTTTCTTCATGGAGATAAGTTCGTAATTTTCAAAGAAATTCGCCACTGTATACTTCTCAGCAACTATTTAGGTTTGCGAATTTTGGATCCCTAAGTTCTGGAGTAAAGAGATCCTCTACCAGCACCACGATTAGCGAACTCTAGCATTAGATGGATGCAATCCCCACTTAGTTGGAAAATGGCTCGCGAAAATCCCGGATGAGCGAGAATTTCATAAAATAAAGGAATGTCTGGGTTATAAAGAGGAAGAGGGAGACCTGCGAGAATTTTACCTAGCAAAATTATGATTGATTGATCATCACAATTTTGATTGGAGAAAAGCTTGACAGAAAGAATTGATTTGGCATTCACATCAGGAATGGGGGAGAGTGTAAGACCTTTATTAGCAAGATCTTTTTGGACATCTTGAAGATTCTTCTCATATCTATGACCACTTGGAGCCATGATTGAATAAAGGGTATGGGAATGTATGGAAAGTAAAAGAATTGAAGGAAGAAAAAATTACAGCAGCAGAATTTGCAGAAGAATGACAGAGTTGCAGAGATGAGAGAATAAAAATAGAAGAGAAAGTAAAAAGAAAAGTGGAAAGAGGGAGGGAGAAGAGTATATAAAGAAAATTTACTTCTCGAAGAAATAAACACCATTAAGACGAAGAGACGTGAGCGGTTGAAAAGTAGCGGTTACAGAAGACGTGTCAAGAAATAAGTGGAAGAGAGAGAGTACGTGTAATAAATGTGGAATATGAAAAGATAAGGAGTTGCGATATTTCTCAAATCATCCTCTACTTTGCAGAGAAGATTTGAGAAGAGGCAAGATGTAGGATCAGATTCTCGCAACAATTGTGTCTCAGCAAAATTATCAATGGAATTGCACAATAGCGTCGCAGAACAGTTTCAGAAAACAACATCAGCAAATATCATGGGAAAGATGTGATAGTCTTGCGAAAATTAGAGAGCTTGCGAAGTTAACATTTATAAGGTTGCGAGAATATCGCGAACCATATCCGAAAATAAAGGACAGATTAGCTGTCATCCACTATGTATTTCCTTATAAATAGTCATTCGAGTTGTAAAGGAGAGAGAGATCTTTTTTGAATAAGAGATAAGTAAATAGGAGAGAGAAAGTTGAGAGCAGAGATCATTCTTGATTTCTTTATTTTTCTTGTAAGAATATTCAGAAATTAATCAATAAAATTAAGAGTGTAAACCTAAAAATAGGCTGATCAATGATAAAATCATACGAGGGGTGTATTGTAGGATTTCCTGCAACTACACTCTACTAGCTAGATACGATTCTAAGAAACATGCCATCGTAGATGGAAATAAACTTGAAGCACTTTCCAGGAATACTCTTGTGGGAAAGCTAAAGGTTTTTGATCTTGAACTAAGTAAAAGAGAAAAATTTCAAGTGTCTTGCAATCCTGTTGCTCCACCTGATATAATTTTTCTATGTTCTGAATTGGTTGATATTGAGGATGAGAATTGCTTTAATTCAACTCTTTCATTGTTCGTACAACAATTAAAGAAATCTCTTAGACGGAGAAAAAGAAAGTCTCGTAAGACAACCTCCTCATCAATTAATGAAATGGATAGAAAAGTTCTCAAAGACTATGATAATGGAACTTGTTCCAAGTGCAACGGATATGGTCACCATATCTTTGTGTGTTCCAATAAGGAGGTTAGTGATAAAAC
The DNA here is from genome assembly GCF_003573695.1 of Papaver somniferum. Lineage (NCBI taxonomy): Eukaryota > Viridiplantae > Streptophyta > Magnoliopsida > Ranunculales > Papaveraceae > Papaver > Papaver somniferum. The sequence goes on along the minus strand of NC_039358.1, from coordinate 127,393,208 downwards.
CAAAGCATGGATGGTAACTCTTGACTATTGTCCCGAGAAAGAAGCCTGTGAAAGTTCTCTCACTTATTTTGCTGATAATCACACTTGTATCTCTAACAGTTCTGATTATTCCATGATAAACAACCCAACTTCCTTAGAAGAGAAAATTGATCTCTTGACCAAAGAAGTGTATCCAATGAAGATTATGTTTCAACTGGAGAAGGAATTGTGGATTAAAAGGATTGAAAATCTGGAATGTCAACTGAAAAATAAAGACAAGAAAATGCGATTTCTCGCAACTGTGATCACAAAAAGAAGGATCGATCTTTTTCTAAATATTCTATTAAAATCAATCAACATGTCTCTTCTGATAACTTTTCACGGTCAAACTCTTTTTGTAAAGAGAATGATGTGATAAAATGCAAGGACATAACAGATCCTAAGTCTTCCTTGAGTAAAAACCTGGATTACCTAAAAAAGGATTGCACAAAGGTTCTTGAAAAGTTTTCTTCTAAATCTTTACCATATTGGAAGAAGAAACGAAAATCTCATAAGAAATCAACACCACTTTCGAAAGAGATGTTCAGAACAATCCATAGTTCGCAAAAATCGATAAACAGAGCATGCAAAATATTTTGGAAATGTCCTTTATTGGCTCAATAATGAATAATCAGAGACAAGGAATAAGGAAAACATACCTTACTCTTGAGAAACCACCCGATCCTTTACTGGATGAGAGAAATTAAATGTTGTAATAGTTTCTAAGGTTGTTCTTGTCTTCCCCTGGATAAGAATCACAACCTTTAAGAAGGGTGAGAAAGTGTTCATGATATACCATGTTTTTTCTTGAGCTATGATCTGTATCTGCTCTCTTGATTACCTTGTTTCCATTTCTCTCTCTTGTGCTCTAAATTCGTTCATTGAGCTAAGAACCTGTACTTGCATTTTTATTCATGTGTATTGCTTGCACACGTCCTGGGTATGTGTATGGAAGTTGCCTAACAAAGATTTTCCGGGTATCCAAAATCTTTTTGGGAAATTATTCCTTATCTTCTTCCTTTTTAAAGTTGAAGGTCTCATTTCTTGAGCAAGTATTTCATTTACCTTTTATCATGTCCTCATCAAGTCTTTCCAGTAAAGAAGATGATGTTTGGAATGTTCTCTTTCCTTCTAAGAAAGTTCGTTTTGATTCTTCTAATAGTGATTTAGGTCAAGACAAGCGTGATTCCTCCTCTTGTGATAATCCCTCAACCTCTCATCTTGATAAGATCTCATTGACTATGAATCTTGTTTTGGAACAAGTGCATGCTCTGAAGAATGAACTCGAGGCTTCAACCAAAGACTTGAGGATAAGATCGATAATCTCGAATCCAGGATTAATCTGATTGAGGATGAACTTGATGAATACATGTAATATGAGAGGAATCTTCAAAGTAAGTGAAATGTTTCGCCCTAAAAGTTTAAATTATGTCTAGGAAACTTTTTATGAGAATTTATTCTTATGTGTAAGAAGGATAACTATGATTTGGTATAGAAATTATTGTGATTACACATAGCTATTTCCAACATTTTTCATCTTGCAATGTTTTTAGATTTATTTATTTAAATTCTAAGTTATTTGGAAGATGATCTTGCAGTATTTAATCTTATTGGTTATATATTGCAAATGTCTTATGAGATATATATGTGTTTACGTTCGTGAACTTGGTTATTATCTGATATATGCTCAAAAGTTAAGTCTATTGTGTCTTTATGCAAATATTGATAAAAGATAGAATGAACTTTTTAAGAAAATTCCGCAGTATTGACCTTTCCCTGATCCACTATTATGTGAAAGTACTGTATTTACTCCATAAGTTTTCTTATGTTGAATGATTTCCAGCTAAATTAATCAATAAGATCTTCTTGTAGTTAATTTACTCGAGTTTACTGGATACAAATCCATGTGATTTGTCAACGTCCAAATAAATCCTTCCTTTTTCGTAAAAGTAAGGTCACTCATGTTGTTCTCTTGGGAATGCCATCAAATGGGGTAAAGTTCTTAAATGAACTTGTGCTTAATTGCCATATCTTTTTGGGGAGAGCGGTTGTGGAATTTGAAGGGGTTAACTTGTATCTCTATAAACTCCTTGATGAATACACTAAGTTGCGACTATGTGAAATCATCAAAAGAAAGTTGATATGTTTCCTTTTAGTCATAAATTATCTTTTTAGAATTCATTATGATCCCATAGTTTTCGTACCTTTGCCAATTTATATTGACAAAAAGGGGGAGAATTATTTAGTAGTTCACACTACATACATATGGTTTACAGATCATTATGTAAGAGGGAGTGGATTCCATTCTAAGATGGAAGTATTGACTAAGGGGGAGTGATACATATCACCGTAGTATTATTTCAAAGTTGTGATGCAATTGGACTTTGATTTTATATAATAATACTATGACACTGAATAACAATGATTGAGAACTTTCGTTTTCGTATTGTTATTACTACAGATCTTCAACAACAATGGTGCTACACATTCAGAATCGATAGATAACTTGAAGTAACGAATAATTCAAGGAAGTTGAAGAGAAAAGGAAATCAAGCATGGTGGATCAGAAACTACGAAGTTTATTTATTTTGTAATTCATATGTATTGATAGTTTTGTTACTAAAATTGACAAAGGAGGAGATTGTTAGAGCACTACTCCGTCGAACTCACAAGCGTTGCTATCTCAAGCTTGTTTGTCAAGTTTAGTTAATCAAAACAATATACTTGATTTCTAGTCTGCTTATAGATATGTCTCGGATTAGGATAAAAGTGTGTAGTTGAGAATTTAGACTTCACGACGTTCACCAATTGAAGAAGAAGATCTTCTGAAGAGCTTGGAGGAACTTCATCAACAAAAGGTATGTGGAGACTAAAACTTATCTATCACTCAGAAGTATATTCTATTCTATCTTCTAAAGAGACTAAGTCATATAACTATATAGACTTTTACATTATACACAATTGAAATTTCGAGCCGAGTTTATCTCGTCTATATATTTCTCGAAATACATGTTGGAAAATTTTAGCTTTATCTTAAACTTCATCATCTACTTGACGAGTTTAGCTTTAGATAACTTATTTGTTGGAAACTAAATATTAAGTCAAGATGCTCATGTGAAAATTACCTTGAACATCTTACATGATTTGTGTGAGACAACCATTTGATTTTAACTTGGGAAGTTTCGTATTGATGGGTTAATCATTTTAAAATTACTTGACGCTAGTGGTATGTGTAAGATTACCATTGTTATCTTCTAAGGATGCTTCAATGATTAAATGAGAGTTTTAGAACGACTACCAATATGCCTTGATATATCACGATATGTATACCTTGTATGTTCATTGTGAACTTCTAGTTCAGGTCAGGAACTCTTGTTTGAGAACGGATTTACCTGTGAAAAGGTCCGGAGATGTTGTTCGCTACTTTGTTTGCGAACGGCTAGACAAGGCTAAGTCCATAATTGTGGTTCGCGTACTCTGTTTGCGAACGACATGACTAGGACAAAGTCCGGAACCGTGGTTCGCGTACTCTGTTTGCGAACACAGTGGTTAGGTTCTAAAATCGGTAAGTATGACTTTTCATACTCATGAACTCAGGTTCGCTTGTGAACTCAGTTTGCGAACTAAAGTCCCTGGAACTTTAATAGAATAAGGTATGAGAACTTGTTTTGAAAACCGTGCCATTATGTTCATGAATTGGTTCTTGTATAAGTACTTTGTACAATTACAAACCAAACCGATTATGTTTCAAATGGTTCGTATATATTTATATGAGATGATGAACATTTGAACAACTCTCTTGAAACACAATTAGATTCATTTGATTATATATTATGATTGATTGATCATCATATTTGATCTAGAACTGTTAGATGAATGTGGCTAAACTAGAAGTGTTCATGTGGCTAACTTAGGTTAACTGTTATTGAGCCAACATGTTATACACGTTTAGGTACGGTTCATCCATATCTAAATATAAGTATATTTCATTTGTGTGTATCAAACTAATGCCATCTAATAATGGAGATTGGCAGACTTAGCTTGAATCTTAAATCATGAGTTCATCTAATGGTGAATATCAATTGCTTTGTTACTAAGCTATCTTAGCTTTGATTGAAAGCAACCCTGATTTGAAAGACTATATAAGGGAGAACTCTAGCATCTAGGAAACCTAATCCCGACAGTCTCGTATGTCCTAGTTGAAAACTATAGTCGATCCTCCATTAACCTAAGTTTTCCAAAACCATTATTAGGTTAACGACTTGAAGACTTCATTTGGGATTCGTGAAGCCAGATTCCACTATTTTCTCTATAGTTGCGTATTCTGATCTTACTTTTTCTATCGCATTGGGTTTTATCTTCTCTAAGATTTACTCGAGATTTATCTCCGATAGGTAAGATATAAAAAGTAATCATAACAGCTCTTCATCTCAGACTCTTGTGATTCCGCAGTAACTTCTTCTATTAATCAACTAGGTTATTGTGAGGTGACTAATATTTCTAGGCTGCTCTTCGGGAGTATAAGACCGGATTATTAGTTGAGTTTCCTGTTCACCTTGATTTATCTAAAGACGGAAACAAAACCAGAATAGACTTATCTGTGGAAGACGGATTTGTTTATAAGTCTTCGACTTTGGGTCGCAGCAACTCTTAGTTGTGGGTGAGATCAACTAAGGGAATCAAGTGCGCAGAGCCGTGCTGGGATTCAAGAGGCGTAAGGAACACGACTGTACCTTAATCGGTGTGAGACTTGGTTAGGGATCAACTACATTCCAATCCGAAGTTAACTTGTAGTAGGCTAGAGTCTGTAGCGGCTTAATACAGTGTGGTGTTCAAATCTGGACTAGGTCCCGGGGTTTTTTCTGCATTTGCGGTTTCCTCGTTAACAAAATTTCTGGTGTTTGTGTTATTTCTTTTTCGCATTATATTTGTTTATATAATTGAAATATCATAGGTTGTTCATAGTTCAATCACAGTTGATAAGTCCGACCTTGGTTGTTGGATAAAACTTGATTGATACTTGGATATTGGTGTTTGGTACCATCCGAGTTATTCTCATATCAATCAGTCTTACAGATTTCTATCTAGTTGACTTACTAATTGTATTGAGAAAGAGATAAAGCTCTTTGATATATTTCTTGATTGAGTCTCGCTTTTAAGTTGTATCTCTCAAAATTATATAGGAGTTTAGTCCATACAGATTGACGAACGAAATATTAGTTGTGGCTGTTATACCCCGCGTTTTCAGTATGTACAGTCGATTTTGATAATGTACAAGTCAATGTAGCTCATACAGTGAGCCTAATTAACTGTAACATGGCAGCATGGACGACAACTAGTTGTAATAATTTGATAAATATAAATACATGTGCTCTATATCTATAGTTCAAGTTGCTTGGAAGAAACCACCAATCTCTTTTATAAAGATTAATTTGAATGTCTCTTTCATTAAAGATACTAAACATATGGGTGTTGGTTTAATAACCGTTGATAATACAGGTAATTGGAGAGCGGCGAGATTCAGATGCTGAAAAAGCAGAAGCATTTGCTGCATTGGAAGGGATTGAATGGGAAGTGGAGCATCACGTCCAAAATATACAACTTGAAGAGGATCGTATCAATGTGGTGAATTCAATTAATAGCAAGATATGATCAGTAAAATTGACTACAAATAATATTATTAATGATTGTTTAGAACTTCTTAAATCTATAACATAACACAAAATGATTTGTTTGGTGTCTACCAATTTTTGGTCCGGACACCGCTAAAAGACTAAATTGTCCCTACTGTTTTCCGTTTCTGTGAGGTATTCCGTAAATATCTGAAAAACAATGGACGAAACAGAATCACACCCCCATACCAAATGACGCGATTGTCCCTCCGTGTTTTCGTCACTCCTTCTTTTTGTGTCGTAAATGTCAAAGTATCGAGGGGTAATATATATAACAAAACACTTCTTCTTCTGTATTCACTTGCAGAAAATTTCCCTTTCAGAAGAAAAACAATTCTCTTCGATCTATTCTCCACTGAGATCTCTTCGTTAAATCTCCATTCCTCTTCTCAATCGAAATTATTTGTTCAACTAATCTTTACTAGGTTCCGAATTTAGGGTTCAGGATTTTGATTTGATCGAATATTCAATCATCATCTAACCTGTAACCCTAAACTCGAAATTAGGTGAATTGGTTGAATTAGTTCCACGTTGATTACTTTACGAATCATCAACCATATGTTTTCTAACTCGAAGTTTAGATTTGGAAAAAAATTCTTATCGATGAACTATTTGAGGTAAGATTAATGGCGCATATGATGATTTAATTTTTGGTATAATTTCCACATTTTACAGTAGCATGATTTGAATTCGAGTCTCGCTGCTGTTAAACCCTATTAATTTCTCCATTCTTGAGACTTGAAAGTTGAATCAATGTTCTAACTTGCTCATGACAGTGAATGTAATGGGATTTTGAAATTTTTTTTATGATGTAATTTCCATGGTTAGATTAAATGTTTAGCAAGTTCCAACAATTGTTGATGGTTTGTTTTCATGATGAATCTCCGGTTCAGGTTAATGCTTTTTGCTGGAGTCGAATTCAATTGTTTTGGAATAGATTATCGGCGATGTTTATGCATAGGGTAGTAAAGATAGAAATTGAAATGTTGCAGACCCCAATCTGGGTAAGATGGTAGTTTATGGCGCTTCTTATCCTGCCATCTCCATGGTACGTACTTCCCTTTCTTATTTATGTTTTTTTTTTTTTTTTTTTTTTTGTTTTACATCTTGTAGTGTGTAAACCAGAGATATTGAGATTATTTTAGTTCGTCTGGTTCAAGGATTATAAGAACTGGTGTATATGTATTACAGGGTTCAGTGCCATAACCCCCTTATCGTCTCAGGTTTGACTAAATTATCAGCTATTGGATTCTTGGTTTTAAATTGGACTTTTCTGCTTTCTTGACTCAGGCTTGTCCTTAAGGGCAGGATACTAGCCTAAGAGCAACCACAGTCACGACTAATATTGGGGACTACACCCAAATTTGGTCCGAAAGCGCAGTAGGACGGACCATAGGTATATTTAGTCTGGAAAACTAAGGTTTGAGACTAAATGTAGTCGTCAACCCAGACTAAATCAACATATAGTGGGGCGTAAGTATTGAGAGCATGTGCGTTTAGGCGAGAGTATACTGACCGTTTCATTTTAGGCGTAACGTACGAGAGTTGAGTAGAGATAAAATAGGTGTCTGAATGAGGCGCACTTATAAAACCCGCCGGGAAATATATATGCAATACATTGTGAGGCGCTAATATAATGTTCGCCTGGTGTGGGGGCGATGTTTTAATGTTCGCCTGATGTAAATCACACCCCACTACATGAAGCTAATAAGTCAGCCCCTCAACAGGCTTGCTTTCTATCTCCGTGTCACATCTGGCGTGGGTAATAAATACGCCTCACATTAAGCGGCCACAATACCTGCGTTCCATTCACACGGATACAATACATGCGCCTCACCGTCAAGCGCCCATAATATGTGCGTCCAGCTTCAAGCGTTGTTTTAATGTCCGCTAGACTAAATTTTAGTCGTTTGCCATTGCGGTTCACCTCAAAAAAAGCCAAGTTTTTTTAGCTTTTAGTATGGCATTTGGTCTTTAGTCCCCCTCATGACTGTGGTTGCTCTTAGGTGTTATAAAAATGCAGGGAAAGGGGAAGAATGCATTTGGCAGGACAGCCATTAGTCTTGATTCGGGTATTTTTAGTTTCTAAACACCTCTATCCCATTATACATTTAAGTGAAATTTCTTCTTTTATAAAATCCCAAAGTTACTTTAATTGCCGCTTTATAGGCATGTCTTAGTGGATAAGTTTTTTTCTTTTTCATGAAGCTTAGTAGATAAAAGCGTAATCAAAGAGCCTATGGTTTCACATATCGGTAAAGCTCATCTTCTTTGCTTATAAATTTCTTTTGAAAATTAGTTTATAAAGTATACTTAGCACTTAAGGTTATAAAAAAAATCCACCAATACATGTTAATATGCTCTTAGTCTTGCATTTAAGGTTCAAGGCATCAATATTCGCTCTTTGTGGTTGCTAACTAAGAACCAATAGGTTGCGATGGTTTCTTTGTATGTTTTTTTTTTTGTTTTGTTTTTTTTAATAATCAAAGGCCTTCAACAAGGCTAATGGTCTTCCTCAACAAAAGGCCGAAGCCAAATAGGAGGTGCGGACCAGTATATAGACGACTTGTTTGTTTTTGCCCATTTGGCTAGTTCATGAGCAACAGAATTACAAGTTCTAGGTTGAAAGAGAAAATACAACCACAAAGGGAGGAAGCAAAAAATTGGATGTCTTTAAAAATAACATCAGTTCTTGCATTCCCATCAAAAAAGACCAGCAGAGAATTGAGAAACCAAGTCTTGTGCATCACTTTCCAATATGATATGTGTAAGCTTTAACTCCACAGCTTTCTTTAAACCAACCCATATAGCTCTAGCCTCAGCCTCTTCAGTAGAATCCACTTCAAACACAATGGAAGCACAGAAAGAAGCCTTACTGGAAAAGTCTCGCATCACAAAGCCTGCACTATTATCCTTAGTAGAGTCATCAAAAGCACCATCAGTATTACACTTAATTTAGCCAAAAGTAGGGGGCATCCAGTGGTCACCAAAGGAGATGTATGGCTAGGTGGGTTGGGGATTCTAACTTTAACAGTGAGAAGCATGGCCTTAGCTCTATGAATTACAGTAGAGTGAGTTTCCTGTAGGTTTCTAAAGACTAAGTTGTTCCTACTAGTCCATAAAGACCAAAGGATGGCAACAAAGAGACAATGATTATCAGTAGGGATTCTGGTGGGAGGATCAATTAACCAGAAATTCAACCAATCAATCATAGAGCTAGAAGAGAACATAGAGGTATTAGCACAAAAGGAGGCAAGGCTCCAAACATAACTAGCAAAGGGACACAGAACAAGAGCATGCATAACAGATTCACAAGGATCAGAGCATCTAATACAAGAGACAGAGTGCATAGGCATCCTAGTTTGTAAAACAGACTTAACAGGTAACACATTTCTAGCAGCTTTCCAGGTAAACAACTGAATACGGTGAGGAGCATTAATTTTCCAAATGTACTTCCAAAGTTTGTTACTAGGGGAGGGTTCACACCCTCTTAATCCCAAGTAAGCAGATTTAGAGGAAAATCTGCCATCCTTTGAGAGCTCCCAAGCCCTCCTATCAGGAGTGCATAGCTGGTTTAAGGGAATGGTGATGATCTTCTGAACAGAAGCATCATTAAAATGGGTGTTTAATTTAACTAAATCCCAAGATCTAGTAGAACCATCAATGAAGTAAGAAACTTTAACACAAGGGTCAGGAGGGACCAATGGGTTGGGGGTTGCAGAACCTAGAGTAGGGATCCATTTATCACACCAGGGGTCTATAAAGTTTCCATCTCCAACAATCCAAGAGATGAAGGGTTTAATCATTTCTTTAATGGTATAAAGGAAACGTCAGGTCCAGGAACAATTATCAGGGCAAGAGGCATTAAGAAAGTCAGTTCTAGGAAAATACCTGGCTTTCAGAACTGTACCTAAAAGACAATCATGACTTTCAATAATTTTCCAAGCATTCCTAGCTAACATAGCTAAATTGTTAAGCTCAGCTTTCCTAAAGCCAAGGCCCCCTTCAGATTTAGGAGAACACAAGGTATCCCATCCTAGCAGGTGAAGTTTTCTATCCTTAGGATCAAGGGTTTCTCCCCACTAGAATTGATAGAGGTGAGAATCCATTTTTTTGCAAAGGTGCTTGGGGATAAGAAAAGCACCCATCTGGTAAAGAGGGATAGCCTGGCCAACATGTTTAATCAAAGTAGTTCTAGCTGCTTGGGAGAGGAGCCTGTGGAGCCAAGAAATAATCCTAGCATCAATAGCTTGAAGGATACCCATATGAGTCTGGATTTTAGAAGCCTCAAAAGCAATAGGGGTACCAAGATATTTCTCCCCTAAATCTCTATTGTGAGTATCCAAAATGTTAGACAAATGATTCATAAGAGGAGCAGACAACTTCTTACTGAATAAAATACCAGATTTTTCAAAATTTATTTTCTGGTCAAAGCAAGACAGTATTTTTGAAGATAGTCCTTGATATTTCGAAAATCTTTTTCAGTGGCTTTAGGAAACAAAAGAGAATCATCAGCAAACAAGAGATGGGTCATACAAAGGGCATTTTTACGAACTCTAATACCTTCCACAAGACCTTTACTAGTCAAATGGTTGATATAAGCTAACAAAGCTTCAGAGCAGATGATATAGAGGTAAGGAGATAGGGGGTCACCCTGTCTCAAGCCTCTTTCAGGTTTGATAAGACCAGTGAGACTACTATTCAACAAGACAGAATAAGAAACAGTGAAAACACATTGATGGATTAAATTAACCCAGTGCTCAGACAGGCCCAGTTTAAGTAAAACTTTGCTAAGAAAAGACCATTCTAACTTATCATAAGCTCTAGACATGTCAAGTTTGATAGCAGCAATACCATCCTTCTTCTTGTGATGGTTAACAGCATAAACAACTTCATTAGCAAGCAGGATGTTATCAGAAATACTTCTCTTAGGGAAAAAAGCACTTTGGTTTTGAGATATGATGTTATCCATAAGGGGTTTCAGTCTATTGGCCAAGGTTTTAGAAAGGATTTTATAGATGAAGTTACACAGGCCAATGGGTCTATATTGGGAGACTAATTCATCCAAAGGAACTCTGGGGATTAGAGCAATGTTGGTGGTGTTGAAAACCTTAGCTAGGTGGCCAGTTCTAAAACAAGTTTGTGTCATATCTATGACAACTTCTCCAACAATATCCCAATTTTTTTGGTAGAAGAGGCCAGTGAAGTCATCAGGGCAAGGAGTTTTTTTACCACCCATTTGAAAAACAGAATTTTTTATTTCCTCAGCAGTTAGAGGAAGGTTTAACAAAGAGTTATGTTCAGGGGAGAATTTAACATGCAAACAATCTAAAATTTCATCTTGAAACTGATGAGGTTTGGAGGAATAAAGATTTCTAAAGTAATATCCCTGTCAGTGACCACTTCTCCTAGAGAATTTTTAATCCAGCTGATGGCATTCCTTTTTCTCCTAAAGAGAGTGGCCCTTTGGAAATATGGAGAGCTTATATCTCCTTCCAAGAGCCAAATCTCCCTAGATTTTATCCTTCCAATAGAGCTCCTCAAGGTTATAAAGATACTCTAGTCTAGCTCTTAATCTAGAGGTAGAGGAGGAATCATAAGGGTTATGAATTTGGAGATCAAGCAGATCATTCCTAGTGGTTTTGATGTTGGTTTGGAGGTTACCAAAAGAAATCTTGTTCCATTCCCTATGACCTCTCTTAGTATTGAAGATCTTAGCTTTAAGTTTAAAAGCATGAGAACCAGTAACATTCACAGACCAAGAATTAACTATAATGTCCCTGCAAGTAGGGTCTTCCATCCACGTGGCCATAAAATGGAAGGGTTTTGGCAGGAAACTAACTTCAAAATTAAAACCAATATGCATGGGACAATGATCAGAAGAGTCCCTAGGCAGATTATTAACACAAAACTTAGGACAAAGAGATTCAGCTAGGGAATTAACAAAGCATCTATCCAATCTTTCAAGAATAAGGTCAGGACCTTGTTGCATATTAGACCACGTAAATCTAGAACCAGAAAAACCAGGATCATGTAAATCAAACACATTGCATAAGTCTCTAAGATTAACAAAATCAATATCATCAAGCTTTAGACTCCCCCTTTTATCTTCAGTACCTAGGAGAGCATTAAAATCACCTATAAAGAAAGTTGGTTCATCTATTGGTATAGGTAGATGCCCCTATTACTAGTGGAGATAATATTAAGCACTAGACCACCACTTCTTCCAACACAAGGCACATGAGCAGTACAGGGGAAACCCATATTTCTCAATTTTCTAGCAGCAAAATCATTTTGCATTTTAGTTTCAGACAAGAAGATGATGTCAGGATTAACATTCCTAAGGAGGATACTAAGTTCTTTATTAGCATATTTCTTGCCTAGACCACGCACATTCCGTTGAACAATATTCACATTATTAAAAGGGAAACAAGAAATAACAGGATGAGATGAGGAGGAGATAATGGGAGTGGGAGAAGAAGGAACCTGATTGGCAGAATCTTGATTCCCATTAGATTGAGAATTGTTATTTCCACCAGCAGAGATAGATCCTTGGGTAGCATCCAGGTTCAGATTAGCAGCCTCATGAGAGGAATTGTTGCGGACACCATTATCATTTGAAGCAGCATCAGTGGGGACAGTGAAGTTTCCAAATTCATCAAGAGAGGGATGGGTATTGAAATTTTATTGAGATAGATTAAAGGTGGAGATGTCCCTCAATTTGGTGATAGGAGGGCAAAGAGTAGAATAATCTGGTTCAGAGTTATCAATTTTGAGGGGGTAGAAGCCAAGTCGCCCAAGAAGGGGAAGAAGATCTGGTTCTTTTTCTGTGCTCAGTACGAGGGTTAATTTTTCTCTTCAAATTGTACAAAGCATCATGCTTAGCTGCCATAGAAATAACTGCTTTTTGGTCGGGGTAGCTACCGTTTTGAACCTTCTGGCCGAGTTGCTGGTGTGGATCGGTCCTGAGTTACTGGAATCAGGAATTGGACTCAGAGTTGGCAGGACTTCATCTTGGTTATGGACTTTCTTCAAAATAAGAGGTAGTCCATTAACCAAGGGAATGAGTTGCTTGGTTTGGGTAGCTCCTATTTCATGAATCTTGAGAGAGGTAGATCTGCTACCAAAAGGGGCCATATTGATCAAGTTATTAGGAGACTCATGAGTTGACAATGTGAAATTTTTGACAGACATCTGCAGATTTTCCTTTATCCATTAAGCCAGGATAAGTTAACATTTGACTTTGAGAATCTGGTACTTCTTCAGCTTTAGTAGGTCGAAAAATAACTGCAAGGATGGTTGCAGTAATTTCAGGAAGCTGTTGAACTTGAACAGATGCCATCACGAGTCTTGAAACTGGTGGGTATCTAACATTTGAAGCAGAAGAACTAGCTTCCTTTATAAGTTTTGCTTTGCCAGCCAGGTAGGACATACCACATCTCTATGATTAATGACACGACTGTTAGAGCATTTCTCGGTCAAACTCGCATGCGTTGTTATCTCAAGCATGTTTGTCAATGTTAGTGATCAAAACTATAAGTCTTGATTTCTAGCCTACTATAGCTAAGGTCTCGGACTAGGATAGAAAGTGTAGTTGAGCTCAAGAACTCCATGAGAATCATCATACAAGACGAAGGACTACTCAAGGAACTGGTGGATCTTCATCGACTAAAAGGTATGTGAAGACTTGAATTTATCTATCACTCAAAAGTCTATATACTCTATCTCCTATTCTTGAGACAAAAGTCGTTTTGGTATATAAACTTTGATTATACACATTTGCTATTTCGAGCCGAGTTTATCTCGCCTATCTATTTCTCGAAATATGTGTTGGTAAGCTTTTGCTTTGGTAAAGTTCATCTTTACCTAGTGACGAAAGTCATGTTATGTTTCAATCACTTTGAAAATTGCTCTGACGAAAAATGGTTTGTGAATAACAATTATATAACATCCTCTGAGAATGTTTGAATGATTGAAATGAGAGTTTAGATTATATAACCATTGGTGGATATAAGCATTGTTGTGGAAACACATATATGTATAAGTCCTTATTCCTTAAACCGAAGTTTGCGAACTTTGTTGATCAAGAGAACCGGAATAGTGGCGTGAGCTAAGTCCGCGAACTGGCGGAAGTTCTCGACCCGAGAAAATCTGATGGAGTTTGTGAACTCCTTCTGGGAACTTAAGTCCGCGAACTTGAGTTGGTTATATCTAAAAACGATTGTTTGTGAACTTATTCATATTAACTAAGGAATGCTAAATGCAAACCGTGGCTATATATTTCATGAACCGATTCGAGTGAATCAAATCGTTTTTACTTCGATTGTGTCTTGTGTAGTTACATAAGATTTCCTTGCAATTGAACAACTCTCTAACTAGTCATTTGAGTCATTTGAACTAGTTATGGTAAAGAAGAACATGGTTGATATGAAAGTGCTCATATGGCTAACCATTGGTTAACTATTGTTGAACCAACAAATGTTCATGTTTGGTTACGGTTACATAAACCCAAAATAATACATTTCATTTGTGTGTAACAAGCTAAGTTTTTGATCTAACGGTTGAGAAATATTAGCTTGAATCTAATCAGGTTTTCATCTAACGGTGATATTGAATGCTTTGTTACCAAGCTAACATTGATTGCAAACCCTGATTTGAAAGACTATATAAGGGAGAACTCTAGCAACTGGGAAACCTAATCCCCACACCTTACGTGTGATACTAGTTGTGTAAGCTAGAGACGATTCTCCTTTAATCTTTGGTTTCTTTTCTAAACTAGGTTAACGACTTAAAGACTTCATTGGGATTGTGAAGCCAGACCGATACTACTTTCTCGTAGTTGTGTGATCTGATCTTGCTGATTCTATCGCATTGAGTACAATCGTAATGATTGGCTTGAGATTGATATCTCCTATAGGCAAGATATAAAAGTAATCACAAACATCTTTGTCTCATCGTTTGTGATTCCGCAATATCTTTTTTCGCTGCGTCGATTAAGATTATTATGAGGTGATTGATAATACTAGGTTGTTCTTCGGGAATATAAGTCATGTTTATCAATTGGTTCCTGTGCACCTTGATTTATCAAAAGACGGAACAAAAAACTCGTAGGTGTATTCGTGGGAGACGGATTTATCTATTTTGTAGACTATTCTGTGTGATACAGATTTGTTTATTAAATTCTTTCACTTTGAGTCGTAACAACTCTTAGTTGTGGGTGAGATCAGCTAAGGGAATCAGGTATGTAGCATCCTGCTGGGATCAGAGACGTAGCAGCATAACTGTACCTTGGATCAGTGTGAGATTGATTGGGGTTCAACTACATTCCAGACCGAAGTTAGTTTGAAGTAGGCTAGTATCTGTAGCGGCTTAATACAGTGTGTGTTCAATCTGGACTAGGTCTCGGGGTTTTTCTGCATTTGCAGTTTCCTCGTTAACAAAATTCTGGTGTCTGTGTTATTTCTTTTCCGCATTATATTTTGTTATATAATTGAAATATCACAGGTTGTGCGTTATTCAATCAATTAGAATATCCGACCTTTTGGTTGTTGATTTAAATTGATTGACACTTGGATATTGGTCTTTGCTACCATCCAAGTTATCTCTCTAGTATTTGATAAAGACTCGCAGATTTCTATTTGCTTGAGTATATATCAAATCGAGAGATTGAGATATAAACTCTTTGATATACTTTTATCTAGATTGAGTCTGACTGTCTATTTGATTCTCTAGAAAGTATTGGAGTTTGTCCATACAGATTGCTAATCGAAATATTGGGTGTGGTTGTTGTACCCCCGCTTTTTCAACGACAAGAGTGACTAAAATTCCTTGGCACTTTGAAATACCTACATTCAATGAGAAAAGGTTCTTCTCTTTCTCTAGTGAGCAGCGGAATACCAGTTGGGAGAGCTCGATTGATTGGGATTCTCACATAGATTTTGACATTTTTCTTGAGAGGATGGCTGCCATAAGGATCTTTTGCATCAAGTAGTTCACCAAGGTTGAGAGTGAGCTGCTTTAGGTCTTCAAATTCAACAAATTATTTAGGAACATTGCATCAGATGAGCCACATCATTTCTTCATCAAATGAAATTTGAGCATTAGCAGGACAACCAGCTGGTGGAACCACACGAAGAACAATTAGGAATCCGCAAGCAAACCAAGGGCGTTGTTCATTAACTCTGATGAAGTCACTTTCATCTAAGAATCTTATCAGAACTTTATTTCTCAAGCCATTGAAGTTTGTAACAGTAGGGGTTTGCGATAATGGCCATTGAGAGCAGATGTGGTATCTTATAGAGGAAGTGGGTACTAAAGTTTCACTGCAGATGTAACCCACCATACACTACTTCAAATTGTTATCATTTTCAGCAAGAACAACTGTTTTATCAATGTAGACAGGTTCAAAAAGAGAAGCAGGAAGATTTTTAAGTAAAGAAAGCTTCTCAGCCATTTCAGAAGAGAGGTGTTGAATGGAGGTAGAAGAGTGAGCTTCACTAGTAGACTTGGGTTCCTCCATGTAATCAATAAATAGATTGGTGAACTGATGAGATAAGTATTTGTCTTCCCTCTTTGGATTGGGTGTAACAAAGCTATAAAATATTTGAATTTGTATATGGATTTTATAATGCCAGTTAACAATAGGTATTAGAAGAGAATGAAGACAATTCATAGAGATGTTCAGGGAAAAAGAGATATGAAATTGTCTAGAAGACGGAACCTTAAAGAAGGAAAGTCTGATCAAGAGGTCATATTTTTTGTTGATAACAGGGAGAAGAAATTGTGTAAGGTTCAGCATAGGTATAAGAAGGTCATGTTCACTAGCAATGGTGTTGGGAAATGGATCAGTGGTATTGGCAGAGCCCGTGACTGTGATGCCTTGCTGAAACCTCATGGATGTGAACATTTTTTAACAGGTAGGATAATAAGACATTTGCAATAAAGGTAGGCACCCAATAAAAATAATACTCCTTTAAGTGGGAAATAGTTTTATAGGATTTAAAGTACAAATTTGGACTATTGTTGGATTTTGAAGATTGCTGCAAATTTTGGATACTTCCAAAAGCAATTATGGTAGAAGGGGTGTAATGAAAGATGGTGTGAAATAGCAAAAGGTGAGTAGAGGTGGTAATGATGAGATGAGGTTTTACTTGGTAGACGAGATGGTTATTTTTGGGTGTAGGGTTTTAGGAATTTATGATGAGATGGTTGGTATTGTGAGACTTCATGTAACTACCCGACCTGCCCCAAACGCTAATGGTGCCTCCTATCAGGTGCTGCAGTATCTGAACCTGCATAAAATCATATTCAAAGATAAAAACCCAAAGAAAAAATACAAAGCATGGTGGCTTACTAATTTCATTCATAATGGTGGAACCATGTAAGCTAGTGGTGGTTATAGAGTTGTGTTTGGTGAAATGAGGCGGAGTAGACAAAGAGATGCAATTAAGCCAGAATTGAAAGGTTAGAGGAAATTGATTTTGTGGGTTAATTTTCAAAGCGTCATGATGACTCTGAGTACCGTGTATGGGGTATCGAACCGGCGTGCATGGTCTAGGGACATGACTCTTAACCAAATGCCATAAATGGGTATGAATGGTATTAATTAAGAGGCTATAAAATGGTTTTATCGGATGATCAAAAAGATTATACCCAGAAAAGGAAAAAATTAGGAGAAGAAAGAGATATTTGGAGAATGACGAGTAATGGAAATCAAAACCTCCTTGAAAACAACCAGAATTCTCACCCCGCCGATACATCTTCAACAATGTCAGGATATGAACAAGCCAAAAATCTTTCTTTAGCTCTGCAATATCAGGAGATAGAGAGGTTGAGAAGAGAATTGTTGGAGGAATTGGATAGACGTGCAATGGTAAGGATTCAACAGAGGCGAGAGGATGAAGAACAATCAGCACAGGAGATGGCTCGACAGAGGCCAGAGGAAGAGAGACTTGATGCTTTATTTGAGGTTTGGAAGGTAAAGCACTTTGAGAGAGGAAGATCGAAAAGAGGAGGAGAGAGCAGCAAGAGAAAAGAGGCCAAAGGGTGTTGGAAGTGCAACATATAGCGATTCCGATGAAGAGTCAGAGAATGGATTTGAGTACCCAATAGAGGAGATGAACAACAATGATGAGGACTCAGATACTGTTGCTGATCGAAAAAGGATGGAGGCATATCTTGACAGGAAGTTGCGCAGGAGATTTGATGATGAGAGAGCACATCTATCAATCTTTGCCAGAACCAAGCAAGAGGGGGAGACAAGTGATGATGAAGAAATTCTGGAGGATGAGAGTGATGAGAGTGAAGGAAGCGACAGTGATGAGAGTTCATCTTCAGATGACAGTCCAGTATCTCCTGCATCAACAAGCAGTGAGTATAGTGATCAATATTCAGAGGAGGAGAATTGGAGCTATGATGGAGAAGATTTTAGGAGTCCCTTCTGGGGTACTGAGAACAACCAGATCTTCAGAGTTTGGACTAATTTTGAAGATAAGTAATAAGTTTTTAACAAGATGGATTTCTCGGTACTTGCTCTTCTCTTTCTTTCTGTTGATATGGATGATGGTAATGTTGAACTTCTTTTGCTTCTTCTCTTGACGGTCGGCTTTGTTTTTTGTTCTGCTAGTATTTTGATGTTGATAAGTGGTGGTGTTATTTGTACTGGTGATGTGGTGGTTGTGGTTGACAAGTTTGAAGGTATTTTGCTTAGTTTGTTGGTTGTGAACCTCAAGCCTTTCTATGGATTGTAATAAACGGTGATATGTGTTCTTGTTTTCCTGTTCTTTTTTTGTTATGATATCAGTAATGTAAAAACTTTGAATTTTACTTGTTTGTTGATCTTGAAGGTAAAGATAGATGTAGTTGCAGGAAATCCTACACTACACCCCTCACAAGATTTGATTAACATTCAACTCATTTTTGGATTAACAATCTTAATTTTATTGATGAATCTTTGAACAATCTTACAAGAAAAGATAAAGAAATCAAGAATAGCCACTTCTCTAAATTTTCTCTCTCCTATTTACTTGCTTCTCACTCAAAAAAGATCTCTCTCCCTTCCTTTACAACTGAATGACTATTTATAGGGAAATACATAGTGGATGACAGCTAATCTGTCCTTTATTTTCGGATATGTCTTGCGACATTCTCGCAACCTTACAAATGTTAATCTTGCAAGCTCCCTAATTTTCGCAGGATCATCACATTTTTCTCATGATTTAGCTGACGTCGTTTATTATGTCATCTCTGAAGCTGTTCTGCGACATTGTCGTGTTGTGTTGTTAATAATTTCGCTGAGGCATTATTGCTGCGAGATTCTGATCCTACATCTTGCCTCTTCTCATATCTTCTCTGCGAAGTAGAGAATGATGTGAGAAATGCCGCAGTTATCCATCACTTTATATTCTGCATTTATCACACGTATCCTTTCTCTCATCTGTTTCTTGACACGTTTTTTGTAACTGCTGTTTTTTAACCGCTCACGTCTTTTCGCATTAATCGTGTTTATCTTCTCGAGAAAAAATTTCCTCTATATATATACTCTTTCTTACTTTCTTTTTCTTTCTTTTTCTTTTCTCTGCAACTTCATCGTTCTTCTGCAAATTCCGCCATTGTAACTTTTTCTTCTTTCTTCTTCTTTCAATCTTTTTAATTTCTTCTTCATCTCCATATTGTTCCCTCTGTAGATCTTCATCATTCGTAATTTTTTTTTTTAATTTTTACGAATTAATCTTCCTGCTGGTGTTTTCCATGGATTCATCGAGGTTAGTTTTCTTTTTTCTTTCTTATGAGTTTTTCTAAAATTGATCTTCTTTACTGCCTTATTTGATGTTGTTTATGTGATTCTCATACTGTTGTTATTTCAGCAAAAACGCCTCTAACACCAAATTTACGGTTCAGAACCCTAATATTTCCAAATCGCAGCATAAGGTTGTTGTAAACAAAAGAAAGTCTGTGGATCAGAAGCTGGTAAGAAACATTATTCTTTTCTAATAAAAATATTGTTGCCTCTGTTTCTTATCGGATTGTGATTCGCAGGGTGATAAGGATGCCAACAAACCTCTTAAGAAATCTCGCCACCTCAAAACTGTTGAAACCTCTGTTCCATTTCACTTACTTATCCCTTCAAAATCTCCTGCGACATCTTCACAAGTTAAACCATTATCTCCAATTCGCGAAAAGGTTTCCTCAGATTTCATCCCTTCAACTGACCTTTCAATGATTGAAACCCCCCTTATTAATCCTTTTGTGAATGAAACTTCTTCTCCTTCTATTGATAATGTTTCCCAATCTTCTATCATTGCCAGTTCTCTGTCTGAGCCTCTTCCTTTAAATATTGCTTTCAAAGTTTTGTCTGAGGTTCTTGATGATGTTAAGAAGTCTCCCATTGATCCTGTGAAGTCTGGTGTTTGCGAAATTCTGAGTAACTATTTTGGCTCTGACAGAGCTGCTTCGCAAATAACTTTTGAAAAAGATATTGAAACCTTGAATAAGAATCTCCAAATGATGACTTTAGAGTGTAATGCTCTTCGTCTCGAAAATCAAAAGCTCCAGAATGTTTCGCTGGATCGGGACAATCTTCGCAAGAAGAATGATGAACTGAGAGGTATGATTTCTTTACCTGTGTCTTCAATTTTCCTTTCTGATGATTTTATCCTTTCCATATTTAATTATCCTTGAAATCCCTTTTTCGCGTGTTAAGCCTTAAATCAGAAACGAATAATGGAGAGATATCAATTTGAATCTGTTGTTGAAGAAGCCCGTGTTGATAAAGAGATTTTGACGGATCAATATAACCAATTAGATAACCTCCATTCATATTCTGTTGATCATATAAATAATCATACCAATGAAAATACCCAATTAGTTCAGAGGCAAAATTTATTAAGTAATGAAATATTTCGCCTCTCTTATTCTTTAACTAAAGCTAATCTAGGGATGGAAACTTTATCAGATGAGAATAAAACTCTATCTCAAGAGAAGCGAACTTGTTTAAACAAGATGGCGATATCTTCGCAACAACTTAGCATGCTTCAGAAAGTATGTGATGACCAAGAACAATCTCTTTGCTCTTTGAGAAATGAACTTAAAGGAGTAACAGAGTCATCCATCGCTGAAAGAGATACACTCATTAAAGGTAGAATAACTTTAAGTGTAAAGGCGAACCAACTTAAAGAACAATATTCCAAATTAGAAGAATCTTATTCTTCACTTGCGAAGAAAAATGCCTTTCTGATTTCTAAAGAGAAAAATCTTCGATCTCGACTTAAAGGTTTAGTTGGAGATAAATTGATGATGCGATGAACCGTTGGGAGAATAGTTGTCTGACCTTGATTCAACACCTTATTTCGCAAAAGGAAGGTAGTCATAACAGTTTGACTGCCTTAACTATCTTTTCTTTGTCATACCTTTTTGAGTTCTTCATCTTACTGAAATTTTGTATTCTACTTTTCGCAGAGTTTGAGAAAAATCTTCATTCCTCCATTTCTGTTTTGGAGGCTAAATATGCCAAAATTCGCAAAGAAAATGCACTACTCGTCTCTGTCCTTACTGGCTCTCGCGACCGAGCTGAAAGAAGACTTGATTATCTTGCTTACTTTAAGGATATTCAAGATAGGAATCATCAGAGAGCACTTCTTCGTCAAGTTCATCTTCGGACCGAAGTTCTTGTGAATGATATTTTATTGTCCAAATCTCTTCCTCCTACATAAATTGAACCTTTGGAAGTAGATGATGATGAAATTCCTCGTCCTACTGACAGTGATTATGATTATGAAAGTGGTGGAGAGAATGATCTTTTGGAAGATGAAGAAGAGATCCCTTCTAAGGAAGAAACTGCTGGTGCTAATCAAGATGGAAGTGAAAAAGAAATCCCTTCTAAAGAAGTAATTGCTGGCGATAATCAAGATGGCGGCGAAAAAGAAGTCCCTCTCGAAGAAATTATTGTTGGTGAAGGTCAAAATCGAAATGAAGAAAAGGCTGGCGATAATGAGAACATTGGCGAAGAGTATCTTATCTAGTTCTGTCTTCTTGAACTGTCTCATCTTTATTATTTCTTGCGAATAATATTCTTCAACCAACTTTGGAATTAATTTTCTCTTTTAGTATTTTGTTGGCGAGAAAGATAATGCCTCTTGTTTACTGATTCCCATACTTTCCTCTCATTATCTTTCTTGTGACAAATGATATGTTATGAATACTTATAAATATTTTGTTTTGTCATGTGTTCTTATTTTGCCTTCCTAGTTAAAGGTCTTATTATGCCACCTCTTATCATTGCGACAAAATCGCAGGACGTCTTTGCATTTTTATGCAAAAACCCATTGATCTTGCCTTAACTTTTTCTTTTGTATTATTGCCTCTTCAGGATTGTTGCGACAATATGACAGGCCTAAATATTCTTGCGAAAATAAAGCCCCATGACATTGTCGTCGTGCGACGAGATCGCAGGACGTCTTCGCACTTTCATGCGAAAACCCATTGATCTCGTCTTATCTTTCTCTTTAGTATTATTGCCTCTTCAGGATTGTCGCACAAATATGACAAGCCTTAATACTCTTGCGAATAAAAAGCCTCATGACATTTGCGTCTTAAGACACTTATCATCTCCCTAATGGAAGGTGCCGCCCTTATCCCTCCCTGGTTGCCCCTTCAAGGAGGCGTACCTCTACCATACAAGGTTGGCTCCTCCCGTCCGGTCTTAACAACAACCAGTTGTTTTCGCAGCCTCTTATCCCTTTTACCTATAGGGTTTATGGTTACGAGACTTCACCCTAAGTGGGGTTTTCTTCGGGCCGAGTGTAGTATAAGCCAAGACTTGTCAAGAATGGCAAGGTACGCTCCAAACGCCCCTGGCACTCTTGACTCAACCATGTACCTCGGCGCCTTGGTCAGATTCTGCACTCCTTGGGAGAGTGTTGTGGTTTATAGATAGTGGTAAAAGTGGTTCGATTCTCAGACTTCCGAAGGATAAAATATAGACTTAAATTCTAAAACTAAAATAGAAAACTCACTAATAATTAAAGCAAACACTGACAAAGTTGATATCAATATTAAAAGACAACTGAGGCTAAGATTCCACTATTTTTTCAAGTTCAAAGTGATTTAATCTAATCTTTATATTTATGCAATTTTGTCATTCAATTTGATTCTAAAACATTGCAACAAGTAGATTTTCAAAAGAAATAATTGTAAATATCAAGTATGAAGCATCAAAAGTCTATAAACTAAGCATACTTCATCAAAATAGATCACAATCACTCAAGTAAAAATCATATTCAATTACAGCTCAAGGCAAATAATCATAATCATAATTGCAATAAATAGATGAAATAGAATATACCACTTCTTGTTGGAAAAATAGCTTCCTCTATCGCCTCAGCAATGGGGTTTAGCTCCTCATGTTAATCACTTTCTCAAGATACATGTTTGTTGCTCAAAAGTTGATTAAAAAGAAGACAAGGTATGAAGCAGCGTGTTTGTAACAGTTGTAATTGTTACAAAACGTATTGTTACAGAAAGCAGTTACAAAGAAATACTAACAGTAATAGTTGTTGGCAAATTGTTACAGTTTGAAAGAAAAGGTGACGGTTCTCTGTTCTTCTTCTTCCTCTCGACTGCAACTCGGCTATTCTTCTTTGTGAATTTTTCTTAGCTCTGTTCTGTTTCTAAGCTTCCCCAAAGTATGCGTAACCCTTCTATGACCTATCCGAACTCCTTTTATAGCCCACAGGTCGATTGAATCTCAAGAAATCCTCGGTTATTCTTATCTTTTTCTCCACCTCAAGTCTCGGGATTTCTTTCCCTTTCAAGCTTATCTACGCGTCAACTTGGTTCTCCAAACTCTCAAGTACTCCCTGTAGACTGAATAAGGACTCAATTCATAACGTAAAATCCTCTGGTACTTCCATACATAAACCAAAATATCCGAGAATACACGGAACCCCCTGTTTTAGCCAACTCGATGATTTCCTCCTCTATTTTCGAATCTAAAGGGATTACCAACCCTGTTTCGATGAATCAAGATAATCCCAATCCATCTCCACGTCAAACTCCGACATAATCTCACCCAAAAGATGATAACAACTCCGATAAAATTCACCTCCTCTGTTTGCTTCTCCCGGCCTATCTAGCCCAATTGGTTGGGTCCAATCAATCACAGCGATCCTGTTATGCTATCACAGGTCTAGTCCAACGAAAATAAGCCATTGAATCTCCTTATAAATCGCTCAAAATTCGATCCCCAGATCTGCTTCGCTGCTGCAACAGCTTCCCACCAAAAAGCTTCATTTGAATTGTGAAGAAGAGGCGCCCCCTATCCAGAGCAGGGTGCGAATAGAAGCTGCCTTGAGGGTGCCCCTTAGTAATTTGGGTACCCCTTATCCATAGTGAGAGTCCGAATAGCATGTATCCTCCGGGCGCTTTTACCAACTTTTCGAGTCGATTTTTCCAAAAATGATTATTGGCCAAAAATACCTACACACATAAAACACCGTAATAAGTACAAAAATGAGCACTATCAATTATAGAATCGAGACAAATTAGACACAAAAATGTGTCTATCAGAGAGTCCTTATTACCTTAGTCTCCCAACCTAAGTCATATGCTTAAGCTGAGAATCCAAGGTGCCTCTCCCGGATAGGCTTTATTGACCCCAAATCTCCATGACTCAGGTTCCGGGGGAGGTGTAGCCTTTCCCTGAGCCATGCAACAGGTACCCCCTTATATGACGTACTTTAGGTCTTACATTTTCCTCTTGCGAAATTGTATTCGCGAACTAGGGTGTACGCCATAAAGGTTCGCCCCTTTCTCTTTTGTCATTGTTCTCTGAGTATCTCTGCGAAAGTTTCGCATATCATGATCTTATTTTGATATGAATAATATCGCAACTATTCTTTCATTGAATGTTTATTCGCAATCGTTTTGTTGCGTCATACATAACTTCTCAAAGCTTCTTATGGATAATATCTCTTTAAGTACAATCTGTTCCATGGTCTGTCAAGTCTATGACCAACATCTCTACCTTCTGGATCCATTAATTTATAAGCTCATGTCTCAACTATCTCCTTAATGATGTAAGGTCCATCCCATTTTTCGCTAACTTTCCACCATTTTCTCGCTGATATATTGGTGTCTCTCGCAGAACCAAATCTCCTGGTTGAAATTCGCGTACTTTGACACGTTTATTATATTCTCGGGCTAATCTTCGCTGATAATTCTCCATATGTAAATCTCTTTCTCTTTTTTCTTCTAATTCATCAAGTTTGCTTAAGATCAAACCCGCACTAAGATTTTTCTCCCAAGCTTCTCTCTTTGTCGTCGGAATAACAACTTCTGTTGGTAACACCGCTTCGACTTCGTATGTTAAACAAAAAGGTGACATTCCAGTAGCTTCTCTCCTAGTTGTGTTATAAGCCCATACTGCATTATGTACTTGTTCGCACCATGCTCTATGATGTCCTTCTAATTTTTTCTTTAATATATCTGCAATTGTTTTGTTTGTTGCTTATGCCTGTCCATTAGCTTGTGGATACAGAGGAGTATATTTTCCACATTTTATCTTAAATGCATTAAGTAACATTTCTATGTTCTGTCCTTCAAAATGTTTCCCATTATCAGATACCAACTGCGCGGGAATTCCGAATCTACAAATGATATTTTCGAATATGAATGTAAAGATATCTTTGTCGCGAATATGCTGTACTACCTTTACTTCTGTCCATTTTGTGAAATAATCTGTTGCGACTATTAAGTATCTTATTTTTCCAGATCCTGGTAAAAATGGTCCCACAATATCTAAGCCCCACTTTCCAAAAGGCCATACAATGGTTGAAGATGACAACGGTGCTCCAGGTGCATGTATTTTCTTTCCGTGCCGCTGACAATCTACGCAACGTCTTGATATCTGTTTTGCATCTTCGTGCATGTATGGCCAGTAATAGCCTTGCATTTTTGCTCTATGTGCCAAAGATCTTCCCCCGCTATGATTGCCAGCATCCCCACTATGTAACATTTTTAGCACATTTTCTCCTTCTTCTCGTGTCAAACATCTGAGTGATGGTCCATTAAAGGATTTTCAGTATAGCAGCCCATCTCTTAATTCATAATTTGTTGCGCGGCTTTTTAACTTGTGTGCTTCCAATCTGTTTCTTGGTGTTTCTCCTTTCGCCAAATATGCATGAAGTTCTGTTCTCCAATCTGCTCATTGTGCGTTTGTTCTTCTTCTCCACCTTTTATCATCATTAAGTTCACTTCTTCTTCTTCTTTATTGATTGATGGTGACAGAAGTGTCTGTATTTTTGTGCATCTCGCAGTTGGATCTGTCATCATGCTTGAGATGAAAGCAAAAGCGTCTGCGAGTCTGTTATCCTTTATTGAAATGTGCCTCCATTTTATCTTTGGGATTTTCGCTGACAATTCTTCAATGAGCTTCTTGTATTTCTTCAAAGATGGTTAATTTGTAGTGTACTCTCCCTTTGTTTGGCGAATAACTAGCTGTGAATCACTAGTGATCCTTGCATTTTTCTAGTTTCATTTCTATTGCGAACTTTAAGGCATGTACCACAACTTCATATTCCGTTTCGTTATTAGTGGATGCGAATTCCAATCTGAATGAAAAATCCATCTTCGCTCCTTCTGGCGAAATTAAAACAATTCCAACTCCATTTCCTTCCCCATTTGATGATCCATCTACCAATATCTCACATCTATTTGGTTCTGTTAATAAGTCTTTTGGATCTCCGTGTTCTTCTTCTATATCCATCATCTCCTCCACCGCTTCATCATCTTCTAAAGGAAATTTTGCTAAGAAATCTGCGACAACTTGTGATTTTGGTGAAGATAATATTTCATACTTGATTTCGAAATGTCATACTTGTGCATTCCATCTCTCCACCCTACCTGATCTTTTTGAATTCTTCATCACTGATTCAATTGGTACTTTTGTTAGCACCCTTATCTTGTGTGCTTGAAAATATATGCGAAGTTTAAATGCGGCGTATACTAATGCTAAAATTAGTTTCTCAATTTTTGAATAATTCCTCTCCGCAGCATTAAACGTTTTGCTGATGTAATAAATGGGCTTTTCCACTCCTGCATCTGTTCGCAATAACACAGCGCTTAAAGCATGTGATGTTGTCGCAAGATAGATCAATAGTTCTTCTCCTGGTTCTGCCTTTTGTAAAATAGATGTATTCATGAGGTGTTCTTTGATCCCTTGAAAAGCTTTTTCACATTCATCAGTCCATTTGAATTTCACACCCTTCTTGAGTATATTGAAAAAATGTTTACATTTGTCGGATTATCGCGAAATGAATCTTCCTAGCGAAGCTAAAAGTCCGTTCAATTTTGTACATCTTTTATCGTTGCTGGTGTTGGCATGTCACGAACTGCTTGTACCTTTTCTGTATCAACTTGTATTCCTTCTTTTGATACAATGTAGCCTAAAAATTTTCCCGATGCAACCCCAAAAATACATTTTTCAGGGTTCAGTTTAATGTTATGATGCCGCATCTGTTCAAAAATCTCCCTCAAATCTTGTACATGATCTTTGGATTCTTTACTCTTCACCAACATGTCATCCACGTACACCTCTAATGTTTTGTGTATCCATTTCGCGAACACCTTCTCTACCATTCTTTGATACGTTGCTCCTTCATTTCGCAAACCAAACGGCATTTTTGTATAACAGTATAAACCTCTTGGAGCGAAAAAAGCAGTATGCTCTTGATCTTCTTCAACGAGAGGGATTTGATTATAACCTTTGTACCCATCTAAAGAAGACACTCTATCATTTCCTGCTGCTGATTCAACCATTTGAGGAATATCCGGCAATGGAAAACTATCTTTAGGGCAGGCCTTGTTTAAATCAGTGAAATCTATGCAAATTCTTATCCCTTTATTCTTCTTTGGAACAACAACCATGTTTGCTATCCACTCTGGGTATTTAGCTTCTCTTATAATTCCCGCCTCAAGCATTTTCTGTAATTCTTCTTCTATTTGAGGATGGTAGGTCGTTGCGATTTTTCTTATTCTCTGTTTAAATAGTCTCACATTCTTGTTAATCTCCAACTTATGACATGCAATTGACGGATCTATTCCAGGTATCTCATCCATTCTCCCCGCGAAAATATCTTTATATTCCCGCAAAAGATTGACAGTTTTTTCTTCTTCTTCTGCATCCATCTTGGTTCCAATCCTCAGTATTAGGGGGTTCTTCCATAGTTCCAACATTTACTTCTTTTGTTGGTTCTTCCGCAGTGTAACTGTCCTTGGGTTCTCCCATTGGTGTTGGTTCTTTTATCATCTTCGCAGGTCCATCTCCTTCCTCCGAAATTTCGCTGGGTATTCCTTTACCTTCTTTTGCTCTTATCATGTACACTCTAAATTCTTCTTCTTTCTTTGCCTCCTTTGCTATTTTTCTGCGAAATTGTCGCTTTTTTGCTCGTCCTTCATAATGCTTTAATTTGATAACATAATTTCGCATTGTCAATATCTCCTCTAATTTCACCTACTCCATTTGGCATGGGGAACCTGATGCATTGATGCAACGTTGATGCTACAGCTTTAGTTGCGTGTATCCATGGTCTCCCCAACAGCATGTTATATGTTGATTCCATATCTACTACGCATAGTGTTACTTGTGTTTCGATCTCCCCTAGTGGAATTCGCACCACTATTTCTCCTTTAGGTTTTGTTGTGGATTTTCCAAAGCCATGAACAAGATATGTTGAACAAGACATTTCTTCATATTTGAATCCCATTCCTTTGAACGCATGATAGAATATTATATCCATTGAACTTCCTGTATCGACTAAAGTTCTGTTCAATATCCATTCTTCCATGGATTTTGTTGTTGTCCCCTTCTCTTTTCGTGTAATAGGTACTGTAATAACCAATGGAGATGTGTGGTTCAAATTTTCTTTTGGTATTTCTGCTGCCATGAATGTGATTTTTTGCTTTTCCCAATCTTTCAAGGGTGATGTTTTTTCTACCGCCATAACTTTCCTTCCTTCAAAATCTCGTTTATGTATCCTTCCTTTGATGTTTTCATGGAATTCATTAACCATTGTTTTTCTTATCATATTACACTCCAATCTTTTGTCATCTTCATTGACTCTAATCATTTTTCTTTTAGCTGGTTCACTGATTTGTTTAATCACTTTCTTGATTTGAACAATCTCAACAACAATCTTCAATTTTCAATTTTCAATTTTCAATCTTCATTCCCTGTTTCTAGCGCCATTATGTAGTTGCAGGAAATCCTACACTACACCCCTCACAAGATTTCATTAACATTCAACTCATTTTTGGATTAACAATCTTAATTTTATTGATGAATCTTTGAACAATCTTACAAGAAAAGATAAAGAAATCAAGAATAACCACTGCTCTAAATTTTCTCTCTCCTATTTACTTGCTTCTCACTCAAAAAAGATTTCTCTCCCTTCCTTTACAACTGAATGACTATTTATAGGGAAATACATAGTGGATGACAGCTAATCTGTCCTTTATTTTCGGATATGGCTTGCGACATTCTCGCAAAATGTTAATCTCGCAAACTCCCTAATTTTTGCAGGATCATCACATTTTTCTCATGATTTAGCTGACGTCGTTTATTATGTCATCTCTGAAGCTGTTCTGCGACATTGTCGTGTTGTGTTGTTAATAATTTCGCTGAGGCATTATTGCTGCGAGATTCTGATCCTACAATAGATGTTCTTCTTCTTGTTGATTTTAGTAGTGATGAATATTGTCTTGTAAGTGCAGATTTTGAAAACAATCTTGATGAAATAGCTTACAAATCCACAGATATAAAGTAATATAATATTGAATTGGGAGGAGATTGAATTGTTTAGAGAGGCTAGGAATTTCATCGTAAGCACAAATCAAAACATTCACAAGAAAGAACGCCTACGTCATGCTTACTGAGCAGAGCTCTTACCGCTCTGTAGTTTAATGCATTGGATAATGTATGGTTATTACCTATGAACCAGATGATGATTATGTATCCTGCACCTTTTATTGTTTCAATAGTCCTGGTGCCATGGACAGAGATGTTAATTGTGTAATGTCAGTAATGTTTTTGTTTACTCTCTTACAAATTGTGTACATAATAGGTGAATATCTCTCTTTTCAGTTTAAACTTGAGATGAACAACAAAGGCATGATCCAAGTTGTCCTACTTTTAAGTCTTAAGAAGTTATGATGTCATCTACAGATTGATCATCGATGTGTTATCAAAGAATTTGTTGCGACATACTATATATATGTTTAATTTTCCATTCAATTTGTGTTGTTGCAGTGTTAACTACATCAGTTAGCTGGCAGGATTGTTTTTCCTCTTCGCCAATGCATAAATTTGTTGCACAATCATAGACTAATCAAAAAATGGACGGAATGAGTAACATATAGAATACAAATACCAATTGTTTCTATATTCAGTACAAATAGGTGAATACATTCCTTTTCAATTATTTTAAATCAAACTCCTTCCGGTCCCGTGCCATTATGGCACGGGCAATCAACTAGTGTTTTAATAAGTGGGAATATTTTATGTTCCAGGAACAACTAACGAGGTTGCGGATCTTTTAGCAAACGATACAAAGCTTAGCGAAAATATACATTTTGTTGTAGGTACGAGGAGTTATCTCTATGGGTATCATCTCTCGTATCAGAAAAACTGGATTTATCTTATTAATTTTTAATGAAAATTTTCCTTTCCTATTCAAAAAAAGAAAGAAAAGAAAGTATGCTTTTACATGATGATGCACAGGGGGTCATGCCTAGTAAAAAGATCCAAAATAAATCTAGATAACTTTTTGCCTAATTTGGATCATGTACTTCTTTGGGGTTATCGAGCTCATCGGTATTTCGGTGCGCAGGTAGAATCGATTGATCAAATTTCTCTTGCATGTTATCACATGTCATTTTAAGCATATAGTGACTTTTTCTTTATAAGCTAGCTCGTGGATATTCCACTCCTACTTGCATTGGATAGAGAGGCTGAGAGAGAGTTGCATTAGGGAGAATATATGCATGAAACAAAGTCAAATGCATGGATTTTTGTTCACTACGCTTTCTCCAAGGCATCGAGCACGCTCTTACCGGTCCCTCTGATAGCTCCATAAAGGCCAGTAATCAACTTACGTATTTGACCGACTCGATAAGAAAGAAAAAAGCCTTGAATGATTCTCAACTGGTCTAGCATCTTACAGCATGCTTTGTTCATAATTGTGCAATCTTCACTTTAAGGTTAAACCCCTTATCTTTGATTGAATCTTGTCACATAACTAGATAGGACATCTGAAATAATTGAATTCCTGTATGCATATCCTTTTTGTTCAGACATTCTTTCTCAATACAACTTTTTTGCTAATTTGAAATATGAGAAAGAGAACAAAGAAATATGGGGTCGGAAAGAATGATGGTGATCAAGTATATACTCGTCTATATCAAACGCGGACGTTGAAACAAGTTTTCAATTATCCTTACATGTTAGTGGGAGTACGTACCAAAATGGTCCTTGGTAAGACAAACGAAGTGTTGGGAATAAAGGTTGCATTAGAGGTCTAGTTTTGAACACATGCATTACATCCTCGTTCATGATCAGAGATTTGATTGAGACTAACAAACATCTTAGAAAAGAAGCTAGTTGAAGACGACCGAAAGAGATAAGGTCCGTCCGTCCATGGAGAGTGAAGCTGCAGAAGAAAAGAATTAATCAACCACCTATATTGACTTATGCAATTATGGTGGTCCATCTCATCTAAGAGCAACTGCAATGGACGAGTAAATCCAAATTTTCAGTCGAGTGGGCTGGCGTAGTGGGACAGATCATCGATCAAAATTTGATCAAAGAGTAAAATCCAGACCAAATTTGGTCTGCGATCAGGACCAAATCCAAATATAGTCGGGCGTTGATATAATCTCCGCTACACATCGGGCGTTGATATAATCTCCGCCATTCATCGGACGTTGATATAATGTACGCCTGAAACGGGGCGTTGATATAATGTACGCCTGAAACAGGGCGTTGATATAATGTACGCCCGATGGGGCGTTGGTAAAGACAACGCGCGAAATGGGGCGTTCATATACTTAACGCCCCACTTTCACAAATTTATGAAACTTACATGGGGCGGGCTTTATACCTCCGCCCCATTTTTTTTTTTTTTTTGTTTCTGAAGCTTATACTATACCAACGCCCCACGCGCGCGTTATCTTTACCAACGCCCCATTCGGGCGTTATCTTTACCAAGCCCCATTCGGGCGTTATCTTTATCAACGCGCGACCAAATATACTCTTTTCCCACTACGCCACATGACGGACTAAACTCAAATTTGGTCTTTTTTTTAGTCTTTGGTCTTTGGTTATACTCGCACCACCGTGGACGCTCTAATCAACTATCAATCAATAATTAACCCTCCATTTTAGAGAACTAGGAGGGTTGGAGGAGATAGACTGATAGTTGTGTGAACTCCATACCTGTTCATTCTTTTCACTCTTGCACAAGTTGTCTCAGCTCTGTGCACGCCTAAAATCCTGCCAATCCTAAATTCCTAGATGTCCAAGGCCTTTCATTGTCCATTCTCCTAAAAGTCTACCTTGCTTCACTTTTGAGTGAAAATTTTCCTCCATTCGTAGGTGCTTAAGTAGTCGGACTGTAAGAATAATAAGAATGTAATATTCATCGTCTTGATCTGATTTAAGATTACTAAGAGCATCCACCGCGTACGACTAAAACTAAAATTTTGGTCCAGAAAGCAGACGCAATTGAAAGGAGTAAAGACCAAAAACTAGAATAAAACCAAAAACCAGACCATATTTGGTCTTTAGTTTGGTTTTAGTCGGGCGTAATTTAAAAGTACGTCTGACACCGGCGTAAGTATAAAGTGCGCCTGATGGTGGGGCGAGATTTTAAAGTGAGCCTGATGGTGGGGCGAGATTTTAAAGTGAGCCTGATTAAAAAAAAATTAAATGGGGCCAGAATTTAAAGCGAGCCTGGTTTGGGCGAACTTTTAAGTTGCGCCTGACCAAATTTTGCTCGTGCACCATTGCGTGACAGTACGGAGTAAACCAAATATTTTTATTTTTTTTTGATTTTTGTTCTTTGGTTATACCCGCATCATTGCAGTTATTCTAAATCACAACTGATCCCAAATACAGGGTAGTCCCCAGACTAGTCTAAAAGCAACAACCGACACATAAGACCACGCAACTACCAGCAGCAGCCGATGGATGACCCGGGGCGGAGCTAGGATTTTAAGAAAGCGGCGCAAAAATCCTTACGAGATTAAAGTCTTGAACTCTTGGGCTTTTGAGTCTTGGACTGTTGGGCTTTTTATTGGAAGGGGAGTACCCAAAACTTTTGTTGCATACCGAAATGTCATGAGATAGTACCGATTTTTCATAATGGCAATATCGCTCTTATTTGATTGGTGTTAATATTAATCATTAACGGTTAATTTTGGTGATTAGTTGTTAATGATTAGAATTAGTATTAGTATTAGTGTTATGTTTTAAAGAGTAAATATTTTAAGGGATAGTTAGGGTTATTGTAGAAGAAGAAAAAATGAAGAATTCCTTTTTTTTTTTTATTCTTGAGAACTTTGTGATCGTTGAGAACTGTTTGATTCAAGTGAGGAAGCTTAATTTTCATCTGAAAAATTTAATTAAATATACATCAATTGTGACGGAGATTCGGAGATGGCTTATTTTTTGAGGTATGAGAATGATTTTAGCCAAATTCAAACTCAACTTGAACCTCCATCTCAAGTTCAAGATGTCCTGAAGATGAATACATGGATGAGGAATCTTATACTAATAATACACAAGTACATTTATGCGTGATGTTTAATGCCCATTTTGTAGGTCGACTTCTTTGAAAATTTGAATTTTTGTAAGGAGTTCGGCGTACGTAACGGAGAAAGTTCGGCTTATAATTTGATTGTCGAACCTTGTTTCGAAGAACGTTTCGGCTAACATGATTGCACTTTATATTATCAGCCGAACTTATAACTTGTAATTTCCGCGCCCACTAATAAAGATGTTACGTTGTTAGTACTGCATTTAATATCATCCGAACTTGAACATATAGGTTTGGCGCGAACCAAGAATAGTAAGTGCAGTAATTGAGGCAAAATGAAAATCATGTTGAATTTTGTCGTGTTACACTAATGAAAACTATGTTTAACTTTGTAACAATTTTCTACAAATAAATGAATATCATAAATATAACAAGCACAGAAGATATTTCATAAACTTTTTATTTTTAACATCAACAACTGAACAAACTCGATTTATGTAGCAAATATGCCCGTTGGATCTGTGATTTTTGCAACCTTTTAAATGAACCCTGATTTAGGGAATTCCCAAACTTTTGTGGCGCACTGAATATGACAAAAGAGGTCATGAAATAATAATTATACATAGCCTCTTATCCACCAATTTTTCATAATGGCAAGACTGCCTTATTTGATTAGTGTCAATATCAATGATTAGTGGTTGATTTTAATGATTAGATGTTAATAATTAGAGTTAGTATTAGTATTACATTTTAAAGAGTAATTTTTTTAAGAGAAAGTTTAGGTTATCAGAATATTTGTCTTAGTGATGGCATCAAAATAAACTATTTCAGAGATACATATGTGATCGTCTTAGAACAAATATTTGTTATTGGTTGCACCCTTCATTGTTTCTTAAACTGTTATCTTATTTTCTTTTGAAAAAGTGGAGTTCTAAAAGGCTGAACATACAATTAACTGCCTCAAGACTACCTTTTCCTTCACCTTTTCATATAGTTACAATAATGCACAACTCGTGTGTATTTTGCAAGACCACCTTTTCTTTTACTGCAAAATTGCGCACTGAGTTTGGTCTATGATTTTACATGCTATATTGGGTACGGGTAGTTCCCAATTCAATGTGGATGTTAGCACTTGGTTAACATCATTCACATTTTTCAAACTCAGGTAACTACCTTTGGGATCTCATTCCGGCAGCTATTGGATGTCTCAATTATCTGGAAACAAAAAAGTTATCGCATTTTCAAGGAAGATTACAACTTCAAAACCAATGTTAACTTAAGTATTGAGGTTAAAACTTTAGTTCTCTTTTGGGTAGTTGTTGCTGGCAAACAAGTGCACTTGAACTTCGCAAGTTCAGTCCTTAGTACAGTAGAACCTCTCCATATTAATATTTTTGGGCATTCACAAAATTATTAATATGGAGGTTATTAATATAAAGGGGTTCACATATAAAATGTAAAATTTTAAGTTCAGTGCGCGTTCAATGTATTTATAGTTGCATTAGATGATGTACATATATTTTTATTGTTCCATTCACAAAAACATGTATAATCTAGGAACTTGTTAGGCTGCTAGTGAACTTTTAATGTTTTCAACAACTATAAATAGTATTAGGTGTAGTAGAAGATAAATCATCAATTTATTTTTTTTTTTCCAATAAATCAAAATGTTATCTAGTACTAGGAAAATGACTAATATGAATGGTAAAATTCGCGTAACAAGATATATGTTTCTTCGATACATTGTCGATTATTGATATATGAGGTAAATTCCTTAAGGCGGGACTGAAAAACCATAATATTAAAATGTAGAGGTTATCAACATAGTATAGAGTATCAATATATGGAGGTTCTATTGTAGTTGGACAATCATTTTTATGTAATTTTACTTTTGCTTCCTTCTCTATCTCTGATAGAACTCATGTACATTTTTCCATCTTAATAAATCTTGTCTTTCGATCAAAAAATAAAGTACAAAAAATATACAAATAAAACTCATCGTTGATGGAATGGAGTGTATTTCTTCATCGAGACACAAATATCCAAACAACCTTTTAACCCAGGCGTAGAATAAATGACTTACTTCAAGTGAAAAAAACATACATATATATAAAATAAAAAAACTTCAGCTTATTCAAAGACACTTTAAAGAAATTCCAATATAAAAAACAAGCAAAAATGATAAAATAATGATAAATTCATAGTTACACAATTACATCAAAGTAGCAAACATCCTGATCAAAAATCATCTAGTCATTCTACATTGTGGCTCAAAGAAAATAAATTCTGAAAAAATGATATCTAGATAAATAAATGTCAAAATTAAGCTGAATAAACAAAAAATAACTCCTTAATTAATATCCCCAAACACAATACATTCGTAATCATATCAATTCAAATAAACTAGTAACTTACACTAGAAAATGAAATCGCACGATTGAACAAACACCAAACCTGTGGATCCCAAAAGAATAAAAAATGGATCTTAAAAATCCAACCTTAAGAGAACTTCATTTTAAGAATACTACAACAAAAAAAAATCCAAAAAAATAAGATAAAATACCACCAAAGAAAAAACCAAAAAATGGATGGAGCATAATATTGAAAGAATCTGTAACCTAAAATCTGACGTTGCAAATTCATTGTTTATCTCTCTCTCAATCGGCTTAGATTGAAGGCCGAAACCCCTACCCCCAAATTTTTTTTTGTTAGCGTTCTCTCATTAACTCACTTGCTCTCAAATTTGTTTCTCAAAATGAAGGAACTGGAAAGGATATTTTGGGTATACTTAAAACTACTTTATGTCCCAGACATTAATTTTCTTGCTTGGGCTTCTCTAAAATGGGCTCAAATATTTTAAAGTCTACTCAATCTTAGGAGCAATGTAGTCAATTTCGGCCAAGATCGCCGTGATCTCGTCGGAAATTCCAGTTTTGCCTCTCAAGATGGTCGAGACAGAATTTAGGCTGAGTTTGGTAATGCTTTTATTTTTCCAAAAGCACTTTCAAAATCTATATATGTCAATAATTGTTGAAATTGGTGTTTGGTAAAAATAAAAATCAAAGTGCTTTTTACCCAAAGCACTTCCCAAATTCCTCAATTTTCAAAAGCTGGGGAGGAGGAGCTTTTAAAAGCTAGAAAAGCATAAGCTTTGGTCCCAACAAAATTTAATGCTTGATTTATCCTTCTTGTCCCTATTTTATTTTGTAAATGACAAAAATTACCCTTATATATATATAATCAATTTTTTATTTCATATATTTTATTCTTTAAAT
The DNA here is from genome assembly GCF_003573695.1 of Papaver somniferum. Taxonomy (NCBI): domain Eukaryota; kingdom Viridiplantae; phylum Streptophyta; class Magnoliopsida; order Ranunculales; family Papaveraceae; genus Papaver; species Papaver somniferum. Next base: position 127,356,437 of record NC_039358.1, on the reverse strand, counting down.
ATTGTTATATTTTATTTTCAAATTGTTTTATGATACCATTTCATTAATAAAAATAAAAATAAATATTAAAATTACTTAATTTTATTTTGATTGTTGATTTGAAAATTATATATATATATATATTAAAAAGTGGTTAAGTAAAATAAATTTTTTTTAACAATCATAAGGATAGTACAATTAGTAAATTTAATATTTAATATATTTATATTTAATAGTAAAAAAAATAATTATTTTTAAACCCAATAAAATTGAATAAAACTATTTTTAGAAATGTCTGTTTTTGTCATTTGCCACAACAATAATGGTTGAATCTCATATTTTACCAAACACACTTTGATTACTTTTTTAATCAGCTTTAACTTTCATTAATATTTTACCAAACGTCCAACTGCTTTTTCCCAACAGCACAACACATCAACGCACAGTAGAAAAGTGCTTTTATAAAAGCCGCAGCAATACCAAACTAAGCTTTAGCCAGGATTGGCCGGAATTTTTGCTTGAATCTCGCTTGACTCGGCCGGGATTGGCCGAAAATCTTGGTTGAAGTTTTTGAAATTTGTATGAATTTAGAGTTTCTATTATTTTTAATGAAGACTTGCTTCTATTTTAAAAAATTTGGTGGTATTCACACACAATTATATGTGAAAAACGTTTGAAAAATGTTTAATATATATACTATATAAAATTCGAAAACGAAATTTCGGTAATTACTCCGAGATTTACCGAGAATCTCCCCAAGATAAAATATCCAGTATCTCGGTCCCAACCGAGATAAACCGGAATCCAAAATTAACTACATTGCTCAGGATCACGAGAGTGAAGACAATGGGAAAAGGACCAAACACTTTACTTCCACAAATAAAAAATTTCCAATGCAACTAACTTAACCGTAGGTGATTTAGAGAAAATATATTCACTAGAATGAAATTGGTCTCCCGGACTGTCTTTTTTTCTTCTCATTCGGATCCTGTCAATAGTATCTTCTCATTCGGATCCTGTCAATAGTATTTAGTGTTTACTCTAATCTTAATTACCTTGCTCAGGAGCACGAGAGTGAAGAAAGTGGGAAGAGGACCAAACACTTTGCTTCCACAAATAAAATTTTTCAAATGCAACTAACTTAACCGTAGGTGATTTAGAGAAAATTAAACTCCTAAATCAACCGTAGGTGATTTAGAAAAAATTATACTCTCTTCTCATTTTGTTTCTCTTTTCTCTCCTTTCATCTTCTCTCTTATAAAAAAAATATGACCTCCATTTGCATCTTGGTCAGATTCTGCACCAAATCTGAGCAAGATTTCTTCTTCTTTTTAAGTTTTGATTGAATAAAATCATTTTTTTTTAATGTTTTTGATGTCTTTTGACATATTTCTTCGCTATTTGGAGTGATTTTTCTTCGATATTTTGGGTGAGTTTCTTTGAGGGAAATTTATTCAAACCTTGATCGCTAGTTCCTGACTTGCTATTATCGTTTCAAGATCATCGACTATTCAACGCGGTATTGCTTTGAATCCATATTCAATCCAAGAGATTTAGGGCATCTTGGTTCGTTTGGGTTTACAAGATTTTGGGCGAATTACTCCTTTCTTACAGGAACATTTCTTATTGAAGAAGAAGAAAATCAGATTAAATGGTCGGAATCGATTCCAGATTATACCATCATTTGTATTCATTTGTATTAGAGTTTTGATTATCTTGTACTTTGATGTTTTTGTTATTCTTGTTAGCGACCATGTAATCATAATTTTGATTTGAATAAACTGAAATTTGTTTATTGACCAAAAAGGAAAAAAAATAAAATAATAAACTCCAGAGTTTAACGTTATACTTCTGTGTGGAAAGAAGAACATCAAAAATGTTAAAGTTATCAATAAAAAGTTTTAAGGTTTTAAGAAGGATCCTTAATACTAATATATTAAAATCACCTTTTTTCTTTCTATAAAAACACTTCGTTTTGAAGCGTTATGTCAGCAGAAATTGGGTTTTAGTATTTTGGATAAAGCTAGCAATGGAAATATATACACTAGAATGAAATTGGTCACCCAGACTGTCTCTTTTTCTTCTCATTCGGATCCTGTCAATAGTATTTACTCTAACCTTAATTACCTTTTTCCCTATAAGGTAAAGTTAGACTACTGGCTTATAAAATAAAAATCCCAATTTATTTTCTTTGACCCACGATTTTAACGTCAGCTATAAATACCATAACAGCTTCACAAAGTTTCTATACTCAAAACAAAATCATGGAAAATATGATGAAGAAATATCTATCTCTTCATCTCTTTTCTCTCCTTCTCATTCTACTCCCTCTCTTATCCTCATGTGATGATCAACCGCAGGTACATGTTGTTTCTTCTTCTTCTGTCTTTTCTTTATTCGATATAAGTTTTGCCATTCTTTATATGCAAATATATTGATGAGTTTTTCCCTGAAAATCTGGTGCAGGTGTATATAATATATTTTGGTGAACATAAAAGTGGAGGAAAAACTATTCAAGAGATTGAAGATTCTCATCATTCTTATCTTCTATCTGTTAAGAGTAATGAAAAAGATGCAAGAGATTCACTTCTTTACAACTACAAAAACAGTATTAATGGATTCGCTGCTTTACTTACAGCCGACGAAGCTTCAAAATTATCTGGTACATGCTTACTATATATATGTCTTTTTATGCATCAAATATCTGTAAATCTATTTGCTTTGATTCACTTTCTGAATAATATATGGTAAAAAACAGAGATGGAAGAAGTGGTTTCAGCTTTCCCAAGCAAACAACACACATGGTCTATCCAAACAACAAGGTCATGGGATTTTATGGGTCTTGATGAAAAAGACAGTAACAGTAACAACAACTATTTCACGCCCAGAAAAAATAATGCATTGTTACGTCAAGCTAATTACGGCGAAAATGTTATCGTTGGCATGTTGGATTCAGGTATGCATACACATTCAGAACTATATAAAACTAAACTCTCTCTGTTCTGCTGAAGTTTAAATGACACGTACGGCGATATCAACATCAATCTGACATCTTATACTTCTCGATCATAGTTTTGCAACATCATATATCATCAGTATGCCAGTATCGTTTTTTGTTTATTTTTCTAGTCAATGATTATGAGTTTCGAGAAAAAACTGAAAATAAATTTCAATTTAAATCCCCTTCGATTCAAGTGTTTGTACTATGTATGTTTGAAGCTGCTAACGGTTACCTTCTTTAATCTTGTTTAATAGCCAATTGGCATGGCCTGGATTATATTAATAAACTGGCTCATTGACTTAATTTAGTGTCACATGTATATGTATATGTCAGTAAGACAGTAAAAAATTTAATGATTAAGCAATTTGGCCATTCTTTATTTTTAGTTAGAGAAACTTCTTAGAAGGATAGATTCAAATTGATCCTGTGAATGAGGTGTAATAATGTTGTATATTTGTATATGTACAAAACTAGGAATATGGCCAGAGTCTAAGAGTTTCGACGATGAAGGGATGGGACCAGTGCCCAAGTCATGGAAAGGGATCTGTCAAACTGGAGATTCCTTTACCTCCTCCGACTGTAACAGGTAATTCATTTTCTTCGCACTATTTGAACTTTTTTCTGTAGGTGTTTTGTCTAATAACACTAGTTTAGTGTCTAATTAAGGAACTACAAAATTGGGAGGCCTGACACGTTATCACTCGACTCTTAGACCAACCGAATATGTAGATGTAGATTTCTCACAAAGAATCACTCTAAAATGAATTTTTCCAGATACAAAATATCCCTTCTTTTGTATGGTCCCTCTGAAGTTTTATTTTCAGGGCCTCAAGGGTTGATTGGTTTTCAAATCTTCATTACATACAGTTTTCTATTTGCTAAAGATCTATTGTGATAAATGTTAGCTCTCCAAACGTACCCTTCTCGACATAATATTCTTATCGACTTAATTTTGAGAATACAAAAAAAGGAAATTTGTCCATTACGACCAAACCATTTACACATTATTGATTTTATAGACTACCACAGAAGGGATCACAAGAACAATTAGTTGTTTGTTCTTGGATTTTTCTTTAGAAAACATCAAAATAGGACAGCTAATAATTTTCCTATTTCTGCATATGTAGCTTTCTTAAGCTGTTCATGTGATCTTCCCTGTCTTTCTCACACTCCACCACATGATTTCAATTCAATGGGAATGCTCATTACAGTAATCTGGCAGTTTCCAGACACTAACCAGTTGACGTAATCTTGTTTGTTTGCAGCTGACTCGGCGTCTGGATCTGAGTCAACCTCTGACTCGGACCGAGTCAGCAGTCAGACCGTTTGTTTTGCATTTTGAGTCAGATCTGACTCGACCTATGACTCAGACATAATCCCTGACTCGGACCCATTTGAGTCGGGTAACAAAATACCCCTGACTCACGGGACCAAATCACTAACTCACGTTTTTTGAGTCAGATGAGTCAGATCTGACTCAAAACAAACATATTGAGTCAGATCCAGATGAGTCAGATGATTTCACTCAGATCCAGATGACTCAGATCCAGACGACTCAGATGAGTCAGGAGTAAACAAACGTAGTGTTAATCAGCTTTCCATATGACTATAAATATATTTAACATATTAACTAATTAGCAAATCACAGGATTTTATCCTTAATTTGTGTTAATATGCGTACTGGTATATATACGAATGTTAGGAAATCTAGTCTAATTTTAATATCATACAAAATATTCCCAGGAAAATAATTGGTGCAAGGTATTACCTGAAAGCTTATGAAGCTTCCAATGGCCGCCTTAACACCACGGCCGAATACCGTTCTCCACGTGATCACGATGGGCATGGGACCCACACGTCGTCGACCGTTGCAGGTCGGACTGTTGCTAATGTATCAGCTATTGGTGGGTTTGCACGAGGAACAGCTTCTGGTGGGGCGCCGCTTGCACGTCTGGCAATTTACAAAGTGTGTTGGCCGGTTCCAAATCAACCCAAAGCAAACGGTAATACTTGTTCGGAAGCTGACATGCTTGCTGCAATAGACGATGCTATTGGAGATGGGGTAGACGTCCTTAGCATCTCAATTGGAACAACAGATCCTGTAGCCTACTCAGAGGATGGGATTGCTATTGGGGCATTACATGCCATTAAGCATAAAATTGTTGTTGCATGTAGTGCTGGAAACTCAGGTCCTGGACCTGCTACAGCTTCTAATCTGGCACCATGGATGATCACAGTGGCTGCTAGTAGCATAGACAGGTTCTTTAGTGCACCTATCGTTTTGGGGAATGGCAATACAATTGCGGTATGTAGAACTAATTCTGCTTGTAAAATCACGCATAAACGTATAAAGAGACTCTTTGCAGACTGCCCAACTCATGAAGTAGTATCCCGTGATCTTTTAGACTGTATTGCATCAGAGTTATCAGATTGGCAGGGTAACAGGATACCAAAATAATGGTGAAGTTTGTGCACAGTAATTTAAATTTGTTTCAGAACTAATTTTGTCCTTGTGCTTTTCTTGGAATTTCAGGGTCAAACTGTAACTCCTTACAAGCTAAAAAATAAACAATTTCCACTTGTTTATGCTGGAGATGTAGGTCAAGCAGGTGTTCCAAAGGATGCTGTAGCCGGGTTAGAAAAACTGCCTTACTTGCTATATCAGTAGTATCAAAAGGACATTTCGGTTAATTAAGGATCACTTGCCCATTGCTCTTTGCCTTATGGTTGGCTATGTGGTCCGGAATGAAAAGCAGGGTTGTTTTATTCCTGAAATAAGATATTGCATCTATGACTAAATTCATCTTTTTCTATGCATACACAGACAATGCTTACCCAATTCGTTATCACCAAAGAAGGCAAAAGGGAAAATAGTATTGTGTTTCCGAGGAAATGGGACGAGAGTCGGGAAAGGACTGGAGGTGAAAAGGGCCGGCGGCAAAGCTATTATCTTAGCAAATAGTTTGGCGAATGGAGCTGAGATATCGGTAGATGCTTATGTCCTTCCAGGAACTGCTGTTAAAGCCGATGATGGAACTAGAGTTTTCAATTACATAAAGTCGACTAAGAAACCCACTGCATACATCAACACTCCTAAAACTGTGTTGAACACTAAACCAGCACCCTACATGGCTTCCTTCTCATCAAGAGGTCCAAATGGTCTTGAACTCAATCTTCTCAAGGTATAAACTTAATCCGCACAGCTATTACTCCCACTTTGTTGCACTCTAATTTTCATCGGTTTATTAGACATGCCATCCGTTCTTAACTTGCATGCATTTCGCATATGCATCCGGTGCACATACTGAGATGATTTGGAGGGTGTTTTATTTCCAGAATGATAGTCACCTAAAAGTTCCTCTGATGCTCATTTTGATGTCACCTATATGCTGCTTATTGGATATTCTGCGATTTTTATGGGTATTTTGCGGTTTGCCAATAAGAGATTTTAATAAAAGGTAATTGTTTCCTTGACCGTATTTATGCAGCCTGACATTACTGCACCAGGGTTGAATATTCTGGCAGCTTGGAGTGGAGCATCATCACCAACAAAGCTCGAGTCTGATAAGAGAAGAGTGAAATACAACCTTCTTTCTGGTACTTCCATGTCATGCCCTCATGTTTCAGCTGCAGCTGCTCTTCTTAAAGCCATCCATCCAACTTGGAGTAGTGCTGCCATTAGATCAGCTCTAATGACAACAGGTATATCTCGCTCTAACTCACCAGTCATGGCTTATAATTATATAGTATCTGAACCTTTATGTATACATATGCAGCTGGACTAAAAAACAACGCTGGTAAGCAACTGACTGATGCATCTGGCAATTCGGTAACACCATTCAGCTACGGATCAGGCCACCTTCTACCTACCAAAGCATCAGATCCGGGGCTAATCTATGATGCATCCTACACCGATTACCTCATATTTTTATGCAGCAGCGTTGGCAGTAGTGAAGTTAAAAAGGTTGATCCAAAATTCAGATGCCCCAAGAAAACATACTCCCCAAGCAATCACAACTATCCATCACTTGCGATCTCTGAACTCAACGGCACAATGACTGTGATACGTACAGTTACCAACGTCGGTAGTGGTAAGAGTTCGTACGTCTCTGCTTACAAAGCTCCCGAAGGGTTTTATGTTAAAATTTCCCCAAAAAGGCTAGCCTTTAGGCATGTTGGTGAGAAGAAGAGCTTCACAATAACAGTCAAACAACGGAAAGGAAAGAAGAAGCCAAAGTCAGGGAAGTATTATTTTGGATGGTACAGATGGACTGATGGGGTTCATGTTGTAAGGAGTCCATTAGTAGTATCTCCAGCGTAGTGTTTCTTTTGTTTTGCAGTTCATTGTTAGGAAAGTTGGTCTGGTTCAGGTCGAGCCTCGGTCGACCAGAGGACCTTCCCGATTCGAATAACACTGATAAAAATGTAGTTTGGAGATCAATGGTTAAGGATCAAATAGGAGATCCAAGAAAATACATTGTCATCAACTAATTTATATCAATAATATATAACTAAATTACTGAGTGAAAAATTATCATTGCTTCCAGTCCACAGGTGTAACTGAACATGTCGAACGAACGCGTCATCCTTTCTGTTAGAACTATGACTACTAATTCCTAACAATAATCATTCTATGAAAACTCTCAGAAACACATATTTTCTCTAGTGCTACACCCAATTTTCGGTCAGTCACTGTCCAATCCCATCCTCGCGCCAGAACAAATTAGGCTTACTTTATATGCACTAGTTCACATTGTGGCTCTTGGGTTTTCCCCAACTTCATCATGACAAGCACACCCACCTAACCGAATGTTTGTAACTGCACGACTCCTTTTGCCAACCGCGTCAGAGTGCTGCGGAAGCAGAACGCGGTAACCCTCAGTAAAGACTCGATCGGATGAAGCTGTGCAATTCAATCCCATCACATTACGTGCCAAACTGATTGCTGGTGGTGGGGGGACGACATAATCAGATGTAAAAATATGAAAATATCTGTAAATAAAATCAACATTTCCAAGTTTATGTTTATCTTAATACGTAATTTTCTCTATTGCTATCAGAAACTTTTTAACTGAGACAATTTGAGAGGGCTCTTATTGGATTTATGTGATGTTGCTATCCCCAAAAAGGCAATGTTCCCATCAAAGGAACCCAATTTATTGGAGCTCTCTTAATAAAGACTAGTTACAATTTGGAGTTATTGGACCATCTTGGAATATCAACAAACTTGGATGAATTTAGCAGAAATGGTAATGAATGCACCACCTGGCAGAATAGTTTCTCGATGGCTCATTCACCGCACACCAAAACAAAAGAAAAGGAATTTCGATTATATTTGTCCGTATGCAAGAACTAATTAATTGACTCGGCCATTTACCAGAAGGATTGTGGCAATTTGTTAATGCCTTCAACGTTTCACTGACCATTTTGGAAGAATAAATTTTGACGAGTTGCGTAAAAAGTTTGGTGGCGTAACTGTGAGGGATGACTTAAGTTTTGATTGCGAAAAATTCAGAAAAACGTTGCCTAATTGGAGATGTTTTTACAAGAAAATGGGTTTTAGTTTGCTGACAAATAAGGATATTATTATTATTATTACATGAGAGAAGACTTGGACAGGCAGTAAAATAGAGACGGCACGAAAACAGCGGTGGACCGTGGACTCTCATAATTGGAGCAGACACCCAGAGTTGGAATATAATGAACACTTGTCCTTAAACTAGTGGTCGTACGTATATGTATGATTTAAATTTAGTGTTTCGACAAGTTAAATTTTGGATAAGCTTAGACCAACTGCAGTGGACGACTAAGAACAAATTTCTAGTCGAGTGGGCTGGCGTAGTGGGACGGACCATCGATCAAAATTTGATCAAAGAGTAAACCCAGATCAAATTTGGTCGGCGATCAAGACCAAACCCAGATATAGTTCACGCCCCACCACCAGGCGGTTATATAATCTACGTCCCACACCAGACGTACGTAAAGTCCCCGCACCACACCAGGCGTACGTAAAGTCTACGCTCCACATGGGGCGTACGTAAAGTCTACGTCCCATTTTTTATTTTATTTTTTAATTTTGTATGGGTCGGGCATTATACCCCCGCCCCATTCTTTGTTTTCCAAATTTTTTTTGTGGGGCGGGCTTTATACCTCCGTCCCACTTCTTTCTTTCTTTTTTCTTTTTTTCTTAAGAATCTCCCCAATCAGGCGGACGTATATCCCACGCCCCACACCAGGCGAATATATAGTGTACGCTCGATCAAATTTAGTCTTTCACCCGTAACGTCACACACCAGACTAAACTCAAATTTGATCGTTTGTTTTGGTTTTTGATCTTTGGTTATGATCGTACCACTGAGGACGCTCTTAGGGGGCCTTTGGAAAAGGACCTGTCGCACATACGGGTATGAGCTGCCATACTGTAGCCGCTAGCCTAATACTGTAATAGGAAGCCTAAAGTTCAAGGGATTGGGCATTGATTTTGCTGGGTATGGTTTTGGCTTCTCTTTTTTTTTTTGAAAGTTGGAATTTATTCATTAGGAAACCCAACTTACATGGGTTGGCTTCTCTTGGTACATATTACACTCGGGTAAGTCCTTTTTTTTTTCTAAGGGGAAAAGTTAAAGAAGAAGAAGTAATTACAAGATATATACAAAAGAAGTCATAAGACTCCTAAACCAAAAGGAAATCTGAACAAATCCTAACTCATATCCATAAGAGTATATTATTTAAATACTTTTAATTTTGACACCCAATAAATATACCCTTATATAAAAATAAATATACCCCTATAATTTAAAAAATTTATCCGTTAAAAATTAAATTATCTTAATATCCTCACTTATAATATTATTTTTCATTTAAAAACCTTATCTATTAATAAATTTCTTTCTCTAATACCAGCCACCACCACCAGCACTGCAGCCCCACCACTCCACCACCACCATCACCATTTACTAACTACAACCACCATCAATATTCCACCACCACCACCGGCGTCGTCGCCACCATCGTCGCGGCTGCCATCGCCGTCACCACCGCCACCATCAAAATTAGGTGTCACAACTGAAGTTGATCCAGAAATCAAAAGTTTAAAAATAACATTACTAACTAATATTCAGTTTAATTTTTGCGTCAGCAGTCGAAGTTGATCCCAGTGAATGGAGTCAACAACCAAAGTTCATCCCTTTAAGTGGGATTAACAATTGAAGTTGATCCCATTAAGTGGGATCAACCATGAAAGTTGATCCACAAAAAATGGGATCAATAGTTAGAGTTGACAGCATTTATACGAGTCTGTTTACTGTAAAAACCAATAAACCTGGAACCTGCAAACTGACATATCCTTAAGAAACACAAGAGTAACAAAAATTTCTGCAACAACCATCTATGATACACAAAAACGAAATGATATATAGGAATGAGTGAACTTGGCGTGAGTCGAACACGCATCATCTGACGTGGAGTCAGTCATGCTGCCATTGCACCACAAATTCAACATTCGAAGAACTTTACATCTATAAAATCCAAAGACACAACCAGTACCATAGGTCAAACAACAATACACAAACACAAACCAACAAGAAATTAAGCTAATTTTTTTAGCAAACATGATTTAAACTACAAACATGACTATACTAATCCAACGAAATGCTGTCAACAATAGGAGTCAGTAGTTGATCCCATAGAAAATGTTGTCAACAACAGGAGTTGATCTCATAAATGGGAGATGGCTCGATGGGTTTTGGCTAGGGTGTGTTTGTTTTGGGTATAGGGTTAGGTTGTTCGAGTGTGAGGCGGGTACAACAAATCTTGATGTCTTGCGAAGCTGAGCCGTGGGATAATATCTTCTGGGACGGATCTAACGGCGAGATGGAGACAGATCATGAGCGACCGTTGGATGCCTGATACAACGAAACTGACGGCTCAAGATGGAGTTAGGTGCTGTAGTGTTAGACAGGAGCTTCAGACTTTGATGTAATGGCGATGCTGCGACCGTAGGATGCTGAGATGATCCAATCTGACGGCTAGAAAGGGAAACGGGTATGGATATAGGAAATGGACTTGGGTGAGGGTTTTGGGCATTGGGTATGCCAAGCCCATATCTTCTTTAAGAACAATTCTTCCTCTTCAAGCCCACTTCTAGCCTTTTGGTCTTGTGCACAACATTCTTCGCGGCTTCCTTGTGTAATTCCTCCCGGCTTTTCACTACTTTTCTGCTCTTTTCGCTCCGCTATTCATCCAAACTTTATTTATTACCTAAAAATGCAAAATTAATTAATAAAAATATTTATTCTTGAAAACAATGAAAATACAGAATATGGGATAAAATGTAGAATTAATGCACAAAAGATGAGTTAAATGCCAAGAAAAATATATAGAAATATGCACTTTTTAGCACTCATCAAATACCCCCAAACTTGAATTTTACTTGTCCTCAAGTAAAACAAAACTAAGGAAATCCTACCTATACCATTGTCGCTGGTCTCTCGAATGCATTTAGCGTATGCACTAAGCCTTTTAAACCACTAAGTGTCCCTAGTGGACGAGTGAAGTCTCGTGAAGGTTTGCTTAGAACGTACCTACAAAGTTCTAGGTCAAAATATAAGCTCAGATTCCATCAAATGTGATATGTGCAAGTCAGTTTAAGCTCACAGCAAAATGGAGATGTCAATCTAGCTATCTAAGGCACAATCCTAGCACTGATACCAAATAAAGACATGTGATAAGAGTGTAAAGTGTATCTACACATGTGTAAAGAAAGATCGGATGTTATGACTACTAATCACCAAGAGATAGTTTCTCAGGCTAAGAACTGAGGTCGAAATCTAGCTAGCTGTCCGGACTTTACGAGAATTGTGAATGAGTTGGAGGTATTTCACAACTACTCGCGTTGTACATCAATGGCATACACCCTTCCTTGCTTATTACAATAAAACAAAAGATGACTCTTTACATGACTCTTATTTACATTGACTACTCTCTTTTATTTTTGGATAAGAGAGAACTATTTTCTTTACATGACACAAATGGAATTTGAATACTTGATGATTTTTTTTTTTTGTATTTTTTCTGATTTTTTTCTGAATATATACATCGCTTTTTTTTTTTTTTTTTTTTTTGGAACAAGGAAACACTTTTGATACAAAAGGAAAAAGAAACAAAAAATTACATGACACTTCGCAAGAGGTAGCCCTTTTTGATGCACCCAGTTAAATTCGATGGTTGTTTTTCTTAATGTAACCTCCACCTTCTATCCCAACCAACCAAAGAACAAGCTAGTCAAGTTTCGTTCAGTATTCTAAAGTGATTGGCAACTAAAACTTCCGATAGAACACCTCAAGGATGAGGCTATACATGTATTGGTAGATCGTGCGCGTGCAAGTTTCTTATCACTATGTGAATTGTGCTAGAATCAGGGGTGCCTAAATATCTAGACTAAGACTCCTAAAAATTACATATTTGCACAAGAGTCAACATTTCAAGGTAAATGAGCTCCATTTTTATGATTCTTTTCATTTTTTAATTTTTCATTTTGATTTTTCATTTTTTCAAAAAGAGGGAGGAGTTTTGTTTTCAATTATAGCATGTTATAAGGGTATATACTGATTATCACCCCTAAACCTAAATTAAACAGTGTCCTCAATGTTTAAATGCAAAAGAAAGAACTGTACAGAAAAGGAAAAAAAATAAAATGGAACGTTCAACCTGGTTTATGTACAAGGGTGGACCAATCAGGCCGCATAGACGGGATCCTCCAGATCGGTTGCCTCAATGTCAGGCGGAAGTGGTTCAAGGAACGGTTTCAATCGCTGCCCATTCACTTTGAAAATGTTCTTGTTGGAGACATCTTCAAGTTCCACAGCTCCATGAGGGAATACCGTGCGTACTAGGAACGGGCCGGTCCATCGGGACCGCAATTTTCCTGGAAAAAGATGCAGCCGAGAGTCGTATAACAAAACTTTCTGACCCGGTGTGAATGACTTGCGCAGAATACGCTTATCATGAAACAACTTCATCTTTTGCTTATACAGCTTGGCACTGTCATAAGCCTCGTTCCTCAATTCTTCTAACTCATTGAGTTGAAGTTTCCGTTGTGCACCCGCCTTGTCGAGAGAAAAGTTAAGTTTCTTGATAGCCCAGTAAGCTCGATGTTCTAATTCCACAGGAAGATGACATGGCTTTCCATACACTAGACGATAAGGGGACATGCCAATTGGTGTCTTATAAGCTGTTCTATAGGCCCACAAAGCATCATTCAATCTCAATGACCAATCTTTCCTTGACGGGTTGACCGTCTTCTCCAGAATGTGCTTAATTTCCCTATTAGAAACTTCTACTTGTCCGCTTGTCTGAGGGTGGTACGGAGTTGCAACCTTGTGGGTTATGCCATACTTGCGTACTAAAGACTCAAAGTACTTGTTACAGAAATGTGAACCACCGTCACTGATTATAGCTCTAGGGGTACCAAAACGTGAAAATATGTTCTCCTTCAGAAATGAGAGTACCACCTTGTGGTCATTCGTCTTGGTTGCAACAGCTTCAACCCACTTCGAAACGTAATCAACAACAACTAGGATGTATAATTTTCCTTCAGAAATAGGAAATGGACCCATAAAGTCAATCCACACGTCAAATAGCTCAACGATCAAAATCGGATTCAACGGCATCATGTTTCTCCTCGAGATACTTCCTAGTTTCTGACAGCGTCACAAGCAATACAATACTCATGGCAGTCTCTAAACAGCGATGGCCAGTAAAACCCACACTGCAGGATCTTTGCAGCGGTCTTCTTGGCACTGAAATGCCCTCCACATGCTTGGTCATGACAGAAAGATATCACATCTTTCTGTTCCATGTCGGGTACACATCTCCTAATGATTTGGTCTCGGCAGTACTTAAACAAATATGGGTCGTCCCAAAGGAAATGTTTAACTTCAGCCAAGAACTTGGAGCGGTCTTGTCTCGACCAATGTGAGGGCATTCTACCTGTAGCAAGGTAGTTAACAATGTCGGCAAACCAAGGAAGGTTTGACACAGACATCAATTGTTCATCAGGGAATGATTCTCTAATCAGCTCAGATTCATCAATAGACTCACTAGTTAATCGGGACAAGTGATCAGCAACCACATTCTCACAACCTTTCTTATCACGGATTTCGATGTCGAATTCCTGTAATAAGAGTATCCATCGAATAAGGCGAGCTTTAGCATCCTTCTTAGAAAGAAGATACTTCAAAGCCGCATGGTCAGTGTATATGATGATCTTAGATCCTATCAAATAAGATCTAAACTTGTCTAATGCAAATACCACGGCAAGTAACTCCTTCTCGGTAGTCGAATAGTTGAGTTGAGCATCATTAAGAGTTTTACTAGCATAGTATATCACATATGGTAGTCTATCAACACGCTGTCCTAAAACAGCGCCAACGGCATAATCAGAGGCATCACACATGAGTTCGAACGGTAGTTCCCAGTTGGGTGGTTGGACAATAGGAGCTGAGGTGAGGAGAGTCTTGAGTTCTTCCCACGCCTTCACACAAGCAGCATCGAAGTTAAAGACAACATCTTTGACAAGTAGATTACACAAAGGTCTTGAGATTTGGCTAAAGTTTTTGATGAATCGCCGGTAGAACCCAGCGTGACCTAAAAATGATCGAATCCCTTCACAGAGTGGGGTTGTGGTAAATGTTGAATGAGGTCGACTTTAGCTTTATCTACTTCAATTCCTTTTTCCGAAACGATGTGTCCTAGAACTATGCCGGAGTTTACCATGAAGTGGCATTTTTCCCAGTTTAAAATCAGATTCTTTTGCTTACATCTAGACAACACAAGGACCAGATGGTCCAAACATTCATCAAAAGAGGAACCAAACACAGAGAAATCATCCATAAAGATCTCGAGAAAACTATCTATCATGTCTGAAAAAATGCTCATCATGCAACGCTGAAAAGTGCAGGTGCATTACACAGCCCGAAGGGCATACGTCTAAAAGCAAATGTCCCAAATGGACACGTAAATGTAGTTTTTTCCTGATCTTCCGGTGCAATGTGAATTTGGTTATAACCGGAAAAGCCATCTAGAAAACAGTAGTGACTGTGTCCAGACACACGTTCTAGCATTTGGTCTATGAAGGGAAGGGGGAAGTGATCTTTTCTTGTTACTGTGTTCAACTTCCTGTAGTCGATACATACTCGCCATCCTGTGGTTGTACGTGAAGGGACTAACTCATTCTTTTCGTTCCGAACTACAGTAATGCCTGACTTCTTAGGCACAACTTGAATGGGACTAACCCATTTACTATCTGAAATCGGATATATGATACCCGCATCAAGTAGCTTCAAGATCTCACTCTTAACAACGTCTCTCATGTTAGGATTAAGTCTCCTTTGCATTTCCCTAGATGGTTTGGCATTCTCTTCAAGATTAATGTGATGCATGCAAATGGTGGGACTTATCCCTTTGAGATCTGAGATGGTCCATCCTAAGGCTTCTTTCTGCTCCTTAAGTACTCTAAAAGCTTGTTTTCCTGTTCTATGTTTAATCGTGAAGAAATGATAACAGGTAAAGTATCAGAAGGACCTAGAAATGCATACTTCAAAGTATCAGGTAATGGTTTCAATTCCTGTTTGGCCTTAGGAGACTCATCCGAAGATATAACAACTTCTCAGAAAGTGGGAGTTGTTCCACTGTAGTCTGCCATTTAGTGATGTCCATTTGAGGTACAGATTCGAGCAAAGATTGGACTTCACCAATGTATTCATCATCATACAACTCCAAGTTAACATCTTCCAAACATGCTTGCAAGGGATCTTTTGACATAATGCCAGTCAATGAATCTTGTATCAAACTCTCAATCATATTGACCTCATGTACATCCTCATCATCAAGATTCACATGCTGTTGACTAACATTAAACACATTCAGCTCTACAGTCATGTTTCCAAAAGACAGCTTCAACACTCCATTACGACAATTGATGATCGCATTAGACGTCGCCAAGAAAGGACGTCCTAAAATGACAGGAATGTGACTATCCGGGTTTTGTACAGGTTGAGTGTCTAAGACAATAAAGTCTACAGGAAAGTAGAACTTATCAACCTTAATCAAAACATCCTCAATTACACCTCGAGGGACTTTGACGGATCGGTCCGCCAATTGGAGAGTTATGGGTGTTGGCTTCAATTCTCCAAGACCTAACTGCGCATAAACAGAATATGGCAGGAGGTTCACACTTGCACCTAGATCTAATAAAGCTTTATTGACCATGTGGTTTCCTATAGTGCAAGAAATTGTTGGACAACCTGGGTCCCTAAACTTAGGTGGAGTTTTGTTCAGAATGATGGAACTCACCTGTTCAGCTAAGAAAGCACGTTTGTGCACATTAATCTTGCGCTTTTGAGTGCACAAGTCTTTGAGGAATTTGGCATATGCAGGGATTTGCTTAATTGCCTCAAGAAAAGGAATGTTGATGTTGACTCTTTTGAACAGTTCTAACATCTCATTGTAGTGGGTGCTTATCTGTTGGCGAACTAACCTCTGAGGATATGGAGCAACATGAGCATTAGGAGTTAGAGGGATATTCACAACAGTGGGATTGTCGGCTTCGCTAATGTGCTCAGGCTCCTTTTCTAAGTTGGAGGTGTTCTTTGGTGGTGCAGGCAATGATATGTTTGGCTCAGATTCATTTGATTGTGGTATGCCTACATTGTTCTCAACAATCTTACCACTTCGGAGAGTGGTGATGGAATGGACTTGATCGGGTGAGGTTTCATTGCAAGATGATGTGCCTGCTTGAAATATCCTCTTTGGATTTTGTTGGGGCTGGCTAGGAAGTTTACCCTTTTCTCTTGTATTCAGTGCATCGCAAATTTGACCCATCTGTAGTTCTAGAGCGGAGACTCGTTGATCAGTTGCTTTCTCATTTTCATCAGATGTTGGGTCAACTGATTGATACTCTCTTCGATGCTAGACAATTTCTTGTCAGCAGTGTATTGAGGGTACGACTGCTGTTGAGGATTTTTAGGGTATTGATAGCCTTGATTGTTTTGATAGCTTTGAGTGGGTTGAAATGGTCCTCCTTGAATGGGTCCTTTAGACCATGAAAAATTGGGGTGGTTCCTCCATCCTGGGTTGTAGGTCTGTGAATAAGGGTTATGCTCTTGTTTTTGAAACATAGCATGTGCCTGTTCTAGCCTAGATTCTTGGAATGCATGCATTTCCGGACAATCACTGACCTGATGGTCAGAACCGTTACATATATCACAGATAGCTATTTCGACATGTTCACAGAAAGCAGTGGTAGAAGGTTTTACGTTTTTCTGAAGTTCTAACGCTTCTATTCTTCTTGCTAGTGCTGCCATTTTTGCATTTCCTTCAAAATCAGACTCAATTATATGGAACTTATCTACAGGTGTAGTCTTTCTAGGTTCACGAATGGACTCCCATTGTTGAGTTTTTTCAGCAACTTCAATTAGGAAAGCCCACGAGTCATCATCACTTTTATCTGTGAAAAGTCCATTACACATAGACTCTACAATTGTTCGGGTGGAGACATCTAAACCTTCATACAAAATTTGCACAAGTCTCCATTTTTCAAAACCATGATGGGGACACTTAAGCAACAATTCATTGAATCTCTCAAGATATCTAGCTAAGGTTTCACCTTCTAATTGTACAAAGCTGTTCAGACTTTGACGAATTGTCGCAGTCTTGTGATTAGGGAAGAACTTTTTGAAAAACTCTTTTGTGAGGTTGTCCCATGTCCTAATTGACTGTGGATGTAAGGCATACAGCCATGACTTGGCCTTTTCCTTCAAAGAGAAAGGGAATAGTCTCAATTTTAGGGTTTCGTCAGACATCTGAGTGAAACGTATAGTTCCACAAATCTCCTCGAATTCTCTCACGTGATGGTAAGGGTTTTCGTTTTCAATTCCTCTAAACACGGGAATCATTTGTATTGTGCTCGATTTTAGCTCATAATTACCAGTAGCTTCTGGTAAAACAATGCACGAGGGTTGGCTTGTCCTTGTGGGGTACATGTAATCCTTGAGGCTACGGGGTTCTTCCATTATCTCAGGTTGGTCCGGTGTGTTTTCCTCAGAAGATATGGGTATGTCAATTGGGTCTATTGGATTGACTCTAATTAGTCGGTTTGATTGGTCTCTAAAGGTCACAACCATATCCTAATAAGATCATTGATCGATGAAATAACATCTAACAAGCCCACAGTCAATGAAAAAAAAACGACCTAAAATTTGGTTTGAAAGGGTTAGAAACTTTGGTTTAAAATGGGTTTAGAAAATTTTTGGATTAATTGGGACAAAGCCCAACCAACTAAAAGGCTTTTGGTTCTTGGGTTCTTTGAAGAATTTTGGTGAGAAAAATCTTAACTCACGGCCCAACAGAATTTTGTTGCCTCTAAGCCCAATAGAATTGTTTTTGTAAGGTTAGGAGCCCAATGGATGGGATATAAACCTATAGTCCAAATTAAAGTGCAAGCCCACAAAAGAAAAGAAAAAAAATAACAAACAAATAATTACAAGCCATAAAAGAAAGAGAAAAAGAAAAAGAAAAAGAAAAAGAAAAAAAAAATTATTACAAGCCCAAATAGAAAATAAAGAAAAAGAAAAACTAAAATTATTACAAGCCCAAATATAAATACTTAAATACAAGCCCAAAGAAATTTAATGAGGCCCAGTTGGGTTAGCTCATGGGTTAGGCTTACTTGATTTTTGGAGGGAAGCCCAAATTTGGGCTTTTTATCCCTTTTTGTTGCACTAGCCCAGTTGGGCTTGGATCTTCCTTTGCAACCTTAATCAACAGCTCAGCAGAATTGCACCAGCAGCTTCACAGCAGCAACAAGCAGGAGGGAGCAGCTTCACAGCAACAGCAGCAGCAACAGCAGGAACTTCAGCTCCACTGCAGTTCCAACAGCAACAGCAGCTTGGCAGCAGTTTGGCTCCACAAAGCTAACAGCAACAGCAGCTGCAATAACAGTCAGTGCAAGGTAGTGCAAGGCAATGCTCTTAGTGAAGCGAGAACAAGAGCAATGCAAGAGCAGGAGCAAACAAGGAAGTTGCAGGTCAGGAACAATCAAGATTAGCAAGAAAGAAAAAAAAGAGAATAAGGAAAACAGAAAACAAGCAAACAGCTACCAAGTCCCCGGCAGCGGCGCCAAAAACTTGGTAGCTCAAGGAATGAGACCTAAAAACTACAACCTATGTTTTACCTACAAGTATACAGGGTCTTGATGAAGATAGAATGTAAATAGAGGTTTGTCCACAGGGACTTGGAGGATTTGCTAAAGTTTTCTAAATTTCTAAAGTTATCTGAATTCAAATGAAGGTACTAAGGTTTTTGATTCCACTACTTGACCCTAGGCTAAGGAAATTATGATGTAATGTATGTCTTGTTCTTTCATGAAAGACTACAATGAGGATACTACTAACTATCCTAACCAAATTACCCCTAGCATCAGTTGTCTTTAATCAGCACAACTAATCACAGGCATTTAGCTTCTCTAGCTAGTTTAGCTTAAGGCAATCTCTCTAGTGGATTGAATTCTTGGCCAAAGACCTAGCTCCACTCCTAGTATCAGCTGTCTTCTAACAGCACAGGTGATCACAAGCAGGTAGCCCAAATGGTTAAGCATTCATCCTAAGGAAATTCAGCTCAATAAATAACATACAAATACATTAACATTACTAGCATATGATCAAGAGCTTCCTCTAAACCCTAGCAAGTGAATTAGAACATGGACATGCTTGTAATCATGATACTAACAGGTATAAACATGATCCACATTACACAGCATACAATTCACATTCAACCTTTATGCATAAGAGAGATTCAACATGGATGAATTGAAAATGAATTTCGAAATTAATATTGAACTGCAAATATTGCTCACTGGCTAGCCCAGAGATGCCGAATTTTACAACCCCTAACACCCTTTTATAGTTACAACAAAAAAATTCCAAAATCCCCAAATCAGTGAAATTAGGGTTTTACAAAAAATCCTTACCTAATCTCTGAAAACGATTGATAGCTCTCACCCATGCTTCCTTGTCGTCTGCTGATGCTACCCATGCCTTCGATTTATCCTCTAACCTTACCTATTTCATCAACTCCTAACCTAGGGTTCCTGTGAGATGAAACGATTAGGAGGTGATGTAATAAGTGGCTAGAAAAGTAGGTCTTGGTTGTTAGAAGTGATGATGGCTCGAGTGGTGGTGGTTGAGTGATTTGGGGGGAGAAGATGGTGGTGATTGAGTGATTTGGGGGAGAAGATGGTGGTGATGGAGACAGCGTCGCTGTTGCAGAAGAGGGGAAGAAGGAGATGGCTCGATGGGTTTTGGCTAGGGTGTGTTTGTTTTGGGTATAGGGTTAGGTTGTTCGAGTGTGAGGCGGGTACAACAAATCTTGATGTCTTGCGAAGCTGAGCCGTGGGATAATATCTTCTGGGACGGATCTAACGGCGAGATGGAGACAGATCATGAGCGACCGTTGGATGCCTGATACAACGAAACTGACGGCTCAAGATGGAGTTAGGTGCTGTAGTGTTAGACAGGAGCTTCAGACTTTGATGTAATGGCGATGCTGCGACCGTAGGATGCTGAGATGATCCAATCTGACGGCTAGAAAGGGAAACGGGTATGGATATAGGAAATGGACTTGGGTGAGGGTTTTGGGCATTGGGTATGCCAAGCCCATATCTTCTTTAAGAACAATTCTTCCTCT
The DNA here is from genome assembly GCF_003573695.1 of Papaver somniferum. NCBI lineage: Eukaryota > Viridiplantae > Streptophyta > Magnoliopsida > Ranunculales > Papaveraceae > Papaver > Papaver somniferum. The sequence goes on along the minus strand of NC_039358.1, from coordinate 127,335,715 downwards.
TCAAGCCCACTTCTAGCCTTTTGGTCTTGTGCACAACATTCTTCGCGGCTTCCTTGTGTAATTCCTCCCGGCTTTTCACTACTTTTCTGCTCTTTTCGCTCTGCTATTCATCCAAACTTTATTTATTACCTAAAAATACAAAATTAATTAATAAAAATATTTATTCTTGAAAACAATGAAAATACAGAATATAGGATAAAATGTAGAATTAATGCACAAAAGATGAGTTAAATGCCAAGAAAAATATATAGAAATATGCACTTTTTAGCACTCATCAACAACTACTACTGAAATCCAATAATTTTCAAATCTAGTAAATTTATGTATTACGACTGTTCAATCTTTACTAACTCAATTACATCATAAGAATACATCCAACACTCAAATTAAATAGAGATTTTTAGGGTTTTTGATACGAACCTGATCCATCGCGTTCTCTCTGGAATTCGTTTTTGTTTGATTCTTTATTTAACTTGAAATTACCAGAGATTGAAACCTAAAATCACATCTCTCGATCGCCTAAATCTTTAGTTGATATCTAAATCACCAATAACAGGAGAAGAAGAAGAGGAAAGGAAGAAAAAGAAGATGAACTACTTTTGTTGATGATGCTTCAAACGATCGATGTTTCTCTCTCTTAATCGAATATCACTTCTGTCAAATCTCATCTGTTGGTGGTGGTGGTGGTGACGGAGATGGTGGTGGATGGTTTCTGTTTTCTCTAAATGTTTAGATCCGTAGATGGAGAAGGAGTATAAGAATATGAACGAAGAATAAAAACGGAAGGATAAATGTGGAAAGAAGAAAAACGTTAATGGACCCCTGATGGGCCTGTAATTAGAGAGGGGTATTTTTATTGTATCATGAAGGTATTTGTAAAGCCCTTCAGAATTGAGGGAAATTATATAATTACCACTATCCATAATTTGTCCCCATTGGAAAAGAATTTGATCCATTGAGTAGCTTTTGAAGATGTCAGTGTTTGAACTCCGTGAGTAGATATCTAATTTTAAAGCACACAGTAAATCGTCTTTTGATTTCGGGCTTCCTCCATGAACTCTTCTATTCCTTTCTAACCACATTTCCCAACAAATTGCAAAAGGGAGAAGATGCCAGACCATTTACACCTTCTTTGAAACCCTGCCTATTCTCCAACTCTGTAAACCGCTCTTCAAACTCGAATTAGCCACCCACATAGCGTGCACATAATTAAGAAAATAATCCCAACAATCACTAGCCCAACTGCAGTGCATGAAGAGATAGTCTTGTGATTCAACAAAATTGTTATACAGTAAACATAAGTTAGAATTAATCTTCATTATCTTGTTCTGCAACATCACTCTAGTAAGAATAGATTCATGCATATCCGGCCATATAAAAAATTACTTATGGAGACGCAAACTTGCTGGACACGATACTGTGAAAATCCCATTCAGCATATGTCTCAGTGATTTTGGTATAAATAGTCTTCGTCGTACAAAAACCTTCGATACAATCATCCTCACCTTGTACCAAACGTACATTCCTCACATCATGCTTGAGTTCCAGCAGGCCAATACTCTCAGCTGGATCAAGGTCTTTAGAGAAAATAAAATTCCAGGAAACCCTTTCATGTTAGCCACCATCTCAATCTTTTGTTTACTGATCCTATGCAGTCTAGGATATTTATCCTTATAAGCTTGTTTCTCATTCCATCGTTCATGCCATAATCTCAAACCTCTTCCACTCTTCACCTGTATAGTTACAGTCTCATGAAAATCCTGATTAGCTTTTAAGTATGTCATACCACATGCTTCTTCCCACAGCTTCTTTAGTCTGCACATGTAATAAAAAAGACTCATCTGACTTTGATTTTTCACAGGCTATTCTTCTCCACCATGCTGTTTTTTCTTTACAATATCTCACATGCCATTTTGCCAAAAGAGATCTGTTAATATGTCTTAAACTTCTGATACCCAAACGTCCATGCTTTCTTGATTTGCAGATCTCCTTCCAAGACACCCAACTCTTCTTCTTCTTGTCATCATCCTCTCCCCACAAGAACTTTCTCATGATACTGTTAAGTTTTTTTTTCTACTGACACAGGAAGATGAAAGATAGACAAAAAATATGTTGCAATACTTTGTAAATAGCTTTTAATTAAATTCACTCTACCTACTTTGTTGAGAAACTTTCTCTTCCAAGGTGCCAGATTTTTCATCATTCTTTGTATAACTACATCCCATATTATTACACTTCGTTTAAATGCTCCAATGGGAATACCCCAAATAAGTAATAGGAAATACCTCTAGTTTACACCCCAACTCCAAAGAAAAATCTTGAACTAGTTCATCAGCAACACCTATACTAGTCATTGAGCTTTTCTCCAAATTTAATTTTAATCCAGTCAGTACTTCAAACATCAACAGAATGATTACCAATCTCCTTACCTCTAACTGCGAAGCATTAAGCATGATAATTGTGTCATCTGCAAATTGCAGGTGAGATATCATAGTGACTCCTTCCACCACCTGGAAACCACCAATTCTATTGTTTGCAACAACATCATCCAGCAACATTGAAAGAACTTCTACTACCAACAAAAACAAGAAAGGTGACAATGGGTCGCCTTGTCTTATTCCTTTAGAAGGCCTAATGATGTTAGTAACCTCTCCATTAACCAAAATTGAAAACTACTCCTTTAACACACCATTCTATCCATTTAATCCACTTCTCCCTAAAACCATTCTTCCTCAAGATAGTAAATAAAGATGGCTAGTTGACATTGTCAAAGGCTTTCTCCATCCAATCTTATATAAAATTCCATGTTTTTTCTTCCTTAACCTACTATCAATACATTCATTTGCTATAAGAATTCCATCCAAGATCTGTTTGTTTTTTATGAATGCACCTTGAGCATTAGATATTAGACCAGGAATGAGCACTTTGATTCTCTCAGCCAGCAACTTATATACAATCATATAGAAGCTACTGATGAAACTTAATGGCCTGAAGTCCTTCACAGTAGATGGATCCTCCTTATTAAGAATTAATTTCATGAAACTCATATTCAATCTCCGATCCAACTTCTCATTGCAGTGAAATTCTTTTATAGCAGCCATAACATCCTCCTATAAGAAACTCCAACAAACCTTATAGAATTCCAAACTGGACCAGGTGCTTTGTTTGCACCACATTTCTTGCTCAAAAGGTCTCTCCAACCAACATTGTTGAGCATCATCAATACTTTTGAAGTCCATATTATCAAAAGTAGGATTCACAGACACTTTTGATATGAAAAGAGAAGTGTAATATTGTTGTATCTCTTTCTTAATCACATCTTGATTAAAAACATCCACACCAGCTACCTCCAACTTTGTAATGTAGTTCATTCTCCTTTTTGCATTTGAAATTTTGTGAAAAACTCTAGTGTTTTTATCTTCTTCATTGAAACCTTTGACCTTAGCTCTCTGATGAGTCATTCTTGCTCTAGTCACCTTTATTGTGTTAAGATTAACTAACAGTTGAGCCCTTTCTTCAATCTGAGTTGTAGATAGACTTGCAGATTCTTCAGTTAAATTTAGAGCTTTAATCTTGTCAGTTAATTCCTCCTCATTTTTTCTCACATTACCAAAAATCTCCCTACTCAATTTTTTGATAAAAAACTTCAAATTTTGTAGATTTTTGAAAAAAATGTAGTCAGGTGAACCCACAAAATCCATAGCATTCCACCAAGTCTCCAATAACTGAATAAAATCTGGATGTTTGAGCTAATGATTCTCTATCTTAAAGCTTGCATTGTTTTTAACAGTTGTAAAAAGATCCAGCAACAAAGCATTATGATCTGACAATGTTCTTACTAGAGCAGTTTGAGTAGCATTAGCAAACTTATTATCATAGCTAGTACATACCAGGAATCTGTCAATCCTGCAAAGTAAAGGATCATCATGTTTGTTACTCCATGTATAACCTCCACCATGTAAAGGAAGATCAATCAACTCCTGCTCCAAAATGAAATCATTAAGAAAACTCCTATTTCTTGTATCACCACCCACTCTATTACTTTCATAATCCTTTTTAACTACATTCAGGTCACCAGCAAAGCACCAGGCTTCTGAAGACCAAAGTCTTATTTCAGCTAAATCTTTCCAAAACAATTCCCTCATAATATACTGGAGAGTAAGCATTTGTGAGAATGAATTTAAATCCACTGTTTCTGAATCCAAAAAGGAAATTAACTCCCAATCTCTTATCTAGTATCTCTAGTATTGTGTTATCCCAAATAGTCAACAAACCCCCACTGTTACCAGTTCTCCTTTGAGATCGAATGAATTCCCACCCAAAATCAGCATTAAACCAAAGTTGCCTAAAAAACAAGCTAGATAAATTACTCAGCTTTATTTCTTGATTAACACAAGCTAAACATTTATGAACATAAAATAAATCCTTAACTGCAATTTGTTTATGATAAAAATTTAGACCTCTTATGTTCCAGCTGATAATTTTAGACCCCATCAGCAACACACACCTCCCTGGAGCTTACTTCTTCTAGTTCATCATCCTTCTCCTGTAACTCACTAGAGTTCATAGAATCACAACTATTTTGAGCCTTTTTTCCTTCAACAATTGTTTTGTATCTATCCTTATATTTTATCAAAATTTCCTGGATAACCTCTTTTGCTTGACTTTCATCTTTTGCAGCAGTTCTCCCCAAGTTACAACATAACTCAAAAACCATTTTAGAGGTCGAGAAAATAACCTCATTTGAGTCAATATCAGTCTCTTGGAGATTTTCAAGTTTGATAATGATTTGGTATTCCATGACATGGAAAAATTTCCTTGGGATTTGACACCTGCAGAGGCATAGTATCTTTAACAAGCTCTTGAGAAGGACCCTCATTCAACACATTATCATGCAAGACAATTTGTAGGTCATCAGGACTGCCTGAGGAAGAAAACCCATTGCCTGCAGGAAAATCCACAAAGTGTTTCTTTACATTAATAGCAGGAACACCCTCATCTCTTCTGTCATTTTTCAGCAAAGAATCACAAAGACCATCATTCATCCTTTGATTTTTAGAAATGTTTGGGTTCTACTACTTCACATCCAACCACATTCTGCCAACCAACGAACTCAGAGGCCAAGACACTATCAATAAGTTCCAGTCTAGTGGAAGTGGGAACAACTCCTTCACATCCACCTTCTACTAGAGATTAAAACCTATTGCTAGTGGAAATAATGGGACTAGTATGGTATATGGGAACTCCACCTACACGTCCAAGAATCTCAACACCAGTACCATCCTTACCATTCTCAAAGGGTAAAATAAGATCACCACCTTCTATCCTATTAAAACCTTGAGAACCAGATTGAATGTGCACAACTTCCTGTACCACCCTATATGAAGAAGATGCTTGACCAGAAGACGACGTAGCCATAATTGTTTTTGGCTTGAAAGAAAAGGCACCGTTTGTATTTTCCACTCGATTTTCCTGAGCCACAACATCTGAAGACGATTTCTCAACTCGAACCGATTTAGCTCCTATAATAGCGGGAGTTTCTATTTTTGAATTTGAAATTTTCTGCATATTTCCAAACTAAATTAAAAGTCTCTGAAACTCCTGCAAGGTTTCCTTATTCTTAGGAGAAAATTTGAACTCCCATTCAATTGAAACGACCCATCTTTGGTCACCTTCTTCCACCATGAGAATTACCGAAATTTCCGAAAAGTCTCCCCTGACTGAGATCCTGAAAAAATTCAAAATTTCTTTCTTCAACGAGCTATCTGCAACATCCATGAATCCCCCCAAGGAATTGCCAATGGATTTGAAAAGACTATAGCTCCAAGACTGATGCAGAATTCCTCTAATCTTAAGTCATTTACCCAACCTCGACATTTCTTGGATTGGTATGATGACATCCTTTTCCAATCTAGGTTTCACATCTCATTTGGAGCTGAAAAAGATCTAGAATCTACTAGCATCTGAGACAACGTCACAACTGATTCATCCATAATTAACTTCTTTTGCTTCCAAAGGTCCAACAAGTATTCTTTAGTCAGCTCAATATAAGCATATTGTTCATCAATGATCTCCAGATCCAAAAAAGACTCCTACTGCATTTGCTTCAATACCTCCTTCGCTACCCTTTGTCATTTAATTACACCGTTCGCCCCGATTAAGCCTCTACAAGAAGTTTCATCATTCCTCATCTTCTTTGGCAAAAGATCTGAAAAATCCAAGCTGGTATGTGGAGATTGTATCCTCATCCTATTCAAACCATTAGGTTGAAGGACTCTTAGAATTTCCTTGTATAAAACTTCCCAATAATAACATCCATCACCACAAGGTATACAAAGAGCATAAGATCTTGGGCCATCTCCTCTTCGAACTCTGGATACTCTAAGATATCTTCCAGCTTCATTCTCCTTGACTTCGCACAGGAAAGATGATTCCCCTTCTCCTCTTGGCCATCTTTTTTTTTCACAGTGATAATCCATTGCCTCCTGCATTACATCAGCTAACCAAAACGCCATCTCTAAAGAAAAGTGAATCCATAATCTGAATCCTCTTTTCTTCTTTTCCTCTAATCTGATTCCTTTTGTATTACCTGCTTTCTCCATTGAAACGAAGAAAATTTTCCTCTCTAGATAGAAAGCATTTTGCTCTCCTTCTCTCTCCTGCATTTTCTCTTTGTAGATACTTTATTATTACAAGTGTGTTTTGAAGTTATCCGTTTGCGATTAATTTCTCTCTTGTCCAAAAGAAATATAAAAGTTTGTGTTTTCTCTTCACCATTTTATTATGTGGATGATTATTAATTCAAATTGACTAAATGACACCCAACTTCAAACTTCTTAGACCTCACTGCCTTTGTTTGTTGTTTTCTAATGTTCAAATAAAACTTTCAAAACTTATTTAATAAAAAAAAATAAAATTATATACCCTTAGATTTGGTGTTAAACAGGGTGGATTCGCCGATCCACTGTACAAACATGAACACTTTTTTTTTTGGTCTTGAAACCACTTATAGAACTAAGAACAAATTAGCTGTTGCTGTACGTGTAAGAAAAATCTACACAGAAGCAGCCAAGCTAAGCCAAGTCGAGGCGATGAACTAACAAAAACCAGTTAGGAATAGGAATAAAATAATAGAAGCAATGAATGAGTGAACGAGTGAAATGAATGATTTGAAGTTTGGTTAATTACAGAAAGCGAATGCGGGGACCGCACTCAACGCCTTTACACTGACGCAATCTGATGCTCACAATCGAATCAAATGTGTCCTCATTACGATTTACTTGCACACTGCATTTCAATTATTATCGTCCTCGATTTCACTCCACCCCCAACTCACTGCCACCCCGCCCTATAAATTCTCTTCTTCCCCTTCCTACTCTTCATCACTCTCCCAATCCCTCCATCTCTAGTTCATTTTATCATATCATCGTCAAATGGAAGAATTCCAAGAATCCGATATGATTTGGTCTTCATCAAATGCTCATCATCACCGCGACAATCATTTCTACTACTACAACAGCTTTACAACAACGGGCGACGACTACGAAAACAACCAGGAAGAGAGTGGTGGATTATCACCTCATGAACAACATTCATGGGTCTGTCAAGATACTACTAACACTAGTAAAACTAACAATAAGCTCAAGAAGAATAAGAAGATGACGATTTCTTCATCAGTTCCGATAAGTATCCCAGCGTCAATGTCCAGGCGTTCAAGTTATGCAGCGGATTCGGATTATGAAGATAGTGATACTGATGAACAAGAAAAAATTGTTCCACCTCATGTAATGGTAGATCGAAGGATTAATGCTGAAAACACAGCATTCTCGGTTTGCAGTGGCACGGGAAGGACACTCAAAGGTCGTGATTTGAGCAAAGTTAGAAATTCGATACTCCGAATGACCGGATTCCTGGAATCATGATCGTGATACTTGTTATTAGTTAAACTAATTGTTATTATTATTTTTCTTTTTCTACTGTTCTTGGATAAATTTATTGTAATCGAGGCATAAAACACCAAATCTAATTAATCAAAATTTTCAGATTCTACACATATATTTATTGTCCATTTCTTGGCTTGTTTTTATATATTTTGATAAAAACTTGGGTTTTGATTTTGCTTTCATTTTGATTCCTAGCAATCCACTAAACTACAAAGTTGTGAAAGCTTGAGAAGAAAATAGACTCAACAGAGGGAATTAAAACAAGTGGTGGAAAAATTCCGACATGACAGATAGTTTGATTGGTGGAATTAATAGGAGTGGAGTTAACTGGAAACTATCAGCGCGCAGCAACTCCCTGACAGCTGTTGATGGCAGGGTTTACTTCTTAATTGATTTGTATTATTATTAACTAGTACTATTATTAAACTATCTTGGTGTTGCTCATAGTTATCCACTAAGAAAATAGTACCTAGATTTGGCATTGTCATGGGATAGTTAATTGGTTAATTTATTTGTGGTGGAGTATGCCAGTATGGAATAGTACATGACTAGCCAAACTTATTGGACACAAAACAGACAGTGATTTAAACATCAATTTTTTCACACTTCAATAATTATACATCGACGTTTCAGTTACATACATCAACTGAAAGATGAACATGATCAATGGATTTGTGAAAAACAACTAGTCCTCAATATGGTAGTTCTCCATTTTGGAAAATAATACTGTGCAGCCCACACACACCTATTGATCCAAGCATGTTTCAACTTTCAACAAATCAAAACGAGGATTTCTGCAGCCAAGCCCGAAGTCTAGTAACACCAGTAACTCTAGAGGAAATCAGACATGCACTATTCTTAGTAGGGTCACACAAAACCCCTGAGTAAGCTACTGGAGTCTGGACTACTCAAGATTAGATCACTGCTTTGGTGAACTACTTTTTCACTCATCGCCAGACGCCAATTATTCTCACCTTTGAACGATACCAAGTTACCAACATTACCCCCCTACCTAAGGTGGATCACCCAGAAACTCCGGCCCAGTGTAGGTCTTTGGGCATTGCAATGTGGGCTATAAAATAATGAAAACTACAGCCACACCCATTTTCTCACCTTCCACCACTGTCAAATCCACGCGTGTAAAAGTTCACACGCGCACCCAAAATCGGCGTATAAATTCTGACGAAACCCAAAATTTTCAAAATTCAGTTTTTATTTTATTTTATTTCCAAGTTTAACCTCACTTTATGTTTTGAGATTTTGTATTGAGATTTTGTTCTGAGAGATTGAGATAGAGCCAGAGCGAGAGCTGAAGTATTGAATTATCGAGAGTTGCGAAGGAGCTGATTGAGAGATTCAATTTACTCAGCAAAGATAATCTGAAATTCAAGCTCAGGTTCGTTCGTTTTATCTTTGATTCTGATCTTGTTTAACTTTGATTCTGATCTTGTTTAATCTTGATTCGATTCTAGGTTTTAGTTTCTTTAAGATTATGATCTATTATTTTAAGTTACAGAGTTTAATTTAGGTTTTCGAATGGATTTTTAGATATTTAAGCTTGTTTTTGAATTTACGATCAATGCAGATCTTTTCGATTCAATCTTTTAGTTTCGATTTCACAGAGTACCAACTCCATTGCACTGTACTCATCTCTAAAGTTCTCCTAAAACTGCAACATGATTTAATAACACTCATCAGGGAAGGCATAACTTTATATGCATAACAGGTTATGCAGATACTCTAAACAATGCATAACTTGTCATGCAGTCAATGTTGGATCTGCATAAGATGTTATGCAGTTAAAAAATGTGTGATGCAGGATATGCTTAACCAATATAATAAGGATTTTTATATGCATAACAAGTTATGCAGATACTCTAAATAATGCATAAAAGGTCATGCAGTTATTTTTGGATCTGCATAAGATGTTATGCAGTTAAACAATGTTTGTATATTAACTGCATAATCAGTTATGCATAATAAGTTATGCAGTTCACCATGTTTGCTTTTACTGCATAACCAATTATGCATAATAAGCTACGCATTTCAGCATAGTTGCTTTTACTGCATAAGCAGTTATGCATAATAAGCTACGCAGTTATGCATAGTTGCTTTTACTGCATAACCAGTTATGCATAACAAGTTACGCAGTTATGCATAGCTGCTCTTACTGCATAAGCAGTTATGCATAACGTTATGCATAGCTGTTTTTACTGCATAACCAGTTATGCATAACAAGTTATGCAGATACTCTAAACAATGCATAACAGGTCATGCAGTTAATTTTGGATCTGCCTAAGATGTTATGCAGGATAGATATGATTTGATTTTTTAAATTTGATCTTTGCTGTTGTTGATTTGATATTTTAATTTTGAGTAAGAATTTTTTTTCTGAAGCAACATGCAGGATAGATATGTTTGATTTTTTTTCTGAAGCAACATGCATAAACTGTTATGCAGATTTGTTAAACAGACAGTTGTGTGCATAACCTATTATGCATAGTATATAACCTGTTATGCATTTATTTTTTGAACATAAGAAATTATATGGGGATAACATGTTATTAATGATTGCCAGGTTAACGCACCTTCTTTATAATAATTGATGCATAAGGGGGCAGGTTCTTCTTCTTCTTCATTTTCACCTTGGTTCTTCTTCTTTTTAAGTTTTTCTGTTTGTTGGGGTTCACGTCTTTTTCTTTTCTTCCTATTATCAACAACTTGCTTGACTGAAACAGACAAATTCAACACAAAAGATACAATATAATAAGTACTTAAAAGTAAGAAAGGGGTTAAATCATCATGCCTTATGCATCATGCAAGTTATGTACCTGCATAACTAGTTATGCACATAGTTGTTTTTACTGTATAACCAGTTATGCATACTAAGCTACGCAGTTCAGCATGTTTGCTTTTACGGCATAATAAGTTATGCAGTTCAGCATAGTTGTTTTTACTGCAGAACAAGTTATGCAGTTCAGCATAGTTGTTTTTACTGCATAACAAGTTATGCATAATAAGTTACGCAGTTATGCATAGTTTCTTTTTCTGCATAACAAGTTATGCAAATAAGTTATGCAGTTCAGCATGTTTGATTTTACTGCATAAGCAGTTATGCATAATAAGCTACGCAGTTCAGCATGTTTGATTTTACTGCATAAGCAGTTATGCATAATAAGCTACGCAGTTCAGCATGTTTGATTTTACTGCATAACAAGTTATGCATAATAAGCTACGCAGTTATGCATAATAAGCTACGCAGTTATGCATAGTTGCTTTTACTGCATAACCAGTTATGCATAATAAGCTACGCAGTTATGCATAGTTATTTTTACTGCATAACAAGTTATGCACATTATGTTTCCTGCGTAACATATGTTATTTAAAATTAAAACAAATGACTTATTATAGATGCATACCAGACAATTCCTTTTTCTCTTTCACAGAATCTTCCTTTGCCTTCATTGTAAACTCAATCAGTGGTCTTTCACTATCTGTTTCTCCATTTTCAAATTCAACATCAACAAGTAAAAATGATGTTAAAATCAAAGAAAAATAAAGTTATAAATGGAGAAGAAATTAAAATAAAATGATGTTGTTAACCTGATTGTGCTTCTGTTTCGTTCATTTTTGTCGAAATGTTCTTTCTAGGGTTTGTAATTTCAACTTAACTAGTTTCTAGGTTGGTTTTATAGAGTATGAAATTTATTTTTTAGGGTTTAAATGGAGAAGAAATTAACTCCTCAAATCAGTTACAGAGTTTTTGGTGGAGGAGAAAAGAAACTGCTGAAAGTTTTTAAACCGCTTAGGGTAATAACTTCTCAGGAGAAAAGAAAAACCGCTTTAGTTCGAAACTGCCGAGGGTAATAGAGTAAAAACATATTTATAAAAAACTTTGGGTGCGAGCATATCCAAAGTTAATTATGGGCCTGACGGTAAGAAAATAAATTTTTTTTGGGCCTGCGCCTAAAATTCTGTTGTCAAAATGCTATTACACCGACTCAAACCTATGTATGGGCCGAACCGGACTGGTTTTAGCCTCATCCACATCTCATCCAATACACAACATATTTCAAGTTTGATCCACATCTGATCCAACATCCAATGAATTTACATTCAATTGATGCATGTGTGGACGGATTGGATGCGGATGGTCCAATCGATTTCTTCTATGTTTAATCGTTTTAAATAGAGAAACAAAACTAAAAATTTCATATAAAACCTACAAAACCACCGCATATATATATATATAACAAATGTCATAGAAAACAAAAAACAAGTCCTGACAACAAGCACCAGTTGTATCATATACACAAGTTCTCCAATATACATGACTGTAAAACAAACTTAACAACATCATATGTGTAATGAATTATATGTAAACACTACTAACCCCGTATTTTACAAAAACTCCATACATAACCTTAATTTGACGCATGCGGGTATCTAATGGATTTTTAACATAATGCTCGCAACCAATCCAAAATCCCTTGGACCCCACAAGTTATACCAGTATCCAGTCCATTAATGTACGGATCGGGCTCCCACCTGCAAGAAAAAAAAAACCAGATGGGTCAGTCCGGATCCGCGAATTGAATCACAAATACTCATCCCATACTTGGACCTTTACTCCAGTTCATGATAAGCGCATTCCAGAGTGCAATAATCTCAAACGGAGTCTACCATAACAACATTTCCATTGTTTCTGAATTGTTTCATCATGTCAAATCATTATCCCAGCTGAAAATCTGAAAATAGAGATTCATCGCCACCTTTTTTAGAGCAGCGCTCGGTCAAACTCACAAGTTTTTCTATCTCAAGCTTGTTGTCAATGTTACATGTACAAAACTATATTTTTCATTTTTAATCTACTAAAGTCAAGTTTCGGACTAGTATTAAAGTATGGTAGTTCAGTATCAGGAATCACTGAATAAGATGAAAACTGAAGAAAAAACGAAGACATTTGTGAGAACTTCATCAAAAAAGAGGTATGTGAAGACCTACTTACCATATTTACTCGTGGCAGTTATCATTCTATCTTACGAGACTATGTCGTATGATGTTAGTATATTAATATTGCAAACACGAAATTTCGAGTTCATGCTTGTCTTGGTTAAACTCTTGAAATATGATTCAATCAATGGATATTTGTAGATTCTTAGTAATCTAAGTTAGAACAATTTATTGTTCACAAACTTTTTTTTCTTTCAAGGTGATCATTTGGAAATTGCCCAAGAAACAATGCATATTGTCTATGTCTATTGTAAATATTTCAAATTTAATTATGAGAGATATGGAACTTCTTGGCGTAACGTAAACATATTTGTATGTATAACCTACTCAGTTTAAATTTCGCAGACTGTAGAGGTTTGTAAACCCGGTTTGTGAACCATGTATATCTAAGTTACGGATTGGAGGAAGGTTTGCAAACCTCTTGAATGACTTCGCGAACTTCCAAGGTTTGCAAACCTTTAAGTCCTAACTTCGCAAACTCCCAATGGTTTGCAGTTCAGTGTAAGCAGAAGTACATGAGCTATTCTATATGAACATGTTCGCTTTTGCTACGACTCTCATAGACACTTCTAAGATAACTTTTTTTCACAAAATAAGTTTGTGCTCTTGGATCATTGGTTAGTCTTGAGTGTTATTGAACAACGCTAAGTGCTTGTAAGTTCAAAGGCATGTGTTTCCTCTATGGACTATCATTGTGCACGGTTCCAGAACCTTGGACCATAACATTTGCAGCGAGAGTAAAGTTATTTTGTTATTCAAATGCTTCAACAACGGTATTTATTTATTGAATATTTGCAGGACATTTTTTTGTTGAAACTTGGAATCAAGCGTATGAAAATAGAGTTAAGAGATTGTTAAGTAATGTAATGTTATCAAGCATTGGCATGTCAATTTTGGTTGTCATATTTTAGTTCAGAAACTTGAGGCTTCTTGATTTGATGACTAGAGATAACTTCATTAGGTTATACTAGGAACAATAGAAATGTTGAGACTCACTCGCGTTACCCTAAAGAATCTGAATATGTATCGACATCAACGAACACATCAACCTTCCACTCGAGGTTAATAATGCAGACTTGGCTTGTTCCATTTATATCTATGTTTCTTTCAAGTCGTTAAGATCAAAAACATAACATATGAAGTTTATTTATGTATCTCTAGTATTGGTGACTTGATCATTTCATTATGTTCAAAGCGTCAAGGAAGCATATAAGAGTTGTTTTACACAACTTTACTATATTGGATTACGAAATATTGTTTAGCTATTTTGACTACGTAGATTCGACATAACACTAATTGATAACTTGCTGTTAGTTAATGTGTTGAACTTTTAGGTTGATTCCATACCTCGAAGACTGTGTTTAACTACAAGAGTTCAAGGAAATAGACTTACGAAACTTGTTTCTTAATTGAAAGGTCAAAAGACGAGGGTACCCAAATATACTACAATCTTTTATTTATCCACCTATAAGTCTTCTACCAAATGTGATCGTCTATGGACTTAGTTGAGACAATACAACAATTCGATTCACACTTCGTGTGATCGTCTATGTATACGAGATCGAGACAATATAACAACAAGGTCACTTGTGTGATTGACTATGGATACAAGATCGAGACGATACGACAACAAAGTGTGTACTTGATAATAGGTTCGGAATAACCGAAACTCTATAGGATCAATAACAAGTATTACGGAGTTAACGAACAAGTGCAATTTATTTTAATTATAATAAAACAATTATAACGCGGAAAAGTAATGTAAATGGCACAGCAAGATTTTGTTAACGAGCAAACCGCAAATGCAGAAAAACCTCGGGATCTAGTCCAGTTTTGAGTACTCTCAGAATTAAGACGCTATATAAAATCTAGTACCAACTTTGTATAGTTGGGACCAAGCAGACTACCCCTAGCTACTTAGTTCCCTCAGTATCCCTGCGCCTTCAACTTCTAGAGTCACGCACGTCAATAGCAAGGCCTTTGGATCGTAGTCCAAACGGCAAAGGAAGAATTTGTTTGGTAAGCACTCTAATCAATCTTGCTAAATATATTTGATGAGTCGTTGACAAAGGCTCTTATGTTTAATCTAATAAACTCCTTTGTCTGGTTAGATCAATCTAAATATTGATTACCGAAATAATCAAGTCTAGATTCGAACTCAATCGATATAGATCTCAAAGAGAAACTATAGAGAGTTGCCGATCTCACACAACTTATCGATCAGACCTATCAAAGATAAACCGATTATAGTTGGATCCTAGCCGAACAAGGTTTGTGCACTAAATCCACAAGATACGAAAACTAGTAAGAATTCTTCTTCGTCTTCAAATCTTCTATTGCCCTCAAAAACCTGCACAACAACACTTAAATCCTCTTGTGATCAATCACGCACAAAACAGAGTCTGTTAACAATGGAATATTACAAGATGTCTTTTGATCTGAAGATGGTTCTAAAGATCCCATCGATACTGTGATCTAGTCTGAGTGAATCTTACAGAAGAGAAAATTCTCAAGAATAAACAAACTAGGTGCAATCAAAGATTCAACAACCGCTAGTCAATCAAATCAATCATTGAAAACTAATAACACTGCAATTATCTAGTTTCCTACAAACGTTACTCGTAGATTACATGGCTCTTAGTATAGTTTACCTATCTCTTAGGATAGTTTTCAAGAAATGAAAACTCAAGTATTTATAGACCAAGGTTGTTTGGACAACAACGAAATTCCAAAACCGAAAATATTCTCAAGATATGCATTAAAGTACCTAAATTCGGTTTTCCTATTCCCAATATATGTTAACTAATATTTTCGAAAACTCTTATGGAAAAACCTTCTATTATTAGTTAATACATTAACTAATAATACATTCTATAGGATATGCTTTAATTGCTGGTAATTAAAATATATATGATGAAAATCATAATTAAATGTTTTTCACTTTTTCGGACCAGGGATGACCTTGAGTATCAAGGAATATATTTGAACAATAAATGATAAGAGTTATGTACATGTTCAAATATGTCGACATCTAGAAGTTTCTTAGCAAACCCTAATTCCAAGCTTCACACAAAACATAAAGAGATATGTGAATATTGGAAACTCAGTTTTGCATCTTGGGATCGGTTGTACCAACCTCACAATGTAAGTTGTGATCAGTTATACCATGTTTCCCAAACCAGGTTGTGACCGGTTACACATTGCTTCCCAGAGGTAGCTTGTGATCGGTTACACCTTACTTCATGAGTTAGCTTGTGATCGGTTACACCTTGCTTCTCAAAGGTAGCTTGTGATTGATTACAACTAACTTCCCAATTCATCTTGTGACCGGTTATACCTTGGTTCCCAAAGTAACTTGTGACCGATTACAACTTGCATTCCAATATAACTTGTGATCGTGGAAAAGCGGGGGTCTAACAACCTCTTTCGAATAGCAATCTGTATGGACTAACTCCAATATACTTTCTAGAGAATCAACTAGACAGTCAGACTCAATCTAGATAAAAGTATATCAAAGATTCAATCTCTCGATTTGATCTCTACTCAAGCAAATGGAAATCTGCGAGTCTTTATCAAATACTAGAGAGATAAACTTGGATGGTACGAAAGATCAATATCCAAGTGTCAATCAATTTAAATCAAAAACCAAAGGTTGGATATTCTAATTGATTGATCTTAACGAACAACCTGTGATATTTCAATTATATAACGAAATATAATGTGGAATAAAAGTAAAACAGACACCAAAAATTTTGTTAACGAGGAAACCGCAAATGCAGAAAAACCCCAGGACCTAGTCCAGATTTAACACCACATTGTATTAAGCCGCTACAGACACTAGCCTACTACAAACTAACTTCGATCTGGACTGTAGTTGAACCCTAATAAATATCACACTGATTCAAGGTACAGTTGCGCTCCTTACGTCTCTGATCTCAGTAGGATATTACGCACTTGATTCCCTTAGCTGATCTCACCCACAACCAAGAGTTGCTACGACCCAAAATCGAAGACTTTAATAAACAAATTTGTATCACACAGAAAAGTCTATGATGATAGATAAATCTGTATCCCACAGATAAACCTAAGAGTTTTGTTTTGTCTTTTGATAAAATCAAGGTGAACAGAAACCAATTGATAACCCGGACTTATATTCCCGAAGAACAGCCTAGAATTATCAATCACCTCACAATAATCTAAATCATATGGTAGCGAAACTAGATATCGTGGAATCACAAACGATGAGACGAAGATGTTTGTGATTTCTTTTTATCTTGCCCTATCGGAGATATAATCTCAAGTCAATTATTCAGTTGAACTCGTACGATAGAAAATGGAAAGATCAGATCACTCAAGAAGAAACCTAAGGTTAAAGGAGAAGTAGTTTCGTCTGTCTTCACAATCCCAATGAAATCTTTCAGTCGTTAACCTACAGGGTCTCGAGAAGAAACCTAAGGTTAAAGGAGAATCGACTCTAGCAAAACCAACTAGTATCACACAAGAGGTGTGGGGATTAGTTTTTCCAGTTGCTAGATGTATCCTTTATATAGTTTTCAAATCAGGGTTTGCAATCCAAATTACCTTGGTAACAAAGCATTTAAAATTCACCGTTAGATGAAAACCCTGATTTAACCAAGCTAATATCTTTCAACCGTTAGATCGAAACTTAGCTTGTCACACACAAATTAAATGTATTTCATTAAGGTTTGAGTAACCGTACCTAAACGTGTACACTTAGTTGGTTCACAAATAGTTAACCAATGGTTAGCCATATGAGCACTTCCATATTAACCATATTCATCTTCTTCACATAAGTTCAAATGACTCATAACAACTAGTTGAAGAGTTGTTCAATTGCTTAGGTCTTTATGAATAGACACAACTGAAACAAAATCGGTTTGATTCACTTGAATCAATTCATGAACAATATAGCCACGGTTTGCAAAGATTGCATTCCTTATTGATTTATTATTTAAGTTCATGATATTCCGATTTGAGAAATATAACCAGCTTGAGTATGCGTACGGGTACGTGTACCATAGCTGCCGGATTCGAGTTTAGAAACTCAGCAGAAATTTTCGGACTAAAACTTCCGTGGGCACGCGTACGGGTATGCATATGCGTACCTAAGGTGACTGGTTTAACAGTTTGCAAACTTACAAACTCAGCAGAAATTTTCGGTTCAAAAACTTCCGCTGGTACGCGTACCCAACCTGTCTCCTTCACAAATACTGTATGCACACATATGCACATACTTGGTTTCCGGAACATGTATTTATACACTAATGTGCGAACACACTATATATGCTTATATCCATAGTTGGTTACGTAATCTCAACTATACATTTCAATCATTGAAACATTCTTCTATAATGTTATAACAGTCCTTATTCACAACTATCGTCATCAAAGCTATTTTCAAGATTGAAACGTCATCATGACTTTCGTCGTGGGTTAAGATGAAAAGTGGTTAAAGCGAAAGCTTACCAACACATATTTCGAGAAAAATATAGGCGAGTAAACTCGGCTCGAAATAGCAAATGTGTATGTATGAAAACTATCATACTTATACGACTTTGTCTCAAGAGTAGGAGATAGATAGAGTTTTGAGTAATAGATAAGTTCAAGTATCCACATACCTTTTAGTCGGATGAAGTTCCACTGGTTCCTTGAGTAGTTCTTCGTCTTCGTAAGATGATCGACATGGAGTCTGGAGCTCAACTACACTAAACTTTCCTAAACCGAGACTTAGCTATAAGTAGTCTAGAAATCAAGACATATAGTTTTGACTACTAAACTTGACAAACATGCTTGAGATAGCAACGCAAGCGAGTTCTACCGATCAATGCTCTAACAATCTCCCCCTTTGTCAATTTTAGTGGCAAAACTATCAATACATATGGATTACAAAATAAATAAAACTTTGTAGCTTCTCGTCCACATGCTTGATTTCCTTGGTGCTTCAACATTAATCGAAAACTTCGTCTTTTCCAAGTACTCCAACGATTCCATAGATGTTCAATTCAGCATCATAGTTGAAGATTCGTAGCCATAACAATGAGAAAACAAAATCTCTCGATCATTGTTATACAATGTCATAGTATTATTACACAATATCAAAGTTCTTATATCACAACTTCGACAACAATACTATGGTGATATGTATCACTCCCCCTTAGTCAATACTTTCATCTCAACATGAAAACCACTCCCCCTTACATAATGATCCTTAAATCACGTAAACCATATGTATTTGTAGTGTGAACTACATATTAATTCTCCGCCTTTTTATCAATAAAATTGGCAAAGGTACGAAAGCGGGATCCTAATGAAATTTTCACAGAGATGCTTCAAGACCAAAGAAAAATACATATCAACTTGTTTATATGCAATCATAAATCCGAAGCTAAATGCATTCATCAAGGAGTTTATAAAGATACAAGATAACCCCTAAAATATTCCACAGCCGCACTCCCCACAAAAATATGGAAATTAAGCGCAAGTTCAATAGAACTCTCCCCCATTTGATGTCATCCCGAAAGAACAACAAGAGCGACCTTACTTTTACAAGAAAAGAAGGATTTCTTTGGACACCAAAAACCATAAGGAGATGAATTTGTATTCAAAAATTCTCAATCAAACTAATCACAAGAGAACCCATGATCAATTTAATCGGAATACACAACCAAATTAATCACAAACGAATCTATGATTAATCTAGTCGGAAATGCTCACATAAGAAAACTTATGGATTCGCACAGTATATACATAAAATTTGGATCAGGGAAGATCAATACTGCGGAATATACAAAGATTCATTCTATCTTCATCACTATTTGCATAACGACATACAATAGACATAATCTTTGTAAACAAAAGATTTTAACCTATCTTCCATCAAAGAATTGACATAATAGGTTTAACTTTTGTTTGTCAAAAGTTCATCGATCTTGTATCAATACATGCATATCGACATATGAAAGAGATAACTTTTGACATCGTATGGGACAATAATAGTTCACGGATGCAAACACACATATCCCATAACATATTGCAATATATAAAACCACAAAGATTAATACTGCAAACATCATCTTCCAAATCACTTTAGAATTTAAATAAATCTAAAAACATTGCAAGATGAAACCCTAGTTATCCTTCTTAAACAAAAACAAGAATAAAAATTCTCTTAAGAAGTTTCCTAGAAAAGAAGAATCTATCGGCTAAAAAGCAAAACAAGACGAGGATATTGTGTCAGCTGAACACGAACTATCAGTTAGCCAATTTGGGATCCTCATGAGTTTTGAGATCCTTGAGCTTGTGATCAACAACATCCTCTGCATCTTCAGAGAGGATATCCTTGTTTGGAAGATCTTTTGCATGATTTTTCATGAGACCAAGGTCAGGATTAACCTTTTTCAACTCAGATGTTACCATATCAAGACACTTCTTTGCATCAACAAGTTGTTGAACGTCAAGAACCGCATCAGCTGGAATCTTGTCCCAAATATCTGAGTAGGAATCAGGAGATTGAGGAAAAGATCCTCCAACTTCAACAAAGGTTCATTTCTTTTCATCGAACTCGAAATACACCGCATTATCAATGAAGTCTTCAGATAAATCCCAATAGCAAGAAGAAGAAGCCATTGATAATAGAAGGCCTATAGTGAGATATCTCAACTCAATAGGAAGGGTATACAAACGATTTTGAATGGACTTAGGGTTTACAAGATTGGTTTGTGAGGATCCAAAAACAAACGTGAACTTATTGAAGAAAGGTCCACGGAACCCTAAGTAAAAAGGCTATATGTGAAGATAGACTACTCAGTACCTGAAAAGTGTTGCCAAGATGCAGTGCACAGTTTGTTGATGATTTCTTTATATCCTTTAGGTTGTCAACCATCTGTTCAGATATGCAATCTTTACTTGAAACATGATTCTTATCATTCAAACTTTCAGACGAACATACTGGAAACAAATGATTCAAGAAGAATAAGGAGTAGTAGGAGAATACTACAATTTTTTTACTGAAACATGTTATAGATTACCCTGGATACACATCATATCAACACAATACTTTCCCCATTTCAAGTTATATACTGAAAAAGCGGGGGTATAACAACCACACCCAATATTTCGATTAGCAATCTGTATGGACTAACTCCAATATACTTTCTAGAGAATCAACTAGATAGTCAGACTTAATCTAGAGAAAAGTATATTGAGGAGTTAATATCTCTCTCACTTGACTTGATCTTTACTCAAGCAAATAGAAATCTGCGAGTCTTTATCAAATACAAGGATAATAACTTGGATGGTACCAAAGACCGATATCCAAGTGTCAATCAATTTAAATCAACAACCAAAGGTTGGATATTCTAATTGATTGATTTTAACGCAAAACCTGTGATATTTCAATTGTATAACGAAATATAATGCGGAATAGAAATAACACAGACACCAGAAATGTTGTTAACGAGGAAACCGCAAATGCAGAAAAACCCCGGGACATAGTCCAGATTGAACACCACACTGTATTAAGCCGCTACAGACACTAGCCAACTACAAACTAACTTCGGTATGGACTGTAGTTGAACCCTAATCAATCTCACACTGATTCAAGGTACAGTTGCGCTCCTTACGTCTCTGATCCCTGTAGGATACTACGCACTTGATTCCCTTAGCTGATCTCACCCACAACTAAGAGTTGCTACGACCCAAAGTCGAAGACTTCAATAAACAAATATGTATCACACAGAAAAGTCTATGATGATAGATAAATATGTCTCCCACAGATAAACCTATGAGTTTTTGTCTCGTCTTTTGATAAATCAAGGTGAACATGAACTAATTGATAACCCGAACTTATATTCCCGACGAACAGCCTAGTATTATCAATCGCCTCACAATAATCTAAATTGTATGGTAGCGAAACTAGATATTGTGGAATCACAAACGATGAGACGAAGATGTTTGTGATTTCTTTTTATCTTGCCCTATTGGAGATATAATCTCAAGTCAATTACTCAATTGAACTCGTACGATAGAAAATGGCAAGATCAGATCGCTCAACTACAAGAAAGTAGTTTCCTCTGGCTTCACAATCCCAATGAAGTCTTTCAGTCGTTAACCTACAGGGTCTCGAGAATAAACCTAAGGTTAAAGGAGAATCGACTCTAGCAAAACCAACTAGTATCATACAAGAGGTGTGGGTATTAGTTTTTCCAATTGCTAGATGTCTCCTTTATGTAGTTTTCAAATCAGGGTTTGCAATCTAAGTTACCTTGGTAACAAAGCATTCAATATTCACCGTTAGATGGAAAACCTGATTCAACCAAGCTAATATATTTCAACTGTTAGATCGAAACTTAGCTTGTCACACACAAATGAAATGTATTTATTTAGGTTTGAGTAACCGTACCTAAACATGTACGCTTAGTTGGTTCACAAATAGTTAACCAATGGTTAGCTATATGAGCACTTTCATATTAACCGTATTCATCTTTCTCATAACTAGTTCAAATGACTCATAAGAACTAGTTCAAGAGTTGTTCAATTGTTTAGGTATTTATTCATAGACGCAATTGAAACAAAATCGGTTTGATTCACTTGAATCAATTCAAGAACAATATAGCCACGGTTTGCAAAGATTGCATTCTTTATAATTTATTGTTTTAAGCTCATGAACTACCAATTTGAGAAATAACCAGCATGGGTACTGTATCCGTGCCTTAGCTACCGGATTTGAGTTTACAAACTAAGCAGAAATTTTCGGTTCGAAAAATTCCGTGAGTACGTGTACGGGTATGCGCACCTAAGACGACTGGTTTACAAGTTTGCAAACTTATAAACTCAGCAGAAATTTTCGGCTTGAAAACTTCCGCAGGTACGCGTACTCAACCTGTCGCCTTCACTAATACCACATGCACACATATGCACACACTGGGTTTCTGGCACATGGATTTATACACTAATGTGCGAACACACTATATATGCTTATATCCATAGTTGGTAATCTCAACTCTACATTTCAATCATTGAAACATTCTTCTATAATGTTATAACAATCGTTATTCACGACTATCGTCATCAAAGTTATTTTCAAGATTGAAACATCATCATGATTTTCGTCACGGGTAAATATGAAAATGGTTAAAGCAAAAGCTCACCAATACATATTTCGAGAAAAAGATACGCGTGTAAACTCGGCTCGAAATAGCAAATGTGTATGTATGAAAACTATCATACTTAAACGACTTTGTCTCAAGAGTAGGAGATAGAATAGACTTTTGAGTGACATATAAGTTCAAGTCTCCACATACCTTTTTGTCGGATGAAGTTCTACTTGATCCTCGAGTAGTTCTTCGTCTTCGTAAGATGATCGCCATGGAGTCCGGAGCTGAACTGCACTTAGCTATCCTAGACCGAGACTTAGTCATAAGTAAACTAGAAATCAAGACATATAGTTTAGATCACTAATATTGAAAAACATGCTTGAGATATCAACCATGCGATTCGACCGAGCAGTGCTCTAACAATCTCCCCCTTTTTCAATTTTAGTGACAAAACTATCAATACGTATGGATTAAAAAAAACATAAACTTTAGTGGATTCTATTCCATAGTCTAATCTTCAACGTTCCTTGAAATCTTCGTCCTTCGAAGTACTCCAATTATCCCAAAGGTTGTAAGTTTAGATCTTCAACAACGATGGTGCTAAACTTACAACCTTTGGGATAATTGAAGTACTTCGAAGGACGAAGATTTCAAGGAACGTTGAAGATTAGACTATGGAATAGAATCCACTAAAGTTTATGTTTTTTTTAATCCATACGTATTGATAGTTTGTCACTAAAATTGACAAAGGGGGAGATTGTTAGAGCATAGCTCGGTCAACCTCGCATGCGTTGCTATCTCAAGCATGTTTGTCAATGTTAGTGATCAAAACTATAAGTCTTGATTTCTAGCCTACATAGCTAAGTCTCAGACTAGGATAGAAAAGTGTAGTTGAGCTCAAGGACTTCATGGTGATTCATCATACAACGACGAAGATCTATACAAGGAACCATGGAACTTCATCAACAAAAAGATATGTGGATACTTGAACTTATCTATCACTCAAAAGTCTATCTCTTCTATCTCCTACTTCTTATGAGACAAAAGTCGTATGCTATATAGACTAGATCATACACATTTGACATTTCGACCTGAGCATTCATTGCTTATCTTTTATCTCGAAAGCGTGTGTTGGTAAAGCGTTTCGCTTTGATCAAGTTTATCTTCACTTAGTGACGAAAGTCATGAAAAGTTTCAATCACTTTGAGAATTGCTCTGACGTAAATTGGTCTGTGAATAACGGCTACATAGCGTCCTCTGAGAATGTCTCAATGATTGAAATGAGAGTTTAGATTACATAACCATGTATTCCTTGAACCGAAGTTTTCGAACTTTGTTGATCAAGAGAAATCGGGAGGATTGTGAAATTGGCTTTCCAAGTCCGCGAACTGTCGGAAGTTCTCGACCGAGAATTTCTGCTGGATTTTCCAAAACTCGTTTGTGTGTTAAGTCCGCGAACTCAGTCCGTGAACCCAGTCCACGAACTGGCGGAAGTTCTCTTTCCGAGAATTTCTGCTGAGTTTGGAAAACTCAACCGATTAACTTAAGTCCGCGAACTTGTTTCTGAACTTAAGAGGTTATGATCTAAAGATGTGTTCTGAACATGAAAACATTAAATTACTAAGGAATGCTTTATGCAAACCGTGGTTATAATGTTCATGAGCCGATTCAATCGAATTGAATCATCTTTGTTTCAATTGTGTCTTGTGTAGTTAGATAAGATCTCATAGCAATTAAACAACTATTTAACTAGTTTATTTGAGTCAATTGAACTAGTTATGGTGAAGAATAACAAGGTTAATATGAAATGCTCATATGTTTAACCTTTTGGGTTAATATGTTGAACCAACATACACGTACACGTTTGGGCATGGTTTTCCCGAACCCAGTAAACGTCTACCCAAGTGTGTGTGACAAGCTAAGTTTTCGATCTAACGGTTGTAGATGGGAAAAAACGATTTTCTGGTTTTTAAGGAATTGAGGAGACGACCGTACGGAGGAGACTCCTCGAACCGAGCGAAATGTTAAACCTCACACAGATGCACCGCTGCAAAGGGGGTGCTTTAGATTCGAGAGATCAATCTGTAGTATTCCGGCCTAAATCAAGACAATGACCGTTCTAGAGTAAATTCGGTCACAAGAGAGGATGGGTTGATCTGTAGGAGGGAAGTGCGGAATCGATGGTAATCAAAGATTGTGGGTGTGTGAATTCTGAAGACGATAAGCTCTGAATGATTGAAATTGCTCAATTGAGATTAGTTGCTCAATTGATGAGTTGATGATCTCGTGTTGTCAGTTTGACGTGAGATTGATGATGCTGATTCAATCATGATTCAGAGACTTATTTATATTGCTGGAATTGTAGACACCATGATTCCATGAAGCGTGAAAGTTGATGGAATCAAGGAGTGGGGAAGTGAGGATCGTGTTTGAAACCAGTTGCTCAACGTGTGGAGACTTGGTCGATTTTACACCCACTACCTCGTGAATTCCTTCAACTGATTGCACGACTTGCTCACATTCCATCGTGTGTTTGAACACACGTGCCGTAGACCGCCAGACCAAAACCCTAAGTGATATCCCCCCAAGTGACACGATTGACGTCTCGTGGTTTGTTAGTCAATTGATGACTTCGTGGTTTGATGGGACGATGAGTCCATGTAGTTGCTGAGTGTCGAACATGATGTTATGAAACTCATGAATTGAACATGTCATGAGACAGAGGTATAGTTCTTACGATGAGGTGAGCAAGTATTTCTCATTTGGTGGATCGTTGAATATTGATGGCTGAACCAATATTCCTTGGTTTGAACAAATATTTATCATCTGAGAAAGTGTTGCTCATGTGATGAATTGTCGAATATTTGATCGTCTGAGCATGTGTTGCTCGCCTTATGGATTATTGGCAGCGTACCAAAAATATTAATTAGAATACTGGTCGTTGAACCGAGCATAATTAATAAAATTAATGACCATGAGGTCGTCGTAAAATTATTAAGGTTAGAATCTGGAATGATGATCCTTGGATTCAGAAACCCTAATTTGATCAATTGATGATCAATTCATGGTTCGTCAGAATTTCAACCATGGGACGAAGGAGAGAGCGACTACGTGGGACCGTGGATCAACCATGTAGTGTCCATATGCTCACGTCAGCAAATACGAAGAACTCCTGAAGAGTTGACGATTTGTTGGTGGAAGAATGATTAAATGCTGGCTTAATCATTTATTCAAAATGCTCGTCTGACCCTTAGGTGAGAAAACCTAATTAATTATGACGAGGCGAGGGACCGACCATAGAGTCATGAAACCGACCATGAGTTGTCCCGTGACCGCCTGACGATCACTTCATGAAAATTCAAAGTGTTTGGGAGAGTTTTGGACCTAATACGAGCAATTGTGCAAACTAGGTCAAAACTTGTGAAAATTGATGGGACCGGCTTCCGTGAGCCAAAGAGCCAATCTTGGTCGGTCAAGAATGCGTGCTACTGTCCCCAAGGCGTCCGCGTCTCGGTCTTGAGAATTTTGATATTTTCTGGCATGCAATTGAGCATCCATTCGAGAAAATATGCCAAAATTAGGGTTTCGACGAAACTGAGGAAAACACCATGAGATGATGAAAAATAATTATAAAATAAGGAATGAGGAGGCGTGGGACCACCGTGGTCAAGGCATGGTCGGACGGTCGTGACCACGGTCTCGTGGTTCCTTTTCGTTAATTTTATAATATTTTGATGATTTTATGAAAAATTTATGAATTATGAGAAATTTGATGAATTTAGGGAGTTTCCATGAATTGAAAGAGTTTTCATGAGTTCAAGGAAGCAAAAAATATTAAAATAATAAAAACAAGGGCGTGTGGGACCGTGGAAGGTATGCCCGGCCGTCTAGGGCCCGGTCCCAGGAGTTTCCCTAATTTTTAATATTTTTAGGTATTTTGATGATTTGAGGGAATTTTTCCTAATTTGAGAGAAATACCATGAAATCAAGGAATTTGATGAATTCAAGGAAAACTAATAATAAAATAATAAAACAAAGGGGAGTGTGGGACCGGCTAGAGCATGGCCGGCCGGCCAAGGCCCGGTCCCACAAGTTTTCATAATTTATTTTATTTATTATTATTTGATGATTTGTGCAAAAATACCATGAAATCAAGGAGTTTTTTCATGAAATTAGAGAAATAATAATAATAATAAAATAATAAGGAACCGTGGGGTGTGGGGCCGGTTGGGACCAAGGCATGGCCGGTTGGCCAATGGTCACGTCCCACACTCCTTTCTTTAATTTTATATTATTTTTTATGGATTTATGGAAGTACCATGAAACCGAGGAGTTTCCTCGAGACGAAGGAGATTTGATAAAATGAGAGAATTTTCATCAAATCATGGAAAATAATAAAAATGCATTAAAAATATAAAACTGGCGTGGGATTGACCACGACACGGTCGGTCGGTCGTGTGTCCGTGCTCCCAGCACCCTGGTCAATATTTTTAATTATTTATTATTTTCTTCTCTATTTTGCATAGGTTCATCGTTTCGTTGTATTTTTGAAATATTCGTTCGTGCGGTGACTGTTAGTGTATCATCGTTGAATACACCTTCACCATTTGAATCGGGGATTACTTAGAGGTAGCTCAGATGCCCGGGTTGTTGATTATTTATTACTAATTGTGAAATTCAGTGGAGAATAATTAACAAAACTGAGTAATAAGATGTTTATTATTAATTCATAGGATCAGCTGAGGATTCGACTACGAATTCATAATAATAAAGTGAGCATTACCATTCCATGGGATCGTAGATTCGACCATAGAATCGGAGTGATTAAGATTTATCTATTACCATTTATGAGACCAGTTGTGGATTCGATCATGAAATCGGAGTAATGGGATAATATAGTTATTGCTATTCTATGAGATCAAGTCGTGGATTCGATCATAGAATCAGAACAATCATTATTGCCATTCCATGGGACCAGTCGTGGATTCAACCATGAAATAGGAGCAATTGTGATTAGGAATAATTAACTTTGTGACTCTATACTAGCAGAGCAAGCTGTCTAGGAGCATTAATTATCCCGATATGAGCTTGCCGGTAAGTCATATCCTTTATATTGTCAGGGTAAACTTGTTGTTTGTTCCTGAAGACGTTATCGCTCTATACTAGCAGAGCAAGCTGTCTAGGAGCCGTCCATCTCGTAATTCTATATAGAAATAATCACTGAAAGTATTCAGTATTCATGAGATATGCCGTTGTCCAGTCGTGAGACTACATATCTACATGTACTCTGAGAGAAAGTACTCTCCGTTGAGAATTCGATGAGAGACCCGTGTCTCGATACTCACGTCTGATTGTTGAATCAGAGCTTCGTATAATTACGAGTTTACGAATTTAGCCTTTATCGAAAATCCACCATCTACATTAAGTCCCCTGCTTACTGAGGAAAGTTGTGTTCCTCAGTCAGCATTAAATGGTGATTTTCCGGCCATAAATAATAATATAAGTAATTGAACTTAGTCGTAAGTTGAGACATTACCGGGTTTAGAGAGCATGAGCAAACCACGACTTGATGAAGGCTTCAATTTCATGATTGGAGCGTCGTTTGATGAGCATAAATTGGTGTTGAACCGCTGGTTTGGACGACGAGTCCGTGGTCGGTTAGGATTCGCAGGTCGGGCCCAATAAGGAAATCCTTAGAAAATTAGGTTTTGGAAATAAAATTGATATAAAAGGGATTAATCCTTTTTTTCCCCACGACCAGCTCTCCATCATCTCTGCACCTTCACGCCAGCAGGAGAAGTTTCCCGCCGCCGCCAGACCACCACCTGTCGCCGCCGGTCGCCGTCGTTGTCGCCGTCGGCCAATTTCCGGCCGGCGCTCCCAGGTACTTTTTTTTTGTTTGCTGATGTTTATGATCCTCATGAGCTGTTCATGCTTTGATCATGATGAATTTATATACATGTGTGTATATTAGTGTGAGTTTTATGGAAAAACCCTCGTTTTTTGAAAACGTATGTTCATTCGATCGTTAGTTTTGAAAACTAACTATAATCCCTGATTTAGGAAATATTTTTTTTTAATATGAACCTAGGTACAGTGATAAGACTTAGTGTATGAGATTTCATGTATACCAAGGTTTCATCATAAAAGAAGTAAATTTTCATGAAATTGGAAAAATCCTTCGTTTTAAAGACAAATAACGATGACACGAAGGAAAATATGTATGATGAACTTGTGTCCAGTGATAAAATTTTTCTTATGAGCTTTCATGTAAATACAAAACTTTATCATATGTATGAGATGTAAGCTTTCACAATATTTTTTAAATAAACCTTCGTTTTAAAGACAAATAACGACGATACGAAGGAAAAATATTTTTTTTTTATATATATGCAGCCGTGACATATATTGTGTAAAATATGATGATATATTTTATTTGCATGAGTTTGTTTTCGTTAGATAAAATCCTTGAGAATTTATGTATGCAAGTTGCATTAATTGATGTTTTTTCGAAAAATCAAAACGTGGGTTTTGAGGATTCTTCAAAGATAGACAGTATATTTATAATAGAAAATTGTATGGTTATAAACTTCATAGGTCAGTTGTGTGAATGCTCACATTATGAAAATTGTGTCCGTGATTTCATGAAAATCAGTTTCGGAAACTAAATGAAGTTTCGTTCGTTTTTTGCAGTTTTCGAAGAGACGAACGATTTTGAGGTGTTAACTCTAGCATTACTATCACTATTGTTAGTGGAAGTATAAAAGGTAAGAGTTAAGATTTACCATTTTTTGCTGATGTTGGTTCGTTTACATAGTAGTAATCTTTGATCTTCCGGTTCCAGAAAATGTCGACCAACAATAACAGAAATTACGATTACTGGTATTCCTCTTCTTCCTCTGGCTCTTCTGATGAGGATTCCGACGATCCTGTAGCGAAATCAAAGGATAGGGTTACCTAGAAAGGGGCGAAGCCTAATGTTCCCTTGGGTGAGCGAAGAGTCTCTTTTGCTGAACTCGAAAAGAAAAGAGCTGAAGAAAAAAAGGAGGATGCCCGTCAACGTGAAAAAGATTGCACCCGGCGTAAGAGACAGAGGGTTGAGAAGAAGCGTCAATTCTTGGATGGGGTGCCTTCTGATTCTGATGTTGATGCTTCTGAAGGAGAGATCACACGGGAACCATCCGAGCGTTACATTAAGCCTGATCGATATGAAAGAGAGCATCAGAGGACGATGAAGAAAATTGAAGCTGAAGCTGTAGCAGAAGATAACTCGGATTCAGATGATGATGTTATCTTCCGTCCACCGGACTTCACCAATGATCCTGACAGTGACTCTAAAGAAGATGATTCCGAGAAGGACAGTGACGATGAAGCTGACAATTCGGATGAGTCTGACGAGTAGTTTTACTTCCATCTTCTTTAGACGTTAGACCATTCCATTTTTAGTCTTCATAGTGGATATCTTTCTTTTGACTGTTTAAACGACTTTACTTCAATTAGGCTTTTCTTCTGAATGATGAACATTTTGTTAACGTCGATTTCTTCTAATCCATGACATGGACCAATGTCCATATATCCAAATTCATCATGACTTGTCGATTTTCATGAGAAGTAACATAACACACGGCTGAGAATTCATGACGTGTACAAGGCCGCGTGGCCTATCCTTTGACCCGTGATGTTCAGTCCCCAGTGTGTTATTTTCCTCCGCGTCTTCGGTATCGATCTTTGAAGCCTAGGGTTTCAGTGAAACTCGTAACTGAGTTGACTATATGACTATCGCCTGATATATATATCTTCAAGACTCCAAATCTATGATCCACGCAAATATTTCTTCCATTCCTGAGTCAGTTTCATCGTGCAGAGAAGTTTTGATCCTACCTCTTGCCGTCATGTCGAGCAATAGCATTTCTTCTCAAGATGATCTTCAGTCGAAGCGTGAAATAGCAACGTCTATCTCAGTAAGTTGTACACTTCTTCTTCTCCTTTCTTGTCTCTGTTCAATCGAGATTGTTGATCACAAGAGAATGATTTGTCGTAGGACTGTAAGAAGAATGCTACTCCTCATAATGCAAGGCCTAAGCGGACTGTTAGAGCTCCTGCCCGGTATGGATCGGCTCGTGCTGAAGCTGGATCGTCTGTAAGTAAACCTATGACTCTTGAGATTGTACTGAGTCCCGGGATTAACACTCTTCGTTTCATCGTAGGCGGATGTCCGTGTCGTCGTCGATGCTAGACAGAAAGAGAGGAAAGTCCGTGACCGTGGTTGAGGTTGAGGAAAGCAGTAACCAGGCATGTGAAGATTCTGTAGGATCCGTGGAGACGGAGACGGTGTCCATGCTCGTGAATACCCAACCGCTGGACTTTTATTCGAAGCCCCATTGATTAATACCTTCCCAGACAATGAAATGGTCGGCGGATTCGTGATTCCCAAATGTCATGTCTCTGTACACCAAGATCTGGAAGAAGTATGGTCACATTGCTACCACAGAAGTGTGGAAAGGTTTTCTTCCAACCCTTTTAACCACGGTAGCGGGGCTATTGCCGATCATCGAGGAAATGAATCAGATGCACTTGCGAGACGTCAAAAACCATGAACTGCACCAATGGGATGAAATGATCTCGAATTGTGAGATATTGCGATTCAATGTAAGCTGGCTCCTCGTCGTCTTGAGATAATCAAGGTTCATAAGGCAGAGGCTGCTGATGCAATTTCCATGAATGCAGCTTTACTGGATGAGGAGAGGATACTGGCTCTGGAGTCAGCAAGGGTTGAGAAAGCGTCGAAGACTTGAAGGCAAAGACCAAGATTTTTCAGAAGAAGCTTGACGAGGCTTCTTACAGGGATTATCCGTTGCTGGATGGTTTGCTCTGAGTGAGCATTTGTGGTTGTTGTTTTTGAGTAAATCTGAGTTTCTAGTTAGGTGAAACAGTTGATCATGGTATGAACGAATTTTGCTCATTTATGAAATGTTTAATGAACAAAGGAGCATTCATGCTCTTTGGAGGAATGAAATTACATTTTTGAAAATGCTTGAAATGATGAAGAGGTAGTTTGTTTCATGGATCAGGCATAATAAGCTTTGAGCCATTTGCCATTGATGATGTTTCCTTCCTTTCCTCCATTGATTGCTAAAATTTTGTAGTATCCGCTAGACACTGCTTTGATAACAACATATGGCCCTTCCCATTTAGGAGAGAACTTAGGAGGACATGTCTTGTTGAATGTGCTTTGCCGTCTTTAATACCAAATCTCCTACTTGAAATGTTCGAGGTCTTACCATTTTGTTGTAGGCTCTGGAGATCCTCTGTTTGTAAGCTTCCACATATTTTTCCACCTTGGTTCTCCTTGATTCCAGCATATCTAGCTCAGCGATTCTTGATCTGGAGATTTCGGCCTCATCCCATTGTACACCACTGGATGCTGCAATCCTGGCTGAGGGAACTTTGATTTCTGCTGGAAGTATGGCGTCGGCTCCATAGACAAGGGAATATGGCGAAGTACCGATCGAGCTCCTTGGTGCAGTTCTGTAAGCCCATAGAGCCATGGGTAATTGCTCATGCCATGATCGAGGATTGTCATGAATCGTCCGACTGATAATCCTGACCAAAGTCTTGTTGGTACTTTCTGCTTGACCATTTCCTTGTGGATAGTAAGGCGTGGAGAAGATTTGTTTGATCCCATATTTATTGAGCAGCTTCTCAACATCTTGATTGGCAAAAGGAGTTCCGTTATCTGTGATGATGCTTAGGAACTCCGAATCTGCATATTATGTGCTCTTTGATGAAGGCGGCAATCGTAACTCCAGTGGTGCTTCGAAGAGGAATAGCTTCGACCCACTTGGTGAAGTACTCTGTCGCAGTGATGATGTATTCATGTTGTTTTGAAGATGCTGGATTGATCTTCCCAATGATATCTAGTCCCCAGCTGTAGAAAGGCCACGGACTATTCACAGAATTCAACGGGAGACAAGGAGTGTGGATGAGATTACCATGGGTTTGGCATTGGTGACACCTCTGAACGTGTGCGGCTGCATCATCTTCCATGGTTGGCCAATAATATTTCTCATGAATTTGAAGAAATAGTTTCCTCTTTCCTTGATGTTCTCCATCATGTACTTCCTTCAGGATTGTAGGGATTTCATGTTCGGCTAAGCACCTCAGTAAATTTCCACCAAAGCTTTTGCGGTATAAGATCCCATCGAGATAGACGAATCTCTTAGCTTTCTGAATGAGTTTGACTGCTTCTTTTCCAGTGGTAGTTCGTTGTCCCGGAGGTATTTGATGTAAGGCTCCCTCCAGTCCCCAGTGTGGTGGACCGTCAAAACCTCCAAGTGATGAGGAGGTGTTTGGCAATCAGGACAAGATCCTTGTAAAGCTCTTGACTGAGTCTCCATGGATGGCCAGTAGTACCCCATTCTTTGAAGCTTTCTGTAAAGTGTTACCACTAACGTTTGCCCACAGACTTCCTCATGTATGCGCTTGAGCTGTTCTTCCGCTTCGTCGCTCCCAAGACATCGTGATAGAGATCCATCAGGGTTTCGATAGTATAGCCCTCCATGAAGCAAGAAGTAGTTCTTCAATTCCTTGAGGCTGACTTGGCCTTCTGAAATAGAGCTGCTCAATTCATGAATGATGGGTGCTCGCCAATCGTTCGCTGGAATGTCTTCGATCTGAGTGAGCCAAGTTGAAGATACGTACGCCTCTGTACAGTGATCGTTTTCTGTGCTCCTTCGAATTGCAGCTTGGAGGCGAGAGTTGCTAGGCAATCAGCATGCCTATTGTTAGTCCGTCCAGTATGGACGATCGTTGCGTCAGCAAAATAGGTCAACAGTCGCTGAGCTTCGGTTCTGAATGGAGCAAGTGTGATTTTTTGAGAGAATACGTTCCATTCATCTGGTTGACCAATAATTTTGAATCTCCCCTTATCTCGAGGTGTGTTGCTCTCTGCTTGCTTGGCCAAGGATAATCCTAATAGGAAGGCTTCATATTCCGCTGAGTTGTTGGTGCAGTGGAAATCCAACTTGAACGAATGTGAGAAAACTTCACCAGATGGAGACACCAGCACTATGCCCGCTCCTCCGGTGTCACTACTAGGGGTGGCAGATCCATCAAAGTATAGAAGCCATGTTTCTTCCTTGATGACCAAGATGTCTGGGAATTCGCGGGCACTTCTTCATGTAGTGTTGTTGTGTCTTCCCCTGGAAAAGGCGAGCAAGTCTGCGACCGCTTGACCTTTGATGGCTTTAGGTGGCGTGCAAGCTATGTCAAATTCTGACATCTGGAGTAGCCACTTCGCTGGTCTCCTATCAAGGCTGGCTTTGATAGCAAGAACTTTATGGGATCAGCTTTGGAGATGAGTACGACCCTGTTAGATAGTAAGTAATGTCTGAACTTCTGGATTGCATGTACCAATGCCAGGCATGCCCTTTCGGCCTTTGGATATCGGAGTTGAGCATCTCTCATTGTGCGGCTGAAGTAGTAAATCGGTCGTTCGACGCCTTCGTCGTCTTCCTGAGCGAGGAGTGCGCCGATGGCGACGTCACTGGAGGCTGTGTAAAGAATCAGAGGTCGTCCCTGCACTGGAGACCTCATGACGGCCGGTGACAATAATATCGTTGTATTTTATGGAAAGCTTCTTGTTGAACAGCTGTCCAGGTGAAGCTTGCTCCTTTCTTCAGCAGAGGTGTGAACGAAGCAATGAGTTGAGCTAATCCAGGAATGAAGCGTCGAATATAATTTACCTTGCCCATAAAGCTCTGTAGTTCCTTCACGGTACGTGGAGGAGGCATGGTGGTAATAGCTTTTGCCTTGTCTGGGTCGACTTTGATCCCTTCAGCCGTGACCAGGAATCCTAAGAATTTTCCGGAAGAAACTCCGAATGCGCACTTTAAAGGATTCATTTTTAATTTGTATTCTCTGCATCTTTCAAACACCTGCCTTAGAACTTCGAGATGAGATGCTCGAGTCTTCGATTTTACCACCACATCATCAACATAGTCTTCTACTTGCTTGTGCATCATGTCGTGGAATATGGCAGTCATGGCTCGTTGATAGGTGGCACCAGCATTTTTAATCCAAAGGGCATCACAGTGTAGTGAAAATTCCCAATGGGAGTACGGAACGCAGTCTTGTTGGCGTCATGTTCATACATCTTGATCTGGTTGTACCCACTATAGCCGTCCATGAATGAGAACATACCGTGACCACTGGTTGCATCGACGAGCATGTCAATGTTGGGTAGAGGAAAATCATCCTTTGGACAACATTTATTCAAGTTCCTGAAGTCGACACAACATCTGATTTGACCATTTTTCTTCTTAACAGGTACCACATTTGCTAGCCACGTTGGATGAAGAATAGGCTTGATGAACCCTGCTGCCAACAGTTTCTGGATTTCGACCTTGATTTGCTCCTCGACTTCGTGTCTAAATTGTCTGGGCGGTTGTTTGACAGCTTTGGAACCAGGGACGATGTGCAGGTGATGGGTGACGAGTTTGTCATCCAGACCCGGCATTTCTTCGTACGTCCAGGCGAAGACATCTTGATATTCTTTCAATAATTTTACCAGCTCGGTCCGCTCCTCTGGTGATAGCGCTGAACTGATCAGGATTGGCCTTGGATCGTCTTCAGTCCCAATGTTGATTGTTTCAAGATCGTCAGTGGTAGAGTCAGTGCCGTCCTGTAGTTGTCGTGGGGCATCTTGGACTTCTTCTTCAAGTGATAGCTCACTCTGACACGATTCTTCATGGTGGGGAGACTTTTCATCGTCTCCCCGATTAATTGCTAATCTTTCCGTCGGCGATAAATGACTCTCCCTTCTACGTCTCGATCGGTCGTGAAGTTTGTCCCTGGAGTTGAGACTTGATCATTATGGCGTTTAGTCGGTGTAGTAGGTGACTTGATCATTTTAGCAGCTGAGGATGACGGATCGTTATCAGCCTTCTCGATAGTCTTCCAGCTTGGAAGTGGAGTACTGCGAATCCTGCTTGGAGGTTCCGGGACGCCTTTTTGAGATTCAAGGAACTCAGTATCATAGACGGGAGCATAAGGAGATGATGAATCCGAAATGCGAACGATTTTGTTATCGAGCAGGGCCTTCATGCATTGATGGTATGTTGAAGGAACCACCTTGTTATCATGGAGCCATGGGCGTCCCAGTATTATGTGGTAGTCAGGTTCTTGCTCGATCACATGAAACTTTGCTTTCGGTCGAATCGGCCCCACCTTAAAATCTATGTACGCATATCCATATGTATGGCTTTGACTTCCTTCAAATCCTGTCATTAGGATGTGATGGCGAACGATTTTACCTTGTGGGAATCTGGCCATCCTGAGAGTCTTCATAGTGACATGTTGGTGGAAGCACCGGTGTCAACAAGAGCTCTTCCAAATTCGGTGCCTTTGATGAAACCAGTGACATATAATGCTCGGTTGTATCCTTCATCCGTCATGCGATCTTCTTCTCCAAAAGAGATGTTGTTGATCGAATTTCCAGGCACTAGGGAGACTTCTTTAACTGATGGTGTTGGTGGCGTTATTTGCACGCTGGATGATATCTGGTTGAGTGCTGAAAATATGTATGTGCGCTGATCCCTGGAGAACTGTAGGGGTTCACATAGATTTTCGATCAAATGTGTGACCTCTTGTTCCATCGACTTCTCGTATGTGGTGAAGCTGTTGATTTGAGGGTCAGATGACGCTTTAGTCCCCGGTGTTGAGACTTCTGGAGCGGAGGTACCGCCTAACTCGGATGTTAATTTGATGAGAAAGTCGAGGATGTGGTTTATCGTATCCTTCATCAGGTCCATGTTCCTGGTATGGACCTCTAGGATTTGAGCCAACTCTGCCAAAGTCGGGATCCCTATGCCTTCGATGCCGCCAGGTGTAACATGAGGAATGTTTCCGTTTGAAATTTTCTGATCAGAATTAGTTGAATTAGTCCTAAGACCAACCATCTTGTGAGATTTTTAGATTGCAACCGAGAGATTAGACTCCCACTGTGGTCGCCAATCTCTAGATTGGGAAAAACGATTTGCTGGTTTTTAAGGAATTGAGGAGACGACCGTACGGAGGAGACTCCTCGAACCTAGCGAAATGTTAAACCTCACACAGATGTACCGCTGCAAAGGGGGTGCTTTATATTCGAGAGATCAATCTATAGTACTCCGGCCTAAATCAAGACAATGACCGTTCCAGAGTAAATTCGGTCACAAAAGAGGATGGGTTGATCTGTAGGAGGGAAGCTGAGAAATGTATGGAATCGATGGTAATCAAAGATTGTGGGTGTGTGAATTCTGAAGACGATAAGCTCCGAATGATTGAAATTGCTCAATTGAGAGTAGTTGCTCAATTGATGAGTTGATGATCTCATGTTGTCAGTTTGACGTGAGATTGATGATAGTGATGATGCTGATTCAATCATGATTCAGAGACTTATTTATATTGCTAGAATTGTAGACACCATGATACCATAAAGCGTGACAGTTGATGGAATCAAGGAGTGGGGAAGTGGAGATCGTGTTTGAAACCAGTTGCTCAACGTGTGCAGACTTGGTCGATTTTCCACCCACTACCTCGTGAATTCCTTCAACTGATTTCACTGCTTGCTCACATTCCATCGTGTGTTTGAACACACGTGCCGTAGACCGCCAGACCAAAATCCTAAGTGATATCCCCCCAAGTGACACGATTGGCGTCTCGTGGTTTTTTAGTCAATTGATGACTTCGTGGTTTGATGGGACGATGAGTCCATGTAGTTGCTGAGTGTCGAACATGATGTTCTGAAACTCATGAACTGAAAATGTCATGAGACAGAGGTATAGTTCTTACGATGAAGTGAGCAAGTATTGCTCATTCGGTGGATCGTTGAATATTGATGGTTGAACCAATATTCCTTGGTTTGAACAAATATTTATCATCGGAGCAAGTGTTGCTCATGTGATGAATTGTTGAATATTTGATCGCCTTAGCATGTGTTGCTCGCCTGATGGATTAACCATGTAGTGTCCATATGCTCACGTGAGCAAATACGAAAAACTCCTGAAGAGTTGACGATTTGTTGGTGGAAGAATGATTAAATGCTGGCTTAATCATTTATTTAAAATGCTCGTCTGAGCCTTAAGTGAGAAAACCTAATTAATTATGACGAGGCGAGGGACCGACCATGGAGTCATGAAACCGGCCCTGGGTTGTCCCGTGACCGCCTGACGATCACTTCATGAAAATCCAAAGTGTTTGGGAGAGTTTTGGACCTAATACGAGCAATTGTGCAAATTAGGTCAAAACTTGTGAAAATTGATGGGACCGGCTTCCGTGAGCCAAAGAGCCAATCTTTGTCGGTCAAGATAGCGTGCTCGTGTCCCCAAGGCGTCCGCGTCTCAGTCCTGAGAATTTTGATATTTTCTGGCGTGCAATTGAGCATCCTTTCGAGAAAATATGCCAAAATTAGGGTTTCGACGAAACTGAGGAAAACACCATGAGATGATAAAAAATAATTATAAAATAAGGAATGGGGAGGCGTGGGACCGCCGTGGTCAAGGCATAGTTGGCCGTTCGTGACCACGGTCCCGTGGTGCCTTTTCCTTATTTTTATAATATTTTGATGATTTTATGAAAAATTCATGAATTTTGAGAAATTTGATGAATATAGGGAGTTTCCATGAATTGAAGAAGTTTTCATGAGTTCAAGGAAGCAAAAAATATTAAAATAATAAAAAAAAAGGGATGTGGGACCGTGGAAGGCATGGCCGGCCGGCTAGGCCCGGTCCCACGAATTTCCCTAATTTTTTAATATTTTTAGGTATTATGATGATTTGAGGGAATTTTTACTAATTTGAGATAAATACCATGAAATCAAGGAATTTGATGAATTCAAGGAAAACTAATAATAAAATAATAAAACAAAGGGGCATGTGGGACCGGCTAGGGCATGGCCGGCCGGCCAAGGCCCAGTCCCACAAGTTTTCATAATTTATTTTATTTTATTATTATTTGATGATTTGTGCAAAAATACCATGAAATCAAGGAGTTTTTTCATGAAATTAGAGAAATAATAATAATAAAATAGTAAGGAACCGTGGGGTGTGGGGCCGGTTGTGACCAAGGCATGGTCGGTTGGCCAATGGTCACACCCCACACTCCTTTCCTTAATTTTATATTATTTTTTATGGATTTATGGAAGTACCATGAAACCGAGGAGTTTCCTCGAGACGGATGAGATTTGATAAAATGAGAGAATTTTCATCAAATCATGGAAAATAATAAAAATGCATTAAAGATATAAAACTGGCGTGGGATTGACCACGACACGGTCGGTCGGTCGTGTGTCTGTGCTCCCAGCACCCTGGTCAATATTTTTAATTATTTATTATTTTCTTCTCTATTTTGCATAGGTTCATCGTTTCGTTGTATTTTTGAAATACTCGTTCGTGCGGTGATTGTTAGTGTATCATCGTTGAATACACCTTCACCATTTGAATCGGGGCTTACTTAGAGGTAGCTCAGATGCCCGGTTATTGATTATTTATTACTAATTGTGGAATTCAGTGGAGAATGATTCACAAAACTGAGTAATAAGATGTTTATTATTAATTCATAGGATCAGCTGAGGATTCGACTACGAATTCATATTAATAAAGTGAGCATTACCATTCCATGGGATCGTAGATTCGACCATAGAATCAGAGTGATTAAGATTTATCTATTACCATTTATGAGACCAGTTGTGGCTTCGATCATGAAATCGGAGTAATGGGATAATATAGTTATTGCTATTCTATGAGATCAAGTCGTGGATTCGATCATAGAATCAGAACAATCGTTATTTCCATTCCATGGGACCAGTCATGGATTCGACCATGGAATAGGAGCAATTGTAATTAGGAATAATTAACTTTGTGACTCTATACTAGCAGAGCAAGCTGTCTAGGAGCATTAATTATCCCGATATGAGCTTGACGGTAATTCATATCCTATATATAGTCAGGGTAAACTTGTTGTTTGTTCCTGAAGACGTTATCACTTTATACTAGCAGAGCAAGCTGTCTAGGTCAAGTCCATCTCGTGATGTTATATAGAAATAATCACTGAAAGTATTCAGTATTCATGAGATATGTCGTTGTCCAGTCGTGAGACTACATATCTACATGTACTCTGAGAGAAAGTATTCTCCGTTGAGAATTCGATGAGAGACCCGTGTCTCGATACTCATGTCTGATTGTTGAATCAGAGCTTCGTATAATTATGAGTTTACGAATTTATCCCTTTGTTGAAAATCCACCATCTACAACGGTTGAGAAATATTAACTTGAATCTAAATCAGGTTTTCATCTAACGGTGAATAAAGATTGCTTTTTAACTAAGGAAAAACCCTGGTTTGAAGGCTATATAAAGGAGACATCTAGCATTGTGCAAAACTAATGCCCACACGTCTGTGTGCTACCAGTGCACCCGCTAGAGTCGATCTCCATTAACCTTTGATTTTCTTCTCTAAAATCAGGTTAACGACTTAAAGACTTCATTAGGATTGTGAAGCCAGACCGATACTACTTTATCGTAGTTGTGTGATCTGATCTTGCATCTTCTATCGTACGAATACAATCGAATTATTGGCTTGAGATCGTGAGAGTTCTCCGATAGGAAAGATAAAGAAGTCACAAACATCTTCGTCTCACTGTTTGTGATTCCTTGACAATCCGCTTGTGTAGTCAGGAAGGATTGTAGAGAGGTGATTGATTAATCTAGGATGTTCTTCGGGAATATAAGACCGGATTATCAATTGGTTCCTGTTCACCTTGATTTTATATCAAAAGACGGAACAAAACTTAGGGTTTATCTGTGGGAGACAGATTTATCCTTTGATAGACTTTTCAGTGTGAGACAAATTTGTTTATTATCAAGTATGTGATTTTGGGTTACAACAACTCTTGGTTGTGGGTGAGATCAGCTAAGGGAATCAAGTGCGTAGTATCTTGCTGGGATCATAGGCGTAGGAGTACAACTGTACCTTGGATCGGTGGGAGACTGATTGGGGTTCAACTATAGTC
This sequence comes from Papaver somniferum, assembly GCF_003573695.1. Classification (NCBI taxonomy): domain Eukaryota; kingdom Viridiplantae; phylum Streptophyta; class Magnoliopsida; order Ranunculales; family Papaveraceae; genus Papaver; species Papaver somniferum. The sequence continues at coordinate 127,294,597 of NC_039358.1, read as the reverse complement.
TAGTCCGAAGTTAGTTTGCAGTAGGCTAGTGTCTGTAGCGGCTTAATAAAGTGTGTATTCAATCTGGACTAGTCCCGGGGTTTTTCTGCATTTGCGGTTTTCTCGTTAACAAAATTTCTGGTGTCTGTGTTATTTCTTTTACGCATTATATTTTATACAATTGAAATAATACAAGTTGTGCGTTAAGATCATCAACTTCTCTAATCCAACTTTTGGTTGTTGATTGTAGTTGATTGATCCTTGGATATTGGTCTTTGGTACCGTCCAAGTTATATCTCTTTGATAAAGACTCGCAGATTTCTATTTGCTTGAGTAAAGATCAAATCGAGAGATTGAGATATAAACTCTTTGATATATCTTTTTATTGATGGAGTCTGACTATCTAGTTGATTCTCATAAAAAGTATATTGGAGTTTGTCCATACAGATTGCTAAGCGAAATATTGGGTGGTGTTGTTAGACCCCCGGTTTTTCAGTACCATGTAGTCCAAACATCCCGAACTATTATTTTCAAACCTAAACATTTAAGAACCTTAAACAAAGATCAAGTTAGGTAGAAAAGAACGATAAGAAAGGTATGTGAATCATTATAATCTCCTTAAGCAAATAAAAGCACAAATCTTGCTCAAGTTTATGGACATACCTTTTTAGATGAATCCAATTGAATTCTACATCCTTACCAAACATAATCTGTGCGCCCTAATTTTCATGATTCCCTCACTGTATACGTAACATGGCATTCCTTGGTGAGGATGCACTTAAAACACACTCAAGTTGTGTTGAGGCGGACAGTGTCTTGGTCACCACAAGTGACTTCTGAATTATCATGAAAAATATCACTTCTAGAACCTTTCACATCCAAATCCATCTTTCCAAAGATCTCTTTAAGTTCCAACATCATAGATATTTCCTTCTCCATAGTCATGGAATTTTTTGGGAGATCATTTCTTTTCACACTCAAAGTGTCATTGACTTTCTTTGGAACCCACTTATGAGTGCGTTTAGAAACAACCGGAACCTTCTTCCCGTTACTCTCTTCAAGATTTCTCGAAAGAGGATTGGATTGACTATTCTTTTGCAAGTTAGTCTTTCTCCAACTGGGAACATCGGATCTTGTCTTCGTCTTTACGAAGTTATCCTTTTGAGAACCATTAAGATTGTGAAAAGGATTCGTATGACGTTTATAGGCAAAAATAGGTTTATCACAACACTGATTCCTTTGCCTAAAGGTTGGACAGTTACAACCTGTAGCATTAAGGGGATTAGCCTTAACATATGATCTTGGTTTCACAACTTCTTGTGATGCCCAAACAAGAACATCATGAAGTTTATCATTCCTTATACGGAAACGACATCTTCTTTCCAGGTGACCTTTATTTACGTAATAGTTGCAAACATAAGGAATATTCTTACCCCGATCCGTATGTGCTGACTTTGGAGGTTGATATACTTTGCTGTTTCAAACCTTAACTTCCGGTGAAGGTATTTCACTTTTGCCATCAGTGAAAACCTTTTGTTGAGAAGAATCACTAGCCTTGACAAATTTTACCTCTTTGCTAATACTTGGAGCATCTATTCCCTTATAGCCCAATCCTCGTGTATCACGATGATTTTTACTTGCTCCTAGCATAATGGTTAATTTTCTTGAAATATTATTGAACTTTTTCAAGTCATCTTCCAACATCTTGATTTTATCAAGAGCATCAGCTAAATCAGCCTCAAGGCGTTTCTCTCGATCGAGACAAACAATTTCTCTGTCATCAAAACTAATTTGTTAAGAGCTAAACCTTGCTTCAGATTCTGCAAGTTTCTCTTCCAACAAAAAGCACTTTTGATAAAGGTTATCACATTCAAGTGACTTCATACGTAGGTTTTCCTCAGTATCCTTGAGGATCGATTCGTTAGAACGATTCGAAAAATAAACACCTGCGTAACATCTTCTCAATTTCTTGTTTTCTCGACAGAGAGGAGTCAGAGAGGTGAGACATGAGAAGTTGTAATCTTCTTCATATTCCACGAATCCAAAAACTTAACATACTCTGAGACTTCCTCATCAACATCTCTATCAATATCTGAATCATCTTCATCAGAAAGTTCATCCAACTGTTCTTCTATGAGAGTTTCCCAATCAACAGTTTTTTCATCAAGAGAATGTTTAGATATTGACTTAGATGTGACAGTTCTATCAGGTGAATCCAAGCTTTTAGAATCATCTGGTAATTTCTGAACTGGTACGTTATTAGAGATAGACTCGTCCATAACCAGATCGCTACAAACACAGACTTACAAGCTCTTAAACATGTTTGCCTGCTCTGATACCAATTGAAAAAGCGGGGGTATAACAACCACACCCAATATTTCGATTAGCAATATGTATGGACTAACTCCAGTATACTTTCTAGAGAATCAACTAGACAGTCAGACTCAATCTAGAGAAAAGTATATTGAGGATTTAATATCTCTCTCACTTGATTTGATCTTTACTCAAGCAAATAGAAATCTGCGAGTCTTTATCAAATACAAGGATAATAACTTGCATGGTACCAAAGACCAATATCCAAGTGTCAATCAATTTAAATCAACAACCAAAGGTTGGATATTCTAATTGATTGATCTTAACGCACAACCAGTGATATTTCAATTATATAACGAAATATGATGCGGAATAGAAATAATACAAACACCAGAAATTTTGTTAAGAGGAAACCGCAAATGCAGAAAAACCCCGGGACATAGTCCAGATTGAACACCACACTATATTAAGCCGCTACAGACACTAGCCTACTACAAACTAACTTCGGTCTGGACTGTAGTTGAACCCTAATCAATCTCACACTGATTCAAGGTACAGTTGAGCTCCTTACGTCTGTGATCCCATCAGGATACTACGCACTTGATTACGTTAGCTGATCTCACCCACAACTAAGAGTTGCTACGACCCAAAGTCGAAGACTTCAATAAACAAATCTGTATCACACTGAAAAGTCTATGATGATAGATAAATCTGTCTCCCACAGACAAACCTATGAGTTTTTGTTCCGTCTTTTGATAAATCAAGGTGAACATGAACTAATTGATAACCCGGACTTTTATTCCCGAAGAACAGCCTAGTATTATCAATCACCTCATAATAATCTAAATCGTATGGTAGCGAAACTAGATATTGTGGAATCACAAACGATGAGACGAAGATGTTTGTGATTTCTTTTTATCTTGCCCTATCGGAGATATAATCTCAAGTCAATTATCAATTGAACTCGTACGATAGAAAATGGAAAGATTAGATCGCTCAACTACAAGAAAGTAGTTTCATCTGGCTTCACAATCCCAATGAAGTCTTTCAGTCGTTAACCTACAGGGTCTCGAGAAGAAACCTAAGGTTAAAGAAGAATCGACTCTAGAAAAACCAACTAGTATCACACAGGAGGTGTGGGGATTAGTTTTTCCAATTGCTAGATGTCTCCTTTATATAGTTTTCAAATCAGGGTTTGCAATCTAAGTTACCTTGGTAACAAAGCATTTAATATTCATCGTTAGATGAAAAACCTGATTCAAACAAGCTAATATATTTCAACCGTTAGATCGAAACTTCGCTTGTCACACACAAATGAAATGTATTTATTTAGGTTTGAGTAACCGTACCTAAAAGTGTATACTTAGTTGGTTCACAAATAGTTAACCAATGGTTAGTCATATGAGCACTTTCATATTAACCGTATTCATCTTTCTCATAACTAGTTCAAATGACTCATAAGAACTAGTTCAAGAGTTGTTCAATTGCTTAGGTCTTCATTCATAGACACAATTGAAACAAAATCGGTTTGATTCACTTGAATAAATTCATGGACAATATAGCCACAGTTTGCAAATATTGCATTCCTTATAATTTATTTTTTTAAGCTTATGAACTAACGATTTGAGAAATAACCAGTTTGGGTACGCATACGGGTATGCGTACCTTAGATACCGGATTTGAGTTTACAAACTCAAAAGAAATTTTCGGTTCGAAAACTTCCGTGAGTACCCGTACGGGTATGCGTACCTAAGGCGTCTTGTTTACTAGTTTGCAAACTTACAAATTCAGCAGAAATTTTCGGTTCGAAAACTTCCGCAGGTATGCGTACGGGTACGCGTACTCAACCTGTGTCCTTCACCAATACCGCATGCACACATATGCACGCGCTTGGTTTCCGGCACATGGATTTATACACTAATATGTGAACACACTATATATGCTTATATCCATAGTTGGTAATCTCAACTCTACATTTCAATCATTGAAACATTCTTATATACTGTTATAACAATCGTTATTCACGACTATCGTCATCAAAGCTATTTTCAAGATTGAAACGACATCATGAATTTCATCACGGGTAAAGATGAAAATGGTTAAAGCAAAAGCTCACCAACACATATTTCGAGAAAAAGATACGCGAGTAAACTCGGCTAGAAATAGAAAATGTGTATGTATGAAAACTATCATACTTATACGACTTTGTCTAAAGAGTAGCAGATGGAATAGACTTTTGAGTGACAGATAAGTTCAAGTCTCCACATATCTTTTTGTCGGATGAAGTTACACTTGTTCCTCGAGTAGTTCTTCGTCTTCGTAAGATGATCGCCATGGAGTCTGGAGCTCAACTGCACTTAACTATCCTAGACCGAGACTTAGTCATAAGTAAATTAGAAATCAAGACATATAGTTTTGATCACTAATATTGACAAAATGCTTGAGATATCAACGCATGCGAGTTCGACCGAGCAGTGCTCTAACATATACACATGGAGATGAGCCATCCTTTTATCAAGTGGCTTCCGGGTTGATATTTATGCCATGTACCAGATATATAATCATAGTAATGATGATACTCAGGGTTACTATAATTATTTTGAATCCTTTTCTTAAGTAATGACTTTTTCTGACACTTAGAGTCTGCATTTAACTCACTGGAAGTCTTGTTATCAACTTCTAATGAGTTGCTAGAGGAGCAAGTTCGTTCATCATGTGTGCATGATTTGATGGGTACATAACTTTTGTCAGAACAATTCTTTTCCTCAATCGAATGGATTTTTTCTAAGAGTTTAAAAACACTTTCAGACACTCTAGATAGATCTTTGTCAATTGATCCATTCTGAAAATATTCCTCAGAAAGATTAAGAGTAAATCTAGTGAGATTCCATTCCTTTAAGTATTGACTATATTTTTTTAACCATATTTTCTTAGAAAAACTTTTAGTTTTCCCTTTGGACAGTTTTTCATCATCTAATTTCGAAGGTATACTAGATGGTATAAGATTATTAAAGAAGACAGTAGGTCTAAAGAGTAATAATCTTTGAACAGTTTCTAAGGAGCTCTGGTGTGCGTTAAAGATGCCATGAGAAAGTCTCCCAGAAAGATTTCCCATAGGGATAACCTTTTGAGGATCGAACAAACAAAAACTTATAAGGTTTAAGGTGTTTTCCTGCTCTGATACCAATTGAAAAAGCGGGAGTCTAACAACCTCACCCAATATTTCAATTAGCAGTTTGTATGAACTAACCCCAATATACTTTCTAGAGAATCAACTAGACAGTAAGACTCAATCCAGATAAAAGTATATCAAAGAGTTAATATCTCAATCTCTCGATTTGATCTATACTCAAGCAAATGGAAATCTGCGAGTCTTTATCAAATACGAGAGAGATAAACTTGGATGGTACCAAAGACCAATATCCAAGTTTCAATCAATTTAAATCAACAACCAAAGCTTGGATATTCTAATTGATTGATCTTCACGCACAACCTGCGATATTTCAATTATAAAACGAAATATAATGCGGAATAGAAATAACACAGACACCAGAAATTTTGTTAACGAGGTAACCGCAAATGCAGAAAAACCCCGGGACCTAGTCCATATTGAAAACCAAATTGTAATAAGCCGCTACAGACACTAGCCTACTACAAACTAACTTCGGTCTGGACTTTAGTTGAACCCTAATCAATATCACACTGATTCAAGGTGTAGTTGCCCTCCTTATGTATCTGATCCCAGCAGGATACTACGCACTTGATTCCCTTAGCTGATCTCACCCACAACTAAGAGTTGTTACGACCCAAAGTCGAAGACTTTAATAAACAAATCAGTATCACACAGAAAAGTCTATGATGATAGATAAATTTGTCTCCCACATATAAACCTAAGAGTTTTGTTTCGTCTTTTGATAAAATCAAGGTGAACAGAAACCAATTGATAACCCAGACTTATATTCCCGAAGAATAGCCTAGAATAATTATCAATCACCTCACAATAATCTAAATCGTATGGTAGCGAAACTAGATATTGTGGAATCACAAACGATGAGACGGAGATGTTTGTGATTTCTTTTTATCTTTCCCTATCGGAGATATAATCTCAAGTCAATTATTCAATTGAACTCGTACGATAGAAAATGGCAAGATCAGATCGCTCAACTACAAGAGAAGTAGTTTCGTCTGGCTTCACAATCCCAATGAAGTCTTTCAGTTGTTAACCTACAGGGTATCGAGAAGAAACCTAAGGTTAAAGAAGACTCGACTCTAGCAAAACCAACTAGTATCACACAGGAGGTGTGGGGATTAGTTTTTCCAGTTGCTAGATGTCTCCTTTATATAGTTTTCAAATCAGGGTTTGGAATCCAAGTTACCTTGGTAACAAAGCATTCAATATTCACCGTTAGATGAAAAACCTGATTTAACCAAGCTAATAGCTTTCAACCATTAGATCGAAACTTATCTTGTCTCACACAAATGAAATGTATTTCATTTAGATTTGAGTAACCATACCTAAACGTGTACACTTAGTTGGTTCATAAATAGTTAACCAATGGTTAGTCATATGAACACTTCCATATTAACCTTATTCATCTTCTTCACATAACTAGTTGAAATGACTCATAAGAAATTGTTGAAGAGTTTCTCAATTGCTTAGGTCTTTATGAATAGACAGAATTGAAACAAAATCGGTTTGATTCACTTGAATCAATTCATGAACAATATAGCCACATTGCAAAGATTGCGTTCCTTATTGATTTATTGTTTAAGTTCATGATCTTCCGATTTGAGAAATATAACCAGCTTGGGTACGCGTCCGGGTACGTGTACCATATCTACCGGATTTGAGTTTAGAAACTCAGCTGAAAAATTTTCGGTTGAAAACTTCCGTGGGTACGCGTACGGGTATGCGTACTTAAGGTGACTGGTTTAACAGTTTGCAAACTTACAAAATCAACGAAAATTTTCGAACCTGTATCCTTCACCAATACCATATGCACACATATGTACACACTTGGTTTCCGGCACATGGATTTATACACTAACGTGCGAACACACTATATATGCTTATATCCATAGTTGGTTACATAATCTCAACTCTACATTTCAATCATTGAAACATTCTTCTATAATGTTATAACAATCGTTATTCACAACTATCGTCATCAAAGCTATTTTCAAGATTGAAACGTCATCATGACTTTTGTCACGAGTTAAGATGAAAAGTGGTTAAAGCGAAAGCTTACCAATACATATTTCGAGAAAAAGATAGGCGAGTAAACTCGGCTCGAAATAGCAAATGTGTATGTATGAAAACTATCATACTTATACGATTTTGTCTCAAGAGTAGGAGATAGATAGACTTTTGAGTGATAGATAAGTTCAAGTCTCCACATACATTTTAGTCGGATGAAGTTCCACTGGTTCCTTGAGTAGTTCTTCATCTTCGTAAGATAATCGTCATGGAGTCTGGAGCTCAACTACACTAAACTGTCCTAAACCGAGACTTAGCTATAAGTAGTCTAGAAATCAAGACATATAGTTTTGACAACTAAACTTTACAAACATGCTTGAGATAGCAACGCATGCGAGTTCGACCGAGCAATGCTCTAACAGATCGGTTACACCTTGATTTCCAATGAAGCTCATGACCGATTACAACAAACTATATTATATAGGCTATGACCGGTTATACCATAAATCTCAACAAGTTAAGATAGGTTCTACCTTGTCATCTTATATTGGTCAATCAAAATATATTCAATAAAGAACCTGACCAATCATGAGTTCCTTTAGATTATGAATTAAGTTCATATATGTACTTCCTTTAAACAAATGTTATACATTGTTTCCTATGGTGAAATCATTCATATATAATGCACACATAATCCAATAACTATATATAATAGATTATGTTGATATCGTATTTGCGAAGTTCCAAAAGATAAACGTTTATACTTCGTAATATGTTTTCCTCGACACTTTGATCATACTATTATGACCAAGTCACATCACTAGAGTATTATATACAATATATACAACTTCTCATGTTATGTTTTCAATATAGCACGACTTGAAAGAAACGTTAGGGATGGAAACAAGATCAAGTCAATATTACTAACCTCAAGTAGAAGGATGATGTCGTCGTTGTATTCGTTACTTTTTCTCATTCTTCAAGTCTTCGGAGTAATACTTGTACGTCTCAACATTCCTAGACTTTCTATTCTAACCTAAACGAAGTTGACTCTAGTATTTAATCAAGCGACTCTAGATTAGTTTTGATACTAAAATATGATAACCAAACTTGACATGACAACGCTTGGTGAGTTCAACCGATCTATGCTCTGACAATAAGCATATCTCTGGTTGTTATATTAGTAAAGTATATGTTATATGCTAGTTAATATTAGTTATCATTCAAGAAAAATTTCGGTACATGAGTTGGGTTACAGTTGGATATTAACAAAACTGAAAATGAAGATTTATTGTATATCTTTAGTATTTTTGGATTTGGTAATTCCTTGTTGTCTAAACTACCTCGGTCATTATAAATAATGTAATTCTTACAAATTTATACCTTGGACACACTGAACTAACCGTCTGTGTGGGAAGCCCACTGGATTACTCTTATAATACTCGTTGGAGAGGAGAGTAGGTGAAATCTCTTATATGCGCTTCGTTTAAAGACCTATGTGGGATCAAATAAGCTCTATTAGTACCGTTGGTGGGACATAAAGAATCGTACTATTATTTTAGTTTTCGAGTATTGATTTGATTGGCTAACAGTAAAGTTGAACCTTTGATAGATCTAGTTTGTTTATTCTGTGATCCTTCTCTTCTGATATAAGATCACTCGAACTAGTTCAAGAATTAACAATTTCAGATATGCTTTATTGCATCTGCATCTAAAGGTAGGAATGTCGATCATCCATTGTTAACAGACTCTGTTTTGTGTGCCATCGATCAATACTGGAATCAAGTTGTTTGTGCGGGTACTTTGAAGACTAGAAGATTTATTTTTGGTATTCTGATCTTTATGATAACTTCGTACACACTTGATTGACTGGGATCCTAAAATTTGTTTATCTTGATTAGACTTTAAAGATTTTTGTACAGATCGATAATCTATCTTTTTATTTCTCTTTGAGACTTACTTTGATAATTTGTGAACTAAGATTTATTATTTTGATAATCGTCTCTGTTAGAGCATTGCTCGGTCGAACTCGCATGCGTTTCTATCTCAAGCATGTTTTTCAATATTAGTGATCAAAACTATATGTCTTGATTTCTAGCAGACTTATGACTAAGTCTCGGTCTAGGATAGTTAGGAATAGTTGAGCTCCATACTCCATGTCGATTATCTTGAAAAGACGAAGAACTACTCAAGGAACCAGTGGAACTTCATCCTACCAAAATGTATGTGGAGACTTGAACTCATCTTGTCACTCAAAAGTCTATCTACTCTATCTCCTACTCTTGAGACAAAAGTCGTATAAGTATGATAGTTTTCATACATACACATTTTCTATTTCGAGCCGAGTTTACTCGCCTATCTTTTCTCGAAATACGTGTTGGTAAGCTTTTGGTTTAACCATCTTCATCTTTACCCGTGACGAAAGTCATGATGACATTTCAATCGTGAAAATAGCTTTGATGACTATAGTCGATTCTTTATGTTTAACGACTGTTATAACATTATAGAAGAATGTTTCAACGATTGAAATGTAGAGTTGAGAATATGTAACCACCTATGATGTAAGCATATAGTGTGTTCGCACATTAGTGTCTAAATCCATGTGTCAGAAACCAAATGCGTGCATATGTGTGCATGCGGTATTGGTGAAGGAGACAAGTCGGGTACGCGTACCCGTACGCCTACTGGCGGAAATTCACGTCCATGAAATTCTGCTGAGTTTAAAGTTTAGAAAACTCAAAAACCAGTCACCTTAGGTACGCATACTGGAGGAACTTTTTTACCCGAAAAAGTCTGTTGAGTTTGGAAACTAAAACCAACTCAAAATCTGGTAGCTAAGGTACGCATACCCGTACGCGTACCCAAGCTAGTTATTTCTCAAATCGGTAGTTCATGGACTTAAAACAATAAATTATAAGGAATGCAATCTTTGCAAACCATGGGTATATTGTTCATAAATTGATTCAAATGAATCAAACCGATTGTGTTTCAATTGTGTCTATGTATAAAGATCTAAGCAATTGAACAACTCTTGAACTAGTTCTTATGAGTCATTTGAACTAGTTATGAGAAAGATGAATACGGTTAATATGAAGGCACTCATATGGCTAACCAATGTACACGTTTAGGTACGGTTTCTCAAACCTAAATGAATACATTTCACTTGTGTGTGACAAGCTAAGTTTCGATCTAACGGTTGAAAGATATTAGCTTGAATAAATCAGGTTTTTCATCTAACGGTGATTATTGAATGCTTTGTTACCAAGGTAACTTAGATTGCAAACCCTGACTTGTAAACTATATAAGGAGACGTCTAGCAACTGTGCAAAACTAATCCCCACACCTCCTATATAATACTAGTTGGTTTACTAGATTCGATTCTCCTTTAATCGTAGGTTTCTTCTCGAGACCCTGTCGATTAACGACTGAAAGACTTCATTGGGATTGTGAAGCCAGACGAAACTACTTCTCTTGTAGTTGAGCGATCTGATCTTGCCATTTTCTATCGTACGAGTTCAATTGAATAATTGACTTGAGATTATATCTCCGATAGGGCAAGATAAAAAGAAATCACAAACATCTTCGTCTCATCGTTTGTGATTCCAAAATATCTAGTTTCTCTACCATACGATTTAGATTATTGTGAGGTGATTGATAATACTAGGCTGTTCTTCGGGAATATAAGTCCGGTTTATCAATTGGTTCTTTTTCACCTTGATTTTTATCAAAAGACAGAACAAAACTTTTAGGTTTATCTGTGGAGACAGATTTATCTATCTTTGTAGACTTTTCTGTGTGATACAGATTTGTTTACTAAAGTCTTCGACTTTGGGTCGTAGAAACTCTTGGTTGTGGGTGAGATCATCTAAGGGAATCAAGTGCGTAGTATCCTGCTGGGATCATAGTGTAAGGAGCGCAACTGTACCTTGAATCAGTGTGAGATTGATTAGGGTTCAATTACAGTCCAGACCGAAGTTAGTTTGTAGTAGGCTAGTGTATGTAGCGGCTTAATACAGTGTGGTGTTCAATCTGGACTAGGTCCCAGGGTTTTTCTGCATTTGCGGTTTCCTCGTTAACAAATTTCTGGTGTCTGTGTTATTTCTATGCCGTATTATATTTTGTTATATAATTTAAATATCACAGGTTGTGCGTTGTATCGATCAATAGAGAAACCCAACCTTTGGTTGTTGATTGGATATTGATTGATCCTTGTATATTGGTCTTTGGTACCATCCAAGTTTCTCTCTCTTGTATTTAATCGAGACTCGCAGATTGCTTGAGTAAGATTTAAATCAAGAGATAGAGATATGAACTCCTTGATATACTTTTTATTAAGATTGAATCTGACTGTCTAGTTGATTCTCTTAAAAGTATATTAGAGATAGTCTATACAGATTGCTAATCGAAATATTGGGTGAGGTTGTTAGACCCCCGCATTTTCAATTGGTATCATAGCAGGCAAACACGTTCAAGACCTCAAAAGTCTGTGTTTGTAGCAATCTGACTCTATGGAAAATAGTGATATCTCTGACTGCACAAAACCAGATCAGAATCCTCTCGATACTGTCCAGAGTTCTGATACTTCTAAGAATTCTCTCATATGTCTTCCTCAGTCAGAAACCTATATCAACTGGGAATACCTCCTAGATGATCAATTGGATGAACTTTATGATGAAAGTGACTCAGACGAGGGACCGAGTATTGATGAAGAAGTCTCACGGTATATAATACTCTTTGACGATATCATAGATAAAAAGGATCTACTGCCTATCTGGCAGAATATCTGTTTCCTCTCTGTCGTGAAAAATAGGAAACTTAAAAAACTCTTTAAAGGATATGACAGTGGTTATAAACTTCTACAATCCATCCTTAAAGATCGTGATGAAGAAGTCTATTCAAAGATTACTGGATGTGAAAACCTTCAGAAGAGTTTGTGTGTGTTGAAAGAATTGCTGAATCTGAGGCAAAATATGACTCTCAACAGAAATACTATAACGACAGAGAATGCCTTTTTCTTTCCAAGGAAAAACAACTGAAGAATGATCTCTCTACAGCTGTTAACAAGGCAAAATCGCTAGAAGAGAATCTGAGAAGATTCAACATTAGCTCTACAAAATTATCTTCCATTATAGGAGCATGTAAAGAGCGTCGTGATACACGTGGTCTGGGCTATAAAGGAATAGACACTCCTAACACTGGGAAGATCAATTTTGTTTGTTCCAATAACAACATGCCATGTGAAAATTCATCTGTTACAGCTGATGTTTCGGTAAACAAAGATTGTCATTCTTCAAAGACAAGGCGTAGGAGAGCCGTTAAAAACATTCCTTTCAACTGTTACTATTGTGGAAACAACGGTCACATTGAACGGAAATGTCGTTTTAGGATAAGGAATAAAAAACTTCATAACATTCTTATATGGATGTCCAAGGAAGTAATCAAGCCAGTCTCTCTCCGTAGTCTCAAATCCAGAAGAGCACTATGATAATTCCTCTCTTAGTTATATGTATGACACTGACTCTTTTGACATTCATAGAGGAAAGAATGTCATATGGAAAACTAAGAAGTTTGATGTCCCAATAAATAGAAAAAGACGTCAAAGAAAGAAAGGGATGTTATCTGGTGGCAAGGATCACACTGAGTCAAAAATATCGGGTTTCTATCACATTCACATCAACAATCATGCTTCCGATTTAAGAACCAGTTGTTGATGGTGGTTTTTAGCTTAGGGTTCAAATCGTAAAACCTTGCATCAGATGTGACGTCACTCTGCAAGGAAATGGTGTTGCGAGTACTAACCTCTCCACCGACACATTTATTGATCCGCTCAATATACTTTTATCCATAACACTATGTAAATTTCGGCACCTCGCCAATAGGAGACTCACTGAGTACTTTCCTGTGCTATGTTCCCCAGCAGAACCCTTAATCGGTATGGCATGACGGATTTATGTTCACTCGCAGCGGAGTAGCATGAACCTCCAAGTACCAAAGTTAAGGCCATTGCACGAAATGCTCAGACCGAAAGCACACTGCATTCTGCAGATAAGGATTTTGTGTGGCAGCATACAAAATCCAGCAAATTATTGTGATAACTCACAAAGAACTCGTAAACCCAACTAATTTGAAAATTCGGGTTTGGCGCCCCGCGCAGTATACTGGACTCCGTTGGTCGAAACCATGCTTAAACAAGCTAAGAAACCAAATCTGCCACAGCGCGCTAAAAGTGCGGCAACTCCCTAGCATGCCGGCCCTCTTCCCGTCGACCAATCAGGTCGCTTCAAACCTGCCACGGCCTCAAAAAGGTCGCCATGCTAAGTTGGATTCCCAAAACACGCCAGCTTCCCAAAAACGCGCTAGCTTCCCAAAAAACGCTAGCATGCCTCACGCGCATGCCGCACATGCCAGGCGCGCATGCCATATCCGCTCACCAGACGCGCTTGCCAGACGTTCTCGCCATACGTGCTTGCCAGACGTGCATGCCAGACGCGCATGCCAGACACACATGCCATACGCGCTTAACAGACGCGCATGTCAGACGCGCTTACCAGACACGCTTCCCAGACGCGCATGCCACGGCTACTAGCACGTCGCTATGCCAAGACCACTGGCAGACCATCATGCCGTGGATACTATCACATCGCTATGCCACAGCCACTGTAAGACCATCATGCCACGGCTACTAGCACGTCGCTATTCCACGACCACTGGCATGCCACCATGCCACAACTACTAGCACATCGCTATGCCACGGTCACTGGCATGCCACCATGCCACAACTACTAGCCAAAACGAGCCTAGCGTCACATATGATATTTACCTACGACAAGCCTCTCAATTTTAACTTGCCACACGTAGCAAAGTGCTACATGTTTTCCACGAAAAACTCTCAAGGCATCAAAACATGTCACAAACTGGGGGATACTCATCAGGGTATTGGTCTGGCGGTTTACGGCGTGCGGCGTGCAATACGCCCGTTACAAGAAAGTGTCATAAGAGTGAGGCGGTTAGTAATGGAAAGAAATAAGTGGTGAAACGCAGCTTCATTATGGAAACATCAATTCCAGGCGTTACCCGTTACCACTTTTCGACCACTCAACCGCTTCCACTTTTTACGAGGCCAGGGTACGTTTTATTACGACTTGTATAAATAGGTTTCACCTATTTCCACCAAACAACAAGTTTTTGGTCAGGAGAAAAATACACATCCAGAAATCGCCTGGTGGCTTTCCATTCAGCTCGCCAGTTCAAATTTCGGATACAAGTCGCAAAACACCCACACTTCCAGAATCAACTATTCTGGCCTCAACACTTTCTTCGCTTCCCTCCCTAAGACTAACCCTTCTCCTTCACTTTGTGACCGAAGCAAGCCTCGAACGACCATTTCTTGTTTTAGGCCGGAATTGTACATATTGATCTCTCGATTCAAAAGTACTCTCGTGCAGTACATTGTTTTGGGTTTAGATTTGTTTCTCACCCGCACTCACACGAAATTACCGAAATCAGCAGAAATGGTTTTCAAGCACAAACAATTGGCGACCACAGTGGGAGATTAATCTCTCGGTTACAATATCAATTTCTAATTCCCGATTTCATTTTTCAACCCCGATCTCAAGATAGTACAACTCAGGTCAGGATCAGCAACAAACCCCGGGAACACTGGCGCTGAAATTATTCTCGGTGTTAACATTTCTCCCAGTGGTGCTAATACGCCATCTGTCAACACCAGCAACATGGAGAATGTTCCTTCGGGTGTTACACCCCCAATCACAAGAGCTAGAGCCTCTGCCGCGGAAAATGCTCCTTCAGGTGCTACACCTCCAATCACCAGAGCCAGAGCTGCTGCCGCCGCATCCAATGTTTCATCAAGTATGACACCTCCAACTATTACCAGAACTGCAACTACTCCGCCGTCAGGACGAGAAACTGGAGGTGCCAAAGGGAGCCGACCCTACATTACTATTGCTGATTTGATGGAAAGGCAGGAGGCTCCCGCCAGGGCCCAAACGGATATGGCCTCAACCCAGAAGAAAGTGCTTGCTTTTCTCAAGACACTGACAGAGCGGCTACCACAAGAATCACGCCATCCAGAGCCAATGAGGAAAACATCCAATACCCCTGGCGCTAGCACCTCAACAGGGCACACTTTTGTAGACGAAGAGACTCGCCCGGGAACTTCAGCTGAAAGAAATAAACCGCCCAATTTTGTCACGAGAGAAGATTTGGAACGACTTCTCCAAAACCGAGATAAAATCGACTTCATGGACATGCATCAGCATCACCCCCCATATCCTCCTGAAGTACAAAGTGTTAGAGCATAGCTCGGTCAACCTCGCATGCGTTGCTATCTCAAGCATGTTTGTCAATGTTAGTGATCAAAACTATAAGTCTTGATTTCTGGCCTACATAGCTAAGTCTCGGACTAGGATAGAAAAGTGTAGTTCATCTCAAGGACTTCATGGCGATTCATCATATAACGACGAAGATCTATACAAGGAACCATGGAACTTCATCAACAAAAAGGTATGTGGAGACTTGAACTTATCTATCACTCAAAAGTTTATCTCTTCTATCTCCTACTTCTTATGAGACAAAAGTTGTATGCTATATAGACTAGATCATACACATTTGACATTTCGATCTGAGCATTCATTGCTTATCTAATCGTGTGTTGGTAAAGCATTTCGCTTTGATCAAGCTTATCTTCACCTAGTGACGAAAGTTTTGAAAAGTTTCAATCACTTTGAGAATTGCTCTAACGTGAATCGGTCTATCAATAACGGCTACATAGCGTCCTCTGAGAATGTCTCATTGATTGAAATAAGAGTTTAGATTACATAACCATGTATTCCTTGAATCGAAGTTTTTGAACTTTGTTGATCAATAGAAATCGGGAGGATTGTGGAATTGGCTTGCCAAGTTCGCGAACTGTCGGAAGTTCTCAACCAAGAATTTCTGCTGGATTTTCCAAAACTCGTTTGTGTGCTAAGTCCGCGAACTCAGGCCGCGAACTGGCGGAAGTTCTCTTTCCGAGAATTTCTGCTGAGTTTGGAAAACTCAACCGATTAACTTAAGTCCGCGAACTTGTTTGTGAACTTAAGAGGTTATGATCTAAAGATGTGCTCTGAACATGAAACATTAAATTACTAAGGAATGCTTTATGCAAACCGTGGCTATAATGTTTATGAGCCGATTCAATCGAATCGAATCATCTTTGTTTCAATTATGTCTTGTGTAGTTACATAAGATCTCATAGCAATTGAACAACTCTTTAACTAGTTCATTTGAGTCAATTGAACTAGTTATGGTGAATAAGAACAAGGTTAATATGAAACTATCATATGGTTAACCTTTTGGGTTACTATGTCGAACCAACATACACGTACACGTTTGGGCATGGTTTTCACGAACCCAATACACTTCTACCCAAGTGTGTGTGACAAGCTAAGTTTTCGATCTAACGGTTGAGAAATATTAGCTTGAATCTAAATCAGATTTTCATCTAACGGTGAATAAGGATTACTTTGTAACTAAGGAAAAACCATGATTTGAAGGATATATAAAGGAGACATCTAGCATTGTGCAAAACTAATCCCCACACGTCTGTTTGCTACTAGTGCGCCCGTTAGAGTCGATATCCATTAACCTTTGATTTTCTTCTCTAAAATCAGGTTAACGATTTAAAGACTTCACTGGGATTGTGAAGCGAGACCGATACTACTTTATCGTAGTTGTGTGATTTGATCTTGCATATTCTATCGTACGAGTACAATCGATTGATTGAATTGAGATCGTGAGAGTTCTCCGATAGGCAAGATAAAGAAGTCACAAACATCTTCGTCTCATTGTTTGTGTTTCCTCGACAAACCGCCTGTGTAGTCAGGAAGGATTGTAGAGAGGTGATTGATTAATCTAGGATGTTCTTCGGGAATATAAGACCGGATTATCAATTGGTTACTCTTCACCTTGATTTTATATCAAAAGACGGAACAAAACCTAGGGTTTATATGTGGGAGACAAATTTATCCTTTGATAGACTTTTCTGTGTGAGACAGATCTGTTTATCATCAAGTCTGTGATTTTGGGTTACAACAACTCTAGGTTGTGGGTGAGATCAGCTAAGGGAATCGGTGGGAGATATATTTGGGTTCAACTATAGTCCAGCCCGAAGTTAGTTTGTAGTAGGCTAGTGTCTATAGCGGCTTAATACAGTGTGTATTCAATCTGGACTAGGTTCCGGGGTTTTTCTGCATTTGCGGTTTCCTCGTTAACAAAATTTCTGGTGTCTGTGTTATTTCTTTTCCGCATTATATTTTATATAATTTAAATAATACAGGTTGTGCGTTCGTGATCATCAATTGGAAATCCAACCTTTGGTTGTTGATTGATATTGATTGATCCTTGGACATTGGTCTTTGGTACTGTCCAAGTATTCCTTGTATTTGATAAAGAATCGTTATTGTTTTTAGCTTGAGTAAAAATCAAATCAAGAGAGAGATATTAACTCCTTGAGATACTTTTATCTAGATTGAGTCTGACTGTCTAGTTGATTCTCTAGCAAAGTATTTCGGAGTTAGTCCATACAGATTGCTAAGCGAAATATTGGGTGGTGTTGTTAGACCCCCGCTTTTTCAATTGGTATCAGAGCAGGAAAACACGTTTAAGACCTAACAAGTCCGTGTTTGTAGCGATCTGACTCTATGGACAGAGGTGCTATCTCTATTAACGTACCACCAGTCCTCGATGGCTCAAACTATCTATGGTGGAAAGTTGGTATGCGCACTTTTCTTCAGTCGCGTGAATTCCATTCATGGACATGTGTTGTGAATGGCTATGATACTCACGTTTTTATGGAAAGAGATGTTGTTGTACCAAAAGATTTATGTATGTACAATACTGCCGAGTTAGTTGCTGCAAGTCAAAACTCTGACGGGTTGAAAGCCATCCTACATGTTGTTTCCCCAAACCTTAGACATCATATGATCTCATGCACTACGTCTAAAGAAGCTTGGAATACTTTAGAAAGCGTATTTGAAGGTAACCCTGGTTAAAAGGAAGCTAGGCTTTAAAACCTTAATTCCGAATGGGAAGACCTTTCTATGGCAGAAGAAGATTCGTTCGACGATTTTTATCACAAACTGTCTGAAATTGTTAATGCATCATGTGCATTGGGTAGGACAATTCCTGAAAAGGAAATTGTGATGAAAATCCTTCGATCGCTGCCATCCAGATACGAATCTAAAAGACATGCCATCGTTGAAGGAAATAACCTTAATACTCTTTCGCGAAACACACTGGGCGGAAAAATTAGAATTTTCGATCGCGAATATATGAAAAGAGACGATCATCATTTGCTTGGCAACCGTGTCACCTCTCCTGATCATAAATCTTGTCATCCAAAATTGACGAAAGAGAAAAGTGAGAATTGATTTATTTCTACATTGTCTTTGTTTATACAAAAACTTAAAAAGATCCTCAGACGTAGTAAAAGAAAGTCTCAAAAGAAAACTTCGTTAGTCAATATAAAGGATAAGAATACCAAGAAGAGCCGTACTAATGAAACTGGTCTTATGTGTATTCAAGCCTCTTCGAAAAATCCTGAAACGGAGATAAGAGAGATAACTAAAGCATGGATGAATACTCTTGATTATTTTCCTGAGGAAATCTATGATTGCTCTCTCAGTCTTTTTGCTGAAAATGATTCTCATGATTCCTTCGTGACATGTACGCCTGTGTTGGATCAGCAAACCTCTCTTGACTTTGTGTTGAACTCTAGGAGTTTATCGGAAAAGAGTCTACCAAATCACTCTGTTCAGTTGAGTTCACCTCAGGATCATCTTAGCACATCAAATCAAAAACAGTCCTTCCTGGCTAACCCGTAGTATGCTGAAACCAAAAAAGAAGTCTACCTTTCATCAAAAGGTGTTTTCAAAAACGGTGCAGAATTTTCAAAATCTGCATTCAAGTTTTCTAAAACTCTGATCACAATGTATAAGCAGAAACCTAGTGAAATGGGTGGTTTCTCTCTTTGCAAAGATTATCCCAGTCCAATCTTGGATTGGAGGCCTTATGCTCAATAATCTTGTTGAAAAATGATTCTTGTGTTCTCTTCCTCTTATACAAGAATAATAATATACAAGGGACTGTAACATGATTTTTTTGTGCCTTTTCAGGTCTTGTTCGTGAACGGCTTCAGCTTTTTTGGATAACCAACTTCTGTTAGGATTCGGTAAAAAGGGTGTTTCTGGGAATTCTACACCTATATTCCTCTTAAAAGGCTCTACCTCTTCAACGCTCTTATTTCATCCTCTCTATCATGTCATCCTCTAGTCTTTCAAGTAAAGAAAGTGATGTATGGACAGTTCTATTTCCCTCAAAGAGGATTCGTTTCGATTCTTCTGACAATGAGATGTGCTATGACAAACATGTCTCTTCTTCTGATGAGAACCCTTCTGTCTCTCAGTTTGATAAGCTCTCTCTAACCATGAATCTCGTTTTGGAACAAGTTAGTGCTCTGAAAAATGAACTTGAAGTGTCTTCCAAAAAACTTGAGGAGAAAATGGATAGTCTTGAATCAAGGATTGACCTAATCGAAGATGAGCTTCAAGAATATAGGGAATACGAGAAGAATATTCAAGGTAAGTGAAATGATTGTTAAGAGGTATAGATACCTAGTATGTCTTCTTTTTGGATTAGTTGGAAGAATAACTAGTGCTTTGAATAGCGATGATTGTGACTACACATAGCTATTTTTGTTTTCATCTTCTTATGTTATTTTTTAGGTTTATTGGTATTAAATTCTAAAAATATTTGGAGGATGATGTTTATTGCAGTATTTTAATGGTTTGCGATATTGCAATATTTTTATGGGATATGTATTGTTTACGTCCGTGAACTTGAAGGTCCCATATTGCAGTCAAAAGTAAAGTCGTTCATGAATCGGTATTCGTATTGATGAAAGGACGAATGGACTTTTGACATATACAAAAGTTATGCCTATGCAGTCATGTATTTGATGGAAAGTAGGATAAAATCTTTTGTTCAACAAGGATAAAGTCTATTATGTCATTATGATGGAAAATAGAATGGATCCTTGTATGTTATCCACGGTATTGATCTTCATTGATCCATTTTATCATGTTTTACCGTGAAGGCTCCATTGTGTGTCTTATGTTGAGCACCTTACAACTAAGTCGATTATTATTGGCTTGTTGGTTATTCCATAAGATGTTATATGTCGAGCATTAGGAACTAAATTAATCAACTAGTTTGGTTATTTAGTTCGTACTCCATAAGTTTTCTTTCTTATGTTGAGTACATGTACGGTTAAGGTTGTCATATTCTATGATGAACTTAGTCGGGGTTCCATAAGCTCTCTTATGTTGAGCCCAAAATAATTAGATTAATTACTTCGGTGATTAATTTGGTTGTATGTATTCCAATTAGATTAATTACAGGTTCTCTTGTAATTAATCTAGTTGAGTTTTCATATATTCCACAAGTTCTTGTGTTGAGTGTACGAAAGGCTACACTATCATGTTCTTTGGTTAATGTAGTCATATATTCCGTAAGGTTTTCCTTATGTTGAGTATTTGAACGGTTAAGTTAGTCATCTCCATATGATTGACTTAGTCGTAGCTCCGTGAGTTTACTTATGTTGAGCACTTTCAATTAAATTGATTACTTTTGTGGTTTTATTTAGTTGTGTATTCCAATTGAATTAATCATGGGTTTACTTGTGGTTAATTTGGTTGAGCTTTGGATATAGAAAATCATTCCTATGGTTTTTGGTGTCCAATAAAAAAATCCTTCTTTTCTTTCGAAATTAAGGTCGCTCTTGTTGTTCTCTCGGGAATGACATCAAATGGGGGAGAGTTCTTTTGAACTTGTGCTTAATGGTAATATCTTGCGGGGAGTGCGGCTGTGGAATTTTATAGGGGTTATCTTGTATCTTAAAACACCTTGATGAATGTTGTTAGCTTCGGCTATTAGATTGCATCTAAATTAAGTTGGTATGTATTTTTCTTTTGGTCATGAAATGTCTCTTGTGGAAATTTCATTACGATCCCATTCTTGTACCTTTGCCAATTTTATTGACAAAAAGGGGGAGAAATATTGTAGTTCACACTACAAATACATATGGTTTTCGGATCATTGTGTAAGGGGGAGTGGTTTCCATGATCGAGATGGAGTATTGACTAAGGGGGAGTGATACATATCACCGTAGTATTATTGTTAAAGTCGTGATACAATTGGACTTTGATGTTATATAATAATACTATGACACTATATAATAATGATCGAATCTCTATTTCTCTCATTGTTATAGCTACGGATCTTCAACAACGATGGTGCTAAACTTACAACCTTTGGGATCATTGGAGTACTTGGAAGGACGAAGATTTCAAGGAACGTTGAAGATTATACTATGGAATAGGAGCCACTAAAGTTTATCTTTTTTGTATTCCATATGTATTAATAGTTTTGTCACTAAAATTGACAAAGGGGGAGATTGTTAGAGCATAGCTCGGTCAACCTCACATGTATTGCTTCTCAAGCATGTTTTTCAATGTTAGTGATCAAAACTATAAGTCTTGATTTCTAGCCTACATAGCTAAGTCTCGGACTAGGATAGAAAAGTGTAGTTGAGCTCAAGGACTTCATGGCGATTCATCATAAAACGACGAAGATCTATACAAGGAACCGTGGAACTTCATCAACAAAAAGGTATGTGGAGACTTGAACTTATCTATCACTCAAAAGCCTATCTCTTCTATCTCCTACTTCTTACGAGACAAAAGTCGTATGCTATATAGACTAGATCATACACATTTGACATTTCAAGCCGAGCATTCATTGCTTATCTTTTATCTCGAAATCGTGTGTTGGTAAAGCGTTTCGCTTTGATCAAGTTTATCTTCACCTAGTGACGAAAGTCATGAAAAGTTTCAATCACTTGGAGAATTGCTCTGACGTGAATCGGTTTGTGAATAACGGCTACATAGCGTCCTCTGAGAATGTCTCAATTACTGAAATAAGAGTTTAAATTAAATAACCATGTATTCCTTGAACCGAAGTTTTCGAACTTTGTTGATCAAGAGAAATCGAGAGGATTGTGGAATTGGCTTGCCAAGTCCACGAACCTAGTTCGCAGACTCAGTCCGCGAACTGTCGGAAGTTCTCGGCCGAGAATTTCTGCTGGATTTTCCAAAACTCGTTTGTGTGCTAAGTCCGCGAACTCAATCCACGAACCCAGTCCGCGAACTGGCGGAAGTTCTCTTTCCGAGAATTTCTGCTGAGTTTGGAAAACTCAACCGATTAACTTAAGTCCGCGAACTTGTTTGTGAACTTAAGAGGTTATAATCTAAAGATGTGCTCTGAACATGAAACATTAAATTTCTAAGGAATGCTTTATCCAAACCGTGGCTATAATGTTCATGAGCCGATTCAATCGAATCGAATCATCTTTGTTTCAATTGTGTCTTATGTAGTTACATAAGATCTCATAGCAATTGAACAACTCTTTAACTAGTTCATTTGAGTCAATTGAACTAGTTATGGTGAAGAAGAACAAGGTTAATATGAAATGCTCATATGGTTAAACTTTTGGGTTATTATGTTGAACCAACATACACGTACACGTTTGGGCATGGTTTTCACGAACCCAGTAAACGTCTACCCAAGTGTGTGTGACAAGCTAAGTTTTCGATCTAACGGTTGAGAAATATTATCTTGAATCTAAATCAGGTTTCCATCTAACGGTGAATAAAGATTGCTTTGTAACTAAGGCAAAACCCTGATTTGAAGGTTATATAAAGGAGACATCTAGCATTGTGCAAAACTAATCCCCACACGTCTGTGTGCTACTAGTGCGCCCGCTAGAGTAGATCTCCATTAACCTTTGATTTTCTTCTCTAAAATCTGGTTAACGACTTAAAGACTTCATTGGGATTGTGAAGCCAGACCGATACTACTTTATCGTAGTTGTGTGATCTGATCTTGCATCTTCTATCGTACGAGTACAATCGATTGATTGACTTGATATCGTGAGAGTTCTCCGATATGCAAGATAAAGAAGTCACAAATATCTTCGTCTCACTGTTTGTGATTCCTCGAAAAACCGCCTGTGTAGTCAGGAAGGATTGTAGAGAGGTGATTGATTAATCTAGGCTGTTCTTCGGGAATATAAGGCCGGATTATCAATTGGTTCCTGTTCACCTTGATTTTATATCAAAAGACGGAACAAAACCTAGGGTTTATCTGTGGGAGACATATTTATCCTTTGATAGACTTTTCTGTGTGAGACAGATCTATTTATTATCAAGTCTGTGATTTTGGGTTACAGTAATTCTTGGTTGTGGGTGAGATCAGCTAAGGGAATCAAGTGCGCAGTATCCTGCTGGGATCAGAGGCGTAGGAGTACAACTGTACCTTGGATCGGTGGGAGACTGATTGGGGTTCAACTATAGTCCATTCCGAAGTTAGTTTGTAGTAGGCTAGTGTCTTTAGCGGCTTAATACAGTGTGTATTCAATCTGGACTAGGTCCCGGGGTTTTTCTGCATTTGCGGTTTCCTCGTTAACAAAATTTCTGGTGTCTGTGTTATTTCTTTTACGCATTATATTTTATATAATTGAAATAATACAGGTTGTGCGTTCGTGATCATCAATTGGAAATCCAACCTTTGGTTGTTGATTGATATTGATTGATCCTTGGACATTGGTCTTTGGTACCGTCCAAGTATTCCTTGTATTTGATAAAGACTAGCTATTGTTTTTAGCTTGAGTAAAAATCAAATCAAGAGAGAGATATTAACTCCTTGAGATACTTTTATCTAGATTGAGTCTGACTGTCTAGTTGATTCTCTAGCAAAGTATTTCGGAGTTAGTCCATACATATTGCTAAGCGAAATATTGAGTGGTGTTGTTAGACCCCCGCTTTTTCACAAAGAATTCCTCTTCCAAGGGGGTACTCTTCCCCTCAATTATCTATGTACGACGGTGCCGGCAATGCGCGTGAACATGTCTCTCGATTCTTGGAGTCCCTTGGAGAACACGAATATAATCACGTTCTCCGTTTGAGGGAATTTTCGAAATCACTTACTGGAAGAGCATACACATGGTACAACAGCATTACGCCAGGCAACATCTCCAACTCGTCTGACATGGTTGCAGCTTTCTACAAGAAATACTTATTTGTGTCTCAGAAAATTACCTTCTCAGATCTAGGAAGGATGTTTCAACGAAACAACGAACATCCGAATGATTTCTTCAAAAGATTCAGAATTCAAGCGCTCGATTGTCATGACCCAAACGTGACCGAAGAACAATTGGTGGACTCCTATATCAATGACATGATTCCCATATACCGCGCCTTACTAGAGAATCTGCGATTCCAGACATTCTCTGAGCTTCATGAAGCCGCAAAACGGCCATCCACCACAACACCAACGTTGTTGGAAAGAACCAGGCCAACTAGAAGCGAGGACGGACGCGAAACTCGAGTAAATAGACGCCTCATAAATAAGAAATACAACACTGGTCCCTCCTCCGTGAGCGTGGTAGACGAAGGAGGAAAAAGGAAGGCTCCAACAGCAGAACATCCATCCAAGCGCGCAGCGCCAGCACGACAGGCAGCTCCGTCACGGAAGACCACCGCTAAAGCTCTCATGCGACATCAAGAGGATGGAGAAAATGTCTTGGATTTCCCGTTCCCAATCGAAGAAGTGATTGAACTCTTGGAAGCATGGATCCAAGACGACGCCATCAGGCTACCTCCTATCAGGCGCCCACCAACCGAAGCGGAAATGGCGAACCCCAAATATTGCCGCTACCACAGATTTATCCACCACCCAACCAGTGACTGCAACAAGCTGAAGCATATCTTCAAAGAAAAGATAGAAGCAGGGGAGCTTCGACTAGACAATGAAAGAGTTCACAGAGATCCAATTCCAGTCAGGAGTTGCATGGTCTTTGGGGACTCCGTACACGAAACTGTGCAATCCATGATGCAACATGTGTGCGAAATTCTCTACCTCTCCAAGGTACAGCGTCAAGACATCTTCATAGCCCTTAATCGTATTGTATCGGGCAAGCGACTCTTTCCTACTGAAGAAACCACACCAGAACCCCAAACTCTCCCAGGAAGCGGTGCTGGAAAATACAACTGGGGACTGCTAACCACAGTTCATCTGAGGAACGCCAAGCTCGATAAAACATTCATCGACGTGGCTTCTGACTTCAACATCATTACCATCAAAACTCTGAGAGCTGCGGGAGTTTTGAAGCAGGAGGCTACCCATTCCCCAACCATGGTCAAAAACTTGGAAGGAGAGGCGATAGACGCATATGGATACATCAATCTTGAAATCAAGGTGGGAGACACTCTAACACACGAAAAATTCTACATTGTCAAAGAACTCTCAAGCTACGACATGATTCTGGGGCGCACGTGGGTACACGGTAACAAAGCAAAGTTAAGGGTATCCCCTCTGCCGATGTCGATACCCGAAAAAATTTCCAACAAGCCGTCCAACTTTGAAGATTACATGCTGCCATATCAACAACTTACCAATGTAACTCAATTGCCTGGAGAAAGCTCGTCGATATTCATCCGCAGATTCCGAACACAAGTAAGTCTGGTTAAACAATCCTTTCTGCACCTAGTCACCTCTCCTCTCGGCCAAGCATGGGGACTCGGTCCGATTACCAACCCAGGCGTCATTAAGAAATGTGAATGGGATGTTGGGCCTTTCAAGTACTTTGTCAAAAATTTGGAAGCTGTCACAGCCAAACATGACAAGTTCAATTAAGTGGTTGCGCAACGCTCCAACCCATTTCAAATTGGAGATGTAGTAGTCAAGATGACCTCGTTTCAAGTTGGGAACATAACAGTAGAGATGGCCACTAGACCCGGTCCGCCTAAAGAAAAGGAAGACGAGACATATCTGGTGGAATATGTTATCTTGGGTGTTTACTGCAAGCTCATCAATACCGACAAATTGGAAGGTGTCACGATTCATTCGCGATGGCTCAAACTCTTCAATACCTAAAACGCTGTGCTACCTTCACCTCCAGCGTTCTCCTTCATCATTTCTTTCAGCATTTTCCTTTTCATGCAATGTTTGTAACTCCTCAAAAATGATCGCACTGCTTGTATTCATGAGTAGAATTTTCAATTCCAATTAAAGAACATCTTTCCTTGAAAAGTTTTCCCCTTAAAGGAAAAATACCAAGTAAACCTAAAACTCTCACAGAGTCATTATCCGTCAATTGAAAACCAGAGAAATCAAACCACCACAAAAATACCTATTCAAAAATACTCAAGAAGGAAATATGCAAAGAAGACGATCATCAGGTGGCAAAACAGATATCTTCTTCAAGAATATTCGGCCCCAAATCTCAGAAACAGTATGAAGGTTTTATTAATTCATTCAAAGATGTGAAACCATAAAAGTTGAATGAAGGAATGTTACTTGACGAAACCCTAACTCCACCTGAAAGCAAGAAAGTAAAAGCAAACTTCTGGAAAGTCAAAAGAGGCTACATGTTAAGAAGAAATAGAAAAAGTGGAAAAATTGGTCGTTAACGGCAGACGCCTGGATCAATAGCGCCTTCATCAGAGCTTCTTCAAGCACTCTCCCCAGCACGCTTTCTGACAGCAAACGCTTCATCCAAACTCCGCCTCGGCAGCAGCAACCTCGGCGTTCCATCCAAAAGCCACCTCAGCAGCAGCAACCGCAGCGTCCCATCCAGAAGCTACCACAGCAGCAGCTTCCACTTCCTGTCCGGCGTTTGCTTCAACAACATCCCCAGTGTATGTTTCCATAGCTTCTCCAGTTGCTCCAGCATACATTGCCTATGTCTCCTCTTCCTCCTTGATGGTATCCTCAGCGTTTTCGTCCACACCCCTGACAGCAGTTTCGGCGTCCACTCCAGAAGTTGTTTCAGTTTTGTAAATCTTGTCGACGTCTTCCCCATGAGCCTTTCCAGCTACTTCTTGAGGATGTCCCGGTTCGTCTGCATCAAAGTCAAGGATTACCATACCATCATGGATAAGGTAATTAAACTGGTCCTCACCTAAAAGTTTCATGGACTCAGTCTTCCGCCGCTTCAACCGAGAGGAAAATCGTTCATCCCTAGAACTGGTTTGTAGAAAAGCTCTGTTGCTCTGAGATCTCCCAACAAGCCGGGATTCTTCATCGTGCCTCCACCTTTCCTCCATGTCCACTGAAGCCAGGAGAGTCTGAACACACATCCGCACTCTACATAAATGGGCGAGAGACATGTCTCGTATAATCTCGTCAGCCTCACGGAACAGAGAATCAATTCTGTCTAATAACTTTTCACGAGAACAAGACTGGGTTTCGTCGGGTTTAGAATTTCTTTCCGAAGAGGTACGATCATCACTGGAATATCCCATTATATGCTACAATTTTTTTACCATGTTTGTACCAGCAATCTACATGATGAGGAATACAAAATGGAACTAGGAGAAGAAACACGATACAATACCTGTGGGGAAGATGGACGGGATTTTTATGATGATTTGTATGGGCGAAGGATTCAGGGTCACCTCTTATATTCAGCAGAAAATCTTTTACCAGCCGTGAATTAAGGCTTCACACGCGTGATACCAGCTAGATTATATATTTTTTTATACGGAACAATTAGGGTTTGGTGTCCGAGTCATTCTGACATAGCCCGCGCCATCCTCCTATCCCAAGCGTGCGTCTCAAGACAACACCATCGTTTCCGCGCCTAGCCAGCGTCATCTCCGTGCCAAGCCTTCCACGCTCAAGCCAATCCGCGTCCAAGCCGCGCCAAGCCGAGCCGATTCCAAGCCTCCCAAGCCAAGCCGTGTCCAAGCCAAGTCGCGCCCGAGCCGCGCCAAGCCGAGCCGCGTCCAAGCTAGCCGCCCATCCGCTACTTCAAGCTAGCGGTACCAACGACTTATGGACAAGATGAATCTATGCAAAATCCGCCAGCACAAGGATCACGGATTTCTCATGCCTTCCACTAAAGGTTAGTTAAATTTCCTTGGCGATCTCTTCACATGTTTCTCTCTCGATTTTGCTCTCGCCTATCACCATCTCATGCTTACCCCGCAACAATGCCACTGTTACGTGCTAAGAAGTGAACTTAATGTTGATGGTGGTTTTTAGCTTAGGGTTAAAATCGTAAAACCTTGCACCAGATGTGACGTCACTCTGCAAAGAAACGGTGCTGCGAGTACTAACCTCTCCACGGACACATTTATTGAGCCGCTCAATATACGTTTATCCATAACACTCTATAAATTTCGGCACCTCGCAAATACGAGACTCACTAAGTACTTTCCTGTGCTATGTGAAAAAGCGGGGGTCTAACACCACCACCCAAGCAATCTGTATGGACTAACTCCAAAATACTTTGCTAGAGAATCAACTAGACAGTCAGACTCAATCTAGATAAAAGTATCTCAAGGAGTTAATATCTCTCTCTTGATTTGATTTTTACTCAAGCTAAAAACAATAGCGAGTCTTTATCAAATACAAGGAATACTTGGACGGTACCAAAGACCAATGTCCAAGGATCAATCAATATTAATCAACAACCAAAGGTTGGATTTCCAATTGATGATCACGAACGCACAACCTGTATTATTTCAATTATATAAAATATAATGCGGAAAAGAAATAACACAGACACCAGAAATTTTGTTAACGAGGAAACCACAAATGCAGAAAAACCCCGGGACCTAGTCCAGATTGAATACATAATGTATTAAGCCGTTACAGACACTAGCCTACTGCAAACTAACTTCGGACTGGACTATAGTTGAACCCCAATCAG
Organism: Papaver somniferum; assembly: GCF_003573695.1. Taxonomy (NCBI): domain Eukaryota; kingdom Viridiplantae; phylum Streptophyta; class Magnoliopsida; order Ranunculales; family Papaveraceae; genus Papaver; species Papaver somniferum. The sequence continues at coordinate 127,265,276 of NC_039358.1, read as the reverse complement.
TCTCCCACCGATCCAAGGTACAGTTGTACTCCTACGCCTCTGATCCCAGCAGGATACTGCGCACTTGATTCCCTTAGCTGATCTCACCCACAACCAAGAGTTGCTGCAACCCGAAATCACAGACTTGATAATAAACAGTTCTGTCTCACACAGAAAAGTCTATCAAAGGATAAATCTGTCTCCCACGGATAAACCCTAGGTTTTGTTCCGTCTTTTGATATGAAATCAAGGTGAATAGGAACCAATTGATAATTCGGTCTTATATTCCCGAAGAACATCCTAGATTAATCAATCACCTCTCTACAATCCTTCCTGACTACACAAGCGGATTGTCGAGGAATCACAAACAGTGAGAAGAATATGTTGTGACTTCTTTATCTTGCCTATCGGAGAACTCTCACAATCTCAAGCCAATCAATCGATTGTACTCGTACGATAGAAGATGCAAGATCAGATCACACAACTACGATAAAGTAGTATCGGTCTGGCTTCACAATCCCAATGAAGTCTTTAAGTCGTTAACCTGATTTTAGAGAAGAAAATCAAAGGTTAACGGAGATCCACTCTAGCGGGCGCACTAGTAGCACACATACGTGTGGGGATTAGTTTTGCACAATGCTAGATGTCTCCTTTATATAACCTTCAAATCAGGGTTTTGCCTTAGTTACAAAGCAATCCTTATTCACCGTTAGATGAAAACCTGATTTAGATTCAAGCTAATATTTCTCAACCGTTAGATCGAAAACTTAGCTTGTCACACACACTTGGGTAGACGTTTACTGGGTTCGTAAAAACCATGCCCAAACGTGTACGTGTATGTTGGTTCAACATAGTAACCCAAAAGGTTAACCATATGAGCATTTCATATTAACCTTGTTATTCTTCACCATAACTAGTTCAATTGACTCAAATGAACTAGTTAAAGAGTTATTCAATTGCTATGAGATCTTATGTAACTACACAAGACACAATTGAAACAAAGATGATTCGATTCGATTGAATCGGCTCATGAACATTATAGCTATGGTTTTCATAAAGCATTCCTTAGTAATTTAATGTTTCATGTTCAGAGCACATCTTTAGATTATAACCTCTTAAGTTCACAAGCAGTTCGCGGACTTAAGTTAATCGGTTGAGTTTTCCAAACTCAGTAGAAATTCTCGGAAAGAGAACTTCCGCCAGTTCGCGGACTGGGTTTCATGGACTTAGCACACAAACGAGTTTTGGAAAATCCACCAGAAATTCTCGGTCGAGAACTTCCGACAGTTCGCGGACTGAGTCTGCGGACTTGGCAAGCCAATTCCACAATCCTCTCGATTTCTCTTGATCAACAAAGTTCGAAAAATTTGGTTCAAGAAATGCATGGTTATGTAATCTAAACTCTCATTTTAATCATTGAGATATTCTCAGAGGACGCTATGTAGCCGTTATTCACATCCTGATTCACGTCAGAGCAATTCTCAAAGTGATTGAAACATTTCATGACTTTCGTCACTAGGTGAAGATAAACTTGATCAAAGCGAAACGCTTTACCAACACACGATTTCGAGATAAAAGATAAGCAATGAATGCTCAGTTCGAAATGTCAAATGTATATGATCTAGTCTATATAGTGTAGATGGGGAAAAACGATTTGCTGGTTTTTAAGGAATTGAGGAGATGACCGTACGGAGGAGACTCCTCGAACCGAGCGAAATGTTAAACCTCACACAGATGCACCGCTGCAAAGGGGGTGCTTTAGATTCGAGAGATCAATCTGTAGTACTCTGTCCTAAATCAAGACAATGACCGTTCCAAAGTAAATTCGGTCACAAGAGAGGATGGGTTGATCTGTAGGAGGGAAGCTGAGAAATGTGTGGAATCAATGGTAATCAAAGGTTGTGGGTGTGTGAATTCCGAATACGATAAGCTCTGAGTGATTGAAATTTCTCAATTGAGAGTAGTTTCTCAATTGATGAGTTGATGATCTCGTGTTGTCGATGAGACGTGAGATTGATGATACTGATGATGATTCAATCATGATTCAGTGACTTATTTATATTGATGGAATTGTAGATACCATGATTCCATGAAGTGTGACAATTGACGGAATCAAGGAGTGAGGAAGTGGAGATCGTGTTTGAAACCAGTTGCTCAACGTGTGGAGACTTTGTCGATTTTCCACCCACTACCTCGTGAATTCCTTCAACTGATTGCACGACTTGCTCACATTCCATCGTGTGTTTGAACACATGTGCCATAGACCGCCAGACTAAAACCCTAAGTGATATCCCCCCAAGTGACACGATTGACGTCTCGTGGTTTGTTAGTCAATTGATGACTTCGTGGTTTGATGGGACGATGAGTCCATGTAGTCGTTGAGTTGAACATGATGTTCTGAAACTCGTGAATTGAACATGTCATGAGATAGAGGTATAGTTCTTATGATGAAGTGAGCAAGTATTGCTCATTCGATGGATCGTTGAATATTGATTGTTGAACCAATATTCCTTGGTTTGAAAAAATATTTATCATCTGAGCAAGTGTTGTTCATGTGATGAATTGTTGAATATTTGGTCGTCTGAGCATGTGTTGCTCGTCTGATGGATTATTGGCAGCGTACCAAAATTTTAATTAGAATATTGGTCGTTGAACCGAGCATAATTAATAAAATTAATGACCATGATGTCGTCATAAAATTATTAAGGTTAGAATCTGGAATGATGATCCTTGGATTCAGAAACCCTAATTCGATCAATTGATGATCAATTCATGGTTCGTCAGAATTTCAACCATGGGACGAAGGAGGGAGCGATTACATGGGACCGTGGATCAACCATGTAGTGTCCATATGCTCACGTGAGCAAATACGAAGAACTCCTGAAGAGTTGATGATTTGTTAGTGAAAGAATGATTAAATGCTGGTTTAATCATTTATTCGAAAATGCTCGTCTGAGCCTTAGGTGAGAAAACGTAATTAATTATGACGAGGCGAGGGACCGACCATGGATTTATGAAATCGGCCCTTGGTTGTTCCATAACCGCTTGACGATCACTTCATGAAAATCCAAAGTGTTTGGGAGAGTTTTGGACCTAATACGAGCAATTGTGCAAATTAGGTCAAAACTGTGAAAATTGGTGGGACCGGCTTCCGTGAGCCAAAGAGCCAATATTGGTCGGTCAAGATAGCGTGCTCGTGTCCCAAGGCGTCCGCGTCTTAGTCCTGAGAATTTTGATATTTTCTGGTGTGCAATTGAGCATCCATTCGTGAAAATATGCCAAAATTAGGGTTTCAACGAAACTGAGGAAAACACCATGAGATGATGAAAAATAATTTTAAAATAAGGAATAAGGAGGCGTGGGACCGCCATGGTCAAGGCATGGTCGGCCGGTCATGACCACGGTCCCGTGGTGTCTTTTCCTTAATTTTATAATATTTTGATGATTTTATGAAAAATTCATGAATTTTGAGAAATTTGATGAATTTTGGGAGTTTCCATGAATTGAAGGAGTTTTCATGAGTTCAAGGAAGCAAAAAATATTAAAATAATAAAACAAGGGCGTGTGGGACCGTGGAAGGCATGGCCGGCCGGCTAGGGCCCGGTACCATGAGTTTCCCTAATTTTATAATGATTTTATGAAAAATTCATGAATTTTGAGAAATTTGATGAATTTAAGGAGTTTCCATGAATTGAAGGATTTTCATGAGTTCAAGGAAGCAAAAAATATTAAAAAAATAAAAAACAAGGGCGTGTGGGACCGTGGAAGGCATGGACGGCCGGCTAGGGCCCGGTCCCACGAGTTTTCCTAATTTTTTAATATTTTTAGGTAGTTTGATGATTTGAGGGAATTTTTCCTAATTTGAGAGAAATACCATGAAATCAAGGAATTTGATGAATTCAAGGAAAACTAATAATAAAATAATAAAACAAAGGGGCGTGTGGGACCGGCTAGGGCATGGCCGGCCGGCCAAGGCCCGGTCCCACAAGTTTTCATAATTTATTTTTATTTTATTATTATTTGATGATTTGTGCAAACATACCATGAAATCAAGGAGTTTTTTCATGAAATTAGAGAAATAATAATAATAACAATAAAATAATAAGGAACCGTGGGTGAGGGGCCGGTTGGGACCAAGGCATGGCCGGTTGGCCAATGGTCACTCCCCACACTCCATTCTTTAATTTTATATTATTTTTTATGGATTTATGGAAGTACCATGAAACCGAGGAGTTTCCTCAAGATGAAGGAGATTTGATAAAATGAGAGAATTTTCATCAAATCATGGAAAATAATAAAAATGCATTAAAATATAAAACTGGCGTGGAATTGACCACGACATGGTCGGTCGGTCGTGTGTCCGTGCTCCCAGCACCCTAGTCAATATTTTTAATAATTTATTATTTTCTTCTCTATTTTGTATAGGCTCATCGTTTCGTTGTATTTTTGAAATACTCGTTCATGCGATGACTGTTAGTGTATCATCGTTGAATACACCTTCACCATTTGAATCAGGGCTTACTTAGAGGTAGCTCAGACGCCCAGTTGCTGATTATTTATTACTAGTTGTGGATTTCGGTGGAGAATAATTCACAAAACTGAGCAATAAGATGTTTATTATTAATTCATAGGATCAGCCGAGGATTCGACTCCGAATTCAGAATAATAAAGTGAGCATTACCATTCCATGAGATCGTAGATTCGACCATAGAATCAGAGTAATTGAGATTTATCTATTACCATTTATGAGACCAGCTGTGGATTCGATCATGAAATCGGAGTAATGAGATAATATAGTTATTGCTATTATATGAGATCAAGTCGTGGATTCGATCATAGAATCATAACAATCGTTATTGCCATTCCATGGGACCAGTGGTGGATTCGACCATGGAATAGGAGCAATTAAGAATAATTAACCTTGTGGATTTATACTAGCAGGGCAAGCTGTCTAGGAGCATTAATTATCCCGATATGAGCTTGTCGGTAAGTCATATCCTTTATATAGTCAGGGTATACTTGTTGTTTGTTCCTGAAGACGTTATCGCTCTATACTAGCAGAGCAAGCTGTCTAGAAGCCGTCCATCTCGTGATACTATATAGGATTAATCACTGAAAGTGTTCAGTATTCATGAGATATGTCGTTCTCCAGTCGTGAGACTACATATCTACATGTACTCTGAGAGAAAGTACTCTCCGTTGAGAATTCGATGAGAGAGCCGTGTCTCGATACTCACGTCTGATTTCTGAATCAGAGCTTCGTATAATTATGAGTTTACGATTTTAGCCTTTGTCGAAAATCCACCATCTACATTAAGTCCCCTGCTTACTGAGGAAAGCTGTGTTCCTCAGTCAGCATTAAATGGTGATTTTCCAGCCATAAACAATAATACCAGTAATTGAACTTAGTCATAAGTTGAGACGTTATTGGATTTGGAGAGCATGAGAAAACTACGACTTGATGAAGGATTCAATGTCATGATTGGAGCTTTGTTTGATGAGCATAAATTGGTGTTGAACCGCTGGTTTGGACGACGAGTCCGTGGTCGGTTAAGATTCGCGGGTCGGGCACAATAAGGAAATCCTTAGAAAATTAGGTTTTGGAAATAAAAATTGATATAAAAGGGATTAATCCCTATTTTTTTTTTAATTCCTCCCTCACACGAACATCACCTTGATCAACTCTTCATCTTCATCACGCCAGCAGCAGGAAGTTTTTGCCGGAGCTCCGATCACCGCCGACCGTCGCCGCCACCGGCCGGCCGGCGCCGACCAGGTGAGCGATTTTTTTTTTTGCTGTTGTTTACATGAATTTCATGAAGTGATCATGTTGAGATCATATAAATGTGTATAAAATTGGTGTGAGTTTTATGAAAAACCCTAGTTTTTTGTAAACGTATGTTCGTTCGATCGTTAGTTTTGTAAACTAACTATAATCCCTGATTTAGGAGAGATTTTTTTTTAGTATATGAACCTAGGTTCAGTGATAAAAATTAGTTTTTGAGCTTTCATGTGTACCAAGGTTTTATCATAAAAGAAGTGAATTTTCATGAAATTGGAAAAATCCTTCGTTTTAAAGACAAATAATGATGACACGAAGGAAAATATGTATGATGAACTTGTGTCCAGTGATAAAATTTTGCTTATGAGCTTTCATGTAAATACAAAACTTTATTATATGTATTAGATGTGAGCTTTCACAATATTTTTTGAAATAAACCTTCGTTTTAAAGACAAATAACGACGATACGAAGGAAAAATAAATTTTTTTTTATATATATATGTAGCCATGACATATATTGTGTAAAATATGATGGTATATTTTATTAGCATGAATTTTTTTTCATTAGATAAAATTCTTGAGAATTTATGTAAGCAATGTTGCATTAATTGTTGTTTTTTCGAAAAATCAGAAACGTGGGTTTTGAGGAACCTTCGAAGATAGAAAATATATTTATGATGAAATATTTTATTGTTATGAACTTCATAGGTCAGTTGTGTGAATGTTCACATTGTGAAAATTGTGTTCGTGATTTTATGAAAAATCAGTTTCGAAATTAATAAAGCTTCGTTCGTTTTTTGCAGTTTTCGAAGAGACGAACGATTTTGAGGTGTTAACTCTAGCATTACTATCACTATTGTTAGTGGAAGAATAAAAGGTAAGAGTTACCATTTTTTTCTGATGTTGTTTTGTTTACATGGTAGTAATATTTGATCTTCCGGTTCCAGAAAATGTCGACCAACAATAACAGCAATTACGATTACTGGTATTCCTCTTCTTCCTCTGGCTCTTCTGATGAGGATTCCGACGCTCCTGTGGCGAAATCAAAGGCTAGGGATACCCAGGAAGGGGAGAAGCCTAATGTTCCTTTGGGTGAGCGAAGAGTCTCTTTTGTTGAACTCGAAAAGAAAAGAGCTGAAGACAAAAAGGAGGATGCCTGTCAACGTGAAAAAGATCGCACCCGGCGTAAGAGACAGAGGGTTGGGGAGAAGCGTCAATTCTTGGATGGGGTGCCTTCTGATTCTGATGCTGATGCTTCTGAAGGAGAGATCACATGGGAACCATCCGAGCGTTACATTAAGCCTGATCGATATGAAAGAGAGCATCAGAAGACGATGAAGAAAATTTAAGCTGAAGCTGCAGTAGAAGATAGCTCGGATTCAGATGATGATGTTATCTTCCGTCCACTGGACTTCACCAATGATTCTGACAGTGACTCTGAAGAAGATGATTCCGAGAAGGACAGTGATGATGAAGCTGACAATTCGGATGAGTCCGACGAGTAGTTTTACTTCCATCTTCTTTAGACGTTAGAGCATTCCCTTTTAGTCTTCATAGTGGATGTCCTTCTTTTGACTGTTTAAACGAATTTACTTCAATTAGACTTTTCTTCTGAATGATGAACACTTTGTTAACGTCGATTTCTTCTAATCCATGACATGGACCAATGTTCATATATCCAAATTCATCATGACTTGTCGATTTTCATGAGAAGTAACACACGGCCGAGAATTCATGACGTGTACAAGGCCACGTGGCCTATCCTTTGACCCGTGATGTTCAGTCCCCAGTGTGTTATTTTCCTCCGCGTCTTCGGTATCGATCTTTGAAGCCTAGGGTTCCACTAAAACTCGTAACTGAGTTGACTGTATGACTATCGCATGATATATATATATATATATATCTTCAAGACTCCAAATCTATGATCCACGCAGATATTTCTTCCATTCCTGAGTCAGTTTCATAGTGCAGAGAGGTTTTGATCCTACCCTCTTGCCGTCATGTTGAGAAATAGCATTTCTTCTCAAGATGATCTTCGGTCGAAGCGTGAAATAACAACGTTTATCTCAGTAAGTTGTACACTTCTTTTTCTTCCCCTTTCTTGTCTTTGTTCAATCGAGATTGTTGATCACAAGAGAATGGTTTTTCTTAGGACTGTAAGAATAATGATACTCCTCATAATGCAAGGCCTAAGCGGACTGTTAGAGCTCCCGCCCGGTATGGATCTGCTCGTGCTGAAGCTGGATCGTCTGTAAGTAATCCTATGACTCTTGAGATTGTACTGAATCCCGGGATTAACACTCCTTCGTTTCATCGTAGGCGGATGTCCGTGTCGTCGTCGATGCTAGAAGACAAAAGAGTGGAAAGTCTGTGACCGTAGTTGAGGTTGAGAAAAGCAGTAACCAGGCATGTGAAGATTTTTTAGGATCCGTGGAGACCAGAGACGTCGTCCATGCTCGTGAATACCCAACCGATGTACTTTTATTTGAAGCCCCATTGATTAATACCTTCCTAGATAATGAAATGGTCGGCGGATTCGTGGTTCCCAAATGTCATGCGTCTCTGTATACCAAGATATGGAAGAAGTATGGTCACATTGCTACCACAGAAGTGTGGAAAGGTTTTCTTCCAACCCTTTTAACCACGGTAGCGGGGCTATTGCCGATCATCGAGGAAATGAATCAGATGCACTTGCGAGATGTAAAAAACCATGAACTACACCAATGGGATGAAATGATCTCAAATTGTGAGATATTGCAATTCAATGTAAGCTGGCTCCGTCGTCGTCTTGAGATAATTAAGGTTCATAAGGCGATAGAGGCTGCTGATGCAATTTCCATGAATGCAGCTTTACTGGATAAGGAGAGGATACTGGCTCTGGAGTCATCAAGGGTTGAGAAAGCAGTCGAAGACTTGAAGGCAAAGACCAAGATTTTTCAGAAGAAGCTTGACGAGGCTTCTTACAGGGATTATCCGTTGCTGGATGGTTTGCTCTGAGTGAGCATTTGTGGTCGTTGTTTTTTTGAGTAAATATGAGTTTCTAGTTAGGTGAAACAGTTGATCATGGTATGAACGAATTTTGCTCATTTATGAAATTTTTAATGAACAAAGGAGCATTCGCATGCTCTTTGGAGGAATGAAATTACATTTTTGAAAATGCTTGAAATGATGAAGAGGTAGTTTGTTTCATGGATCAGGCATAATAAGCTTTGAGCCATTTGCCATTGATGATGTTTCCTTCCTTTCCTCCATTGATTGCTAAAATTTTGTAGTACCCGCTAGACACTGCTTTGATAACAACATATGGCCCTTCCCATTTATGAGAGAACTTTGGAGCGGACATGTCTTGTTGAATGTGCTTTGTCGTCTTTAATACCAAATCTCCTAATTGAAATGTTCGAGGTCTTACCATTTTGTTGTAGGCTCTGGAGATCCTCTGTTTGTAAGCTTCCACATATTTTTCCACCTTGGTTCTCCTTGATTCCAGCATATCTAGCTCAGCGATTCTTGATCTGGATATTTCGGCCTCATCCCATTGTACACCACTGGATGCTGCAATCCTGGCTGAGGGAACTTTGATTTCTGCTGGAAGTATGGCGTCGGCTCCATAGACAAGGGAATATGGCGAAGTAACGATCGAGCTCCTTGGTGCATCTCTGTAATCCCATAGAGCCATGGGTAATTTCTCATGCCATGATAGAGGATTGTCATGAATCGTCCGACTGATAATCCTGACCAAAGTCTTGTTGGTACTTTCTGCTTGACCATTTCCTTGTGGATAGTAAGGCGTGGAGAAGATTTGTTTGATCCCATATTTATTGAGAAGCTTCTCAACATCTTGATTGGCAAAAGGAGTTCCGTTATCTGTGATGATATGCTTAGGAACTCCGAATCTGCATATTATGTGCTCTTTGATGAAGGCGGAAATTGTAACTCCAGTGGTGCTTCGAAGGGGAATAGCTTCGACCCACTTGGTGAAGTACTATGTCGCAGTGATGATGTATTCATGTTGTTTTGAAGATGCTGGATTGATCTTCCCAATGATATCTAGTCCCAAGCTGTATAAAGTCCAAGGACTATTCACAGAATTCAACGGGAGACAAGGACTGTGGATGAGATTACCATGGGTTTGGTATTGGTGACGCCTCTGAACGTGTGCGGATGCATCATCTTCCATGGTTGGCCAATAATATTTCTCATGAATTTGAAGAAATAGTTTCCTCTTTCCTTGATGTTCTTCATCATGTACTTCCTTTAGGATTGTAGGGATTTCATGTTCGGCTAAGCACCTCAGTAAATTTCCACCAAAGCTTTTGCGGTATAAGATCCCATCGAGATAGACAAATCTCTTAGCTTTTTGAATGAGTTTGTCTGCTTGCTTCTTTTTCATTGGTAGTTCATTGTCCCGGAGGTATTTGATGTAAGGCTCCCTCCAGTCCCCAGTGTGGTGGACCGTCAAAACCTCCAAGTGATGAGGAGGTGTTTGGAAATCAGGACAAGATCCTTGTAAATCTCTTGACTGAGTCTCCATGGATGGCCAGTAGTACCCCATTCTTTGAAGCTTTCTGTAAAGTGTTACCACTAACGTTTTCCCACAGACTTCCTCATGTATGCGCTTGAGTTGTTCCTCCGCTTCGTCGCTCCCAAGACATCGTGATAGAGATCCATCAGGGTTTCGATAGTATAGCCCTCCATGAAGCAAGAAGTAGTTCTTCAATTCCTTGAGGATGACTTGGCCTTCTGAGATAGAGCTGCCCAATTCATGAATGATGGGTGCTCGCCAATCGTTCCCTGGAATGTCTTCGATATGAGTGAGCCAAGTCGAAGATACTGTACGCCTCTGTACAGTGATCGTTGTCTGTGCTCCTTCGAATTGCATCATGGAGGCGAGAGTTGCTAGGCAATCACCATGCCTATTATTATTCCGTCGAGTATGGACGATCGTTGCGTCAGCAAAATAGGTCAACAGTCGCTGAGCTTCGGTTCTGAATGGAGCAAGTGTAATTTCTTTGAGAGAATACGTTCCATTCATCTGGTTGACCAATAATTTTGAATCTCCCCTTATATCGAGGTGTGTTGCTCCTGCTTGCTTGTCCAAGGATAATCCTAATAGGAAGGCTTCATATTCCGATGAGTTGTTGGTGCAGTGGAAATCTAACTTGAATGAATGTGAAAAAACTTCACCAGATGGAGACACCAGTACTATGCCCGCTCCTCCGGTGTCACTACTAGGGGTGGCAGATCCATCAAAGTATAGAAGCCATGTTTCTTCCTTGATGACCAAGATGTCTGGGAATTCGCCGGGCACTTCTTCATGTAGTGTTGTTGTGTCTTCCCCTGGAAAAGCGGCAAGCAAGTCTGCGACCGCTTGACCTTTGATGGATTTAGGTGGCGTGCAAGCTATGTCAAATTCTGACATCTGTAGTAGCCACTTCTCTGGTATTCCTATCAAGGATGGCTTTGATAGCAAGAACTTTATAGGATCAGCTTTGGAGATGAGTACGACCCTGTTAGATAGTAAGTAATGTCTGAACTTCTGGATTGCATGTACCAATGCCAGGCATCCCTTTCGTCCTTTGGGTATCGGAGTTGAGCATCCATCATTGTGCGGTTGAAGTAGTAAATCGGTCGTTCGACGCCTTCGTCGTCTTCCTGAGCGAGGAGTGCGCCGATGGCGATGTCACTGGAGGCTGTGTAAAGAATCAGAGGTCGTCCCTGCACTGGAGACCTCATGACGGCCGGTGACAATAATATCTGTTGTATTTTATGGAAAGCTTCTTGTTGAACAGCTGTCCAGGTGAAACTTGCTCCTTTCTTCAGCAGAGGTGTGAACGAAGCAATGAGTTGAGCTAATCCAGGAATGAAGCGTCGAATGTAATGTACCTTGCCCATAAATCTCTGTAGTTCCTTCACGATACGTGGAGGAGGTATGGTGGTAATAGCTTTTGCCTTGTCTGGGTCGACTTTGATCCCTTCAGCCGTGACCAGGAATCCTAAGAATTTTCCGGAAGAAACTCTGAATGCGCAGTTTAGAGGATTCATTTTTAATTTGTATTCTCTGCACCTTTCAAACACCTTCCTTATAACTTCGAGATGAGATGCTCGAGTCTTCGATTTTACCACCACATCATCAACATATTCTTCTACTTGCTTGTGCATCATGTCGTGGAATATGGCAGTCATGGCTCGTTGATAGGTGGCACCAGCATTCTTTAATCCAAAGGGCATCACAGTGTAGTGAAAATTCCCAATGGGAGTACGGAACGCAGTCTTGTTGGCGTCATGTTCATACATCTTGATCTGGTTGTACCCGCTATAGTCCATGAATGAGAACATACCGTGACCACTGGTTGCATCGACGAGCATGTCAATGTTGGGTAGAGGAAAATCATCCTTTGGACAACATTTATTCAAGTTCCTAAAGTCTACACGACATATGATTTGACCGTTTTTCTTCTTAACAGGTACCACATTTGCTATCCACGTTGGATAAATAATACGCTTGATGAACCCTGCTGCCAACAGTTTCTGGATTTCGACCTTGATTTTCTCCTCGACTTCGTGTCTAAATTTCTTGGGCGGTTGTTTGACAGCTTTGGAACCAGGGACGATGTGTAGGTGATGGGTGACGAGTTTATTATCTAGACCCAGCATTTTTTCGTACGTTCAGGCGAAGACATCTTGATATTTTTTTAATAATTTTACCAGCTCGGTCCGCTCCTCTGGTGATAGCGCTGAACTGATCAGGATTGGCCTTGGATCGTCTTCAGTCCAATGTTGATTGTTTCGAGATCGTCAGTGGTAGAGTCAGTGTCGTTCTGTAGTTGTCGTGGGTCATCTTGGACTTCTTTTTCAAGTGATAGCTCACTCTGACACGATTCTTCATGGTGGGGAGACTTTTCATCGTTCTCCCCGTTTAATTGCTAATCTTTCCGTCTGCGATAAATGACTCTCCCTTCTACGTCTCGATCAGTCGTGAAGTTTGTCCCTGGAGTTGAGACTTGATCATTATGGCGTTTAGTCGGTGTAGTAGGTGACTTGATCATTTTAGCAGCTGAGGACGACGGATCGTTATCATCCTTCTCGATAGTCTTCCAGCTTGGAAGTGGAGTACTGCGAATCCTGCTTGGAGGTTCCGGGACGCCTTTTTGAGATTCAATGAACTCAATATCATAGACGGGAGCATAAGGAGATGATGAAGCCGTAATGCGAACGATCTTGTTGTCGAGCAAGGCCTTCATGCATTGATGGTATGTTGAAGGAACCACCTTGTTATCATGGAGCCATGGGCGTCCCAGTATTATGTGGTAGTCAGGTTCTTGCTCGATCACATGAAACTTTGCTTTCGATCGAATCGGCCCCACCCTCAAATCTATGTATGCATATCCATATGTATGGCTTTGACTTCCTTCAAATCCTGTCATTAGGATGGGATATCAAACGATTTTACCTTGTGGGAATCTGGCCATCCTGAGAGTCTTCATAGTGACAAAGTTGGTGGAAGCACCGGTGTCAACAAGAGATCTTCTAAATTCGGTGCCTTTGATGAAACCAGTGACATACAATGATCGGTTGTGTCATTCATCCGTCATGCGATCTTCTTCTCCAAAAGAGATGTTGTCGATTGAATGTCCAGGCACTAGGGAGACTTATTCAAATGATGGTGTTGGTGGCGTTATTTGTACTCTGGATGATATCTGGTTAAGTGCTGAAAATGTGTCTGTGCGCTGATCCCTGGAGAAGTGCAGGAGTTCGCATAGATTGTCAATCAAATGTGTGACCTCTTGTTCCACCAGATTCTCGTATGTGGTGAAGCTGTTGATTTGAGGGTCAGATGACGTCTCAATCCCCAGTGTTGAGGCTTCTGGAGCGGAGATACTTCCTAACTCGGATGTCAATCTGATGAGAAAGTCGAGGATGTGGTTTATCGTCTCCTTCACCAGGTCCATGTTCCTGGTATGGACCTCTAGGATTTGAGCCAACTCTGCCAAAGTCGGGATCCTTCTTCCCTCCATGCCGCCAGGTGTAACATGAGGAATGTTGCCGTTTGAAATATTCTGATCTGAATTAGTCCTAAGACCAACCATCTTGTGAGATTGTGAGATTGCAACCGAGAGAATGATCTCCCACTGTGGTCGCCAATCTGTAGATGGGGAAAAACGATTATCTGGTTTTTAAGTAATTGAGGAGACGACCGTACGGAGGAGACTCCTCGAACCGAGCGAAATGTTAAACCTCACATAGGTGCACCGCTGCAAAGGGGGTGCTTTAGATTCGATAGATCAATCTGTAGTACTCTGTCATAAATCAAGACAATGACCGTTCCAGAGTAAATTCGGTCACAAGAGAGGATGGGTTGATCTGTAGGTTGGAAGCTGAGAAATGTGTGGAATCAATGGTAATCAAAGATTGTGGGTGTGTGAATTTCGAATACGATAAGCTCTGAGTGATTGAAATTGCTCAATTGAGAGTGGTTGCTCAATTGATGAGTTGATGATCTCGTGTTGTCGATGAGACGTGAGATTTATGATACTGATGATGATTCAATCATGATTCAGAGACTTATTTATATTGTTGGAATTGTAGACACCATGATTCCATGAAGCGTGACAGTTGACGGAATCAAGGAGTGGGGAAGTGGAGATCGTGTTTGAAACCAGTTGCTCAACGTGTGGAGACTTGGTCGATTTTCCACCCACTACCTCGTGAATTCCTTCAACTGATTTCACGACTTGCTCAAATTCCATCGTGTGTTTGAACACACGTGCCGTAGACTGCCAGACCAAAACCCTAAGTGATATCCCTCCAAGTGACACGATTGACGTCTCGTGGTTTGTTAGTCAATTGATGACTTCGTGGTTTGATGGGACGATGAGTCCATGTAGTCGTTGAGTTGAACATGATGTTCTGAAACTCGTGAATTGAACATGTCATGAGATAGAGGTATAGTTCTTACGATGAAGTGAGCAAGTATTGCTCATTCGATGGATCGTTGAATATTGATTGTTGAACCAATATTCCTTGGTTTGAACAAATATTTATCATCTGAGCAAGTGTTTCTCATGTGATGAATTGTTGAATATTTGGTCGTCTGAGCATGTGTTGCTCGTCTGATGGATTATTGGCAGCGTACCAAAAATATTAATTAGAATACTGGTCGTTGAACCGAGCATAATTAATAAAATTAATGACCATGAGGTCGTCATAAAATTATTAAGGTTAGAATCTGGAATGATGATCCTTGGATTCAGAAACCCTAATTTGATCAATTGATGATCAATTCATGGTTCGTCAGAATTTCAACCATGGGACGAAGGAGGGAGCGATTACATGGGACCGTAGATCAACCATGTAGTGTCCATATGCTCACGTGAGCAAATACGAAGAACTCCTTAAGAGTTGACGATTTGTTGGTGAAAGAATGATTAAATGCTGGTTTAATCATTTATTCGAAAATGCTCGTCTGAGCCTTAGGTGAGAAAACCTAATTAATTATGACGAGGCGAGGGACCGACCATGGAGTCATGAAATCGGCCATGGGTTCTCCTGTCACCGCCTGACAATCAATTTATGAAAATCCAAAGTGTTTGGGAGAGTTTTGGACCTAATACGAGCAATTGTGCAAATTAGGTCAAAACTGTGAAAATTGATGGGACCGGATTCCGTGAGCCAAAGAGCCAATCTTGGTCGGTCAAGATAGCGTGCTCGTGTCCCCAAGGCGTCCGCGTCTCAGTCCTGAGAATTTTTATATTTTATGGCGTGCAATTGAGTATCCATTCGAGAAAATATGCCAAAATTAGGGTTTCGACGAAACTGAGGAAAACACCATGAGATGATGAAAAATAATTATAAAATAAGGAATGAGGCGGCGTGGGACCGCCGTGGTCAAGGCATGGTTGGCCGGTCGTGACCACGGTCCCGTGGTGCCTTTTCCTTAATTTTATAATATTTTGATGTTTTTATGAAAAATTCATGAATTTTGAGAAATTTGATGAATTTTAGGAGTTTCCATGAATTGAAGGAGTTTTCATGAGTTCAAGGAAGCAAAAAATATTAAAATAATAAAACAAGGGCGTGTGGGACCGTGGAAGGCATGGTCGGCCGGCTAGGGCCCGGTCCCACGAGTTTTCCTAATTTTATAATGATTTTATGAAAAATTCATGAATTTTGAGAAATTTGATGAATTTAGGGAGTTTCCATGAATTGAAGGAGTTTTCATGAGTTCAAGGAAGCAAAAAATATTAAAATAATTAAAAAAAAGGGTGTGTGGGACCGTGGAAGGCATGGCCGGCCGGCTAGGGCCCGGTCCCATGAGTTTTCCTAATTTTTTTAATATTTTTAGGTATTTTGATGATTTGAGGGAATTTTTCCTAATTTGAGAGAAATACCATGAAATCAAGGAATTTGATGAATTCAAGGAAAACTAATAATAAAATAATAAAACAAAGGGGCGTGTGGGACCGGCTAGGGCATGGCCGGCCGGCCAAGGCCCGGTCCCACAAGTTTTCCTAATTTATTTTAGTTTATTATTATTTGATGATTTGTGCAAAAATACCATGAAATCAAGGAGTTTTTTCATGAAATTAGAGAAATAATAATAATAACAATAAAATAATAAGGAACCGTGGGTGTGGGGCCGGTTGGGACCAAGGCATGGCCGGTTGGCCAATGGTCATGCCCCACACTCCATTCCTTAATTTTATATTATTTTTTATGAATTTATGGAAGTACCATGAAACCGAGGAGTTTCCTCAAGACGAAGGAGATTTGATAAAATGAGAGAATTTTCATCAAATCATTGAAAATAATAAAAATGCATTAAAAATATAAAACTGGCGTGGGATTGACCACGACACGGTCGGTCGGTCGTGTGTCCGTGCTCCCAGCATCCTGGTCAATATTTTTAATTATTTATTATTTTCTTATCTATTTTGCATAGGTTCATCGTTTCGTTGTATTTTTGAAATACTCGTTCGTGCGGTGATTGTTAGTGTATCATCGTTGAATACACCTTCACTATTTGAATCGTGGATTACTTAGAGGTAGCTCAGACGCCCGGTTACTGATTATTTATTACTAATTATGGAATTCGATGGAGAATAATTCACAAAACTGAGTAATAAGATGTTTATTATTAATTCATAGGATCAGCTGAGGATTCGACTACGAATTCAGAATAATAAAGTGAGCATTACCATTCCATGAGATCGTATATTCGACCATAGAATCAGAGTAATTAAGATTTATCTATTACCATTTATGAGACCAGATGTGGATTCGATCATGAAATCGGAGAAATGAGATAATATAGTTATTGCAATTCTATGAGATCAAGCCGTGGATTCGATCACAGAATCAGAACAATCGTTATTTCCATTCCATGGGACCAGTCGTGGATTCGACCATGGAATAGGAGCAATTATGAATAATTAACCTTGTGGCTCTATACTAGCAGGGCAAGCTGTCTGGGAGCATTAATTATCCTGATATGAGCTTGTCGGTAAGTCATATCCTTTATATAGTCAGGGTAAACTTGTTGTTTGTTCCTGAAGACGTTATCGCTCTATATTAGCAGAGCAAGATGTCTAGGAGCCGTACATCTCGTGATACTATATAGAAATAATCACTGAAAGTGTTCAGTATTCATGAGATATGCCGTTGTCCAGTCGTGAGAGTACATATCTACATGTACTCTGAGAGAAAGTACTCTCCGTTGAGAATTTGATGAGAGAGTCGTGTCTCGATACTCACGTCTGATTGCTAAATCAGAGCTTCGTATAATTATGAGTTTACGATTTTAGCCTTTGGAGAAAATCCACCATCTACATATAGCATACGACTTTTGTCTCATAAGAAGTAGGAGATAGAAGAGATAGACTTTTGAGTGATAGATAAGTTCAAGTCTCCACATACCTTTTTGTTGATGAAGTTCCATGGTTCCTTGTATAGATCTTCGTCGTTGTATGATGAATCACCATGAAGTCCTTGAGCTCAACTACACTTTTCTATCCTAGTCCGAGACTTAGCTATGTAGGCTAGAATGAACACTTATAGTTTTGATCACTAACATTGACAAACATGCTTGAGATAGCAACGCATGCGAGGTTGACCGAGCTATGCTCTAACAATCTCCCCATTTGTCAATTTTAGTGACAAAACTATTAATACATATGGAATACAAAAAAGATAAACTTTAGTGGCTCCTATTCCATAGTCTAATCTTCAACGTTCCTTGAAATCTTCGTCCTTCCAAGTACTCCAATGATCCCAAAGGTTGTAAGTTTAGCACCATCGTTGTTGAAGATCCGTAGCTATAACAATAAGAGAAATCGAGATTCTCAGTCATTACAGTGTCATATTATTATTATTATTATTATATAACATCAAAGTCCAATTGTATCACGACTTTAACAATAATACTACGGTGATATGTATCACTCCCCCTTAGTCAATACTCCATCTCGATCATGGAATCCACTCCCCCTTACACAATGATCCGAAAACCATATGTATTTGTAGTGTGAACTACAATATTTCTCCCCCTTTTTGTCAATAAAATTGGCAAAGGTACAAGAATGGGATCATAATGAAATTTCCACAAGAGACATTTCATGACCAAAAGAAAAATACATACCAACTTAATTTAGATGCAATCTAATAGCCAAAGCTAACAACATTCATCAAGGAGTTTTAAGATACAAGATAACCCCTATAAAATTCCACAGCCGCACTCCCCGCAAGATATTACCATTAAGCACAAGTTCAAAAGAACTCTCCCCCATTTGATGTCATTCCCGAGAGAACAACAAGAGCGACCTTAATTTCGAAAGAAAAGAAGGATTTCCAATTGGACACCAAAAAACATAGGAATGATTTTTTATGTCCAAAGCTCAACCAAATTAACCACAGGTAAACCCGTGATTAATTCAATTGGAATATGCAACTAAATCAAACCACAAAAGTGGTCAATTTAATTGAAAGTGCTCAACATAAGTAAACTCACGGAGCTACGACTAAGTCAATCACACGGAGATGACTAACTTAACCGTTCAAATACTCAACATAAGGAAAACCTTACGGAATATATGACTACATTAACCAACGAACATGATAGTGTAGCCTTTCATATACTCAACACAAGAACTTGTGGAATATATGAAAACTCAACTAGATTAATTACAAGAGAACCTATAATTAATCTAATTGGAATACAAATAACCAAACTAATCACCGAAGTAATCAATTTAATTATTTTGGGCTCGACATAAGAGAGCTTCTGGAACCCCGACTAAGTTCATCATAGAATATGACAACCTTAACCGTACATGTACTCAACATAAGAAAGAAGACTTATGGAGTACTAACTAAATAACCAAACTAGTTGATTAATTTAGTTCCTAATGCTCGACGTATAGCATCTTATGGGACAACCAACAAAGCCAAGGTAAATCGACTTAGTTGTAAGGTGCTCAACATAAGACACACAATGGAGCCTTCACGGTAAAACATAATAAAATGGATCAATGAAGATCAACACCGTGGATAACATACAAGGATCTATTCTATTTTCCATCATAATGACATAATAGACTTTATCCTTGTTGAACAAAAGATTTTATCCTATTTTGCATCACATACATGATTGCATAGGCATAACTTTTGTATATGTTAAAAGTCCATTCGTCCTTTCATCAATACGAATACCGATTTATGAACGACTTTACTTTTGACTGCAATATGGGACCTTCAAGTTCACGGACGTAAACAATACATATCCCATAAAAATATTGCAATATCACAAACCATTAAAATACTGCAATAAACATCATCCTACAAATATTTTTAGATTTTAATACCAATAAACCTAAAAAATAACTTAAGAAGATGAAAATAAAAATAGCTATGTGTAGTCACAATTATCGCTATTTAAAGCACTAGTTATTCTTCCAACTAATCCAAAAAGAAGACATCCTAGGCGACAATGCCTTTGAGAAATTCAGCATCATTCCGAACTCCTTGTTATCAACATCCATTGGAACATATGGTTCACGAAGATAGGAGTTTATATTAACGAACTATCTTGGTTGACTATGTCGTACCAAGGCTCTCTGAATTTCTAAGGACTTTGACACAAAAGCCTTTATTTCACGAATCTCCTTTCTTACTTCCTTCAACTCATCAAGAACATCGGAAAACTTCTGAGAGTTAGAAGGCGCAACCCTGGGATTTCTTATATTCCTTCTTTTTCTTTTCAGGGACTTAGAAATAGGAGATTTTTCTTTTTCCTTGATTGAAGATTTAACAATCATGTTGACATCCTTTCCATCTGACATGATGCTTTGAGAACAGTTATAAACAACTGTATTTGTGTGATTGAATCACCTAACTCAACAAGCAATCTTATATAGGATGTCAAAAAGGAAAAAGGAATGTCTCTGGTTCGAAACCTATTGACAGGTTCGTATACGCCCAATTTTAAAACCCTATAAAGAGTAGAATTGTCGATAATAACCCTTTATTTTATTTGATAGACATAAATTAACAAATCTAAGAAAAGAAGGAAAAACTTTACTGAAGCCTGAAACAACACTCAATCTTGTCTCTTTCCGATCAGGCACATGAGACAAGATTTTCCTAACAACACAATCAAGTTGTGTTGCGATGAAAAACAATTTGTCCATCTTTTTCCTCAAGGGAGGAATCTTCAGACTTCTGTCTATCAAAACGATTCGACCATACTTTCTTTTCAAATGGTCTTAATCTATCCCTGGAAACCAACTTCTTAGACGAAGATAGGATCGTACATACCTCGGCGGTCTTCTGAGCAAGTTTCAGCTTCCTTGCTAATCGATATGCTTTTCGTTGAAGTTTGATGGCGTGCCTTATTTGGTGTTTATACTTGTAAGACCTTGATAGTTCGTGTCCCTTCATCGAACAAAACGAGCACGTCAAACTTGGATAGTATTCAGGCATCTGAGATGTGCAAGCATATAGACATACAGTAGATCCTGAAACATTACTGACAGGGTTTCCAGTTAGAGAATCTTCCAGCTTGATTGGGTTTCCTTCTTCTCCGAACCCATTGAGGTTGATATATGTATTGCTACAAGTATCAAAATCGATGTTTTCACCAAGGAGCCCTATACTTGATTTCCTATCTTCATCGGAATCATAGGTTTCAGAAATTTCATCAAGTGTTACAGCTAGACCTTTGTTCCCAGTGTAGTTTCTACGATTTGGGCATTCGTTAGAAAAATGGCTAAAACCCTTACACTTAAAGAACTGAGGCATGTCCTCGTCATCAGCCTCGTCAGCATCCCTATTTTTAGGAGGTACGTGACTGTGAGGTTTGTCTGATGACCTAGGTTTGTCTCTTGAAAACCGTTTACTTCTGTTCAACAGAAGATCCCTAAACTGTCTTGTGATCAAGGAGACCGACTTGTCAAGGTCTTCATCTGAAAAATCATTCTCAGACTGATCATCCTCAGAGACATGAACACTTTTACCTTTGGAAAGTAATTTAGTGCTCTTCTGTGCTTTAAAGGCAACATCCTTACCGACTTTGGATGTATGCTCATGGTCAAAGATCTTTAGATTCCCAACCAAGGTGTTTCTGGAAAGATTATTGAGGTTATTCCCCTCAACGATGGCATGCTTCTTAGACTTGTATCTAGATGGCAGCGATCTGAGAATTTTCATCACAATGTCCTTTTCAGGAATAGTCTTAACCAATGCAAAAGATGCATTAACAATTTCAGATACTTTGTGATTAAACTCATCAAATGTTTCTTCATCTTCCATACGAAGGTTCTCCTAATCGGAATTAAGGTTTTGAAGCCTAGCTTCCTTTTCACTGGAGTTTCCTTCAAATACGGTTTCTAAGATATCCCAAGCATCTTTAGACCTAGTGCAATTAGACACATGGTGTTGAAGACTTGGGGTAATAGCATGTACGATAGCATTTAACCCTTTAGAATTCTGCTTTGCAGCAAGAATCTCGGCAACATTATATTCACCAATATTCTTGGGAACAGTTCCGTCTCCAGTTGCAACAACGGGTGCATCATAACCATTCACCACATATACCCATGATTCAAAATCACGCGATTGAATAAAAGCTCGCATAGCAATTTTCCACCATAATTAATTGGAGCCATCGAAGACTGGTGGTACATTAATAGAGATAGCACCTCTGCCCATAGAGTCAGATCGCTACAAACACGGACTTTTTAGGTCTTAAACGTGTTTGCCTACTCTGATACCAATTGAAAAAGCGGGGGTCTAACAACACCACCCAATATTTCGCTTAGCAATATGTATGGACTAACTCCGAAATACTTTGCTAGAGAATCAACTATACAGTCGGACTCAATCTAGATAAAAGTATCTCAAGGAGTTAATATATCTCTCTTGATTTGATTTTTACTCAAGCTAAAAACAATAGCGATTCTTTATCAAATACAAGGAATACTTGGAAGGTACCAAAGACTAATGTCCAAGGATCAATCAATATCAATCAACAACCAAAGGTTGGATTTCCAATTGATGATCACGAACGCACAACCTGTATTATTTCAATTATATAAAATATAATGCGGAAAAGAAATAACACAGACACCAGAAATTTTGTTAACGAGGAAACCGCAAATGCAGAAAAACCCCGGGACCTAGTACAGATTGAATACACATTGTATTAAGTCGCTACAGACACAATCCTACTGCAAACTAACTTCAGACTGGACTATAGTTGAACCCCAATCAGTCTCCCACCGATCCAAGGTACAGTTGTGCTCCTATGCATCTGATACCAACAGGATACTGCTCACTTGATTCCCTTAGCTGATCTCACCCACAACCAAGAGTTGCTACAACTCAAAATCACATACTTGATAATAAACAGATCTGTCTCACATAGAAAATCTATCAAAGGATAAATCTGTCTCCTACAGATAAAACCTAGGTTTTGTTCCGTCTTTTGATATGAAATCAAGGTGAATAGGAACCAATTGATAATCCGGTCTTATATTCCCAAAGAACGGCCTAGATTAATCAATCACCTCTCTACAATCCTTCCTGACTACACAAGCGGATTGTCGAGGAATCACAAACAGTGAGACGAAGATGTTTGTGACTTGTTTATCTTGCCTATCAGAGAACTCTCACGATCTTAAGCCAATCAATCGATTGTACTCGTACGATAGAAGATGCAAGATTAGATCACACAACTACGATAAAGTAGTATCGGTCTGGCTTCACAATCCCAATGAAGTCGTTAAACTAATTTTAGAGAAGAAAATCAAAGGTTAATGGTGATCGACTCTAGTGGGCGCACTAGTAGCACACAGACGTGTGGGGATTAGTTTTGCACAATGCTAGATGTCTCCTTTATATAACCTTCAAATCAGGGTTTTTCCTTAGTTACAAAGCAATCCTTATTCATCGTTAGATGAAAACCTGATTTAGATTCAAGATAATATTTCTCAACCGTTAGATCGAAAACTTATCTTGTCACACACACTTGGGTAGACGTTTACTGGGTTCGTGAAAACCATGCCCAAACGTGTACGTGTATGTTGGTTCAACATAGTAACCCAAAAGGTTAACCTAGAGCTGGCAAACCAGCCAAAAACCCGCGCCCGTCCCGGCTGGATCCTAAACAATCCGGGCGCGGGTTGGAGAAATAGCGGCTTGTGAGAAAACGGGCTAACCCGTCCCGGCCCGTAAAACTGAGGGTTCAACCCGTTAACCCGCAATTCCCTTTACCCGCAGATTATTACGCGTGTCCCCTGACTCACCTTCGTATAACCCACAATAGATTGCGTGTGTCCCCCTAATTCCCCTTCGTATAAAAACGAGAAAAACCCTAGCATTTGTCCTTCTTCTTATCTTTCTTCCTTTTTTCTTCTTCGTCCGCCTCCGCCACCACACTGCAGACTGCAGTTGTTACCTTCTTCTTTTTTTTTTTCATTTCTTCTTGTTCTACAATCTCCACAGTCCACACTCCACAGATCTAAGGTAGTTCCATTTAATTTATGTTTTCCGAATTTGTTGATTTTAAATTATTCAGCTAATTTGTATTCTCTGATGAAGTTTTGGTGTTTCTCAATAATACAATCGTGATTATTTAAGTTCAGTTGAGTGTACTTTTTGTTGGGTTTTGGATTCTTGTTGACTGAGGGTTTCAAGTTTCAACTTCTGATCTTTGTCATAAACTCATAATCTTCATTTTATTTTTCACTTTTGCGGGTTAGTAATAATTGATATAACTTGTAGTGGAATTGACGACAATCAGATTCTCAGAAAGTAAGTAAAACCCTAAATTTACTTGAAATGATATAGAGTCTGGACTCTGGATCAATATATGTACACAATTTACCCTATTACGAAGTACCCCATCTTTCTGCAACTTTTAATAGGTTCTTCTAGCAGAAAGAACTTCAATACCCAATAATATTTTATGTAGAGCGAGTCTTTTTGTGTTTCAATTCTGATTGAGTTTTTATAGAATCAATGATGAAGCTATTATTGTAACTTCCGCCAGTTCACGGACTCATCACACAAACGAGTTTTGGAAAATCCAGCAGAAATTCTCGGTCGAGAACTTCCGACAGTTCGCGGACTGGGTTCGCGGACTTGGCAAGCCAATTCCACAATCCTCCCGATTTCTCTTGATCAACAAAGTTCGAAAACTTCGGTTCAAGGAATGCATGGTTATGTAATATAAACTCTCATTTCAATCATTGAGACATTCTCAGAGGACGCTATGTAGTCGTTATTCACAGACCGATTCACGTCAGAGCAATTCTCAAAGTGATTGAAACATTTCATGACTTCCGTCACTAGGTGAAGATAAACTTGAACAAAACGAAACGCTTTACCAACACACGATTTCGAGATAAATGATAAGCAATGAATGCTCAACTCGAAATGTCAAATGTGTATGATCTAGTCTATATAGCATACGGCTTTTGTCTCATAAGAAGTAGGAGATAAAAGAGATAGACTTTTGAGTGATAGATAAGTTCAAGTCTCCACATACCTTTTTGTTGATGAAGTTTCACGATTCCTTGTATAGATCTTCGTCGTTGTATGATGAATCGCCATGAAGTCCTTGAGCTCAACTACACTTTTCTATCCTAGTCCGAATCTGAGCTATGTAGGCTAGAAATCAAGACTTATAGTTTTGATCACTAACATTGACAAATATGCTTGAGGTAGCAACGCATGCGAGGTTGACCGATCTATGCTCTAACACTATGTTCCCCAGCAGAACCCTTAATCGGTATGGCATGACGGATTTATGTTCACTCGCAGTGGAGTAGCATGAACCTCCAAGTACCAAAGTTAAGGCCATTGCACGAAATGCTCAGACAGAAAGCACATTGTATTCTGTAGATAAAGATTTTGTGTGGCAGCATACAAAATCCAGCTAATTATTGTGATAACTCGCAAAGAACTCATAAACCCAACTAATTTGCAAATTAGGGTTTCGCACCCCGCGCAGTATACTGGACCCCGTTGGTCGAAACCATGCTTAAACAAGCTAGGCAACCAAATCCGCCACAGCGCGCTAAAAGTGCGGCCACGCCCTAGCATGCCAGCTCTCTTCCCGTCGACCAATCAGGTCGCTTTAAACCTGCCACGACCTCAAAAAAGTCGCCATGCTAAGTTGGCTTCCCAAAACACGCCAGCTTCCCAGAAACGTGCTAGCTTCACAAAAAAACGCCAGCATGCCAGACGCGCATGCCAGATGCGCTTACCAGATGCGCATGCCAGACGTGCTTACCAGACGCGCATGCCAGACGCGCTTACCAGACACGCATGCCAGACGCGCTTACCAGCTTGCCAGACGCGCTTGCCAGGCGCGCATGCCAGACACGTATTCCAGACGCGCTTACTAGACACGCTTCCCAGACGCGCATGCCAGCGCCACTTACAACACCACGGCCAATGGCAGACCATCATGCCACGACTACTAGCACGTCGCTATGCCACGACCACTGGCAGACCATCATTCCACGGCTACTAGCACGTCGCTATGCCACGGCCACTGGCATGCCACCATGCCACAACTACTAGCACATCGCTATGCCACGGCCACTGGCATGCCACCATGCCACATCTACTAGCCAAAACGAGCCTAGCGTCACATATGCTATTTACCTATGGCAAGCCTCTCAATTTTAACTTTCCACACGTAGCAAAGTGCTACATGTTTCCACGAAAACTCTCGAGACATCAAAACATGTCACAAACTGGGGGATACTCATCAGGGTATTGGTTTGGCGGTTTACGGCGTGCGGAGTGCAATACGCCCGTTACAAGAAAGTTTCATAAGAGTGAGGCGGTTAGTAATGGCAAGAAATTAGTGGTGAAACGCATCTTCATTATGGAAACATCAATTCCAGGCGTTACCCGTTACCACTTTTACACCACTCAACCGCTTCCACTTCTTACGAGGCCAGGTACGTTTTATTACGACTTGTATAAATAGGTTTCACCTATTTCCACCAAATAACAAGTTTTTGGTCAGGAGAACAATACACATCCATAAATCACCTGGTGGCTTTCCATTCAGCTCGCCAGTTCAAATTTCGGATACAAGTCGCAAAACACCCACACTTCTAGAATCAACTATTCTGGCCTCAACACTTTCTTCGCTTCCCTCCCTAAGACTAACCCTTCTCCTTCACTTTGTGACCGAAGAAAGCCTGGAACGACCATTTCTTGGTTTAGGCCAGGATTTTATAGATTGATCTCTCGAATCAAAAGTACTCCCGTGCAGTACATTGTATTGGGTTTAGATTTGTTTCTCACCCGCACTCACACGAAATTACTGAAATCAGCAGAAATAGTTTTCACTCACAAACACCAGTATAAATAATCCCAAGCAGAAAATCAAAAAATTAAGGAAGAAAACATCTTCAGGTATGTCTTATTCTCCTTGTAATAATTCTCTTGAACTTAATCCTCTTGTTGACTCAGAGAAGGAAAACGATGATGAGTTGCGTGCTCCGTCTACAACTTGACCAATCTTTCTGTGTATCCTCTCTTCATCCTCGTGAGGATGCACATAAAGTTCAAGATGCACTCATCTTGACAAAAATGGTTGTTGTAATTATTTGTTTGGTTCTTTAAATTAATGCTTTCTAAGTAGAATCCTACTCTAGATTTCCTTTCAAGCATATCTGACCCATAAAAGCTCTTGAGAAAATCATGCTTTGTTGAAACACCGAACCTTTCAGTGCTCTCTCTCTTGTTGCACCTTGACAAAGCCTCCATTAGGCTCCTCTACTGTGAGAGTATGCGTACCTAGGCCATTACCGACTTCTAAGAGGGTAACTTTAGGGTTTTCCTATATGTATCTCATACATATATATATATATATATATATATATATATATATATATATCATGAAGATTTTCTTGGTATATACAAGATCGGGAACAGAATAGTCTCTCAAGAGATAATGATGCAAACTAAGAAAGGGTGCAAAGAGGATGATGAAATCGGAAGAAACAACATTGCTGAGTTTTATGAGAACCCTATTCTTATAAACTGCTATCATGCAATTGATCGTGTAGACAAGAAACCAGTTCAATTATCACAACAACTGGTTGGAAATATTCTTCAAGATTTTGAAGTTCTACGTAAACAGTTCGTGGCCGCTAAAAAGAATCTTGAGTTCGTGAGGATGAAGGAAGCTAAGGAAGAACTAACAAGTGTTCGAAATCTAATAGCTAGTCTTGAATAAATCTCTTTATAATGTCTAGAAAGTCTTCTTATGAGAATTTATTTCTTATGTCTTAGGAAGAATAACTAGAGTTTGGAATAGCCATTATTGTGAGTACACATAGCTATGTCCATCGTTCTTTATCTTTATTTTTTTTAGGTTTATTTATTTAAATTCTAAAAATTGTTTGGAAGATGATTTTTGCAGTATTAATCTTTATGGTTTTATATATTGCAATATGTTATGGGATATGTATGTTTGCGTCCGCGAACTATTATTGTCCCATATGATGTCAAAAGTTATCTCTTTTATATATCGATATGCGAGTATTGATACAAGATCGATGAACTTTTTACAAACAAAATTTAAGCCTATTATGTCAATTATTGATGGAAGATAGGTTAAAATCTTTTGTTTACAAGGATTATGTCTATTGTATGTCATTGTGCAAATAGTGATGGAAAATAGAATGAATCCTTGTATATGCCGCAGTATTGATCATTCCCTGATCCATTTTTTAATGTGTATACTGCAATGCTCCATAAGTTTTTCTTGTGTTTAGCATAAGACGATTGAGTTAATCATTATTTTATGGTGAACTTAGTCGTAGCTCCGTAAGCTCTTTTATGTCGAGCATTTCCAACTAGATTAATCATAGATTCGTTTGTGGTTATTTTGGTTGTGTATTTCGATTAAATTAATCATGGGTTCTCTTGTGGTTAGTTTAATTGAGAATTTTGGATATAGAAAATCATTTTTATGGTTTTTGGTGTCCAATAAAATCCTTCTTTTCCTGTAAAAGTAAGGTCGCTTTTGTTGTTCTCTTGGTAATGACATCAAATGGGGGAGAGTTCTTTTGAACTTGCGCTTAATTTCCATATCTTTGTGGGGAGTCCGGCTGTGGAATTATTTAGGGGTTATCTTGTATCTTTATAAACTCCTTGATGATGCATTTAGCCTCGGCTTTATGATTGCATCTAAACAAGTTGATATGTACTTTTCTTTGGTCTTGAAGCGTCTTCGTGGAAATTTCATTAGGATCCCGTTTTCGTACCTTTGCCAATTTTATTGAAAAAAAGGGGGAGAATTAATGTTAGTTCACACTACAAATACATATGATTTACGTGCTTTACAGGTCATTATGTAAGGGGGGGTGGTTTTCATGTTGAGACGAAAGTATTGACTAAGGGGGAGTGATACATATCACCATAGTATTGTTGTCAAAGTTGTGATATGAGAACTTTGATGTTGTGTAATAATACTATGGCACTGTATAAAAATGATCGAGAGATTTTTTTTTCTCATTGTTATGGCTATGGAACTTCAACAACTATGATGCTGAATTGAACATCTATGGAATCATGAGAGTACTTGGAAAAGACGAAGTTTTCAAGTAACATTGAAGCACCAAGGAGATCAAGAATATGGACGAGAAGCTACAAAGTTTTATTTATTTTGTAATCCATATGTATTGATAGTTTTGTCACTAAAATTGACAAAGGGGGAGATTGTTAGAGCATTGCTCGGTCGAACTCGCATGCGTTGCTATCTCAAGCATGTTTGTCAATATTAGTGATCAAAACTATATGTCTTGATTTCTAGTATACTTATGACTAAGTCTCGGTCTAGGATAGTTAGGAATAGTTGAGCTCCAGACTCCATGGCGATTATCTTGCAAAGACGAAGAACTACTCAAGAAACCAGTGAAACTTCATCCGACCAAAAGGTATGTGGATACTTGAACTCATCTTGTCACTCAAAAGTCTATCTACTCTATCTCCTACTCTTGAGACAAAAGTCGTATAAGTATGATAGTTTTCATACATACACATTTGCTATTTCGAGCCGAGTTTACTCGCCTATCTTTTTCTCAAAATATGTGTTAATGAGCTTTTGCTTTAACCATCTTCATCTTTACCCGTGACGAAAGTCATGATGATGTTTCAATCTTGAAAATAGCTTTGATGACGATAGTCGATTCTTTATGTCTAACGACTGTTATAACATTATAGAAGAATGTTTCAACGATTGAAATGTAGGGTTGAGAATATATAACCACATACGGATATAAGCATATAGTGTGTTCGCACATCTTACTAATATAAAGAAAAATGCCTTTTTGGTACGACCTCAGATTTCTGTGTGTACTTTTAATGTGGTTCGTTAGATCAGATGACTTAAAAACACGGAATTGAACTGAGGCCGTCCATCTGATTTGTTTGAATCAGAAGAAATCCTTTCTTTTATTTGCTTCCGTATATTCAACAAAAATCAGCAACACCTTCACCACGAAGATTGATACACCACCACCACCCTCCATCTCCACCACCACCACCACCCTGCGCTCAAGATCAATTCTCCTTCAGTTTTATCTTCAACTGTTGCCACACCCTCCTCCTCCTTATCCTCTCCACCACCCTAATTTCTTCAAACCTTCACAAAAATCTTTACCGATAATCTGAGCACTGAGATCTCTCTTTCAATTTTATTTGATTTTGGAATTTTGATGTATCAATTTCAACGAAAATCAAGTCTTTCACAAATAACGGGTTCTGGTTCAAATTTCGTATGCACAACTTACTTTACTAATTTTAGTAGTATAGATTGGGAAAAACGATTTGCTGGTTTTTAAGGAATTGAGGAGACGACCGTACGGAAGAGACTCCTCGAGCCGAGCGAAATGTTAAACCTCACACAGATGCACCGCTGCAAAGGGGGTGCTTTAGATTCGAGAGATCAATCTGTAGTACTCCGGCCTAAATCAAGACAATGACGGTGCAGAGTAAATTCGGTCACAAAAGAGGATGGGTTGATCTGTAGGAGGGAAGCTGAGAAATGTGTGAGATCAATGGTGATCGAGATTGTGGGTGTATGAATTCTGAATATGATAAGCTCTGAATGATTGAAATTTCTCAATTGAGAGTAGTTGCTCAATTGATGAGTTGATGATCTCGTGTTGTCGATGAGACGTGAGATTGATGATACTGTTGATGCTGATTCAATCATGATTCAGAGACTTATTTATATCGCTGGAATTTTAGACACCATGATTCCATGAAGTGTGACAGTTGATGGAATCAAGGAGTGTAGATCATTTTTGAAACCAGTTGCTCAACGTGTGGAGACTTGGTCGATTTTCCACCCACTACCTCGTGGATTCCTTCAACTGATTGCACGACTTGCTCACATTTCATCGTGTGTTTGAACACACGTGCCGTAGACCGCCAGACCAAAACCCTTAGTGATATCCCCCCAAGTGACACGATTGACGTCTCATGGAATGTTAGTCAATTGATGACTTCGTGGTTTGATGGGACGATGATTCCATGTAGTTGCTGAGTTGAACATGATGTTCTGAAATTCATGAATTGAACATGTCATGAGATAGAGGTATAGTTCTTACGATGAAGTGAGCAAGTATTGCTCATTCGATGGATCGTTGAATATTGATTGTTGAACTAATATTCCTTGGTTTGAGAAAATATTCCTCATCTGATCAAGTGTTGCTCATGTGATGAATTGTATAATATTTGATCGTCTGAACATGTGTTGCTCATCTGATGGATTATTGGCAGCGTACCAAA
Source organism: Papaver somniferum (assembly GCF_003573695.1). Classification (NCBI taxonomy): domain Eukaryota; kingdom Viridiplantae; phylum Streptophyta; class Magnoliopsida; order Ranunculales; family Papaveraceae; genus Papaver; species Papaver somniferum. The sequence goes on along the minus strand of NC_039358.1, from coordinate 127,234,198 downwards.
AATATTAATTAGAATACTGGTCGTTGAACCGAGCATAATTAATAAAATTAATGACCATGAGGTCTTCGTAAAATTATTAAGGTTGGAATCTGGAATGATGATCCTTGGATTCAGAAACCCTAATTTGATCAATTGATGATCAATTCATGGTTCGTCAGAATTTCAACCATGGGACGAAGGAGGGAGCGCCTACATGGGACCATGGATCAACCATGTAGTGTCCATATGCTCATGTGAGCAAATACAAAGAACTCATGAAGAGTTGACGATTTGTTGGTGAAAGAATGATCAAATGCTGATTTAATCATTTATTCGAGAATGCTCGTCTGAGCCTTATGTGAGAAAACCTAATTAATTATGACGAGGTAAGGGACCGACCATGGAGTCATGAAACCGGCCCTGGGTTGTCACGTGACCGCATGACGATCACTTCATGAAAATCCAAAGTGTTTGGAAGAGTTTTGGACCTAATACGAGCAATTGTGCAAATTAGGTCAAAACTGTGAAAATTGATGGGACCGGCTTCCGTGAGACAAAGAGCCAATATTGGTCAGTCAAGATAGCGTGATCGTGTCAAGGCATGGTCGGCCGGTCGTGCCACGGTCCCGTGGTGCTTTTTCCTTAATTTTATAATATTTTATGATTTTATGAAAAATTCATGAATTTTGAGAAATTTGATGAATTTAGGGAGTTTCCATGAATTGAAGGAGTTTTCATGAGTTCAAGGAAGGAAAAAATATTAAAATAATAAAAACAAGGGCGTGTGGGACCGTGGAAGGCATGGCCGGCCAGCTTGGGCCCGGTCCCACGAGTTTCCCTAATTTTTATGTATTTTTGATGAATTGAGGGAATTTTTCCTAATTTGAGAGAAATACCATGAAATCAAGGAATTTGATGAATTCAAGGAAAACTAATAATAAAATAATAAAACAAAGGGGCGTGTGGAACCGGCTAGGGCATGGCCGGCCAAGGCCGGTCCCATAAGTTTTCATAATTTATTTTATTTTATTATTATTTGATGATTTGTGCAAAATACCATGAAATCAAGGAGTTTTTTCATGAAATTAGAGAAATAATAATAAAATAATAAGGAACCGTGGGGTGTGGGGCCGGTTGGGACCAAGGCATGGCCGGTTGGCCAATGGTCACTCCCCACACTTCTTTCCTTAATTTTATATTATTTTTTATGGATTTATGGAAGTACCATGAAACCGAGGAGTTTCCTCGAGACGAAGGAGATTTGATAAAATGAGAGAATTTTCATCAAATCATGGAAAATAATAAAAATGCATTAAAAATATAAAACTGGCGTGGGATTGACCATGACACGGTCGGTCGGTCGTGTGTCCGTGTTTCCAGCACCCTGGTCAATATTTTTAATTATTTATTATTTTCTTCCCTATTTTGCATAGGTTCATCGTTTCGTTGTATTTTTGAAATACTCGTTCGTGGGGTGACTGTTAGTGTATCGTCGTTGAATACACCTTCACCATTTGAATCGGGGCTTACTTAGAGGTAGCTCAAACTCCAGGTTGTTGATTATTTATTACTAATTATGGAATTCAGTGGAGAATAATTCACAAAACTGAGTAATAAGATGTTTATTATTAATTCATAGGATCAGCTGAGGATTCGACTACGAATTCAGAATAATAAAGTGAGCATTACCATTCCATGGGATCGTAGATTCGACCATAGAATCAGAGTAATTAAGATTTATCTATTACCATTTATGAGACCAGTTATGGATTCGATCATGAAATCGGAGTAATGAGATAATATAGTTATTGCTATTCCATGAGATCAAGATGTGGATTCGATCATAGAATCAGAACAATTGTTATTTCCATTCCATGGGACCAGTCGTGGATTCGACCATGGGATAGGAGCAATGGTAATTAGGAATAATTAACTTTGTGGCTATATACTAGCAGAGAAAGCTGTCTAGGAGCATTAATTATCCCGATACGAGCTTGTCGGTAAGTCATATCCTTTATATAGTCAGGGTAAACTCGTTGTTTGTTCCTGAAAACGTTATCGCTCTATACTAGCAGAGCAAGCTGTCTAGGAGCCGTCCATCTCGTGATACTATATAGAAATAATCACTGAAAGTATTCAGTATTCATGAGATAAGCCGTTGTCCAGTCGTGAGACTACATATCTACATGTACTCTGAGAGAAAGTACTCTATGTTGAGAATTCGATGAGAGACCCGTGTCTCGATACTCACGTCTGATTGCTGAATCAGAGCTTTGTATAATTATGAGTTTACGAATTTAGCCTTTGTCGAAAATCCACCATCTACATTAAGTCCCATGCTTACTGAGGAAAGTTGTGTTCCTCAGTCAGCATTAGATGGTGATTTTCCGGCCATAAATAATAATACCAGTAATTGAACTTAGTCGTAAGTTGAGACTTATCGGATTTAGAGAGTATGAGCAAAGCACAACTTGATGAAGGATTCAATGTCATGATTAGAGCATCACTTGATAACCATGAATTGGTGCTGAACCGTTGGTTTGGACGACGAGTCCTTGGTCGGTTAGGATTCGTGGGCCGGGCCCGATAAGGAAATCCCAGTTTTAGGAATAGATGCTCGTTCGTTCGTTAGTTTAAGGAGCAAACAAAATAGACATGAGTCTAATGATATAAAACTTTGTCTATGAGCTTTTACAAAAACCGAAGTTTTATTTTTAAATATGTGAGATTTCACAAAGTAGAATAAACTCTCGTTTCAAAGGTGGATGCTCGTACGAGAGAAAACTTTTTTTTTGTTAATAAAATTTTGTCTTTGAGCTTTCATGAAAGTTTTTATTGATATGAGAGCGTTCAAAATTTTTTGAAAATATACTCTCGCTTCAAAGACAGAAGCTCAGGTGAGGGAGTAAAAATATACAGATATATTTTTCAAATTTACGTGAGTTTCACGTTCAATATTTACGTATTTCGTAAAATCAAGTTTTGATTTTGAATAACTGTTGAAAGTAAACAATTATACATGGTAAAATACTGTCTGTGGGTTTTTACAATTGTAGAATGGACATCTGTCCAATTTTTGAAAAACCAGTGGATGTTCACTCAGTAAAATTTTACGTGGGTTGTTCACGGTTTTATGAAAATCAAGTCATGATTTTGAATAATGAATTTTGTTCGTCTTTGCAGGTTTGAAGGAGCGAACGAATTCTCGAGATTTTAATCACTATAGCTAGTGAAATTGTAAATAGGTAAGAGTTGGATGGTTACCATTTTTGTAGACTCTGAAGTGAGCACATTTATCCCATTGATTCATTGTTCTGTCGAAGCCTGCACTTTGTATGAACGATGTGCTGAAGTATCCACTTTGCGAGAATGACTGACTCCCAATGATACTTCCAAAGATAGTGTTTCCAGGGATGACATCTCCGCGGGTGTAACTTCAAGAAATGGTACTTCTGGGACCTCTGAGTGATGGTAAAAGATCCTTCATACTGAGTTGTACTCCTGGTTATTTCATCAACTATACCACAAGATGATCATGTAGTGAGGTTTCAGATCAATGTAGACTCCTCGGAAATGGAAGAAAGTCTTCGGGGCGGAGCACCCAGAAGTAAGGACTACAGGATGTTAGCAAATGACGTGCAGTCCCCTGCCGTTTCTTTGGTGAGTTGTTAGCGCTCCTTGTGTCATGACTTTTTCCTGACCGTGCAATGAGGATCACGAGACCAAGATTTTGTTATTTCTTTTCATACATTTTCTTCATCGATTGACGGTCTTCAACTTGTTCCCAGGCGAACAATTCAGGATTCCAGTACTGATGAAGAAGTCGATGTAAATATCTCTTTCGTGCAGGTGATCGCGGCATCTCCTTGAATGAAATAATAATAATTTTTGTTGATGAATCCAGGAAGAAATCATTTTAGATAAGAATCATGTTGATGAAGCGCACTCTTCTTTGGGAGATGGGAATATGGAGAATTCCCGAAATCCCGAACCGAATGGAGATAACAGTGTTGTCAACGGAGATTCTGGCATCGTCGAGCCTTCAAATGATTTAGAGACTCCCTTAGTAAGTATATCTCATGTAATTTATTCAAATAAGTATGATATATCTGATTTTTGAATGAATGAATGAATGAAAATCCATGTGAATTTATGGATAACTTTGCCGAAATACGTCACCGGAAAATTTCAGACTTCAGATTTTACTAGAAACGCTGTAGAATCTTCGTCCGAAGTCGGATTTTCGCGGTTTGCATATGTATCTTCAAGCCCAGGAAATTTCCAAGCTTTTCAAAGAAGCTATTTGAAGTTTGAGCATGTTTAGGGCCTGAAAAAGGCGAAATAGTGAACTTCCATGAGACCTTCAGAACTTTTTCAGATGGCATGTTGCTCCATGTTTTAGCCACATCTCTTTGATCGTTCATCGGATTGTCACGAAATTTTGAGACGTTGTAAAGGACATACAGACAAAGAGAATGGTATACAATCCATCTTCATATTCCTTGTAGATTTCTACCAGTTCGTCTTTTAGTACAGGGCAGAGTACAGTTTCTTCAGACGAGGTTACCGTAAAACGTATTTTCATGACTTTCATGCTATTTGCTCGTTCCTCGAGTGTATAATGATTAATCTTGATAATGTTGGATTGCTTGTATGATGTATTTTATGATATCATTTGGTTTCAAGATTAAATGACTCTAACCTCATGTAATCTTCGTATTAGGTGCCAAATACCGAAGTTGAGGATATTGAAACCAATGAGGATAACTCAAACTGCCCTGGAGTTATTGATGAAGAGACAACCATATCTGCACTTCAAGGCCATGAGAAGGTTGTCATTGAAGTCTTGGAAACTCAGATTATTGTTGCTTCGGTGATAGAAGAAACCGAAACACCAGTAGAGAATACTGAAGAAACTGTTGCCTTGGAGGCTGCTCCAGTAATTGAGAACCGTATAGTGGTGCATGAATATCCAAGTGCAGGAGTTTCTTTTGATCCTCCGTTCGATGCTTCACTCCCGTATCATGAACTAGTTGGCGGATTCAGCGTTCCCATTGGATATGCAGGCTTGTACGAGAAACCGTGGAAGATGTATGGGCACATCGTCGTTACCAAGGATCCGGAGCATAGTTATTTCTTGACGAGGCAAGTAGAAGCCATATTGCGTGTTATAAATGATATCCGCATCACAACTGGAAATACTGTCACCCGGGATGTACTCTTTGATTGGGAGTACAACTTGAAGAAAGCTGAAGAACTTGGCTTCAATCTGAAGTGGCTTCGTCAAAAGATTGATGCTATAAGGAAAGCGGTGGAAGGTGACACTTCTTTCACCACCAGTGATGCCGTGTTGAAGAAGATGGATGAAGAAAAGCAGAAATCTTATTTTGCTGACTTTCTTTAGTTTTCTTTCCATGATATCTTGAACCTTGGACTTCTGAGAGATGTGAGGTTTTATTCTGGTCTTGATTTCTTGATCGGTTTTGGATTGTGAAATCGATCGTCTTGACAAGTGGACCGTCAGTCCCCAGTATTTTGTTAAGTCTCTCCCTTTCGTTTTCCCTTCTTCTGGTGAGACCTAGATAGAGGACCCAGGTAGAAAAATTGATGTAAAGACCTAGGTGGTCGAAGTTGGAGGTACCTTGATGAAGGATTTAGCGGAAGGACCTGGTGGACACCGATCGACTGTGGAAGTTATGAATCCCGTCTAAAATTGTTGTTGCATTGTACGCTCAGGAAGCTGTAGGAACCTCATACGACGTCGGAATCTGACGATTGACCCCAACTTTCGAAGCTAAGAGACGAGTATCATGAACCAGAATCTTAAGTTTGGAGATGTAGGGCATCAAAAAGTGCACTTTCATAACTTGTAATCCCGTGCAAATTTTCAGATTTCATAGACCTGACAGTAAATGCCATATCTTTCAGCTCGTATGTCCGATTGATGCGCCCTTTTGGTATGTTGTAAGAGACATAGACGAACATCTTTGTTGAGGAAGCATTGTCCCATTCCTCGTTGGTACGTTTTTGTAAACCCATTTGCTGAAGTATGTTGTATCTCATTTGTAGAGGTGATGAGAAGATCTTGTAGAAGACTTTGGTGTTGTGCCTGCCCATCGTGCAATCTTCAGAAAGAATTTCATGTGAGCATGATATCAGGTCTGCACATCTTGATATGAATCATTGGTCTTAGAGAAGTCCGCTTCATGTGTAACACTTCAGAGAATGATTAGTTGATGAAGCCCTGAGGATGTTGCTCCTGAGACCGTTGTTGGTGCTGAAACCATGAATGATTACGCTCCAGAGATCCTTGTCGATGCTGAGATCATGGATGGTGTTCCTCTAGAGATTATTGTTGATGCTGATACCATGGTTGAAGTTGCTCCAAAGACTGAAAAGGCTAGAACCATGATTATAGATATAAACTTTGCTCCTTCATCCAGTCAGCCTTTTACATTCATGAACTAGTTGATGAGTTGAGCGTCCGTAAGATGAAGGTGTACTGAGAGTTCAACCTAAATGCTCCTGAAAGCATAACTTTACCACGATCTGGCTTTCTCAGTAAGTCAACATTGTTGCGGTAGATAGCATCAACATTTTTCATACTGGATGTGATTGGTGAAGATAGAAAGTTCCTCAATCATGCAGGGGATTGTGATGTAGAGAAAACCCGTTGATGAAGTTTCACGGAATCACCTCAGGTTGCCCAGTATATATTGAAGGAGTTAGTGCCATCCATGTATGAATGATGTTGCATATGCTTCAGAAGTCTTATCATGGGATAATGAAGATTTATTGTTTAGTTACACTTTGATCATGCTGGTGTTGAATCAATGTGTCATCGTTGAGATACTTGTGCTGAAGCTGTACTTTTTGATTGGGAGTACAATTTGATAGCTTTTTTAGATGCTTGAGTGTTGAATCGTATATTCCTTAAGCATCGAATATCTTAGGGGTTTGACGTCTCGGCCCTGGAGTATCTTCTGTTGATTCAGCATCCCTTTCGTTGCAGTAGTGGGATTCGACACTTGTGCAGACATTAGAGCTTTCTGATTTTGTGGAACACATGGACTAGCAGGAGAAACAACCAAAGTGTTCTGAGCGCGGAACCTCTTGATGAATGTCTATGCATATTTTGCAGATTCTTGCTTCAACCTCGTCGAAATTCCTCAAAGTACTCTGATGATGGAATGTCCGTCAAATCTTCTGGATCAGAAATTTCTTCGTTGGAGAGATGTGTAACCAAAGGCGCTTTGTAAGTACCCATATTTTCAGCGTGGATCCACGCTCGTCTGAAGGACATGTCATATCCTGGATCTTCCTGAGTATGTGAAACTTGGTTTTGTCCAGGTTGAACTTATGTTCACTTTGAGAGTGATGTAGCCATAAGTATTTCTGAGCGCTCCTTCAGGGTCTCTGATTGAGATGGAGCATGAGTATCTTCTTGTCGAGCGATGCATGTGGATCCGATGGTTTTCGGTGGAATGTTGTTGATGGCGGTGTAAGCATCGATCAAGGTTCTTCCAAATTCGTTTCTTATGAGATTAAATGTGGTAAGCAGTCCCCAGTCGTACATCTCTTGGTCTGTGGCTGGAGGATCAAGAAGTATTTTTCTGAATGGAATTCTTGACACGATGTGATTCAGTACTGTGAGCATGTCTCTCCTTTGTGCCTTCGACAGATAACGCAATTCACGTTCGACCAAGGATTGAACTGCCGTTTTGATAGGTTTTTCAGAGAGTGTAAAGGTTATGACTGGGAGAGGATTCTTGTGTACTCCTTCAGCCCCCAGTTGAAGATATTATGGATCAACCTTCTATTTGAAAATGTGCTTTAAAACTCCACAGTCGCTTGTGGGATGATTGACGAACCCGTGGAAGTCACCTCTTCAATGGAAAAAGGAAAGTCGGGTGCTTCTTGATCAGGAACTATTGTGCGTTGGTCAGAGGCTTGTGCACCTTGATTATCCTTCCTTTGTGCTTTTGAAGGAGCTAAGGTATGCTTGCGCGGCGGTTTGGATTTCCGTTTTCTTCCTTCTGCAACAGTGTTTGTGGAAGGTCGAAGGTTTTACTGATTCTTGATCAGACGTCTTCTACCTCGAGTGTCTCGCGGTTCTTCAGCCTTTGTAGATTTTGTTCTTTCTAGTAAAGTGGGCGCAGTAGTTGCCGATCTCTTGGCTGCTTCATGGAGTTCTGAGAAGGTCTGGAACCTGAGATTCTCCAATAAGGATCTGTAGAATGGAATCATTCCGTCGATGCATAAGTCCACAAGTTGTTGCTTTGTGACATTCGGATCATGGCAATCCAACGATTGAACTCTGAACTTTTTCACGTAATCGTTAGGATGTTTATTGTTCTTTTGAAACATCCTTCCGAGATCAGAGAGAGTAACTTGCTCTGAAACGAAGAAATACTTCATATAGAAAGCATTAACCATTTCTCCCCAACTGTTGATAGTTCCTGGTGCGATGTTGTTGTACCAGGTGTATGCTCTGCCTTTCAAAGATTTTGAAAATTCTTTGGGGCGAACAACATGGTTATGCTCATGTTCACCCAAAGCTTCCAGGAGCCGAGAAACATGTTCCCGAGCATTGTCGGTTCCATCATACAAAGTAAAGGTTGGAGAGATATAACCTTTTGGAAGAGGAATCTTTGGCGTAGCAGCAGGGTATGGAGGCTGGTGACGATGGACATGTGGGGTCTTGTCTTTTCCACGGTTCTCCAGAAGGCGTTACAAATATTACCGAGTGATGAAGTTTGATGACTCCTTCGCTGATGGACCGTCTGCATCTTTGCGGGCTTCATCATCATCCACTATATGAATCGGGATTACCTCGGGATCAGCGTCTGAGGATTTTTCCTTCTCTTTTGCTTTTCCTTGGGTCTTCCCTGACATTGTATTAGTGAGATCCTTCAGTTGATTAAATAGCTCCTTCTGTGTTGTAGCCATATCGGTTTGATTCTTTGCAAGAGTCTCATGCACTTTGATGAGATCAGCAATGGTAGGTGGTGGATTTCCTCCGACTTCCTCAAGGTGTCGGCCGAAAAAAAGATGACCCTCCGTGTTGACGTGAGGAGGAGTAACATCACCACCGCCAGTGTTAGAGGCCGGATCGTTTCCGGGATATCCTCGTTGTCGTTGTTGTTGTTGTTGTTGCTAGTACTAGCACAGTTTGTGTTAGGATTCGTAACTGAACCTGACATGAGATCAACCATCTTGTGAAATTGTGATATTGCAACCGAGAGAATGATCTCCCACTGTGGTCGCCAATCTATAGATGAGGAAAAACGATTTGCTGGTTTTTAAGGAATTGAGGAGACGACCGTACGGAGGAGACTCCTCGAACCGAGCGAAATGTTAAACCTCACACAGATGCACCGCTGCAAAGGGGGTGATTTATATTCGAGAGATCAATCTGTAGTACTCTGGCCTAAATCAAGACAATGGCTGTTCCAGAGTAAATTCGGTCACAAGAGAGGATTGGTTGATTTGTAGGAAGGAAACCGAGAAATGTGTGAGATCAATGGTGATCGAGATTGTGGGTGTATGAATTCTGAATATGATAAGCTCTGAATGATTGAAGTTGCTTAATTGAGAGTAGTTGCTCAATTGATGAGTTGATGATCTCGTGTTGTCGATGAGACGTGATATTGATGATACTGTTAATGCTGATTCAATCATGATTCAGAGACTTATTTATATTGCTTGAATTTTAGACACCATGATTCCATGAAGTGTGACAGTTGATGGAATCAAGGAGTGGAGATCATGTTTGAAACCAGTTGCTCAACGTGTGGATACTTGGTCGATTTTCCACCCACTACCTCGTGGATTCCTTCAACTGATTGCACGACTTGCTCACATTTCATCGTGTGTTTGAACACATGTGCCGTAGACCGCCAGACCAAAACCCTAAGTGATATCCCCCCAAGTGACACGATTGACGTCTCGTGGTATGTTAGTCAATTGATGACTTCGTGGTTTGATGGGACGATGAGTCCATGTAGTTGCTGAGTTGAACATGATGTTCTGAAACTCATGAATTGAACATGTCATGAGACAGAGTTATAGTTCTTACGCTGAAGTGAGCAAGTATTTCTCATTCGATGGATCGTTGAATATTGTTTGATGAACCAATATTCCTTGGTTTGAGCAAATATTCCTCATCTGAGCAAGTGCTGCTCATGTGATGAATTGTTGACTATTTGATCGTCTGAGCATGTGTTGCTCATCTGATGGATTATTAGCAGCGTACCAAAAATATTAATTAGAATACTGGTCGTTGAACCGAGCATATTTAATAAAATTAATGACCATGAGGTCGTCGTAAAATTATTAAGGTTGGAATATGGAATGATGATCCTTGGATTCAGAAACCCTAATTTGATCAATTGATGATCAATTCATGGTTCGTTAGAATTTCAACCATGGGAAGAAGGAGGGAGCGACTACATGGGACCGTGGATCAAACATGTAGTGTACATATGCTCACGTGAGCAAATACAAATAACTCATGAAGAGTTGACGATTTGTTGGTGAAAGAATGATCAAATGCTGATTTAATCATTTAATCGAAAATGCTCGTTTGAGCCTTAGGTGAGAAAACCTAATTAATTATGATGAGGCGAGGGACCGACCATGGAGTCATGAAACCGGCCCTGGGTTGTCACGTGACCGCCTGACGATCACTTCATGAAAATCCAAAGTGTTTGGAAGAGTTTTGGACCTAATATGAGCAATTGTGCAAATTAGGTCAAAACTGTGAAAATTGATGGGACCGGCTTCCGTGAGCCAAAGAGCCAATCTTGGTCGGTCAAGATAGCGTTCTCGTGTCCCCAAGGCGTCCGCGTCTCAGTCCTGAGAATTTTTATATTTTCTGGCGTGCAATTGAGCATCCATTCGAGAAAATATGCCAAAATTAGGGTTTCGACGAAACTGAAGAAAACACCATGAGATGATGAAAATTAATTATAAAATAAGGGGTGAGGAGGCGTGGGACCGCCGTGGTCAAGGTATGGTCGGCCGGTCGTGACCACGGTCCCGTGGTGCCTTTTCCTTAATTTTATAATATTTTGATGATTTTATGAAAAATTCATGAATTTTGGGAAATTTGATGAATTTAGGGAGTTTCCATGAATTGAAGGAGTTTTCATGAGTTCAAGGAAGCAAAAAATATTAAAATAATAATAACAAGGGCGTGTGGGACCGTGGAAGGCATGGCCGGCCGGCTTGGGCCCGGTCCCACGAGTTTCCCTAATTTTTATGTATTTTTTATGTATTTTTGATGAATTGAGGGAATTTTTCCTAATTTGAGAGAAATACCATGAAATCAAGGAATTTGATGAATTCAAGGAAAACTAATAATAAAATAATAAAACAAAGGGGAGTGTGGGACCGGCTAGGGCATGGCCGGCCGGCCAAGGCTGGTCCCACAAGTTTTCATAATTTATTTTATTTTATTATTATTTGATGATTTGTGCAAAATACCATGAAACCAAGGAGTTTTTTCATGAAATTAGAGAAATAATAATAAAATAATAAGGAACCGTGGGATGTGGGGCCGGTTGGGACCAAGGCATGTACGGTTGGCCAATGGTCACGCCCCACACTCCTTTCCTTAATTTTATATTAATTTTTATGGATTTATGGAAGTACCATGAAACCGAGGAGTTTCTTCGAGACGAAGGAGATTTGATAAAATGAGAGAATTTTCATCAAATCATGGAAAATAATAAAAATACATTAAAAAAATATAAAACTGGTTTGGGATTGACCACGACACGTTCGGTCGGTCGTGTGTTCGTGCTCCCATCACCCTGGTCAATATTTTTAATTATTTATTATTTTCTTCCCTATTTTGCATAGGTTCATCGTTTCGTTGTATTTTTGAAATACTCGTTCGTGGGGTGACTGTTAGTGTATCGTCGTTGAATACACCTTCATCATTTGAATCGGGGCTTACTTAGAGGTAGCTCAGACGCCCGGTTGTTGATTATTTATTACTAATTGTGGAATTCAGTGGAGAATAATTCACAAAACTGAGTAATAAGATGTTTATTATTAATTCATAGGATCAGTTGAGGATTCGACTACGAATTCAGAATAATAAAGTGAGCATTACCATTCCATGGGATCGTAGATTCGACCATAGAATCGGAGTAATTAAGATTTATCTATTACCATTTATGAGACCAGTTGTGGATTCGATCATGAAATCGGAGTAATGAGATAATATAGTTATTGCTATTCCATGAGATGAAGCTTTGGATTCGATCATAGAATCAGAACAATTGTTATTGCCATTCCGTGGGACCAGTCGTGGATTCGACCATGGGATAGGAGCAATGGTAATTAGGAATAATAACTTTGTGGCTCTATACTAGCAGAGCAAGCTGTCTAGGAGCATTAATTATCCCGATACGAGCTTGTCGGTAAGTCATATCCTTTATATAGTCAGGGTAAACTCGTTGTTTGTTCCTGAAGACGTTATCGCTCTATACTAGCAGAGCAAGCTGTCTAGGAGCCGTCCATCTCGTGATACTATATAGAAATAATCACTGAAAGTATTCAGTATTCATGAGATATGTCGTTGTCCAGTCGTGAGAATACATATCTACATGTACTCTGAGAGAAAGTACTCTCCGTTGAGAATTCGATGAGAAACACGTGTCTCAATACTCACGTCTGATTGCTGGATCAGAGCTTCGTATAATTATGAGTTTACGATTTTAGCCCTTGTCGAAAATCCACCATCTACAAGTAGATATGGATGAGTTGGATTCACTACTCTGGGGTTTTAAATATCAAACTTTTTTACAGAATTCAAAATAGGTAAGTCGATCGTCAATGTATGTTAAGATCTACATAAATCCATTAGCGTATAAATCCATGTACCGAAACCAAGTGTGTGCATATGTGTGCATGCAGCATTAGTGAAGGAGACAGGTTGGGTACGCGTACCCGTACGTGTATGTCATGTACCTGGGTGTGCCCCATATCATATTTGTATTTGTCTTTAGTAGTATTGGTATTTAGTATTGTTGGTAGTGGTAAATAGTAGTTAGCTGTAATAGTGGGTTATGATTGAACCATCTGGTGGCTATCTAGCCGTGGATTCTAGGGTAGTATTTGAGAACTTTATATGGTCTTCAGTCTGTAATGAAAACAGTAAGCAAATTATAATAAATTGAATCGTTTAATCGATTTTGGTCGTGTTCTTCGGAACTGATAGTATTGATTCGTGAGAATTGAGATATTATCAGCGTTGATGATCCAAACCCTATTATTGTACATCTAGGTACATAACAATTGGTATCAGATTCGTTCGATCCATGGGGGATTTGTTGTATCGAGTTAGGGAGAAATGTGCAATCTATAACCATTTACTTGAGTTGAAGAGACAATATCAAGATGTGCTTAACGATGTACCTTCAGTAATTCGCAATTATCGTCTTTGGAAGATAGATTATAAAATCTCCATCGCCAATCTTAGATGGGAATCAATTAAAATACCACCATTATAATTCGTTAATGGAAGTTATGGATACCAAGGCTACAAAAGAGGAGGAGATTGTCATCGAAAAATTGGTACCTGAATTCAGTCAAGACTCTTCAGCAGAGAAGCAATTAGATTCAATCCATGGGGTTAGAGAAGCTCAACAGATTCAGGAAGAAATTCACTCTGACGAACCAATAGTGGAAGCAACTGTGGTTCCTGAAGAATCAAAACCTGAAGAGATGTTTGTGGCTGAAGAATTGATTGTTGATTCTCTCGATTCCCTTGATGTGTTGATTACATCGTTTTTCTTTGACGACAAAGAAGATCCAACCAATGATTTAGAAGATGATGATTATCTCGATTTCGACTTGCTCATTCCTTCGTTTTTCTTCAAGGAAGAGGAAGATTTACCTGCTGAGGTGAATTTTCAAACTACATCAGTTATGAGTAATCAAGGTAGTTGTGAGAAACTACAAAACTCGATGGAGTTCGTCCGTGGTAACATCAAATTAATTAGTAAGAATCATTTTGCTCTTCTTCGTGATTATACTCGGTTATTGTTTGATCGTGGAAAAGATTTCAAACTCTTTAAACGTTTTTGTTACTTAGCTGGAATTTATGAATTTGGTTTTGATGCAATTACTTCATGTTCCTTTGCACTATATGTCTGTTCAATTTTAATGAATGAATGCAATGGAAATTCTGTGTCTCAGCTACTCTCTAAGAATGGGTATTGGTCAGCTTCTTGTTCTGGTGAATCAATTGTGAATATATTAGCTAGAGGTGGTGTTACTAATATCACACGCCTCTTGTTTGCTAACATGCCTGAAAATGAAGCTTGGAATTTACAAGGTATTGGAATTGATTTCCTCTTAAAACTCAGAATGGGTAGCGTTTTTGATCGTGGGAAAGTAATTGAACTTCTGAAAAGTGGGTCGATATTTTTTGACACTACTGAAAATGGTTATGAGAGTAAGCTATTTGCTCGCTGGATATATGATCGAGGTAAGTGTGCAGTTCCTTCCTGGATTTTTTATGAGAAGTTGATTGTTTGATTACTTCCTAACCTTGGGTGTGAATAAAATTTTTGGGCTATACATTGGATGGCTCTTGTGAGTGTTGTTGTTGATCATTCTGAAATTCAAGATGCCAGTAAGTTGTGTGTTACAAACTCTGAAAGAAATAACATTTGGTTACTCTTGTTGATTAGAGTAGTGGAAACTGAAATGGCATTAGAGATATTTGGTCAAAGGCTTAGGAGTGTAGTGTGGAGTTGGAAGGGTGGTGAAGATGCTACTCTTTTGCAGTTTCAACATGGTTTGCTTTATGCTATAGGACTCACATCTGATGGATTGTGGAGGATTGGAGCAATGAAAGAACATTTTCTGTGTTGTTGTTCCTATTCAGTTTTCATTCTCAGCACTAAATATGAACAGCCATATCTGTTAAATACTTCAGTCATTCTTTCTCATAGTTTGTACCTTCTTACTTCTATTACAAAACAATCTACAAGCTCCATGGTTTTATTCAACATCAGAATTGCTCAGTATGGGTTGTTTTTATCTTTCTTTTGATTATACTCGAACATTATTTGACCGTGGAAAGGAATTTGAACTCAGTATGTGGACTTCTTGTTCTGTGCAATGAGATTTCAGATTTGGGTTTGTTTTCCTTCGGGTAAATTTAGTGGATAAAAGTCGTAGAGTATTTGTTCATCAACTGGTTTATAAAATTGAGTATCGGTCTGATTGGTTGTTCAGTGCTTCAATATTTTATGTGTCAGTTATGAGTGAAGCAGAAATTTTTTTCCTGGTGCTGAAGTGTGACTTTCTTGAGGTGATTTCAATTCATTGTTGGTGCTTTAAAGGGGTTCTCAAGGTTAATTCAACGCGTACTATAACTTATTATTGGGTCTATCAGTTGCAACCTGAAACTTCTCTTCTTGTGTTGCAGCCCTTGCATGCTTGTAGCATTTATTTTGATCGACCACTTATGGGAACTTATACTTCCTCCAGTTTGTCAAGTACTCCAGCTTCTAATACCTTGAAGTCAGGAGTTACCTTTCCGTGGTTCCAGTTTTCTGGTGTGATAATGATAAACATGAAGAGACCTCATCTAGTACTTGTTTGGTGGGGTTTGGTATATATAGGAAAGGGAGACTTCAGATGGACAAAGGTTCTTGTTAGGGACGTGATAATCACGGACTTGCTTGTCAGGATTCTTATTCAGATCGTCATGAAAGCGGTAGGTCAAACATCCAAGGCATTTAAACTCCAGCAAAGCTCTAAGTGGAAAGACCTGGGCGTGCCATTTCCGAGCTGCAGTCCAACAAGAGATGAAGGAAGAGGTCATGAAATAACGCACACATACATAGTGACAAATCATATCCTGAACAGTGCGGCGTATACAAAGAATTGTTATGCGAGAGCGGTTGTAGTTAGCTTGGCAGTTAACATTTTCTTAGGAAAAGCTGGCTGCAAACAAGTGAATGTGGTGTTAGTTAAGGGAAGCAAGTTAATAGTGCTACAGGTGACCGAGATGGAGCTGAAGTTGTCGTCACGCCAATCAGCAAAGGAGGAGCTCAAAAGTATTCTTGAACTCATTAGCACAGTCAATCGGTGGTGGCAATCTGAGCTACCAAGGCACAACGGAATGGACATGAAGAGAAAGAACATTAAGGTTTTATATTTTCTAGCTAGTTGGTGTCGATTGTCAAGATTTAGGTGGTCAGAATACTTGAGGATAATGATGAGCACTTATGTGGCTACTGTTGGAGTTCACTTAATATCAATTTTGTTTTTACCAGGAGAGCATTCGACAACTGGGCTTGGTATATGAACCTTATGGGCCTCACGGGTCTATTTTAATGGTGTTGAGGGTATTAGGCTTCTCATGTGTATTGGAGAGTGCGATAACTACTATATCCTCAACCGGGCGTCTGATGAGTGCTAAAAAGTGCATATTTCTATATATTTTTCTTGGCATTTAACTCATCCTTTATGCATTAATTCTACATTTTATCCCATATTCTGTATTTTCTTTGTTTTCAAGAATAAATATTTTTATTAACTAATTTTGCATTTTTAGGTAATAAATAAAGTTTGGATGAACAGCGGAGCAAAAAGAGCAGAAAAGTGGTGGAAGCCAAGAGGAATCACATAAGGAAGCCGCGAAGAATGTTGTGCGCAAGACCAAAAGGCTAGAACTGGGCTTGAAGAGGAAGAATTGTCCTTAAAGAAGATATGGGCTTGGCATACCCAAGGCCCGAAACCCTCACCCAAATCCATTTCCTATATCCATACTCGTTTCCCTTTCTAGCCGTCAGATTGGATCATCTCAGCATCCTATGGTCGCAGCATCGCCAGTACATCAAAGTCTGAAGCTCCTGTCTAACACTACAGCACCTAACTCCATCTTGAGCCGTCAGTTTCGTTGTATCAGGCATCCGACGGTCGATACCATCCTCTTCACTTGTAGCCGTTAGATCAATATATCATTTCCGCATCCCACGGCTCAGCTTTGCGAATCATCGAGACTTGATGCATCCGCTCAACACCCAAACACCTAACACCTATACCCTTCATCCAAACGCACCTTACCCAAATTCTCATCTTCCTCCTTCGAGCAGTCGAGCTCTGCTCCTGCCAACTCCACCCTCTCCGTCGCCTCAACCACCACCACTCCCCTCCACGAGCCGTCAAATCCCCAAACACTAGAACCCATCACTACCACCTAATCCCCCATCATTCTAGCCTACTATTCTATCACTTTCTCCTCTTCACAGTTCCTGAAACCCTAGGAGAGAAAATGATGGAATAGCTCGAGCTAGGGAAATTGTACCAGAAGAGTGATCAGAAGAGGAAGAGGAAGCGTGGGTCAAGCTAATTGAGTGGATATCAGAAGTAGTTGGTAAGAATTTTTGATTTAATTTGTAAACCCTAATTTTAGAAATTAGGTATTTTGGGGGAATTGAAATTGGGTATAAATAGAAGGCTTGGGTGTTGTAGAAGGTATGCCTGGATTAGCCAGAGCATCAGTAGAATAGTTTATTTTTGTTATTTCCATGAACTGTAGCTTTGAGGGTTATCAATCTTTTCAATTCCATGATTCTCAATTCAAATGCATTGTTAATTTTAGCTGTTCTGAACTCCAACATGTATTGAATTTGAGTGTGTGATTGTTACAATTTATATCAAGCTCCTGTTCATGTTTATGTTATGTTATGTTCTTATGATTTGTTCTTAGGATAGTCTCATTCTAGTGCACTGTTGAATGATGTATTGCTAGGATAGTTATCTTGATGCCTGTTTTGCTTGAGCAATGGGAAGTAATCAGTGCTCTGGTATGCCTGTGATTGACTGTGCTGTCAAAAGACAGTCAATACTAGGGGCATATCAGTGAGCAAGCTGATTTTCCTCCCATTCTAATATATGCTCAAGGTCTTCAACTCAACATAGAATTGCATTGCTTGATTAGGTCACAAGGTGGATTCTAAGCCTTGGCTTAGCCACAAATCTTTTTACAGTCACTTATAATTTCAAGCCTGTTTTGATTCCCTGCTCAGTTAAATTTCTTAGCCATCTTGTTCAGTTTTTCTTGCAAATTGTAGCTGTTGTGCATTGAAATCAGTGCACAAACTCCTCCCTGCCCTTGGCTTACAGCCTTGGTTCTTAACTGTTTTGCCATATTGCTTTGCATCTGTTTTGTTTATTTTGCATCCTTGGTTTGTAGCCTTGGTTTGTAACCTTGGTTTGTAGCTTTGGTTTGCATCTGTTTTGTTTATTTTGCAACTATCACTGCCCTGTAAATATCATTGTATATGCCACTGTCACCTTTAACTCACCTTGTGTAGGCCCTGTTTTGCTCTCTTTGCTTCATTGTGTCATTGTCACTCATTGCATTTAGATTAACTAGTTTAGGAAACTTCAACTTACACACCCTAGTCCCTGTGGATTCGACCCGTATTTGCACAAGCTACAACCGACACCGTGCACTTGCGGTTATAACATGTAGGCTTCCTCTTGCTCTTATTTTCTGTCCCCTTTCAAAGCCTACCAAGTTTTTGGCGCCGCTGCCGGGGACTTGGTTGTGTTGTGTTGAATTTTTCTTGGCTGTTTTTGCATGTTAGTTCATTTGCATCATTGCATACTCTTTTGCATATTGTTTCATTCTAGCATACTCATCATGCATTGCATTCTTGAATTTAGCGTAACTTGCTGTTTTAGTAGCTGCTGTTTAGTGCAGCTGAACTTCTTAGCTTCTAGCAAGAAACTAATCTTCTCCTTGAGCTGTCCAGGTACCTTGCTGTGCTGCTGTTCAAAGGCTGCTGTGCTGTGCAACTTGCCTTGAGCTGCTACAGCTGCTGTTGTTGAGCTGAGCCTGTGTTGCTGGTCCCCTGCTGCTGCTGCTGTCTTTCCTTCCCTTGCTGTCCTGTTGCCGCTACTGTGAGCCAGGACAAGCTTGTTGCTGCTGAGAACCAAGCCCAACTGGGCTGTGCAACTGAAATTTCTGAGCAGCTGGGCTGTGCTAAGAGTGTACATGAGGTGTTGCTGATCAAGCTTGTGGTGTTGCTGCCTCTTTCTGCTGTTGTGCTGTTGTGAAGCCCAAATGGTGCTGCTGCTGTTACCTGTGGTGCTGCAGCAGAGCTGCTGTTGCTGAAGCTGTTTCCCCTGCTGTTGTTGCTGTGACCTTGCCACAAACTGACCTGGTGCTGCTGCTGTTTCCTGCCAGGCCAAGCCTATTGTTGTTGCTGAGTTGATCTTGTGTTGTTGTCTGCTGCTGCTGTAACTAGACCAAAACACAACTGGGCTACACAAGCTTAGGATGATCCAAAGCCCAACTGGGCTTTTGCAACCAAACTGAACAGCTGGGCTGTGCTTAAGCAAGTAAGCCTAAACCCATTAAGAGAACCCAGACTGTGGGCTTCCATTTTTCTTGTGGGCTTGTAATATTAAACCCAACATTTGGGCTTATATTTTCTGTTGGGTTTGTAATTAATTTCTTGTGGGCTTATTTGTTTAATTTCTTGTGGGCTTGTGGTTTTAGATTGATTTGGGCCTGTTGTTTTAATTAAAGAAAACTGAACTTTTGAAAGCCCAGTTGGGCCTCATATTTTAGTTAGTAGCTAGCCAAAGCCCAACTAAATTTCTGGGACTGTGGGCTTAACATCCATTTGAAAACTAAACATTTACACTGTGGGCTTGACCCAAAAACAGAAAACGTTTTCAAAGCCCAGTTGGGCCTCGACCTTTGGCTATTTAAGAGCCCAAATTTCAAATTGTTACCTGGGCTTGTTTCTGAACTGTGGGCCTGAACCAAAGTTCGAGTGGGCCAAAATTTCAAAATTCCAAAAACCAACAGTGAGCTTTACTCACCAGCAGTGGGCCTGTTTTTCAAAAACGTAGCTGGGCTTCGCAAAACCCAACAGTGGGCTTGGTCTCCTTATCCCATTAAAAACCAAATGTTTTTCTCCCATAAAAACCAAAGTTTTCCGAATGTTTCCCTAAAAACCAAAAATTTTCTTTTTCCCATCAAAACCAAATGTCTCCCGATAAAAACCAAATTTTTCCCAAAAAGTCCAATCCCATTAAAAACCAAATTTTCTTGTATAGAGTCTAGTAGATAGTTTCTTAGTTAAATCTTTTGTTTCTTTTGTACATATTTTGCTAATCCAATGTGACTCTTAACTGAAATATGTTGGATTTTTTTTTCCTTGAATAACGGAGTTCTAATTTTGCTTTCGCCGTCAAATCGGGTATTCTCTTTCCTTTCTCTCTACTCAGCATAATCCTCTTCGTATGTTATAATTCTTTCATATTTTGGAACATTGAGGACAATGTTTAGTTTAGGTTTGAAAACTGAACTCTTTCTTTTTGTTTAAAAAAAAAAAAAATGAAAAAAATGAAAAAATCAAAATTAAAAAAATGAAAAAAATCATAAAAATGGAGCTCATTTACCTTGAAATGTTGACTCTTGTGCATGTATGTAAACATAAGGATTCTTAGTCTAGATATTTAGGCACCCTGATTCTAGCACAATTCACATAGTGATAAGAAACTTGCACACGCACGATCTACCAATACATGTATAGCCTCGATCTTCAAGGTGTTTGATAGGAAGTTAGATTTCCAATCACTTTAGAATACTGAATGAGACTTGACTAGCTTGTTCTTTGGTTGGCTGGGATAGAAGTTGGAGGATACGTTAAGAAAAGCAACCATAGAATTTGACCGGATGCATTCGATAAGGGCCACCTCTTGCTAAGAGTCATGTAATTATGTTTTTCTTTTTGTTCATGTATCAAAAGTGTCACTATGTTGTAAAGATCAAAGTTATTTCTTACAAAAAAAAAAAATCAGAAAAAAAATCAGAAAAAATATCAGAAAAAAAAAATCAAGTATTTATTTATTCCATGTTTTGTCATGTTGAAGACAATAGTTCTCTCTTGTTCCAAAAATAAAAGAGAGTAATCAATGTAAATAAGAGTCATGTAAAGAGTCATCTTTTTGTTGTAAATAGTCTTGTAATAAGCAAGGAGGGTGCACCCATCGATGTATAACGCGGGTAAACTGAAATATCACCAACTCATTGGGTGAACATTCACAATTCTCGTAAAGCCGGACAGCTAGCTTGGCTTAGAATTCGGTTCTTAGCCTAAAAACTATCTCTTGGTGATTAGTAGTCATAACTTCAGGTCATTCTAGAAACATGTGTAGATACACTTTACACTCTTATCACGTGTCTTTAGTTGTTATCAGTGCTAGGATTGTGCCTTTGATAGCTAGATTGACATCTCCATTTTGCTGTGAGCTTCTACTGTCTTGCACATGTCACATTTGATGGAATCTGAGCTTATATTTTGGCCTAGAACTTTGTAGGTACGTTCTAAGCAAACCTTCACGAGACTTCACTCGTCCACTAGGGACACTTAGTGGTTTAAAAGGCTTAGTGCATACGCTAAATGCATTCGAGAGACCAGCGACAGTGGTATAAGTAGGATTTCCTTAGTTTTGTTTTACTTGAGGACAAGTAAAATTCAGGTTTGGGGGTATTTGATGAGTGCTAAAAAGTGCATATTTCTATATATTTTTCTTGGCATTTAACTCATTCTTTGTGCATTAATTCTACATTTTATCCCATATTCTGTATTTTCTTTGTTTTCAAGAATAAATATTTTTATTAACTAATTTTGCATTTTTAGGTAATAAATAAAGTTTGGATGAATAGAGGAGCAAAAAGAGCAGAAAAGTGGTGGAAGCCAAGAGGAATCACACAAGGAAGCCGCGAATAATGTTGTGCGCAAGACCAAAAGGCTAGAACTGGGCTTGAAGAGGAAGAATTGTCCTTAAAGAAGATATGGGCTTGGCATACCCAAGGCCCAAAACCCTCACCCAAATCCATTTTCTATATCCATACCCGTTTCCCATTCTAGTCGTCAGATTGGATCATCTCAGCATCCTATGGTCGCAGCATCGCCAGTACATCAAAGTCTGAAGCTCCTGTCTAACACTACAGCACCTAACTTCATCTTGAGCCGTCAGTTTCGTTGTATCAGGCATCCGACGGTCGATACCATCCTCTTCACTTGTAGCCGTTAGATCAATATATCATTTCCGCATCCCACGGCTCAGCTTTGTGAATCATCGAGACTTGATGCATCCGCTCAACACCCAAACACCTAACACCTATACCCTTCAGCCAAACGCACCTTACCCAAATTCTCATCTTCCTCCTTCGAGCAGTCGAGCTCTGCTCCTGCCAACTCCATCCTCTCCGTCGCCTCAACCACCACCACTCCCCTCCACGAGCCGTCAAATACCCAAACACTAGAACCCATCACTACCACCTAATCCCCCATCATTATAGCCTACTATTCTATCACTTTCTCCTCTTCACAGTTCCTGAAACCCTAGGAGAGAAAATGATGGAATAGCTCGAGCTAGGGAAATTGTACCAGAAGAGTGAGCAGAAGAGGAAGAGGAAGCGTGGGTCAAGCTAATTGAGTGGATATCAGAAGTAGTTGGTAAGAATTTTTGATTTAATTTGTAAACCCTAATTTTAGAAATTAGGTATTTGGGGGGAATTGAAATTGGGTATAAATAGAAGGCTTGGGTGTTGTAGAAGGTATGCCTGGATTAGCCAGAGCATCAGTAGAATAGTTTAGTTTTGTTATTTCCATGAACTGTAGCTTTGAGGGTTATCAATCTTTTCAATTCCATGATTCTCAATTCAAATGCATTGTTAATTTTAGTTGTTCTGAACTCCAACATGTATTGAATTTGAGTGTGTGATTGTTACAATTTATATCAAGCTCCTGTTCATGTTTATGTTATGTTATGTTCTTATGATTTGTTCTTAGGATAGTCTCATTCTAGTGCACTGTTGAATGATGTATTGCTAGGATAGTTATCTTGATGCCTGTTTTGCTTGAGCAATGGGAAGTAATCAGTGCTCTGGTATGCCTGTGATTGACTGTGCTGTCAAAAGACAGTCAATACTAGGGGCATATCAGTGAGCAAGCTGATTTTCCTCCCATTCTAATATATTCTCAAGGTCTTCAACTCAACCTAGAATTGCATTGCTTGATTAGGTCACAAGGTGGATTCTAAGCCTTGGCTTAGCCACAAATCTTTTTACAGTCACTTATAATTTCAAGCATGTTTTGATTCCCTGCTCAGTTAAATTTCTTAGCCATCTTGTTCAGTTTTTCTTGCAAATTGTAGCTGTTGTGCATTGAAATCAGTGCACAAACTCCTCCCTGCCCTTGGCTTACAGCCTTGGTTCTTAACTGTTTTGCCATATTGCTTTGCATCTGTTTTGTTTATTTTGCAGCCTTGGTTTGTAGCCTTGGTTTGTAGCCTTGGTTTGTAGCCTTGGTTTGCATCTGTTTTGTTTATTTTGAAACTATCATTGCCCTGTAAATACCATTGTATATGCCACTTTCACCTTTAACTCACCTTGTGTAGGCCCTGTTTTGCTCTCTTTGCTTCATTGTGTCATTGTCACTCATTGCATTTAGATTAACTAGTTTAGGAAAATTCAACTTACACACCCTAGTCCCTGTGGATTCGACCCGTATTTGCACAAGCTACAACCGACACCGTGCACTTGCGGTTATAACATGTAGGCTTCCTCTTGCTCTTATTTTCTGTCCCCTTTCAAAGCCTACCAGCGTCGACTTTTCAAATTTTGGTGCTTCACTTAACTCTCATCCTTGAGGACAAGGATGTTTTCAAGGAGAGTGGAATGTCATGTACCTGGGTGTGCCACATATCATATTTGTATCTGTCTCTAGTAGTATTGGTATTTAGTATTGTTGGTAGCGGTAAATAGTAGTTATCTGTAATAGTGGGTTATGATTGAACCATCTGGTGGCTATCTAGTCGTGGATTATAGGGTAGTATTTGAGAACTTTATACGGTCTTCAGTCTGTAATGAAAACAGTAAGAAAATTATAATCAATTGAATCGTTTAATCGATTTTGGTCGTGTTCTTCGGAACCGATAGGCTTGATTCGTGAGAATTGAGATATTATCAGCGTTGACGATCCAAACCCTGTTATTGTACATCTAGGTACATAAAAGCGTACTGGCGGAAATTCACGTCCGTGAAATTCTGCTGAGTTTGAAGTTTACGAACTCAAAAACCAGTCACCTTAGGTACGCGTACCCGTACGCGTACTGGCGGAACTTTTTCACCCGAAAAAGTCTGCTGAGTTTGGAAACTAAAACCAACTCAAAATCCGGTAGCTAAGGTACGCATAACCGTACGCGTACCCAAGCTAGTTATTTCTCA
The DNA here is from genome assembly GCF_003573695.1 of Papaver somniferum. Lineage (NCBI taxonomy): Eukaryota > Viridiplantae > Streptophyta > Magnoliopsida > Ranunculales > Papaveraceae > Papaver > Papaver somniferum. The sequence goes on along the minus strand of NC_039358.1, from coordinate 127,209,927 downwards.
AATCCGTAGTTCATGGACTTAAAACAATAAATTATAAGGAATGCAATCTTTGCAAACCGTGGGTATATCGTTCATGAATTGATTCAAATGAATCAAACCGATTTTGTTTCAATTGTGTCTATCTATAAAGACCTAAGAAATTGAACAACTCTTGAACTAGTTCTTATGAGTCATTTAAACTAGTTATGAGAAAGATGAATACGGTTAATATGAAAGCACTCATATGGTTAACCATTGGTCAACCATTTATGAATCAACCAATGTACACGTTTAGGTACGGTTACTCAAACCTAAATGAATACATTTCATTTGTGTGTGACAAGCTAAGTTTCAATCTAACGGTTGAAAGATATTATCTTGGATAAATCAGGTTTTCATCTAACGGTGATTATTGAATGCTTTATTACCAAGGTAACTTAGATTTGCAAACCCTGATTTGAAAACTATATAAGGAGACGTCTAGCAACTGTGCAAAAGTAATCCCCACACCTCCTGTGTGATAGTAGTTGGTTTGCTAGAGTCGATTCTCCTTTAATCGTAGGTTTTTTATCGAGACCCTGTCGATTAACGACTGAAATACTTCATTGGGATTGTGAAGCCAGACGAAACTACTTCTCTTGTAGTTGACCGATCTGATCTTGCCATTTTCTATCGTACGAGTTCAATTGAATAATTGACTTGAGATTATATCTCTGATAGGGCAAGAAAAAAAGAAATCACAAACATCTTCGTCTCATCGTTTGAGATTCCACAATGTCTAGTTTCGCTACCATACGATTTAGATTATTGTGAGGTGATTGATAATACTAGGCTATTCTTCGGGAATATAAGTCTGGTTTATCAATTGGTTCTTGTTCACCTTTATTTTTATCAAAAGACAGAACAAAACTTTTAGGTTTATCTGTGGGAGACAAATTTATTTATCCCTGTATAGTTTTCTGTGTGATACAGATTTGTTTACTAAAGTCTTCGACTTTGGTTTGTAGCAACTCTTGGTTGTGGGTGAGATCAGCTAAGGGAATAAAGTGCGTAGTATCCTGCTGGGATCAGAGACGTAAGGAGCGAAACTGTACCTTGAATCAGTGTGAGATTGATTAGGGTTCAACTACAGTCCAGGCCGAAGTTAGTTTGTAGCATGCTAATGTCTGTAGCGGCTTAATACAGTGTGGTGTTCAATCTGGACTAGGTCCCGGGGTTTTTCTGCATTTGCAATTTCCTCGTTAACAAAATTTCTGGTGTTTGTGTTATTTTTATTCCGTATTATATTTTGTTATATAATTGAAATATCACAGGTTGTGCGTTGTATCGATCAATAGTGAAATCCAACCTTTGGTTGTTGATTGGATATTGATTGATCCTTGGATATTGGTCTTTGGTACCATCCAAGTTTATCTCTCTTGTATTTAATCGACACTCGCAGATTGCTTGAGTAAGATTTAAATCAAGAGATAGAGATATTAACTCTTTGATATACTTTTTATTAAGATTGAGTCTGACTGTCTAGTTGATTCTCTTAAAAGTATATTAGAGTTAGTCCATACAAATTCCTAATCGAAATATTGGGTGAGGTTGTTAGACCCCCGCATTTTCAGTATCTTGGTTGATTTAACCAAACGAAAGAAGTTATATTTTTTTAAACAGAAGAGCCTTTGTAATCAACATATATTTGATTAACTTGTTGATCTAGGAGATTGATAGAGAAGTTACCGAAAAGAATTATTTCTTTATTGTTTCAGATTACGATCCAAAGGAGTTGAGTTATTGAAGTCTCCCCAACAAATGAATCTACTTGAGATAGTGGATTCTATCATAGGACTGATGTGTGCAAACCAGATTGGTTTTAGGCGCAAGGATATGAAGAAGCTGAGTAACTTGGAGTTAGTTTACTTGGTATCAAACATACGAAGTTGTATAAGTATCTGTATAGCGGATTAATTTTGAGAGTATTTAAAACTAGACTATGTCCCGGGGTATTTCTTCCTTGCAGTTTTCCTCACCAATAAAATTTTGTTGTATGCCATTACATTACTTTCTGTTAGAGCACTGCTCGGTCGAACTCGCAAGCGTTGCTATCTCAAGCTTGTTTGTCAAGTTTAGTTGATCAAAACTATATACTTGATTTCTAGTCTACTTATATCTATGTCTCGGATTAGGATGAAAGTGTCTAGTTGAGATTTAGACTTCACGACGTTCAACAATTGAAGAAGAAGATCTACTGAAGAGCTTGGAGGAACTTCATCAACAAAAGATATGTGGAGACTAAAACTTATCTATCACTTAGAAGTCTATTCTATTTTATCTTCTAAAAGAGACTAAGTCATATATCTACATAGACTTTTACATTATACACATTTGAAATTTCGAGCCGAGTTTATCTCGTTTATATATTTCTCGAAATACGTGTTGGAAGCTTTTAGCTTTAGCTTAAACTTCATCATCTACTTGACGAGTTTAGTTGGAGACAATTTATTTGTTGGAAACTAAATATTAATTCAAGATGATCATGTGAAAATTACCTTGAACATCTTACATGATTCGTGTGAAACAATCATTTGATGTTAACATGGGTAGTTTCGTATTGATCGATCAATCACTTGAAAATTACTTGAAGCTAGTGGTATGTGTAAGATTACAATTGTTGTCTTCTAAGCATGTTTCAATGATTAAATGAGAGTTTGAAACTACTACTAATATCTGGATATAACACAGGTTGTATACTTTGAATTCTAACTATGTAGCTCTACTTCAAGTATGGAACTCTTGTTTGCGAGCTATGTTTGCGAACGGCTAAACAAGGCTAAGTCCGGAACTGTGGTTCATGTACTCTGTTTTGCGAACGACACGACAAGTACAAAGTCCGGAACTGTGGTTCGCGTACTCTGTTTGCGAACACAGTGGTAAGGTTCTAAAATCGGTAAGTATGAAATTCATACTCTTGAACTCAGGTTCGTTTGCGAACTAAAGTCCCTGGAACTTTAATGAAATAAGGTATGTGAACTTGTTTTCCAAACTGTGGCATCATGTTCTTGAATTGGTTCTTGTATAAGTATTTTGTATTATTACAAACCAAACCGAATATGTTTCAAATGGTTCATATATATTTCTATGAGATAGTGAACATTTGAACAACTCTCCTGAAATACATTTAGGTTCATTTGATTATCTATCATGATTTATTGATCATCATATTTTATCTAGAAGTGTTAGATGAATGTGGCTAAACTATAAATGTTCATATTCCTAACTTCGGTTAACTGTTATTGAGCCAACATGTTATACACGTTTAGGTACAGTTCATCCATATCTAAATATAGGTATATTTTATTTGTGTGTATCAAGCTAATACCATCTAACGGTGGATATTGATTGCTTAGTTTCTAAGCATACTTAGCTTGAATGTTAAATCAGGAGTTCATCTAACGGTGAATATCAATTTCTTTGTTACTAAGCTATCTTAGCTTTGATTGTAAGCAACCCTGATTTGAAAGACTATATAAGGGAAAACTCTAGCATATGGGAAACCTAATACCCACACTCTCGTGTGTCTTAGTTGCAAACTAGAGTCGATTCTCCTTTAACCTAGGTTTTCCAAAACCACTATTCGGTTAACGACTTGAAGACTTCATTTGGGATTCGTGAAGCCAGATCCAACTATTTTCTTTATAGTTGCGTATATCTTAGTTTTTCCATCATATTGAGTTTAATCTTTTCTAAGATTTTCTCGAGATTTATCTCCGATAGGTAAGATATAAAAAGTAATCACAACAGTTCTTCGTCTCAGACTCTTGTGATTCCGAAATAACTTCTTCTGTTAATCAGTTAGGTTATTGTGAGGTGAGTAATATTTTTAGGCTTCTCCTCGGGAGTATAAGACCGGATTATAGTTGATTTACCTGTTCACCTTGATTTATCTAAAGGCGGAAACAAAACCAGAATAGACTTACCTGTGGGAGACATATTTGTTTATAAGTCTTCGACTTTGGGTCTTAGCAACTCTTAGTTGTGGGTGAGATTAGCTAAGGGAATCACGTGCGCAGAGTCCTGCTGGGATTCAAGAGGCGTAAGGACGCGAATGTACCTTAATCGGTGTGAGACTTGGTAAGGACTCAACTACATTCCAGTCCGAAGTTAACTTGTAATAGGCTAGAGTCTGTAGCGGCTTAATATAGTGTGGTGTTCAAATCTTGACTAGGTCCCGGGGTTTTCCTGCGTTTGCGGTTTCCTTGTTAACAAAATTTCTGATGTCTGTGTTATTTCTTTTCCGCATTATAATTTTTTATATAATTGAAATATCACAGGTTATGCGTAGTTCGATCATAGTTGATAAATCCGACCTTGTTTGTTGGATATGACTTGATTGACACTCGGACATTGGTCTTTGGTACCATCCGAGTTATTCTCATATCACTCAGTCTCACAAATTTCTATCTAGTTGATTTACTGATTGTATCGAGAAAGAGATAAAGCTCTTTGATATTTTTTTTGATAGAGTCTCACTTTTAAGTTGGTTCTCTCGGAATTATATTGGAGTTTAGTCCATACAAATTGCCGAATGAAATATTAGGTGTGGTTGTTATACCCCTGCGTTTTCACTTTCAGCATTATAATTATTGTTATAGTTATAAGTAAAGTAATAGGAATGTACGTTAATTAAACACTTGATTTGGTCCCACAGTTTGGTTCGGATCCGAACGTACGCTGTATAGCTAATGTGCATCTTGTTTAAGTAATCTCCTTGACAATTCTTGTATGTATTAGATTACACAAAGTGTGTCTTGCATAGTTTGATATCGAAAATGAAAAGACGAGGGTACCCAAATACACCACAATCTTTTTGTTTCAACCTATAAGTCCTCTTACCGAGTGTGATCGTCTATGGACTAAGTCGAGACAATACAACAACTTCGGTATTCACACTTTGTGTGATTGTCTATGGATACGAGATCGAGACAATACGACTACCAAAGTGTGATACTTGATAATAGGTTCGGACTTAACCAAACTCTATAGGATCACTAAAAAATATATCGGACTTAACGTTTGTGTATTTTACTTTTGATTATAATAAACGATTATAATTGCGGAAATTGAATAGTAAAAGACACAACAGATTTTGTTAACGAGGAAACTACAAATGCAGAAAAAACCTGGGACCTAGTCCAGAATTGAATACTCTCAGAATTTAGCCGTTATACAAAAATATACACCAACTTCGTATAGTTGAGACCAAGCAACTACCCCTAGTTCACTTAGCTTCCTCAGTATCCCTGCGCTTCCAACTTTGAAGGTCACGCACTGGTACAATTCCTTTGGATCATATTCCAAACGGTAACGGAACAACAAATCTGTTTGGTTACAACTTTTTTGATTCTTTCAAGATAAAGATATTTCAAGTCATACACAAAGGCTCTTCCATTTAATCTAATAAACTCCTTTGCCTGGTTAGACCAATCTATCCAATAACTACAAAAGCAGTTAATTTTAGCTTCGCACTCAATCAAAATAAATCTCAAAGAGATATATTGAGAATGCCGATCTCGCACAACTAATCAATCGAATAAATCTGATTCTAGTTGGATCCCAGCCGATCAAGGTTTGTGCACACACAACGATATGATCACTAATAAGAAATCTTCTTCGTCTTCAAATATTCTTTAATCTTCAATAATAACCTGCACAACATCACTTGAATCTCTTGTGATCAATCACACACAGAACGGAGTCTGTTAACAATAGATTATCACAAGATGTTTTTAGATCTACAAACAGTTCTAAAGATCCCGTCGATACTTCGATCTAGTTTGAGTGAATCTTATATCAGAAGAGAAGATTCTCAAGAATAAAAAACTAGGTGCAATCAAAGTTTCAACAACCGTTAGTCAATCAAATCAATCGAAAACTAATAACACTGCAATTATCTAGTTTCCCACAAATGGTACTCGTAGAGATTCTTGATCCCACAGAAGTCTTTAAACAAGCGATCGTAAGAGATTTCACCTATTTATGATACTTTCCTCTCTGAATATACGGCTCCACCAAAAACAACAAGAAATGAAGTTTGCCTGGATCTTAGGATAGTTTGCTAGAAATGTAAACTTAGGTATTTATAGACCAAGGATGTTTGGACACCAAGGAAATTCCAAAACCGAAAAAATTCTCAATATATGTAATGAGTGGGGAAATTCGGTTTTCCAAATTCCAATTAATGCTTGTCCAAAATTTATTAAATCTCTCAATAGAAAATCTCCAATTAGTAAATGCACATTACTAATTTTTATTCTCTACAGATATGCATTTAATTACTGGTAATTAAAGCATATAAAACCAAAAACCTTAATTAAAAGATTCTCAATTTATTTCGGCACAAGATCTCCTTGAGTACTAAGGAATATCTTTGAACAATAAATGATAAGAGTTAATGTACATGTTCAAAGTATGTTGACATCTCTTCACTATAAATCCTTATTCATATTTACATGGATTTACATTCTTGGAATCGGTTATACCACACTTCCAAACAAGTTTAGAATTGGTTGACCTGTATTCCAAGATAACTATGTGATTGATCAAATATCAAATCACATACATGGGTTCATTCGGTTCTACCAATCACTAGGATCGGCTATACCTCAATATGGAAATACTTGTGATCCGTAACACAAGTTACCAGGACCGGTTACCATATTCCCATGGTATTGCTTGTGATCGGTCACACCAATTACCAGGACCGGTTACCAATTACCATGATCGATTACACAACACTCTATGATCGGTCACACAGATTACTAGGATCGGTCGCACCAATTACAAATATCGATCATACCATCTCATGGTGATTCCTTAGGATCGGTTACACCAATTAATAAAAACAAGTCATATCAAATCATAAGTCAGGCATTGTGATTAGTTATACCAAGATACATAACATAGTTAAGATCGATTCTACCATCTCACACATATTGGTCATCCAAAGATTTGCAATGAATATCCGAACCAATAAGCCTAATGATTTCCCTTTCGATTCACGAAACAATTTCATGAATGTACTTCCTTTGAACAAATGTAAAACATTGTTTCCTATGATGAAATATTCACCATAACCCATTCACATAATCATAACAATATATACAAGATTATGTCGATGTCATATCTACGAAGTTCAAATTATACTTCATAATCTAATTCTGTAATACTATGGTCATACAATGATGACTATGTCACATCATTAGAGTATTATACAATATGTACAGTATATACAGCTTCGCAGTTATGTTTTCAATATAGCACGACTTGAAAGATACGTTAGGAATGAAACAGTTTAAGTTAATATTACCAACCTCAAGTGGAAGGATGATGTCGTGGTTGTAGTTCACTAATTCTTCACATTCTTCAGGTCTTCGGAGTAATACTTGTATGTCTCAATATTCCTAGACTTTATAGTCTAACCTAAACGAAGTTGACTCTAGTATATAATCAGGCGACTTTAGATGAGTTTTGAAACACTAAAATATGACAACAAAACTTGACATACCAATGCTTGGTGAGTTCAACCGAGCTATGCTCTAATAATCTCCCCCTTTTTCAATTTTAGTGACAAAACTCTTATTACATATGGATAAACAAATTACATAAGAATTCATTTTACATACGCTTGATTCCAAGTTTCAACGACATAGTAACCTGCATATATTCAATCAATAAATGATGTTGTTTACATTTGAATAACAAAAGCTTTTACTCCCCCTAAAGGTAAGCTAGGTAAATATTCAATCCGAACATCTTTGTTATTCCCTTTTCTGTAGTCATAATATTACAACAACAATATGATATGTTTCTCCCCCTTAGTCAATGTTTTCTCTTTCATTATATATAACGTTTAAGCACAATTGTCCTTTCAGTAGTGATTGCAAATCACTTGTTTACTCCATATATTTCTCCCCCTTTTTGTCACAAAATGACAAAGGTTCTAGTAAATAAAGGACAAACCGACAGAATCTTACAAATCTAAAAGACTTGTAAACAACTTATAAGAGTTAAGCATGAAGGTTTCACATCCACTTTAGATAACCAATATTAAAACTGAAACTACAAGTAATTTAGTTTTAATATGTTATCAAGGAAACAAATGCCCGAATCAATTTTCCCTAATAGTTTAACAAATCGACTGAGAAACTTAATTCCCTTGTTAAACTGATTGCGTATGCACAATCGCTTATTTCGATAAGACCAAAATAAAGATCAAAATTAACTTTATTTCTCTCATCAGGCTCTAATTATTCAGACAATAATTTAGACCTTTCTCTTTAGACAAGGCAAACACTAGGTTAGTTAACTAGTTTTTCTTGTCAAGGCATTCGATTAGACTTGAATAACCGAATCCTCCAATTTGATAAGTCTAACTAAGATCAGAATTAACTTAGTTTCTCTTATACGGAATCGATTTGGACTAAACAAATGATCCCGTATTTTGTTAAGCCATAAAAATACATACAAACCAAAATAAATTGACTTGCACAATTATTTTTCTTAACCGGAAGAAACTGAAACAAACATAGACATTATAGCACCGCAACTGTACCGAATTTCATTAAGCATAAACACTTGATACCCAACAATAAAGAAGGTACCAAACAATAATCCAAATAAGTTGACACAGTTTTTCTTAACCGGAAATAATTGAATCATACGTACACACATCCATACACAATATCGAAACATATCAATTGTACCGAAATTTTGTTAAGCAAATGCAAAATATATGCAATATAAACATGCTTTTCTTAAACAGGTAAACGATTAACTAAAAAATTTGTTACCTCAGATTCCGCAGCCTCTTCTCCCCAGAAAGATATGTCATTAAGAGCAAGTTCAAATAATAACTCTCCTCCAGTGTGTTGTCATCCTCTCGCAAAAATAAAAGAACAACAACAAAAGCAACCTTTACCAGAGAAAGATTGAATCGGTTTTAACTAATGAGTGCCAATAGCAAAAGTTGAAAACCCGAAACACATATGTTATGCTAAACACAACTCATGTAAACATAAATCGATTCAACATATTGTGACTTTTCACATATGAGTTTCAATCGGAACACCTTATGATCCTTTGATAAAGCCTACCAATATGGGAAAGAACTTAATCCCGCTAAATCAAAAAGACACACAAACCATAAGGGTAATATCATATGAGATCGAATATTAAGGTTGTTGAAAACCGAAATCAGACATCCCATAAACCGAATACACATAGCAAAAATATAAACATTCATTCACAGGCTATGTAATTGGTAACTATCACAAGAAAAATTATAAAATAATAATTGTATTCATTATTAATGATAGTTTTATTCAAAAAATAGACCTTATACAATAATTGAAATAAATCAAAACATTGATGTCTATTTTCTCTTTTCTAATTGCGTGTCTTGTGAAGATCGCTTTCGAATTCTGGATTCAAATTCTTATGAGCACTTTCGTTTTCAATAGAAAGTTTGTTTATCTCGAACAATTGAGATTAAAGATTAGAAAGTACGTCTTTTGAATGCTTTATCATTAGCTCATGATGCCTAATACAACTTCTAACAGTAAGAATCTGTTTCTCAGATAATCTTGAAGATTATCAGGTTGTAGTACATCTTGAGATTCAGTCATAACCGATGCACATAGTGCCAAATCATCAAGGGATGATCCTTCTTTCACCGATTTCTCCATCAAAGCAAGATAGTCTTCTTTAGGACAAGAAGAATATATATAATATAAGTTAGGAGAAAATCAAGGGGCGATATAATTTGGTTTATGGAAACCGAATATATTTATCCCAAAGGTAAAAGATATCGATCATGAGATTATTGTTACCTACTAAAAGAACAAACTTACAAATTCTGCCTAGATTTTATGCCTCCTCACAAAAGATTTTGGGAAACAAGTGAGGATGTATTTTTCAACACAATCAGTGTGTGTTTAGGTGAGGATTAATCTCACCGTAGGTAACAAAGACATCCTCAGGATGATTTATGAACGCAATAGGTTGTGTTTCTTTGTGTTCTTTCTTTCTCTTGTTATTGCAAAAGTCTGCAACTTCTTTTCCGGATCTAGTAAACTCATCAGCCTTCAAATATTTTATGCCCTTACGAAGTTCCTTGATGAATTTATTTTGTTGGAGATTCCAATAGAAGTTTGCAGAGTGACTATCTCTTTCACATAAATAACTCAACATATTGTCAGAAGATCTTGAAAGCGAATTACCTTTTCCTTTGTTAACTTCTGATAAATTTGGTTGATTAGGATTGTCAACCAGTTTCTCTTGCTCGGACTTTGCCTCTTGAGTTTTATTTAACAAGGATTTTCTAAAGTTATCAAGTTCCCTGTTTAACTTTAGATTTTCCTTAATTTCCAACTCAAGTTTTTCAAAATAGTTCGTTCGGAGTTGATTAGACCCGCTAGATAGATCACTGTTAGTTTTGGAAAAAAGTGCATTGCAACTTGATATTCCTTCATAGGGTTTCTCCTCTGGAATATCATCTAGGGTAGTGAAATAAGCCTTGTTGCACTTCTGAGCCTTTTTGCTAGAATAGTATTTTGCCATATGTCCGAACATATGGCACTTGAAGCATTGGATTTCGCCATTACCTTTTTCATGACAAAAAGATAATGCACCAGGACTTGATTTATTTTTCAATAAAACGTCCTTAATCCTTTGTGTTAGGAGTACAATTTTTGAGTAAAGCTCATTTTTAACAAGTGTTTTATCCTTTTGACAACGTTCCTCAGTTTGATTTATACTTACTTCTTTCAAAGATTAATTAGTATTATCTGAGACATTAAATCCAACATGCCTGTTCTTCAGCAGAATTTCTTTATCAAAGATCTTTAACTTTTCTACAAGAGAGATTCGAGAAAGTATAGAAAGATCATTAGCTTCTATTATAGCATGTTTCTTAGACTCATATCTGGATGGTAACGATCTTGTTGCAATCTCTGCAGTAAGGGTTGTCCCGTTGGTCCGCCTGTAGTAACTAACTGGGTGTGTTTATCAATTATGTTATTGGTTACTACTGTTCGTTTGATTGAGGACAATGCCCTTCATCCATTGTGCAGAATTAGGTCTAATTATTGGTCATTTAAGTTGTAAGAGAACCCTGTGTTGAATCTATCTGAAAGTTAATGAAACCAACCCATTTGGCTGCGCATATTTACACAGAGTTTTGGCCTGGATCTTCGATTCAGGAGGTGTTCAACACCATTTTATCCCATTTTTCTATCAATCTGTTGTCTAGTCGTTGTGTTATCACAACAATTGGCACCAGAGCCATTCGAAATCCATCAATTTTTATTTTTTTTTACAATGACATTGAAGGCAGTTGAGGAAGATGTGGCTCATTTGAAAGCTTCTCAATCAAAACTACAATCAGATTTCTATACCTTCTCAACTGAGCTAGCAACCAAGTTCGATTCTCTGGCAACCAATATCAACAGCACTTTACAGGAAAACAATCGCAATCTAGTAAGATTATTCAGTAGACCTTATTAAGCTCATGCTGAAGATACCAGTGGATCTAATATACTTGATATTGATGATCAGGGTTTTGCTCACCACCGTCAACCCATGAATTCTCATCGTATTCCTAAGAAGGATTTCCCAAGATTTGATGGTGATAATCCTCGAGGTTGGATTCAGAAAGCTGAACGATATTTTCAACTCTATGACATTGAAGAACACAAAGAGGTCGATATTGCTGCAATCTACCTTGAAGGTAAGGCTGAAATGTGGTTTTTAAGCTTTCAAGTTAATAGACATCGAATAACTTGGCATGATCTAGCTACACATCTATGTGCTCGTTTTGAAAATCCTGTGGATGAGAATTTTGTTGGTAGCTTTAACAAATTGGTACAACAATCATTGGTAGATGAGTATATGAAGAGTTTGAATCACTCAACGCATTGATGCCAAAAATGAACCCATCCCTTAGTGAATCTTACTTTATTATGAGTTTCTTAAGTGGCTTAAAATATGAAACTAAATCTGTTTCTATGTTTCACCCTCAAACTCTATCAGATGTTTTTTCTCTAGCTAGACTACAGGAACAAAAGCTAGCTCTAACAGTTGCTGCCACCAAACCATTCACCAAGTCCTTCAATAATTCATTTACTTCAACTAAACAGTATCCTTCTACATCATTTGTACCCAAACCAATTCTAACTTCACCAAAATCTGCACCCACCACTCCCAAGTCCATTTTCACCCCTACACAAAATTCCAATCCACAAACCCCTATAGTTAAAAGACTTTCTCAAGAGGACATGGAAAAAAGAAGAGCTCAGGGATTATGCTACAATTGTAATGTTGTTTATATACCTGGACACTTTTGTAAGGGAAAACAGAAGATTTACATGCTCCAAATGGATACTGCTGAGTCTGCAGATACCGAGGAAGAATAGGAAATATTTGAAGAAGCTAATGAATCTCCAGTTCAGTCTGATGTAGAGATATCTCTCCATGCACTCACATGCAATGCAACTGGGGAGACAATCAGAATTCCTGGTGTTATCAACACACACAAAGTTTCCATTCTTATTGACTCTGGTAGCACCACCAGTTTTATTGACAGCAAGCTAACAACTTCTCTCAAGTGCCGCATTGAACCAACTGCTTCCATGATGGTCACAATTGCTAATGGTGACAGAACAGTAAGTACTGGCATTTGCTCAAAACTTCAATGGAGCATGCAGGGCCATACTTTTGTGGAAAATCTCAGAATTCTGCCACTAGAAGGTTGTGACATAGTTCTTGGAGCTGACTGGCTCAAACTTTAGGTGATGTGCTCTTCAATTTTTCTACATTAAGCATTTATTTTAAATACAAAAATAAGAAGATCACATTACATGAGAGCTCTCTAACACCTTCAGTGTTTATGAACAGTGGTGTTGCACTTAATAGGTTCCTCTCTACAATCTCTTATGGCTTGGTGGGTCATTTTTTCTCAATCTCAACAACTACTGCACCACCCACTCCTGAAATAATACATCCCTTGTTACAATAATTTATAGACATATTCCAGGAAGCTACTCAACTACCACCCAAAAGAGGCTTGCATCATAAAATTCCCTTACAACCCAACTCCGTGCCTATTAACCAAAGAGCTTACAAATGCCCATATGTTCAAAAATGAGTGGTTGAGAAGATTGTCACAATAATGCTTCATTACGGCATCATTCAGCCAAGTCATAGCCCTTTTGCTTCACCTATACTTTTAGTCAAGAAAACAAATAATTCTTGGAGATTTTGTGTGGATTGTAGAAAACTCAATAGCATCACAATTAAGGATAATTTCCTATTCCCATTGTTGATGAACTATTAAATGAGCTCAAAGGATTTAAATTCCTCTCCAAGATTGACCTTAGGGCTGGTTACCACCAGATCAGGCTCAGTGATTTAGATATCTTCAAGACAGCATTTAGAACCCACCAAGGTCACTATGAGTTCAAGGTGATGCCATTTGGCCTCACAAATGCCCCTGCTACATTCCAGGCTTTAATGAATGAGATCTTTCAACCATTTTTGAGGAAATTTGTATTAGTCTTCTTTGATGACATCCTCATTTATATCTCTAGCATGGAGGAACACTTAGAGCATCTCAGAATTGTTTTCTCCTTGCTGAGACAGCATCAGTTTTTTGCAAAAATGTCAAAATGCAACTTTGGTCAGTCCTCATTGGAGTATCTGGGTCACATTATTACACTTGAAGGAGTATGTGTTGATCCTAGTAAGATTTCTTGCATGATCTCTTGGCCTTTACCTAAAACTATTAAAGAGTTGAGAGACTTTTTGGGACTCACTAGCTACTACAGAAAATTTGTGCAAGGATATGGCTCCATCAGCAAACCATTAACTGACCTACTTAAAATAGTGTTTTTTTATGAAATCTAGCTGCTACAACTGCTTTTGAGCAACTAAAACAAGTCATGAGCAACACTCCTATTTTGGAACTTCCTGATTTCATTAAGCAATTTGTAGTGGAAGGTGGTGCCAGTGATTCATGCATTGGTGCAGTATTACTTCAAGAAGACAAGCCTATTGCTTACTTCAGCAAGCCGTTAGGCCCTAGAGCAAGAGCTCTTTCTACTTATGAAAAAGAGTTTATAGCCATTGTCCTGGATGTTCAAAGGTGGATGAATTCTTTACAGGGCAACAAGTTCATCATAAAGACTGACCACCAGAGTATTCAATATTTTCTTCAACAAAAAATCACTACTTCCTTAGAACAAAGGTGGCCGATCAAACTATTTGGTTTTGATTACGAGATACAATATAAAAAGGGAGCTGAAAATGTGGTTGTTGATGCTCTTTCTAGAAGATCTCATGACTTAGCAACTTGCAATTATTTATCTGTCTCTACTCCATCTTGGGTGCAAGAGGTTCTCCACAGCTATGCACAAGATCCAACATCAGACTCCCTCATTTCTTAGTTACTTCTTAATGCTGCTAGTGTGCCACATTTCACCTGCAAGGAAGGCATTCTGAGATACAAAAGTAGACTTTACATTGGCACTGGAGGTAATGTCAGGAAAACTCTCTTAATCATTCCATGCTTCATCTATGGGAGGTCATTCTGGCATGAATGCCACTTATGTTAGAGCCAAAAGCCATTTTTATTGGCCAGGAATGTTGAAGGATATCTTACTCTTGGTTTCCCATTGTGACATTTGCCAAAGGAATAAAAGTGATCACACCAATGCTGCTGGATTACTCCAACCACTTCCTATTCCTGATCAACCATGGAAACACATTACTATGGATTTTATTGATGGCCTAACTGTCAGCAACAGAAAGAGTGTCATTTTGGTCATTGTTGATAGGCTCACAAAGTATGCTCATTTTATTTCTATGCAACACCCTTATACAGCTGCTTTTGTGTCTCAAGCATTTCTCAATAATGTATTCAAGATGCATGGGTTGCCCTCTTCTATTGTGTCTGACAGGGACAAGGTTTTTACAAGTCATTTTTGGAAGGATTTGTTCCAAGCTTTGGGAACTAACTTGAAATTGAGCACTGCCTATCACCCCCAAACAGATGGGCAAATTGAAAAGGTAAATTCATGCCTAGAGAATTACCTGAGATGCCTCACTGGACATAAACCAAGCAACTGGAGTCAATGGATAGCACTAGCTGAATGGTGGTATAACACAAGCTTTCACAGAGGTTTGCAGATGTCTCCATTTCAAGTTTTATATGGCTATGTTCCTCCACAGATGGCTTTCCCTACCAGTGCCACCACTTTTGTAGCTGCAGTAGAAACTTACTTAAAGGAAAGAGCCTCTAGCTAAACTTACTCAAAGAATCTCTTCAGAAGTCACAAGAAAGAATGAAGTTATATGTTGATGCTTCTAGAGTTAACATAATATTTGAAGTGGGGGACTTGGTATACTTGAGGCTTCAACCTTACAGACAGGCCTAAAGAACTTCAAGCTCTCAGCTAAGTTCTATGGTCCATTTCCAATCTTGTAAAAGGTGGGAAAGGTAGCTTACAGTTGGAGTTTCCCTCTAACTCTCGCACTCACCTAGTGTTCCATGTTTCTCAGTTAAAGAAACACATTGGCCTCAGGTATACTCCTCCTTCTACACTGCATGTTGTTGATCTTATAGGAGACATAATCATGTTGCCAGAAAAGGTGTTGGGCCACAGAACTGTGCTCATATGAAAAAAGCTCGTACCCCAGGTGCTAATCCAATGGACCAATTCTTCTCCAGAAGATGCTACTTGGGATGCCATTACAAATATTAAATCTCACTATCCACGGTTTATCCTTGAGGATAAGGATCCTCTTCAGGGGGAGGCAATGTTGCATTATCTGCACTAAGGGTTGTCCCGTTGGTCTGCCTGTAGTAACTAACTGGGTGTGTTTATCAATTATGTTATTGGTTACTACTGTCCATTTGATCGAGGACACGCGCCCTTCATCCATTGTGCAGAATTAGGTCTAATTATTGGTCATTTAAGTTGTAAGAGAACCCTATGTTGAATCCATCTGAAAGTTAATGAAACAAACCCATTTGGCTGCGCATATTTGCACAGAGTTTTGTCCTGGATCTTCGATTCAGGTGTTTTGTAGCTCCCCCTAAGCTAGCAGCTGACTAATCCATAAGATTAACTATAAAATGAGGCACTAAGGATCTAAAACATCTAATTAAACACTAAGAAAGAAGTTCTAAACAAAGATTAACCCGAATCTAAACTCTCTCTGAAATGAATACAAGAACTCATCTCTAATGATACATATTCAATAGTGAGTTGATTTACAAATAGAATATAATCACGAAATAAACATAACGGAAGCTAGCATTACATCTCTAATTCGATAAAAAGCTTTAAGGTACGAAAACACATATCTTCACGCGCACCTTTTCTTCTGATTACTGAAACTGAAGTGGGAACGAGTGAGCACATCATTCCAAAGGGGTGCCCAATGGAAACATATAACTTTCAAGTAATCACTAACATGCTTCATAGTTCTAAAAGATGATGAAATTGAAACAGAACAATAGAAGAAAGCAGATAACATCTTTTACATACAACACGAACCAGAAGATTGCTTTAACTCTTTTCCCCAGATATTGCGTCCATCATGGAAATATCCATGAAAGATCCACCACCGGATGGATCTACGAGAATTGAATTAAACAACCTAAACATATGTTATCCTAACCTCGTCTCACTCAATGGAGAAGAAGATGCCAGGAATAACTCCAGTCTCAAATGATAGCATGAAATCCAGGTACCGTAAGATATTATTGTGGAATGCGCACACCTCATAAATCCCAATGCCACTATCTAAGTCTAGAATATAATAAGATTTTGAAAACTACGATCTGACCCCGCACAACAAGTTCACAAAAGGCCCAATCATTATTCGTAGACCGAAGTCTCCAAATAATGACCATTTCCAGTCATGAACCTAGAATTTCTTCCTAAGTCAAGGTCATAGTAACCCGGTCATACTACTAAGACTGAACAATTAAGTATGATATGCATATGAGTGAAATTCCCCAAATAAAATAGTATATATACTATCGAAACGGATGAGTTACCCCCTTCTAAGGTAATATTGCATACGGATGAGTTACCGTCCTTCTATCTTAATAAGCAAGAAAGTAAGTAATATTGCAAACGGATGAGTTACCGCCCTTCTAAGTAATATTGCAAACAGATGAGTTACCGCCCTTCTAAAACTTAGCCAGAAGCCATAGGGAATCACAGACACTCCTCGCGAGGAACCACATAATGCATATCACACAACATACTCATTCAATTACAAACATCATGTTCATCGAAAATAAGAACTCATTACACTCGCATATAAGATAAACTCAATGATTACAAGAAGGTTACAAAGTTTACCTGGTTTGTAGGCAAACCATGCCTGCCTTGAAATCCACAATCCACTGCTTCGTCCTTTTGAATCGTTTGTTGTTAATAACAACTAACTGTTAATCACACAAGCACTCTGGAGATTATCCAAAAGGCTCATACAAGGCTCATACCATAATCTCATACAATTCTCTAGTTATAGGCTAAGTGAACTATCTAATGGTTCTAAGCCCATTTATAGCTCTACATCTTTTAATTATCTAACTCTATCACAACTAAGGTTTACTTGTTGAATTGGGTTGGTTCTATAGTTCATTAGATAAGTCTTATGATTATCTACAACTCTGTAGAAAGAACCGAAAGCTAATTCAGATCTTAAGGGTCCAAATCATCATATTAGGAAAGCTGGCCCTAAGCCCAACAATTTGGCCCATTATGGTCAACTAACTGTCAAACTCACAGTCAAATGGTCACTTAACGGTCGATGTCCAATGTCGAGTCAAGGTCCAGTCAATGGTTAAGTCAAACTAGTCAAAATCTGGTCAACAGTCAAGGTCAGGTCAAAAGAGTCAACTCATGGTTAGACTGATTCAACTCAGTCAGATGATCTAAGTCAGATAAGTCAGCTAGACTGACTGGGATGACTATCAGGCATATTTCTAATGCAACACAAAAACAGAACAATGCTCAAATGATGCATTTCTAACTCCTCGTGCCAAGATACATAGTTTAATCATCTCTTCATTGATTCAAATCAAATACTATATTTCCATGACTCTATGAACTGCAACTCTAATAACACTTCCATATAAACAAGTCTCATTACATCATCATCATCACAATCCTAATATCACCAGAACTTGCATTCATGCAATTATAGCTTCACTGCCACATTCTCAGCATTATTATTTCAATATCCACTAGCTCTTGAATTCAACTCAAGTTCAGTTGCACCAACACATCTCAACACAATTCATTCTTCTTATAAATCCTGCAATAGCACCAGTTCAGACTAATCCCACCCTGTCATCATTGTATCACCACATACCTCCCTTTTAAAGTACCATTCAAACCACCATAGCTCAGCCACAACCATTTCAGAACTACCATCTTCATATCTGTAATTCCATGTCCACCACAACCAGCATAAGCATTACCACCTGCAACACCCATTTCAACTTCATCCACTCTAAAGCCACCACCCTCAATTGTAGCTACAACACACCCCTTGAAATTTTCATTACAGACCTAAGTAACATTCATTGTTCCATTTCACTTTCATCATCTAGGTTGCACTACACTAAACTCATTAACTGCAACCAACCTAAACAACCAACTAAGGCATAACAAGAATCCTATAATGCCTATTCTCACTGCAATATTATAAACCTCATGTACTTCAATTCAATCCCTTCTCTATACTCACTCTGAATTCTAGCTTCATTCCTTACTTGAGAACCAACACAATCATCACCTATATCTGTTCATTGCCTCCATCAACAACATCTCTTGTTCACTTCATTCTCAATCACCTTCTATAGCTCTTCCTCCTGCCATTCTACTAACAGGAAACCCTAATTAAACATAACTCCATCACCCGATTCCAATTCTTCCACCACAGACCCAAAACTACCTTAAACAACCCTAATTTGATAAGAACCTCAATTCCTGATTCCTAAAGAAACTTAAATTAAATTACACACGCCTAACTCAACTTCAATTAAGATTAAACCCATCAAAGATTTACGAATTCAAACACAAACTAAAATGAATTACTCATCAATACAAAGGAACCTTAATTTAGAGTTTCTGATTTACCTTAACTTTTCGATTCAACACCAGAAAAGCTTCACCTCGTCAATTCAACAACAACCCTTCTCTTCCTCATCCATTAACAACCCACATCACTTCTCGAATTCAAATCAAACCCTGATTCGATCTTCTCGGATTTATCACGAACCTAGAACAGTCTTCAATTGTTCTTCTTCATAAAACTGAACAACAACAACACCATCACCTTTATCTTCTATCAATCAGGTTCTTTCGAAGAACTGCTCACGAGATTTAACTCAATCCTGTGAATTGAATTTAACATGTTTTATGAAGAAAAACGGAGAAGAAGAACGAAGAAGGAGAAAGAGAAGAAAAGAAAAGAAATGAATTCTTCTCTCTATCGAGTGAAGATAAGACTGACGATAAAAGCTAAGGAACCCACAAAATATATATGGGAAACCAGGCGGTTTGACAATAAAAAGACTATTTTGCCCTTCGACTATATTGATGAAATCTTCTTCATCTGATATCCGAATGACACGTTCGAGTAGTCCACTTCGCACAACTTTTCGAGACATATTCAATGATACTAGTTTCGTATCTAAATCGTTATTAGATTAATTTATATTAATTAACGTTCGTGTTAAGCTAATCGAAACACTAGTGGTTAATTCGTCTCTTGACCATCGCTAGATCAGTCAAATACCGTTGACGAGCTTGAGGGTCCTTACATGTTCAACGCCATTTTATCCCATTTTTCTATCAATCTGTTGTCTAGTCGTTGTGTTATCACAACAGATCTGAGAATCTTGCATACTATTTCCTTTTCAGGTATAGTCTTTCCAAGTGAGAAAGAAGCATTGACAATGTCAGCGTTAAACTCCTCGAAGGTATCATTATCATCCATTCTAAGGAATTCCCATTTAGAAGAGAGGGATTGAAGATGAGCTTCTCTTTCTGAATCATTCCCTTCAAATACAGTCTCAAGAGTATCCCATGCTTCCTTAGAAGTTTCACATGAGAGACATGATATAAAAGAACACGACTCATTGCATGTATTATGGCATTTAAACCATCTGAATTCTGCTTTGAGAGAGCTCTTTGTTCATATGTATAGAACGATAAGCGTCTAAACTCAGTCTCTGAATATTCCACTTTCGGTCATTTATATCCTTCTTCGATTAATAGCCAAGTATTAAAATCTCGGGATTGAAGAAAAGATGTCATAGCAGATTTCTATAATGGGTAATTTGTCATATTAAATCTTGGTGGTACGTTAACTGAATCAACCATTGGATTAAATTCTTATAGGTTGGATTGCACCAAACATAGATTGTTAGATCTTTTCTGTTTGCCCGCTCTGATACCAATTGAAAAGACGAGGGTACCCAAATACACCACAATCTTTTTGTTTTAACCTATAAGTCCTCTTACCGAGTGTGATCGTCTATGGACTAAGTCGAGACAATACAACAACTTCGACATTCAAACTTTGTGTGATTATCTATGGATACGAGATCGAGACAATACAACTACCAAAGTGTGATACTTGATAATAGTTTTGGACTTAACCAAACTCTATAGGATCACTAACAAGTATATAAGAGTTAAAGTTTGTGTATTTTACTTTTAATTGTAATAAACAACTATAACTGCGGAAATAGAAAAGTAAAAGACACAACAAGATTTTGTTAACGAGGAAACTGCAAATGCAAAAAGACCCCGGGAACTAGTCCAGAATTGAATACTCTCATAATTAAGCCACTATACAAAATCTACACCAACTTCGTATAGTTGACACCAAGCAACTACCCCTAGTTCACTTAGTTTCCTCAGTATCCCTGCGCTTTCGACTTCGAAGCATATTGGTCATCCAAAGATTTGGAATCAATAGACGAACCAATAATCCTAATGATTTCCCTTTCGATTCACGAACAAGTTCATGAATGTACTTCCTTTAAACGAATGTAAAACATTGTTTCCTATGATGAAATCTTCAACATAACCCATTCACATAATCATAACAATATATACAAGATTATGTCAATGTCATATCTACGAAGTTCAAAAGATAAGCATTATACTTCATAATCTAATTCTGTAATACTATGGTCATACAATGATGTCCATGTCACATCATTAGAGTATTATACAATATGTACAGTATATACAGCTTCGCAGTTATGTTTTCAATATAGCACGACTTGAATGATACGTTAGGAATGAAACAGTTCAAGTCAATATTACTAACCTCAAGTGGAAGGATGATGTCGTCGGTTGTAGTTCGCTACTTCTTCACATTCTTCAGGTCTTCGGAGTAATACTTGTATGTCTCAATATTCTTAGACTTTCTAGTCTAACCTTAACGAAGTTGACTCTAGTATATAATCAAGCGACTTTAGATGAGTTTTGACACACTAAAATATGACAACCAAACTTGACATACCAACGCTTGGTGAGTTCAACCGAGCTATGCTCTAATAGAAAAGATTGTGGTGTACTTGGTACACTCGTCATTTCAAAAAATACCTTCATCTGAATGGTTCCGTCTTAGAGTGTCAGGATAGTCGGTGTTAGAAGAGATCTTTAGGGCACTTTTGATTTAGTTTTGGTTTAAGAAAGTGATAAGGGGAGGAATATTCCAATTTCCTTCGATGAATAGATGAGCATCTAGGAAAGTACCATTCAAATCAACATCCTTTTTGGATGGATCAAGAAGATTAAGTATGGTCTTCAAACCAGATATTTTTGCCATCTCCCACCTCCTAAGCAAAGTTGTGAAATCGTGAATTATAAGGTGATTCGTTTTCATTTTTTAAGAAACGAATCGTAAATGAACCGTGAATGAGAGCTTCATGATCACTTTTATATTTGCGTTACAAGTCAAATGATATGAATACATTTTTGCAAATAACACTAATAGTTATGGAAATTTTAGTAAAATCTCACAATACCAGTGTAAAATAGAATATATAAATATATTTATCAACAATAAAACAAAATCGGATGTAATGCAAAGGTTTAATACTGAACTAATGAGCTATGGCATAACGCAATGCAATTTGGTAATCTTAAACTTTTTTTTACTTAACGTGAATTTCCCATCCCCTAGGAATCAGGTGTATGATGGAGTGGGGACAATAGATGAAAAATGTCAAGTCGGACACTAGCTATCCCTAATGTGTTGATGGGAATGGGACCAACTTCCAAAAGAGAGAATCCGAGTCGACTTTAATTTCTCATGGAAATGAGTTGTTTTGACCCGGTCAAATTTCTGAATCGCATAATTTTTTTAAAAAGTGTACGAGTCTTATAAGATATGATTCAAAGTCAGAGTTGTGACTCGAATGGAGAATGATTGACACGACTAGTACGAGTCTAATAACCTTGCTCCCAAGTGCAGTGATTTTTGAGGATCATAAAGTCCTTGAGGAAAATTTTCCAATCCCATAACGCATTTGAATTGAAGGAGTGGTGGAAGGGATTAGAGAAAGGAAAATACCTAGTTTTCTTGTTTTTGTCCCATAAAGAGTTTGACTAAGTGAAAAGTCTCCAATCATTCTTTGTTATAAGGAAGAGATTCATTTTCTCAAGATCTTTGGTACCATTTCCACCATTTTTCTTGGCTTTGCAGAGACCCTTCCAAGCTTTTATGTAAACTCTTTTTTCCCCAACCGATATCCTCCACCGGAAATCTCTAATAATACCTGAGGTTTTCTTAGTAACAGTTTTAGGCAGAATGAAGGTGGACATGATGTAGACAGGAATGATTTCCAGGATAATATAGTGTACCTGGATGTAGAATTACAAGATGATGAAATGATAAGAGTAGCAGAGCTACTTTCTCTCTGATGTACAGAGCTTTAACATTATACTGGAAGCAAAAAATAATATTCATTGATAAACGGCACTGCTGCGGTCATCCTGCAGCAGCTTCCCGAGAGGTCACCCATCATGTGACTACTCCCGGACGAGCACGCTTAACTGAGTAGTTTTTCCAACATATCACTCAAGTGAACCCATCAGGCGTTGGTGTTAGGAAAGGACAAACCATTACTTATATTCTGTTCGACCAACCACTACCAAATATCGGGGTATTACAATACCACCATCTTAAATTGGAGTCGTCCTCGACTCCGGAATATATACAAACCCAGATCTCTAGTGTTCCCTTCCCCTCATGAAACCATTACCTGGCATATCCCGTCCAGCGTACCCTCCCACTCTCGGCAGGTGACCCGTCGTCGGTTTTGATACCATTTGTAATGACCCTACCTGTAGATGGGGAAAAACGATTTACTGGTTTTTAAGGAATTGAGGAAACGACCGTACGGAGGAGGCTCCTCGAACCGAGCGAAATGTTAAACCTCACACAGATGCACCGCTGCAAAGGGGGTGCTTTAGATTCGAGAGATCAATTTGTAGTACTCCGGCCTAAATCAAGACAATGACCGTTCCAGAGTAAATTCAGTCACAAGAGAGGATGGGTTGATCTGTAGGAGGGAAGCTGGGAAATGTGTGGAATCAATGGTAATCAAAGATTGTGGGTGTATGAATTCTGAATATGATAAGCTCTGAATGATTGAAATTGCTCAATTGAGAGTAATTGCTCAATTGATGAGTTGATGATCTCGTGTTGTCGATGAGACGTGAGATTGATGATACTGTTGACGTTGATGATTCAATCATGATTCAGAGACTTATTTATATTGCTGGAATTTTAGACAGCATGACCCCATGAAGTGTGACAGTTGATGGAATCAAGGAGTGAGGAAGTGGAGATCGTGTTTGAAACCAGTTGCTTAACGTGTGAAGACTTGGTCGATTTTCCACCCACTACCTCGTGAATTCCTTCAACTGATTGCACGACTTGCTCACATTCCATCGTGTGTTTGAACACACGTGCCGTAGACCGCCAGACCAAAACCCTAAGTGATATCCCCCAAAGTGACACGATTGACGTCTCGTGGTATGTTAGTCAATTGATGACTTCATGGTTTGATGGGACGATGAGTCCATGTAGTTGCTGAGTTGAACATGATGTTCTGAAACTCATGAATTGAACATGTCATGAGACATAGGTATAGTTCTTACGATGAAGTGAGCAAGTATTGCTCATTCGATGGATCGTTGAATATTGATTGTTGAACCAATATTCCTTGGTTTGAGCAAATATTTATCATTTGAGCAAGTGTTGCTCATAAGATGAATTGTTGAATATTTGATCGTCTGAGCATGTGTTGCTCATCTGATGGATTATTGGCAGCGTACCAAAAATATTAATTAGAATACTGGTTGTTGAACCGAGCATAATTAATAAAATTAATGACCAGGAGGTCGTCGTAAAATTATTAAGGTTGGAATCTGGAATGATGATCCTTGGATTCAGAAAACCTAATTTGATCAATTGATGATCAATTCATGGTTCATCAGAAGTTTAACCATGGGACGAAGGAGGGAGCGACTACATGGGACCATGTATCAACCATGTAATGTCCATATGCTCACGTGAGAAAATACAAAGAACTCCTGAAGAGTTGACGATTTGTTGGTGAAAGAATGATTAAATGCTGGTTTAATCATTTATTCGAAAACGCTCGTCTGAGCCTTAGGTGAGAAAACCTAATTAATCATGACGGAGTGAGGGACCGACCATGGGGTCATGAAACCGGCCCTGGGTAGTCACGTGACCGCCTGATGATCACTTCATGAAAATCCAAAGTGTTTGGAAGAGTCTTGGACCTAATACGTGCAATTGTGCAAATTAGGTCAAAACTGTGAAAATTGATGGGACCGGCTTCTGTAAGCCAAAGACCTAATCTTGGTCGGTCAAGATAGCGTGCTCCTGTCCCCAAGGCGTCCGCGTCTCAGTCCTGAGAATTTTGATATTTTCTGGCCTGCAATTGGGAATCCATTCAAGAAAATATGCCAAAATTAGGGTTTCGACGAAACTGAGGAAAACACCATGAGATGATAGAAAATAATTATAAAATAAGGAATAAGGAGGCGTGGGACCGCCAAGGCCAAGGCATGGTCGGCCGGTCGTGGCCACAGTCCCGTGTTGCCTTTTCCTTAATTTTATAATATTTTGATGATTTTATGAAAAATATCATGGATTTAAAGAGTTTTGATGAATTTAGGGAGTTTCCCTAAAGTGAAGGAGTTTTCATGAGTTCAAGGAAGCAAAAATGTTAAAATAATAAAAACAAGGGCGTGTGGGGCCGTGGGAGGCATGGAAGGCCGGCTAGGGCCCGGTCCCACAAGTTTTCATAATTTTATATATTTTTTAATGTATTTTTCATGATTTGAGGGAAATTTTCCTAATTTGAGAGAATTACCATGAAATCAAGGAATTTGATAAATTCAAGGAAGATAAAATAAATAATAATAAAATAAAGGGGCGAGTGGGACCGGCTAGGGCATGGCCGGCCGGCTAGGACCGGTCCCACAAGTTTTTCATAATTTTATATTATTTATTTCCTAATTTTTGCAAAATACCATGAAATCAAGGAGTTTTTTCATGAAATCAGAGAAATAATAATAATAAAAAAATAATAATGAGGAACCATAAGGTGTGGGGCCGGCTGGGACCAAGGCAAGGCCGGTTGGCCAATGGTCACGCCCCATACTATTTTTTCTTAATTTTATATTATTTTCATGAGTTTATGAAAACACCATGAAGTCGAGGAGTTTCCTCGAGACGAAGGAGATTTGTTCAAATGAAAGGATTTTCATCAGATGAAGGAAAATAATAAAAATATGATAAAATATAAAACTGGCGTGGGATTGGTCATGGCACGGTCGGCCAGTCAATGAGTCCAATCCCTTGGCGCCTTGGTCAATATTTTGATTATTTATTATTTTCTTCTTATTTTGCAATAGGTTAATCGTTTCGTCGTATTTTGAAATACTCGTTCGTGCGGTGACTGTTAATGCATTGTCGTTGAATACACTTTCACCATATAAGTCGGGGCTTACTTAGAGGTAGCTCAGACGCCCGATTGTTGATTATTTATTACTAATTGTGGAATTCAGTGGAGAATAATTCACAAAACTTAGTAATAAGATGTTTATTATTAATTCATAGGATCAGCTGAGGATTCGACTACGAATACAGAATAATAAAATGAGCATTACCATTCCATGGGATCGTAGATTCGACCGTAAAATCGGAGTAATTAAGATTTATCTATTACCATTTATGAGACCAGTTGTGGATTCGATCATGAAATTGGAGTAATGAGATAATATGGTTATTGTTATTCTATGAGATCAAGTCGTGGATTCGATCATAGAATCAGAACAATTGTTTATTGCCATTCCATGGGAACAGTCGTGGATTCGACCATGGAATAGGAGCAATTGTTATTGCCATTCCATGGGACCAGTCGTGGATTCGACCATGGAATAGGAGCAATAATAGATTATTCTGGGAATTCAGTAGTGAATGTCACGACAGAATTAATCTTAATTAGGAATAATTAACTTTGTGGCTCTATACTAGCAGAGCAAGCTGTCTAGGAGCATTAATTATCCCGATATGAGCTTGTCGGTAAGTCATATCCTTTATATAGTCAGGGTAAACTCGTTGTTTGTTCCTGAAGACGTTATCGCTCTATACTAGCAGTGCAAGCTGTGTAGGAGCCGTCCATCTCGGGATACTATATAGAAATAATCATTGAAAGTGTTCAGTATTCATGAGATATGACGTTGTCCAATCGTGAGACTACATATCTACATGTACTCTGAGAGAAAGTACTCTCCGTTGAGAATTCGATGAGAGACTCGTGTCTAAATACTCACGTCTGATTTCTGGATCAGAGCTTCGTATAATTATGAGTTTACGATTTTATCCCTTGTCGAAAATCCACCATCTACATTAAGTCCCCTGCTTACTGAGGAAAGCTGTGTTCCTCAGTCAACATTAAATGGTGATTTTCCGGCCATAAATAATAATACCATTAATTGAACTTAGTCGTAAGTTGAGACGTTACCGGATTTAGAGAGCATGAGCAAACCACGACTTGATGAAGGCTTCAATGTCATGATTGGAGCGTCGTTTGATGAGCATAAATTGGTGTTGAACCGCTGATTTTGATGACGAGACCTTGGTCGGTCTAGGATTCACAGGCCGGGCCCGAAAAGAAATCCTTATTTTAGGAATAGACGCTCGTCCGTTCGTTAATTTAAGGAACAAACAAAATAGACCTGAGTCTAATGATAAAAATTTTGTCTATGAGCTTTCACGAAAAAACAAAATTTTATTTTTTTAAATACGTGAGGTTTCACAAAGTAGGATAAACTCTCTTTTCAAAGGTGGATGCTCGTACGAGAGAAAAAAAAATTTTGAACAGACGTGCGTCTGTTAGTAATAAAATTTTGTTTATGAGCTTTCATGAAAAAATTTATCTTCGAGCTTTCGGAAATCTTTGAAAATATACTCTCGCTTCAAAGACAGATGCTCGTGCAAGAGAGCAAAAAAAAACAAATATATATATATATATATAGATATATTTTTCAAATTTATGTGAGTTTCACGTTAAATATATATATTTTGTAAAATCAATGTTTTGATTTTGATCAACTTTGAAAGTAGACAATCATACATGGTGAAATAATGTCTGTATGTGAGTTTTCACAATTGTAGAATGGACGTCTGTCCAATTTTTGAAAACCAGTGAATGTTCACATAGTAAAAAATTTACGTGGGTTGTTCACGGTTTTATGAAAATAAAGTCATGATTTTGAATAACGAATTTTGTTCGTGTTTGCAGGTTTGAAGGAGCGAACGAATTCTAGAGATTGTAATCACTATAGCTAGTGAAATTGTAAATAGGTAAGAGTTAGAAGGTTACCATTTTTGTAGACTCTGTTGTGAGCACATTTATTCCATGATTCATTGTTCTGTCGAAGCCTGCCCTTTGTATGAACGATGTGCTGAAGTAGCCACTTTGAGAAAATGACTGACTCCCATGATGATTCTTCCAAAGATGGTGTTTCCAGAGATAACATCTCTACGGACAAAAGTTTAAGAAATTGTACTTCTGGAACCTCTGGGTGATGGTGAGAGATCCTTCATACTGAGTTGTACCCGTGGTTATTTCATTAGCTTTACCATAGGATGATCGTATAGTGAGACCCTGGATCAATGTAGACTCCACGGAAATGGAGGAAATTCTACAGGAACGGAGAACCCAGAAGTAAGGACTACAGGATATTAGCAAATGACGTGTAGTCCCCAGCCGTTTCTTTGGTGAGCTGTTAGCGCTTCTTGTGTCATGACTTTGCCCGTGCAATTAGGATCATGAGACCAAGGTTTGTTATTTCTTTTCAGACCTTTTCTCCATCGATTGACGGTCTTCAACTTGTTCCCAGGCGAACAATTCAGGAATCCAGTACTGATGAAGAAGTCGATGTAAATATCTCTTTCGTGCAGGTGATCGCGGCATCTCCTTGAATGAAATTGTAATAATTTTTGTTGATGAATCCAGGAAGAAACCATTGTACATAAGAAGCATGTTGATGAAGCGCACTCTTCTTTGGGACATGGGAATATGGAGAATTCCCGAAATCCCGAACCGAATGGAGATAGCGGTGTTGTCAACGGAGATTCTGGCATTGTCGAGGCTTCAAATGATTTAGAGACTCCCTTAGTAAGTATATCTCCTGTAATTTCTTCAAAGAAGTATGATATCTCTGATTCGTGAATGAATGAATGAAAATCCATGTGAATTTATGGATAACTTTGCCGAAATACGTCACCAGAAAATTTTAGACTTCAGATTTTACTAGAAACGTTGTAGAATCCTCGTCCGAAGTCAGATTTTCTCGGTTTGCATATGTATCTTCAAGCCCAGGAAATTTACAAGCTTTAGAAAAGAAGATTTTTGAAGTTTGAGCATGTTTAGGGCCTGAAAAATGCGAAATAGTGAACTTCCAGGAGACCTTCAGAACTTTTCCAGATTTCATGTTGTCCGATGTTTTGGCCACATCTGTTAGCTCGTTCATCCGATTGCTATGAAATTTTGATATGTTGTATTCAGCATCCATACTAAGAGAATGGTATATGACCCAACCTTAAATTCCTTATCAATTTCTCCCAGTTATCCGTTGAATACAGGGCAGTGTAAAATCTCTTCACCTGAGCTTGTTTGAAAACGTGTTTCATGACTTCTACACTATTTGTGCATGTCTTGGGTGCATAATAAGGAACTTAGATGATGTTAGTTCACTTATATTCTGAAATTTATGGTTTTGTTGGGTTTCCACGCTTGAATCATTCTAATCCCATGTAATCTTCACATTAGGTGCCAAATGCTGAAGTTGGGAATAATGGGTCCAACAATGATGACTTGAGAAACCATGGAGCCGTTGATAATGAGACCTCCATACCTGTACCTCAAGGTCATGGAAAGATTTTTGTTGATGTCGTGGAGGTGACTGAAACTCCAATTTTGCGTGAGATGGTGGAACCCGAATCGAGAATGGAAGAAGCTGCTTCAACCGAAGTTGTTCCTATGATTGCTGACGCTGCTCCAGCGACTGAGAATCGAATAATAGTGCATGAGTATCCCAACACAGGGACTGATTTTACTCCTTCATTTGGTGAGATACTCCCATATCGCAGGTTTGTTGGTGGATTTAGCATTCCCATAAGATATGCTGCTATGTACAAGAAACCGTGGAAGATGTATGGGCACATCGTCGTTACCAAGGATCCGGAGCATAGTTATTTCTTGACGAGGCAAGTAGATGCCATTTTGCGTGTTATAAATGATATCCGTATCACAGCTGGAAATACTGTCACCCGGGATGTACTCTTTGATTGGGAGTACAACTTGAAGAAAGCTGAAGAACTTGGCTTCAATTTGAATTGGCTTCGTCAAAAGATTGATGCTATCAGGAAAGCAGTGGAAGGTGACACTCCTTTCACCACCAATGATGCCATGTTGAAGAATATGGATGAAGTTGCTGAGCTGATCAAGAAGCTGGAGGCGGAGAAAGCTGCTTTGCAAGTCTTGGAGGATGCAGAAAAGCAGAAATCTTATTTTTCTGACTTTCTTTAATTTTCTTTCCATGATATCTTGAACCTTGGACTTCTGAGAGATGTGTGGTTTTATTCTGGTCATGATTTCTTTGTTGGTTTTGGATTGTGAAGTCGATCGTCTTGACCAGTGGACCGTCAATCCCCAGTATTTTGTTGAATCCCTCTCTTTCGTTTTCCCTTCTTCTGGCAGGACCTAAATAGAGGATGCGGGTAGAAAAATTGATGTAAAGACCCAGGTAGTCGAAGTTGGAGATACCTTGATGAAGGACTTGGCGAAAAGACCTGGCTTGTGAACACCGATCGACTGTGGAAGTTATGAATCCCGTCTAAGAATTGCTGCTTGCATGTTGTATGCTCGGGAAGCTGTAGGAACCTCATACGACGTCGGAATCTGTTGCTTGACCCCAACTTTTGAAGATAAGAGACAGAGTTGTCACATGAGAAAAGAATCACTCAATTCGTAGTTGTACAGGTCATCCAACGAAGCGTGCACATTTGTGATTTGTAATCCCGTACAGATTTTTCATATTTCATAAACCTGACTGTGAAGGCCATATCTTTCAGCTCGTATGTCTGATCAATGCGCCCTTTTGGTATGTTGTAGAAGAGATATATACGAACATCTTTTGTTGAGGAAGAATTGTACCATTACTCACCAATTGGTACGTTTTTGCAAACCCATGGCCTGAAGTGTGTTGTATCTCATTTGTAGAGGTGATGATAACATCTTGTAGAAGACTTTGGATTATGCCCACCAGTCGTGCCAGCTTTGGGAAGACTTTCATGTGAGCATGTTATCAGGTATACACATCTTGATATGAATCATTGGTTCTTAGAGGAGTCCGCTTCATGTGTAACACTTCAGAGAATTATTAGTTGATGAAGCCCTGAGGTTGCTCCTGAGACCGTTGTTGGTGCTGAGACCATGATTACGCTCCAGAGATCCTTGTCGATGCTGAGATCATGAATGGTGTTCCTCTAGAGATTATTGTTGATGTTGATACCATGGTTGAAGTTGCTCCAAAGACCGAAAAGGCTAGAACCATGATTCTAGATATAATCTTTGCTACTTCATCCAGTGAGCCTTTTACATTCACGAACTAGTTGATGAGTTGAGCGTCCGTAAGATGAAGGTGTACTGAGAGTTTAACCTGAATGCTCCTGAAAGCATAACTTTACCAC
Source organism: Papaver somniferum (assembly GCF_003573695.1). Classification (NCBI taxonomy): domain Eukaryota; kingdom Viridiplantae; phylum Streptophyta; class Magnoliopsida; order Ranunculales; family Papaveraceae; genus Papaver; species Papaver somniferum. The sequence continues at coordinate 127,178,559 of NC_039358.1, read as the reverse complement.
GAACTGGCTTTGTCAGTGAGTCGACATTGTTGCGGTAGATGTCATCAAGAGTTTTCATAATGGATGTGATTGGTGAAGAGAGAAAGTTCCTTAATCATGCAGGGGCTTGTGATGTAGCGAAAACCCGTTGATGAAGTTTCACGGAATCACCTCAGGTTGCCCAGTGTATATTGAAGGAGTTAGTTCCATCCATGTATGAATGATGTTGCATATGCTTCATAAGTCTTATCATGGGATAATGAAGACTTATCGTTTAGTTACACTTTGATCGTGCTGGTGTTGAATCAATGTGTCATCGTCGAGATATTTGTGCTGAAGCTGTACTCTTTGATTGGGAGTACAATTTGATGGCTTTTTTAGATGCTTGAGCGTTGAAGCGTATATTCCTTATGCATCGAATGTCTTAGGGGTTTGATCGTCTCGGCCCGGAGTATCTTCTGTTGATTCAGAATCCCTTTCGTTGCAGTAGTGGGATTCGACACTTGTGCAGACATCAGAGCTTTCTGATTTTGTGGAACACATGGACTTGCAGGAGAAACGACCAAAGTGTTCTTTGCCATGTTTGGACGTCAGTAATGAATATTTCAATGCTTGATTCGGAGAAACGTCAGATTCAACCACTTGGTAAAATACTAATGCAGTGAAGCTACCATTCATAACATCTTGTAGAGTTGCTAGCATAATTAAGTCCCCATGCTAGGATAGCATGTGGGTAAATAAATGACATAGACATGGAATGAGACTTTCCTGAGCGCGAAACCTCTTGATGAATGTCTATGCATATTTTGCAGGTTCTGGCTTCAACCTCGTCGAAATTACTCAAAGTACTCTAATGATGGAATGTCCGTCAAATCTTCTGGATTAGAAATTTCTTCGTTGGAGAGATATGTAACCAAAGGCGCTTTGTAAGTACTCATCTTTTAAGCATGGATCCACGCTCGTCTGAAGGAAATGTCATATCTTGGATCTTCTTGATTGATTATGTGAAACTTGGTTTCTGTCCAGGTTGAACTTATGTTCACTTTGAGAATGATGTAGCCATAAGTATTTCCGAGCGCTCCTTCAAGGTCTCTGATTGATATGGAGCATGAGTATCTTCTTGTCGAGTGATGCATGTGGATCCGATGGTTTTCAGTGGAATTTTGTTGATGGAGGTGTCAGCATCGATCAACGTTCTTTCAAATTCGTTTCTTCTGAGATTGACTGTGGTAAGCAGTCCCCAGTCGTATATATCTTGGTCTGTGGATGGAGGCTCAAGAAGTATTTTCGGAATGGACTTCTTGACATGATGTGGTTCAGTACTATGAACATGTCTCTTCTTTGTGCCTTCGACAGATAACACAATTCATGTTCGACCAAGGATTGAACTGCCTCTTTGATAGGTTGTTCATAGAGTGTAAAGGTTCTGACTGGGAGAGGATTCTTGTGTACTCCTTCAGTCCCCAGTTGAAGCTATTGTGATCAACCTTCTCTTTGAAAATGTGCTTCAAAACTCCGTAGTCGCTTGTGGGATGATTGACGAACTTGTGGAAGCAGCAGTAACGAGGACTTTCCATGTCTTCTTCAGTTGGTTCTTTCTTGACATATGACAACTTGATTGCACCATCTTGGACCCAGGCATCTAGGATTTCGATCACCTCTTCAATGGAAAAAGGAAAGTCAGGTGCTTCTTGATCAGGAACTCTTGTGCGTTGGTCAGAGGCTTGTGCATCTTGCTTATCCTTTCTTTGTGCTTTTGAAGGAGCTGAGGTATGCTTGCGCGGAGGTTTGGCTTTCCATTTTCTTCCTTCTGCAACAATGTTTGTGGAAGGCTGAAGGTTTTACTGCTTCTTGATCAGATGTCTGCTACCTCGAGTGTCTCGCGGTTCTTCAGCCTTTGTAGCTTTTGTTCATTCCAGTAAAGCGGGCGCAGTAGTTGCCGATCTCTTCGTCGCTTCATGAAGCTCTGAGAAGGTCTGGAAACGAAGATTTTCCAATAAATCTCTATAGACCGGGATCATGCCGTTGATACACAAGTGTACTAGTTGCTGCTTCGTGACGTTTGGATCATGACAGTCCAGGGCCTGGACTCTGAATCTTTTCACGTAGTCATTGGGATGCTCATCGTTCCTCTGAAACATTCTTCCAAGATCGGAGAGAGTACTTTTCTCTGACACTAAGAAGTACTTTCTGTAGATGTCATTAATCATTTCTCCCCAATTGTTGATAGTTCCTGGTGCAATGTTGTTGTACCATGTGTATGCTCTGCCTTTCAAGGATTTTGAAAATTGTTTGAGGCGAACAACATGGTTATGTTCATGTTCACCCAAGGCTTCCAGGAACCGAGAAACATGTTCCCGAGCATTGCTTGTTCCGTCATACAAAATGAAGGTTGGAGAGGTATAACCTTTTGTAAGAGGAATCCTTTGCGTAGCAGCAGGGTACGGAGACTGGTGACGATGGACATGTGGGGTTTGGTCTTTTCCACGGTTCTCCAGAAGGCGTTTCAAATCCTCCCGAGTGATGAAGTTTGATGACTCCTTCGCCGATGAATCGTCTGCAGCTTTTCGGACTTCATCATCATCTACTGTATGAATCGAAATTACCTCAGGATCAACGTCTAAGGATTTTTCCTTCTCTTTTCCTTTTCCTTGGGTCTTCCCTGACATTGTATCAGTGAGAGCCTTCAGTTGATTAAATAGCTCATTCTGTGCTGTAGCCATATCGGTTTGATTCTTTGCAAGAGTCTCTTGCATTTTGATGAGATCAGCAATGGTAGGTGGTGGATTTCCTCTGACTTCCTCAGGGTGTCGGATGAACAGAGGATGACCCTCCGCGTTGACGTGAGGAGGAGTAACATCACCATCGTCAGTGTTAGAGGCCGGAATCGTTTCCGGGATATCCTCGTTGTCGTTGTTGTTGCTAGTGCTAGCGCTGTTTGCGTTGGGACTTGTGACTAACCCAGACCTAAGACCGGCCATCTTGTGAAATTGTGAGATTGCAACCGAGAGAATGATCTCCCACTGTGGTCGCCAATCTGTAGATGGGGAAAAACGATTTGCTAGTTTTTAAGGAATTGAGGAGACGACCGTACGAAGGAGACTCCTCGACCCGAGCGAAATGTTAAACCTCACACATATGCACCGCTTCAAATGGGTGCTTTAGATTCAAGAGATCAATATGTAGTACTCCGGCCTAAATCAAGACAATGACCGTTCCAGAGTAAATTCGGTCACAAGAGAGGATGGGTTGATCTGTAGGAGGAAATCTGGGAAATGTGTGGAATCAATGGTAATCAAAGATTGTGGGTGTATGAATTCTGAATATGATAAGCTCTGAATGATTGAAATTGCTCAATTGAGAGTAATTGCTCAATTTATGAGTTGATGATCTCGTGTTGTCGATGAGACGTGAGATTGATGATACTGTTGACATTGATGATTCAATCATGATTCAGAGACTTATTTATATTGCTGGAATTTTAGACACCATGACCCCATGAAGTGTGACAGTTGATGGAATCAAGGAGTAGGGAAGTGGAGATCGTGTTTGAAACCAGTTGCTCAATGTGTGGAGACTTGGTCGATTTTCCACCCACTACCTCGTGGATTCCTTCAACTGATTGCACGACTTGCTCACATTCCATCGTGTGTTTGAACACAGGTGCCATAGACCGCCAGACCAAAACCCTAAGTGATATCCCCCCAAGTGACACGATTGACGTCTCGTGGTTTGTTAGTCAATTGATGACTTCGTGGTTTGATGGGACGATGAGTCCATGTAGTCGTTGAGTTGAACATGATGTTCTGAAACTCGTGAATTGAACATGTCATGAGACAGAGGTATAGTTCTTAGCAGCATACCAAAAATATTTATCATCTGAGCAAGTGTTGTTCATTTGATGAATTGTTGAATATTTGGTCATCTGAGCACGTGTTGCTCGTCTGATGGATTATTGGCAGCGTACCAAAAATATTAATTAGAATATTGGTCGTTGAACCGAGCATAATTAATAAAATTAATGACCATGAGATCGTCGCAAAATTATTAAGGTTGGAATCTGGAATGATGATCCTTGGATTCAGAAACCCTAATTTGATCAATTGATGATCAATTCATGGTTTGTCAGAAGTTTAACCATTGGGCATCCATTCAAGAAAATATGCCAAAATTAGGGTTTCGACGAAACTGAGGAAAACACCATGAGATGAGAGAAAATAATTATAAAATAAGGAATAAGGAGGCGTGGGACCGCCGAGGCCAAGGCATGCTTGCCCGGTCGTGTCCACCGTCCCGTGGTGCCTTTTCCTTAATTTTATAATATTTTGATGATTTCATGAAAAATATCATGGATTTAAAGAGTTTTGATGAATTTAGGGAGTTTCCCTGAAGTGAAGGAGTTTTCATGAGTTCAAGGAAGCAAAAATATTAAAATAATAAAAACAAGGGCGTGTGGGGCCGTGGGAGGTATGGCCGGCCGGCTAGGGCCCGGTCCCACAAGTTTTCATAATTTTATATATTTTTTTAATGTATTTTTCATGATTTGAGGGAAATTTTATTAATTTGAGAGAAATACCATGAAATCAAGGAATTTGATAAATTCAAGGAAGTTAAAATAAATAATAATAAAATAAAGGGGCGAGTGGGACCGGCTAGGGCATGGCCGGCCGGATAGGGCCGGTCCCACAAGTTTTTCATAATTTTATATTATTTATTTCCTAATTTTTGCAAAATACCATGAAATCAAGGAGTTTTTTCATGAAATCAGAGAAATAATAATAATAATAAAAAAATAATGAGGAACCATAAGGTGTGGGGCCGGCTGGGACCAAGGCGTGGCCGGTTGGCCAATGGTCACACCCCACACTATTTTTCCTTAATTTTATATTATTTTCATGGGTTTATGAAAACACCATGAAGTCGAGGAGTTTCCTCGAGACGAAGGAGATTTGTTCAAATGAAAGGATTTTCATCAGATGAAGGAAAATAATAAAAATATGATAAAATATAAAACTGGCGTGGGATTGGTCATGGCACGGTCGGCCAGTCAATGAGTCCAATCCCTTGGCGCCTTGGTCAATATTTTGATTATTTATTATTTTCTTCTTATTTTGCAATAGGTTAATCGTTTCGTCGTATTTTGAAATACTCGTTCGTGCGGTGAATGTTAGTGCATTGTCGGTGAATACACTTTCACCATATACAGGGCTTACTTAGAGGTAGCTCAGACTCCCGGTTGTTGATTATTTATTACTAATTGTGGAATTCAGTGGAGAATAATTCACAAAACTTAGTAATAAGATGTTTATTATTAATTCATAGGATCAGCTGAGGATTCGACTACGAATTCAGAATAATAAAGTGAGCATTACCATTCCATGGGATCGTAGATTCGACCATAGAATCAGAGTAATTAAGATTTATCTATTACCATTTATGAGACCAGTTGTGGATTCGATCATGAAATCGGAGTAATGAGAAAATATAGTTATTGATATTCTATGAGATCAAGTTGTGGATTCGATCATAGAATCAGAACAATTGTTTATTGCCATTCCATGGGACCAGTCGTGGATTCGACCATGGAATAAGAGCAATTGTTATTGCCATTCCATGGGACCAGTCGTGGATTCGACCATGGAATAGGAGCAATAATAGATTATTCTGGGAATTCAGTAGTGAATGTCACGGCAGAATTAAACTTAATTAGGAATAATTAACTTTGTGGCTCTATAACAGCAGAGCAAGCTGTCTAGGAGCATTAATTATCCCGATATGAGCTTGTCGGTAAGTCATATCCTTTATATAGTCAGGGTAAACTCGTTGTTTGTTCCTGAAGACGTTATCGCTCTATACTAGCAGAGCAAGCTGTCTAGGAGCCGTCCATCTCGTGAAACTATATAGAAATAATCACTGAAAGTGTTCAGTATTCATGAGATATGCCGTTGTCCAGTCGTGAGACTACATATCTACATGTACTCTGAGAGAAAGTACTCTCCGTTGAGAATTCGATGAGAGACCCGTGTCTCAATACTCACGTCTGATTGCTGGATCAGAGCTTCGTATAATTATGAGTTTACGATTTTAGCCCTTGTCGAAAATCCACCATCTACACTACCGTCCACCGATACTATCCCACTTAGCCACTACGGTTATCCGACAATGTGGGGGTTCTCAACGGGCACCGCTGTGGTAATCCAGCAGCAACTTCTCAAGAGATTACCCATCTCTGAATTACTCCCGTTCGAGAATGCTTAAATGCAGAGTTTTCTGCCAACTCTGGAGCCAATTGTGCTGAAAAGACCTCGATATAATGTAGACTCCCACTTACCCACCGCGGTTATCCAACAATGTGAGATTTTTGACGGGACTACTACAGTCATCCTGCAGCAGCTTCCCGAGAGGTCACCTATCCTGTGACTACTCCCGGACAAGCACGCTTGACTGAGTAGTTTTTCCCACATCTCAATCAAGTAAACCATCACTTATATTCGGTTTGGCCAACCATTACCAAATATCAGGGTATTACACTATCTGCAATAACTGTATCTGAACAACTATTATTACATCAATCCAAAAATACGAAACTTGAGATTTTTAAGTTTCAAGCGTTTTTCTCTAAACTACCCTCACTAAGAAGTTACTAATAAAAATAATATGGTTAAGCCCAATAAAAATATGCGGGTACATGACCCCCACCCACCCACAATAATACACACCCCATCTAGAGATCCTTGTCCTCGAGGATATAGTCAGGAAATTGAGCTTTGATGGGTACGGTATCTTCTCATATTGCATCTTCTAGAGCTGCATTAGGTCACTGTACTAGAATATGTGAATAGGAAAATCATCCCTGAGAGTAATTCTGGTATTCAGTATAGCAACATGTTCTATCACAAATTAAAGAGTATGATCCACCAAAGGAAGTTGAGAGAGTGTAGTGGCGTGCAACCCAATTTTCTTCTTTAATTGAGACACATGAAAACTAGACGAATCCTTGACCCAACTGGTAATTTCAACTTATATGCAACAACAACAACTCTTTGTAACACGTCAAAAGGACCAAAATAGTTTGAAGACAGTTTGAAGTTCTTCCCTAGGAAGGCCAAACTTCTTAAAAAGAATTGAAATGCCTGAAGTTAAATATTATAGATTCAGTGGTTAACAACTTAGGCATCTAGTCATCCCTGTTTTAAGCTATGTTTTAGCCCTGTTTTGGCTTTTACTTTTTTAGCTCTTTTTATATATTTAGATTTCTTGTAATTTTGTAACTCTTTTGTTGGTCAATAAATGAAAAAAATGTGATTTAGCAAAAAAAAAAAAAAAAAAAAAAAATTTTGAAGTTCTTCCTAAGAGCTGCTAAAGCTTGCCTATAAAGCTGTAATTTCAAAAATGCCATGTCACCAACTTCAAAGACTCTATCTGATCTTTTTTTGTTAGTAAAAAAAACTTCATTTTATTCTGATCTTTTAATAACTCATCCTTGAGTAGCTGCAACATAAGATCTCTCTCTTGCAAGTAATTCTCCACAGTGGCCACATAAGTAAAACTAGGAAGAGGAAAAACCCAAGTGAGGTGGTTGGTATTCATATAGAGCTTGAAATGGAGACATCTTAAGGAAGGTATGATAATAGGTGTTGAACCACCATTCAGTTAAATCCATCCATTGCACCCACTGCTAAGGATGGGATATTTCCATACATTTTAGGTACTTCTCAACACAAATATATGTCCTTTCAGTTTGAACATTTGTTTGAGGATGGTAATCAGTATTAAGCTTTAATGTGGTGCCAAGAGATTTGAATAATACATATAACAACTGACTTATAAAGATTTTGTCTTTGTCACTGACAATAGAACCAGGAATACCAATTAACTTGAATACATTAGAAAGAAAATCCTTAGAAACTGTAATGACAGTGAAGGGATAACCAAGAGGGGTGAAATAGCTATACTTAGTGAGTCGGTCTACAACCACCAAAATGGTATTCTTCTTAAAGGCATAGGTAACCTTTTTATGAAATTTAAATGAATATGTTGCCATGCAGTGTCAAGTATAGGGAGAGGTCGAAGAAGACCTCTACGAAATAAATTTTCACCATTATCATAGTGGCAACATCACAAGTAGTGACAAAACGAATGATGTCATATTTAATATTAGGCCAAAAGAAACGATCCTTAGCTCTATTGTAAGTACCCACAATTCTGGAATGGACATCCACAATAGAAGGGTGTAAAGAATGCAAAATTTAAGTTTTGATGTCCTTACCTGACCCAATATAAAGCATGCCTTTGAATCTCTACCTTGTTGGTATGAATAATGTTGCACAACTGGAGTCATAAGGAGCTACGCAATGAGTTGTTAGGATGATGCATCTGACTAATAGCTATATATAATTGTGTCCATTGAGGTTGCGATAAGCGAATAACTGAGTAAGAAGTAGCCGGTATTCTTGATAAGGCATCAACAACCTTATTGTCCAGGCCTTTTTTTATACCTAATGACATAATCAAAACCCATCAATTTGATAAGCCATTTTTGTTGTAATACAGTAGAAATACTTTGCTCCATCAAGTACTTCAGACTTTGATGGTCTGTATTGATGATAAAATGCTTTATTGCTCAGGTAATACTTTTATTTCTAAACAACCATGACAATAACAAGAAGTTCTTTCTCATAAATAGACATAGCTAATGACTTAGCCTAAGGGTTTACTGAAGAAGGCAGTTGGTATATTATCTTGCATAAGTTTACGTACTCCTCTAGAGCATGCATCAGTTTCCAGTGTAAAGGGCTTGGATAAGTCTGGTAATGCCAGAACTATTGCAGAAGTCATTGCAGACTTGAGTGTAGAAAAGGCAATAGTGACATCATCACTCCAAAAGAAGGAATCCTTGTTGAGCACGTATTTGAGAGGTTTACAAATTGTTTCATAACCTTGGATGGAATTTCTTTAATATCCTGTAAGACCCAGAAAACCTCGAAGTTGTTTCAATGTCATGGGTTGAGGCCAACTCAGCATAACAGAAGTTTTGTCAGGATCTGCAGCTACACCCTCAATAGTGATGATATGGCCCAATTATTCCAGTTGGGGTTGAGCAAATGTACACTTGGACATCTTAGTAATTTTTTTTTATAAGGAATGTTGTTGTAGTAATGACAAGGTAAGCTGGAGATGCTCTAAATGATCTTCCATAGATGGACTATAGACCAAAATATCATCGAATAATATAAGAACATATTTTCTGAGAAATAGTTAAAACACTGCATTCATGAGTGTCTGAAAGGTTGCAGGGGCATTACCCGAAATTTATAATGGCCATGGTGAGTGCGGAAAGCAGTTTCCGAAATATTAGGTTCATATACTTTGATATGATGATGATACCAAGAACGTAAATAAATCTTAGGAAAAAACCTTTGTACCATTGAATTCATCTAGAAGTACATCTATTAGAGGTATCAGAAACTTGTCTTTTATAGTTAGGTCATTTAGCTTGCGATAATCAACACAAAATCTCTATGTACCATCTTCTTCTTGACTAGAAATATGAGAGAAGAAAATGGGATATGACTCTGTTGTATAACTCTAGTAGAAAGCATGTCCTTCACCAAAGTCTCAACCACAGACTTATGAATATATGAATATAAGGGTAAAATAGGGTCTTTGAGATGCAGGAGTGGAGCCAACCTTCTATGGAATTTGATGGTCTAAAGCTCTTGAGGGTGAAAGTCTAGTTGTTTCTCCAAAAACATCTGCAAATGTCTCTACTCTCTAGTAAAGCAAAAACTTCACTTAGGATTGGACTAACTGGAGTTGCAGTGATAGAAAATAAGTCACCAATTATAGTTGGAGCCTTACTTATTGTTAGAGCATTGCTCGGTCGAACTCGCATGCGTTGCTATCTCAAGCGTGTTTGTCAATATTAGTGATCAAAACTATATGTCTTGATTTCTAATATACTTATGACTAAGTCTCGGTCTAGGATAGTTAGGAATAGTTGAGCTCCAGACTCCATCGCGATTATCTTGCAAAGACGAAGAACTACTCAAGGAACCAGTGGAACTTTATCCGACCAAAAGTTATGTGGAGACTTGAACTCATCTTGTCACTCAAAAGTCTATCTACTCTATCTCCTACTCTTGAGACAAAAGTCGTATAAGTATGATAGTTTTCATACATACACATTTGCTATTTCGAGCCGAGTTTACTCGCCTATTTTTCTCTCGAAATACGTTTTGGTAAGCTTTTGCTTTAACCATCTTCATATTTACCTGTGACGAAAGTCATGATGACGTTTCAATCTTGAAAATAGCTTTGATGACGATAGTCGATTCTTTATGTCTAATGACTGTGACTGTTATAACATTATAGAAGAATGTTTCAATGATTTAAATGTAGAGTTGAGAATATGTAACCACATATGGATGTAAGCATATAGTGTGTTCGCACATTAGTGTATAAATCCATGTGTCGGGAACCAAGTGCATGCATATGTGTGCATGCGGTATTGGTGAAGGAGACAGGTTGGGTACGCGTACCCGTACGCGTACTGGCGGAAATTCACGCCTGTGAAATTCTGTCGAGTTTGAAGTTTACGAACTCAAAAACCATCCACCTTAGGTATGCGTACCCGTACGCGTACTGGCAGAACTTTTTCACCCGAAAAAGTCTGCTGAGTTTGGAAACTAAAACCAACTCAAAATCCGGTAGCTAAGGTACGCATACCCGTACGCGTACCCAAGCTAGTTATTTCTCAAATCGGTAGTTCATGGACTTTGATTAGATATTTTTCGTGGTTGTAGTAATGAAGGTTCAAACTCTCGGATTTGTGAAGGATAATTTTTTAGATTTAATAAAAAAGATAAATAATTTTATATGCACAATATTAACAAAATATGGGAGAGAATTTTTACCGGGGATCAGGATTCCACCATTCACCAAAATTTATGTGATTCAATAACAATTCTTATCATGCAATTCTAGACAATATAACTCCAATCAAAGGAAATTGTGATTCTAATCATTGCCTAAATTAGATTTTGAAAACATCCACTGTTAATCGAGAGCATGAAGTATCAAAAGCAATTTACTAAGCATACTCTATCAAGAGAAAACACAATTGATTAATAAAAATCATTTACTCCATTTTTATTCGGTGCAATTAATCATAAAAGAGTTGCATAAATAAATTTAAATAAATTTTACCACATAACTTTTGGAAGAATGGCTTCCTCCGTCACCCCTGGGATTGGGTTTAGCTACTCATGATGAAAAACCTCTCAAATTGATTCATTGATACTCAAAAGTTGTTTACAATCAAGAGAAAATGGAGAAAAACGGTTTACAACAGTGTTTGCGACACATATAAAGCGTTCAAAAAGAACGATACAACAGAGGTGTTGTTGTTCCGAAGTCGGGAAAGGAATTGAGTATTGTCGCAATTAAGCGACACTAATCAACGACTGTCCCTGAGGGTATTATGTTCTTCGTGTTCTTCCTTGCACCAGCAGCAAGCTTTTCTCCTGCGTGACTTTCTTTCGATTCTTCTCGGCTCCTAAACTCTCCCAAAGACTCTCCAACTCTTCTAAACTCTTTAGCCTTGTATTTATAGTGTTTTAGAACAAAAATATCCGACCATAACACCGTATAATCTCCCATTAATCCCGTCATTGCTCGCTGCCCATATTTAACAATAATTTCCATTTTTGGCTTCTACACATGTAAACTTTGATCATGCACGCTCTATTTAACCTTCCCCACGCCTCTGAAGTCATCGAACTCCTCCAAAACACTCCATGCATGGCAAACACACAATCAAACTCGTGTTACAGGACACGTTGCTCTGTTTTGAGCTCGTGACTCAAACCAGGATTTCCAGCCAATTCCGATCAAATCTGATGCCCACAATGTGTTCCCTATCCCATATCACAACTTCCCACCAAATTTCAGCGATTGAATCGCACTAAAACACCTTCATTTTCTCGATCACAAATCTGCCAGTTTTGAATATATTTTTCCCGCCAAAAAGCTGTTTTTGAATTTAAAGAGAAGATGGATGCCCCTTAACTAGAGCTTGGGTGCGAATAACAATTGGGTGGAAATATTAATTTTTATGGGTTCCTCCGGGACATTTCTGGGATGCTTCCGATGCATTTCTGGGGTGCCTACGATACATTTCTCCGGGGTGTAAAACACTGCTTTTTGAACCCATTTCGCCGCAAGGGCTTATTTCTCTAAAAATTCCTACAAGGACATAAAAGAACACAATAAATACAAAATTGAGCACTAACAATACATACAATAGAGACATATTAGACACATAAATGCGTCTATCAGACTTAAAACAATAATTTATAAGGAATGCAATCTTTGCAAACCGTGGGTATATTGTTCATCAATTGAATCAAATGAATCAAACCGATTTTGTTTCAATTGTGTATATGTATAAAGACCTAAGCAATTGAACAACTCTTGAACTAGTTCTTATGAGTCATTTGAACTAGTTATGAGAAAGATGAATACATTTAATATGAAAGCACTCATATGGCTAACCATTGGTCAACCATTTGTGAATCAACCAGTGTACACGTTTAGGTACGGTTACTCAAACCTAAATGAATACATTTCATGTGTGTGTGACAAGCTAAGTTTCGATCTAACGGTTGAAATATATTAGCTTGGATAAATCAGGTTTTTCATCTAACGGTGATTATTGAATGGTTTGTTACCAAGGTAACCTAGATTGCAAACCCTGATTTGAAAACTATATAAGGAGACGTCTAGCAACTGTGCAAAACTAATCCCCACACCTCCTGTGTGATACTAGTTGGTTTGATAGAGTCGATTCTCCTTTAATCGTAGGTTTCTTCTCGAGACCCTGTCGATTAACGACTTAAAGACTTCATTGGGATTGTGAAGCCAGACGAAACTACTTCTCTTGTAGTTGAGCGATCTGATCTTGTCATTTTCTATCATACGAGTTCAATTGAATAATTGACTTGAGATTATATCTCCGACAGGGCAAGATAAAAAGAAATCACAAACATCTTCGTCTCATCATTTGTGATTCCGCAATATCTAGTTTCGCTACCATACGATTTAGATTATTGTGAGGTGATTGATAATACTAGGCTATTCTTCGGGAATATAAGTCCGGTTTATCAATTAGTTCTTGTTCACCTTGAGTTTTATCAAAAGACAGAACAAAACTTTTAGGTTTATCTGTGGGAGACATATTTATCTATCCTTGTAGACTTTTTTGTGTGATACAAATTTGTTTACTAAAGTCTTCGGTTTTGGGTCGTAGCAACTCTTGGTTGTGGGTGAGATCATCTAAGGGAATCAAGTGCGTAGTATCCTGTTGGGATCAGAGACGTACGGAGCGCAATTGTACCTTGAATCAGTGTGAGATTGATTAGGGTTCAACTACAGTCCATACCGAAGTTAATTTGTAGTAGGATAGTGTCTGTAGCGGCTTAATACAGGTTGGTGTTCAATCTGGACTAGGTCCCGGGGTTTTTCTGCATTTGCGGTTTCCTCGTTAACAAAATTTCTGGTGTCTGTGTTATTTCTTTTCCGCATTATATTTTGTTATATAATTGAAATATCACAGGTTGTGCGTTTGTATCGATCAATTGTGAAATCCAATCTTTGGTTGTTGATTGTATATTGATTGATCCTTGGATATTGGTCTTTGGTACCATCCAAGTTTATTCCTTGTATTTGATAAAGACTCGCAGATTTCTATTTTCTTGAGTAAAGATCAAATCAAGAGAAGAGATATTAACTCCTCGATATACTTTTACCTAGATTGAATCTAACTGTCGAGTTGATTCTCTAGAAATTATATTGGAGTTAGTCCATACAGATTGCTAATCTAAATATTGGGTGTGGTTGTTACACCCCCGCATTTTCAATTGGTATCAGAGCAGGCAAACACGTTCAAGACCTTACAAGTCTGTGTTTGTAGCGATCTGACTCTATGGACAAGAGAACTATCTCTGATAAACGCGTCACCAGAAATAAAAGTTCTGTTTCTAATAAGTTTATCAAAGAGAAAGATCCCTCAATCTATGTTATAGACGAACCCAGTGTTCAACCGAAACAGACTAACACTAACATGTGTTTTTCTAATGAATCTGACTTCGTCATTCAAGAGGAAACAGATAGAGAGAGTAAATTAATTATAAACCTTGTTAGAATTCAAGCTTATAGATTCAAACTGTTAAGAAAACATGGAAATGTTCTTCTTGGTGTAGTAAAAGACTGTGGCTCCAGTGAAAAGGCTTCTTATAAAGAAAATCCTGAAGTTCGATCATCTCGTATCTTACTTGAGGCAAAACTTAAAAAGGATTCTTTAGATATTGAACATCTCTTGAGTAAACTCTCCATTCAAGGATGTTCAGAAAAGTCTACTATACCATCTACTTCTATTCAAACTGAAAGAGCACCGGTTTCAGAAGTATTTTAAGATTCTCTTCCCACTCAAACTAATGTGCAGGGGATTCACACATCAGTTGGAAGAAAGAAATATCAAACGATAATGTTAGGTCTACAATCTCTAATCACTCCCGTGATCAGAAAGTGTGCCTATTTTGTGATTCAAAAGGGAATATAGTGCAAAAGAGGAAACCCAAGTTGAAAAAGAAATCGTTGACTCAATTTCAACACACCTTAAATTTGATTCTTAAAGGTGTAACTGACATTCGTATGTCTAAACCAATTGGTTTTAGTACACGTCATGTGTTTCCTACCAGGAAAGTCAGTTCAAGGAGTTCCTAAAATGCACAAAAGCATAATAGACTTCTCGAAAAATATCGTCCAAGAAGAACTCATGTTCTCTCTCCTATCAGAAATGGAGATAATGATAATCCTAATGTGAATCATGTATCAAGTGAAGAATGCAGGCATGCGCATATGGATGACAACCTAAGATTGATTATTGAGGAATATGAGGAAATCATCAACAGATTGTGTCCTCCATCTAGACAACACTTCAGGTAAAAATCCTTACTATGTGTCATATTATGATGATAGTAAATTTTATGATAATTTTTCACATCATAACAGTTTTCTTCCAAAGTACAAAAGAAAGGGGTTTAACCAAAAACAGTATTCATTTGATGAGCCAAAAGCTCATACTTGTGCTACTTGATCACAAGGTTGAAATCTCTCACACAAAAAATCCTGGTTGAGAGATATATTCAGGTATACTTGTGAGAAATGGTGTTTTTAGACTCTCAAGCTATCTTCTTATCGTTTTTAGCATGAGTATCTTTGCAAAAATACTCGCACAAGTATTTGTTTGAAATTTCTATTTATGTTTTATTTTTGGTTAGACAAGGTGCTACTCATATACTCTAAAAGTTTATTCTCTTATGAGACATAGATTTTTGGAGTCATTATGATTTCCTCTTATGCAAAGAGTTTTCTGCAAGTTCGTGTGCAAACGACTCTTGTCTTTCGTTTCGGTCAAGTTTGATCTCGTACGGGCTACCTGTATGTCTGGCACGGATCATCTAAGGAAACCCTAAAAAACTCCTTGTCTAAGAAACCTTTAAGTACCCAACCTATTGAGTTATGTAAATCACGTACGCATACTCTAGGTTTGGGTCATCAAGAATGTCATCTTCTTTATCTCACTATGGTGATTTTGCAAAGGGATTTCTTGAGAAAGGTTTCAGTTTAGAATCAAAAGGGAGGAAGAAAATAACTCTTGTAGAAGATGGTGAACTAATACCTCATGTTACTATGCCTACTCACACCAAGATGTTGAGAATGAGGATATGATTTCTGCTGAAGTGGTTCATGACTTTCTTAAATACTTTGAGGAAGCAAAACTGCAACTTGTTGATACAATGAAGGATCTTGATGTGGTTAGAATTGAGTTGAAAAAAGGTTACTACTGACCTTGTTCTCATAAAGTCACAAGCTAAAGAACTTCTCAACAAGGATATCTTCTCCGAAGACGCAGTTGATATTAGGAATCACAAGCTCAAAAGCCTCGAAACCCGTGAAGCTGGCGAACGTGAACCTTGATTCAGCTTGTGATCGGTCTCTAGTAGATGTTTTTTTTTATTTTTATCTAGGAAACTTCTTAATAGAATTTTTATTCTTGTTTTTGTTTAAGAAGGATAACTAGAGTTTGGAATAGCCGTTATTGTGAGTACACATAGCTATGTCCATCATTTTTTTTTTCATCTTTATTTTTTAGGTTTATTTATTTAAATTCTAAAAATTGTTTGGGAGATGATTATTGCAATTTTAATCTTTATGGTTTCATATATTGCAATATATTATGGGATATGTGTGTTTGCGTCTGTGAACTATTATTGTCCCATATGATGTCAAAAGTTATCTCTTTTATATGTCGATATGCAAGTATTGATACAAGATCGATGGAATTTTGACAAACAAAAGTTAAGCCTATTATGTCAATTATTGATGGAAGATAGGTTAAAATCTTTTGTTTACAAGGATTATGTCTATTGTATGTCATTGTGCAAATAGTGATGGAAAATAGAATGGATCCTTGTATATGTCGCAGTATTGATCATTCCTTGATCCATATTTTATGTGTATACTGCAATGCTCCAAAAGTTTTTCTTGTGTTGAGCATAAGACGATTGATCATTCTTTTATGGTGAACTTAGTCGTAGCTCCGTAAGCTCTTTTATGTCGAGCATTTCCAACTAGATTAATCATAGATTTGTTTGTGGTTATTTTGGTTGTGTATTCCGATTAAATTAATCATGAGTTCTCTTGTGGTTAGTTTAATTGATATTTTTGGATATAGAAAATCATTTCTTTATGGTTTTTGGTGTCCAATAAAATCCGTTTTTCTTGTAAAAGTAAGGTCGCTCTTGTTGTTCTCTTGGGAATGACATCAAATGGGGGATAGTTCTTTTGAACTTGCGCTTAATTTCCATATCTTTGTGGGGAGTGCGGCTATGGAATTATTTAGGGGTTATCTTGTATCTTTATAAACTCCTTGATGAATGCATTTAGCCTCGGCTTTATGATTGCATCTAAACAAGTTGATATGTACTTTTCTTTGGTCTTGAAGCGTCTTTGTGGAAATTTCATTAGGATCCTGTTTTCGTACATTTGCCAATTTTATTGACAAAAAGGGGGAGAATTAATGTGTAGTTCACACTACAAATACATATGATTTACGTGCTTTACGGTTCATTATGTAAGGGGGAGCGGTTTTCATGTTGAGATGAAAGTATTGCCTAAGGGGGGATGATACATATCACCATAGTATTGTTTTCGAAGTTGTGATATGAGAACTTTGATGTTGTATAATAATACTATGACATTGTATAACAATGATCGAGAGCTTTTGTTTTCTCATTGTTATGGCTACGGAACTTCAACAACTATGATGCTGAATTGAACATCTATGGAATCATGGGAGTACTTGGAAAAGACGAAGTTTTCAAGTAACGTTGAAGCACCAAGGAGATAAAGCATGTCGACGAGAAGCTACAAAGTTTTATTTATTTTATAATCCATATGTATTGATAGTTTTGTCACTAAAATTGACAAAGGGGGAGATTGTTAGAGCATTGCTCGGTCGAACTCGCATGCGTTGCTATCTCAAGCATGTTTGTCAATATTAGTGATCAAAAATATATGCCTTGATTTCTAGTATAATTATGACTAAGTCTCGGTCTAGGATAGTTAGGAATAGTTGAGCTCCAGACTCCATGGCGATTATCTTGCAAAGACGAAGAACTACTCAAGGAACCGGTGGAACTTCATCCGACCAAAAGGTATGTGGAGACTTGAACTCATCTTGTCACTCAAAAGTCTATCTACTCTATCTCCTACTCTTGAGACAATAGTCGTACAAGTATGATAGTTTTTATACATACACATTTGCTATTTCGAGCTGAGTTTACTCGCCTATCTTTTTCTCGAAATACGTGTTGGTAAGCTTTTGCTTTAACCATCTTCATCTTTACCCGTGACGAAAGTCATGATGACGTTTCAATCTTGAAAATAACTTTGATGACGATAGTCGATTCTTTATGTCTAACGACTGCTATAACATTATAGAAGAATGTTTCAATGATTGAAATGTAGAGTTGAGAATATGTAACCACCTATGGATGTAAGCATATAGTGTGTTCGCACATTAGTATATAATCCATGTGCCGGAAACCAAGTGCATGCATATGTGTGCATGCGGTATTGGTGAAGGAGACAGGTTGGGTACGCGTACTGGCGGAAATTCACGTTCGTGAAATTCTGCTGAGTTTGAAGTTTACGAACTCAAAAACCAGTCATTAGGTAAGCATACCCGTACGCGTACTGGCGGAACTTTTTCACCCGAAAAAGTCTGCTGAGATTGGAAACTAAAACTAACTCAAAATCCGGTAGCTAAGGTACGCATACCCGTACGCGTACCCAAGCTAGTTATTTCTCAAATCGGTAGTTCATGGACTCAAAACAATAATTTATAAGGAATGCATGATAAACGCATTTATGTGTCTAATTTGTCCTCAATGTTTTGTATTGTTAGTACTTGTTTTCGTCCTTATTTTGGTGTTTTGTGTGTTTGTAGGTATTTTTTGGAAATAAATATTGATGGAAAATTCGGCTCAAAAAGTTGTTAAAGGCACCCCGGAGGACATATGTTATTCGGACTCTAACAACGGATAAGGAGCGGCCACTGGATAAGGGGTGACCTTCTTTAACAAATTCAAAATTTTGTTTTGGCGGGAAAATGGTGAAGAGAATTGGCAGATTTTCAATCGGATGTTTGGACGTGATTTAGTGAGATTCAATCCCTGAAACTTCATGGGTAGATGTGATTTGTCATAACAAAGATGGTACGGGTGTTTTTTTCGATCACATTTGGCTAGATAACCCAAGATATGAAATCAGAGCATCACGGGTTGGTTTTCCATTCCGAGTCCTGATTGAGTGACCAAGAGATTTTCGCGTGGCTGCTGCATGTTGGAACATTTCTGGACAATGACTGGATGCGTTGAGAGTAATTTGGCGTGGGGAAACAGCGTGAGAAGCTAAATCAGGAAAGAAAATATTCCCAAAATATTTTTCATCAAGGCCGAGTTAAGAGAGAATTATCTTGAGTTACAGCGAGATTTCTTGGTGCTACTGGCTATATAAAGGGTGCTGGTGTTTCATAAAGGGGGATAGAGAGTTTGGGAGAATTATAGAGCACCAGAGAGTCGAGAAGATCAAATTGCAGAAACTCCATTTCTGCTGCTGCAAAGCTGAAGAACACGAAGAACAGACTTACCAGGACAGTCGTTTTCCAACAGTGACAACGACACTTAGCCGTGGGTCGTATAGCTACAGTGACATCGACTGTCCTCATTTATCGTTCTCTGTAACAACTGGTTTGTAACAGAAATAAGTGTTACAAACCCGATTTTTAATATTTTCTCTCCATTCCATCATTTGTACACCACCTTTGAGCAATAATAATGATTTTTGAGCGTGCTTCCAACATGATGAGCGACTAATTCTCTCGCAACCAAGGCAATGAGGAAGCTATTTACGCATGAATAATTGGTAATTATTTATTTTCTCTAATTTATAATTTATAATTCACTCAATCACTGCTTTTGCAGAGTTTTTAATTGTTTGCAAAATTTTCTTCATTAGTTGTGATTCAATTAGATAGATTATGCTTTGTTTAGATAATCTATGCTTAGGGGATACAATTAATTTTTGAGAATTTGCCTGATTATTTGTAAATTAAGAAATAAGAGACTTAAAAGATAATTAGAGTTTTGAATTATTTACCATAATTTATTCATGTGTAATAGTGGAATCAATGTCTTGGTTGTTCCTAATATCTTGATATCACTTTATTTGAGTTTGCTATATTTTTAGTTTAAAAATTAAATCTAGAATCTTTTGCTTTCACAAGTCTTACGAACCTTTTTACTACAATATTATTGAGTCACATCAATTTTTGGCGCCGCCGACGCGGACTTTTCTTTAGGCTAGAGTTTTTAGATTTTTTTTCTTTTTTATGTTTTTATTTTTTTTGTTCTTCTTTACGTTTTTGGGTTTTTGTCTTTTCCTTACAGAATTTGGAATTTGGAGCGAAAGAAAATTTTTCCAAAGCTTTTGGTGAATACTTAAAGACTTGGAGTAAAAGGCAAAGTGAAAGGAGCGAAAGAAGAAGATTTTTTTTTTGTTTTTTAAAAAAAAAGAGAGAAAAAAAAGAGAGACATTTTTAATTGTTTTTACTTATTTTTTTAGACTTTCCTTTTCCCTTGTACTTTATTTTTTCGGACTTTGGACTGTAAACTTTGGGACATTATTTTTAAACCCTACGGAAGGGTAGTTTAAATATTAAACTATTTGCAGAGAAGGACAGTGATTACGATATCACCTCGACCCCTCGGGTTCGTACATGATATAAGAGTCGTGGCCCGAGTCGACTACAACGGTTCATCCCCCGTCTGGAACGGGAGGTAAGTTTGTCGAAACACTCGTGAATCCCCTGCTAGCGAGTTATTGTATTCCTTCGTTTGCATATATGTCGAGGAACTGAATACGACTGCTTTCCTTCGTTTGCATATATGTCTAGGAACTGAATACGGCTTCTTTAATTTCCTAATAAAGGGCAAGGACTGGCCATACAAGATAAGGGTTCGGATTTCATCATCGTTCTCTTCTTTCCCGCCTTAGGAAAACGATACTTATCGCGAACCTAAGCTTTAAAATTTGGAATAGAACGAGACCTATAGGGTAACGAGCTTAGTAGGAAAGTCGTTCGAAAAATATTTGTTACTCTTTTAAGCATACTTCGAAGTTCATGATGGTTTCTGTGAGTTGAATGCGTGACTGTGCCGCCTTGTAATACCGGTGAGGCCTTGGGTATCAAATCTCCACTGAGATTCCCTCGCCTCTATTCAACTTACTTTGACTCGGATTGATTCCAGAGGGGTTTGCTTAAATTTTAACGAATTCCCTTTCGAAGGATTAGAAGCTGGTCTAGAAACAATCTAAGGAGCCATCATGCTTTTTGTTTGCTAGAAATCAGTAGGTTTGCTGTGGTGGAGTCAGCCTTGTCTGTGTTTGCTTAGATATTCCCTTCCTTTTAGGATTTTTCTTTGTATTTTTGTTTTTCTAGTGTATGCCCGAGGTCATTAGAGAGCGGGCTTGGAAAAGAAACACTCTAGGTCGTTTGATTAGTGACAAACCTAGTAGTTCTTCTTGTGAAGGCGGGGAGATCGGAGACTCTTCTTTTGAGAGCCCTGTCTTTGGAAATTTCAGCTTTGAAAACTTGACAATTAGAGAAGAAAGTACTCCTAGTCCTTTGGTAGTGCCAGAAATGGCAACTTTGAAAGCTTTGTTAAACCCAACTAGGACCTCTCGTCCGTCTTGTATCAAGTTAGCTGAAACCGAGGCAAATTATGAACTGAAACCTGGGACTTTACAGATGCTCCCAATGTTTTTAGGAAAAGAGAATGAGAACCCCTATTTTCATGTTAGGGAATTTGAGGAAGTTTGTAGCACTCTGAAAATTAAAAACCTAAGTGATGATGCGTTGAAACTTAGGTTATTCCCCTTTTCCTTAAAAGATAAAGCCAAATCTTGGCTGTATAGTTTGGCCTCTGAGTCAATTGAAACCTATGACCAACTTACTTCTGCCTTTATACATAAGTTTTTCCCAAGGCATAAAACATCGTCTATTAGGATACAAATCTGTACTTTTGCCCAACAAGAGGGAGAATATTTATATAGTTACTTAGAAAGGTTCAATTACTTGATATCTCAATGTCCTCATCATGGTTTGGAGAAGGTTAGGTTAGTTCATATCCTTTACGAGGGTTTAGATTATTCAACAACAACCATGGTTGAGTCCTTATGCACAGGTGGGTTTGAGAATAAATCTGTCGATGAAGCGATGACATTTTTGAATGAAATCGCCGATAAGACCCAACAATGGGAAAATAGTAGGGAACCCCAGAAAACAATTCTTCTAAGTAGAGGAAATGTTAATATGGTAGAAGGAACTTATGAGTCAGATTCCAAAATAGCAGCTATAGCCAAAAGGTTAGAAGCCTTAGAATTAGGTCATTCTAGTGGTAGTAGTGGAAGAAATGAGCCTTTTTGGGAAGGCCTTGCTGTTGAAGAGCAAGCCAATGCTCTTTATAACAACACTAGGTTTGATAACCGACAAAAGTTTGACCCATATTCAGAAACCTATAACCCTGGATGAAGAAACCATCCAAACCTTTCTTGGTCCTAAGGCCAGAATCAAGGTCAGTCTAGTAATGCTCAGGTTCCCCGAGGTTTTGGCTATACTAAGAATCCTTCAGCTCCGGCACAGTTTCAGAACCCTTCGGATAAGAAGATTATGAGTTTAGAAGAGTCTCTTGCTTTGTTAACTCGTAATACTGTGCAGTTTCAGCAATCTGTTGCTCAAGGTTTAGAAGAAAATAAGAGAATAGGTCAGGCTAACTCTCAGGCTATTTCCGAGTTGAAAAACCAGGTTAGTCAGATAAATGAGTCTTTCAGAGAAAGAGGTAAGTTTCCTAGTCAGATTCAACCCAACCCTAGAGGAATTAATGAAATAGGTGAAAGACCATCTGATCATGTGAATTCTGTTACAACCCTTATGAGTGGGAAGAAAGTTGACAATAAGGTCACCATGCCTGAAAGTGAACATGCTGTAGTTCACCCTTCTGAGCCAGAAAATGAGGAGACTGATAGAGTCTCTGAAGAGACCAATGAGGGTCCTGTTGAGCCCGGCTTTGTTCCCAGAGCCCCGTTCCCCCAGCTACTAGTTCCAACTAAGAGGGAGTCCAACTTTAATGATATATTGGAGGTTTTTAAGGAGGTAACTATCAACCTACCATTGTTGGATGAGATTAAGCAGATTCCCGCTTATGCCAAGTTTCTTAAGGACTGTGTACACGAAAGCGTAAGCTTAGTGTCCAAAGAAAGCCTTCTAGCTAGTCACGTGAGTTCCATTATTCAGAATACCACTACTCCTAAGTATAAACCCAGGGTCCCTACCATTTCTTGCACAATAGGTAAATACCGTGTTGAGAAAGCTTGCTTGACTTAGGAGCCAGTGTGAATTTACTTCCATACATGTGTACCTTAAGCTAGGACTTGGTGATATGAAACCTACCCAGATGACACTTCAGTTAGCTGATAGGTCCGTTAAAATTCCTCGTGGTGTGATCGAGGATGTTCTTATTGAGGTCGACAAGTTTATTTATCCAGTGGATTTTGTTATCCTAGATACCCAACCTGTCCCTGACCCAGAGAACCAGATACCAGTGATTTTAGGTCGCCCATTTTTAGCACATCCAATGCGATCATTAATTGTCGAAACATTATGAATTTGTCTTTTGGTAATATGACTATTGAGCTGAACGTTTTATTAGTAAGCTACCCTCTGAACTAGATGACTCGAGATAGAAGAGGTAACATGATAGGAACATTAGTCGAGGAGTCATTACCAAACACTTTGTTAGAAGATCCTTAGAGAAATGCCTAGCTCACTTTGGGATTGATTTCGATGATGATAATGTGATTAATGAGGTGAATGCTTTGTTAGATTCAACCCCTTTGTTAGACACTAGTAACGGATGGAAACCTAAGTTCGAACCACTACCAGTTTCTAAGTCTACCCTAGTTCCTTCGTTAGAAGAGCCTCCTAAGTTGGACCTAAAACCATTGCCAGATACCCTGAAGTATGTGTTTTTAGGCCCGTCTGAGACTTTACCTGTGATTGTTGCTTCCGACTTGGATAGTGATCAGGAAAGTAGGCTAGTGACCGTCCTTCAAAACAACAAGGAAGCTTTAGGGTGGACCATAGCAACATTAAGGGTATAAGTCCTACTGTTTGTATGCATCAGATCTATTTAGAGGATACCAAACCTTCTAGGGAGATGCAACTGAAGACTAAACCCTAATATGAAAGAAGTAGTTCGAACCGAGGTTCTTAAGTTGTTAGATGCAGGCATTATCTACCCCATTTCAGACAGTAAGTGGGTCAGCCCCGTTCAGGTTGTTCCCAAGAAATCCGGTATTACTGTAGTCCAGAATGATAACAATGAGTTAATCCCGACCCGAGTGACCACGGGTTGGCGTGTTTGTATTGACTATAGGAAATTGAACAAGGTCACTCGGAAGGACCACTTTCCCCTTCCCTTATCGACCAATGCTAGAGAGATTAGCTGGACATAGTCATTACTGTTTTAGATGGCTACTCAGGATACATCAGATCGTTATTTCCCCAGAAGACCAGAAAAAACTACTTTTACCTGTCCCTTTGGTACCTTTGTATAGACGCATGCCTTTTATGTAACGCCCCTGCGACTTTTCAGCGTTGCATGATGAGCATATTTTCCGACATGGTAGAAAGTTTTAGAGGTCTTTATGGATGATTTTTCAGTGTTTGGTTCGTCTTTCGATGAGTGCTTGCATCATTTGTCATAGTGTTGACTAGGTGTAAGGAAAAGAATCTAGTGCTTAATTGGGAGAAATGTCATTCATGGTTCGATCAGGAATTGTTTTAGGGCATATCGTATCTTCTAAGGGTATAGAGGTAGATAAAGCCAAAGTTGACCTTATCAAGACTTTACAGGTCCCAAAAACCGTAAGAGATATTAGGTCATTCTTAGGGCATGCAGGTTTTTATCGTCGATTCATTAAGGATTTTAGCTTGATTTCTAGACCTCTTTGCAATTTGCTTGCAAAAGATGTTAAGTTTGTCTTTGATGATGCTTGTTTAGAGGCTTTTGAGAAGCTCAAGACTTTACTCACACTACCGCCCCCATAGTCCAGGCACCCAACTGGAACTTACCCTTTGAGATCATGTGTGATGCTTCAGATTATGCTATTGGTGTTGTGCTAGGTCAGCGAGAAAACAAATTACTTCATGTGATTTACTATGCTAGCAAAACTCTGAATGATGCCCAGTTGAACTATACCACTACCGAGAAGGAACTGTTAGCCATTGTGTTTGCCTTAGACAAGTTTAGACCCTATCTCTTAGGTTCTAAGATCGTCATATATACTGATCATGCTGCTTTGAAATATCTTTTGTCTAAGAAGGATACGAAACCTAGATTGATTAGGTGGATCCTTTTGTTGCAAGAGTTTTCTCCGCGACATTAGAGACAAAAGGGTGCAGAAAATGTAGTAGCAGACCACTTGTCTAGGCTAGTTGTTGATTCCCCTGATGATTCCCTTCCTATAAATAGTTTTCCTGATGAACAACTTTTCTTTGTTACCCAAGCACCTTGGTATGCGAATATAGTGAATATCTTGTTACTGGTCGAATGCCCCAACATTGGGGTAAACAAGATCGTTCTAGGTTTTTAGCCGAGGTTAAGCACTTCTTTTGGGATGATCCTTATTTGTTTAAGTATTGTCCAGACCAGATTATTAGGAGATGTATACCTGAGAGTGACCAGTCCAGTATTATTTCCTTTTGTCATGATCATGCTTGTGGGGGTCACTTTAGTGCTAAGAAACTGCTGCTAAGATATTGCAGTGTGGATTCTATTGGCCTTCGTTGTTTAAAGACTCCCACAGTTACTGTGTTACTTGTGAACGTTGCCAGAAATTAGGAACCATTTCCGTAGGAACATGATGCCCTTGAACCCTATTTAGTTGTTGAGGTCTTTGATGTGTGGGGTATTGACTTTATGGGTCCGTTTCCTAATTCTTTTGGTAACTTATACATCCTTGTCGCTGTATATGTCTCTAAGTGGATTGAGGCGGTTGCGTGTAAAACCAATGACCATAGGGTTGTGATTGAGTTCTTGAAAATAATATACTTACACGTTTTGGTACACCGCGAGCTATAATTAGTGATGGAGGGTCGCACTTTTGTAATGGACCTTTTAGGCTTTGATGAA
Organism: Papaver somniferum; assembly: GCF_003573695.1. NCBI lineage: Eukaryota > Viridiplantae > Streptophyta > Magnoliopsida > Ranunculales > Papaveraceae > Papaver > Papaver somniferum. The sequence continues at coordinate 127,152,700 of NC_039358.1, read as the reverse complement.
GAAATATGGTATTACACATAAGGTAGCTACCCCGTATCATCCACAGACTAGTGGTCAGGTTGAAGTTTCCAATAGGGAGATAAAACGTATATTAGAGAAAACAGTTAATCCTAATCGGAAAGACTGGTCGTCTAGGCTTACTGATGCCTTATGGGCTTACCGTACTGCGTTTAAGACCCCCATTGGAATGTCGCCTTATCGCTTGTGTATGGAAGGCATGTCATTACCTTTGTTGAGTTAGAACATAGAGCTTATTGGGCTGTTAAGCAGCTAAATTTTTCACTTGACAAGGCAGGAGCCCATAGGAAACTCCAGCTCAATGAGTTGGAAGAGATTCGTATAGATGCATACGATAGTGCTAAGGAGTATAAGAACAAAATGAAACTTGTGCATGATAGAAATATTTTAAGAAAGTCATTTTCTCCAGGTCAAAAGTTCTTCTGTATGATACCCGCTTGCATCTTTTCCCTGGGAAGTTACGTTCTCGGTGGACGGGTCCTTTTATTGTTCGCACTGTCTTTCCTCATGGAGTTGTTGAAATTGAGACACCGGATGGTAGTAGTTCTTCGAAGGTTAACGGTCAGAGATTGAAACCCTTTTTAGAGCCCTTTCCTACAGGTAATGTTGAGGAGGTCCCTCTGGAGGACCCTGTTTACCCTTGATTGACCATCGAGGTGATTGTATGTTGTATATTAGTCTTTGATTTCTCTTTTCACCCAGGTACTATCTTTCCGACTTCTCTCTTTACTGATTCCTCGTGTTACTTTACTTTTTGGTATTTCTATTTCAATAGAAACATTGAGGATAATGTTAGATTTAAGTTTGGGGGTGGGGAAGAAACTTTTTAGCTTTTAGTTGCAATAAATAAACTCCAGAGCGTAGAAATTTATGCTTATTAAGGTTGGCACTAGCCAATCTAAGTGGATGGAACATCTTGGTTGTAGGAGTTGAGGAACCAATCTGATTAGATAGAAATATCTGAAGAGTCTATTCATAAAAGCACAGAGCTCAGGTGTTAGAATTAAAAAAAACATGGTAGTTTCGCCATATCTCGTTGAATCCTAATCCTTCTGTTTTTATTTTTTAAGTGATTTGGTGGGGCACACGATTCAAGTTGTTACCTTTGCTAGGGTGAAATAGGGTGATTGAGATACCAAAAAAAAAAAAAAAAGAATTAAGACCAGACCATCAGACCAACCGGAATAAATTCAATAAAGTCGACCACTGGTGCCCTTGTATATGCCAGTTGTGTTAACCTAGAGTTAGGTTTATCGACCACCAGTCCCCTTGTATATGCCAGTTGTGTTGATATTAGTCAGACCGGTATCTCAGTCCATTAGGATAGGTCCATCTTGGCAGAGGCCTTCAGACAGATATGGGAAACACCGTTCACTTTAAACCATCTATCTTTTCTCTTTATCCATCTTCTTAATCTTTCCGTGTGACTGGTTGACTCCGGTTATGATGTACATAAACTATCTGAGTAGAGCTCTGTCACTTTATATGAATTTTAGTATGCTTGAGTGCAAACTCGTGTACATCGATTGGAATTTCGCATCAGGGTACTTCCTCCTGTAGTCAATAGGTATGCCAACCAAGGAGATTCTTTAGTGTCTTCCAAGGTTCTGAATAGATAGCTAGGGTCTGGAGTAATGGTTTTGTGGGTACACCTCTGGTAAACCCTCCCGAGATTAACTCAGTTTTATTTAAAAAAAAATTAGTTTTGCTCGAGGACTAGCAAATAATAAGTTTGGGGGTATTTGATAGACACATTTATGTGTCTAATTTGTCCTCAATGTTTCGTATTGTTAGTACTTGTTTTCGTCCTATTTTGGTGTTTTGTGTGTTTGTAGGTGTTTTTTGGAAATAAATATTGATGGAAAATTCGGCTCAAAAAGTTGTTAAAGGCACCCCGGATGACATATATTATCCGGAGTCCGACAACGGATAAGGGGCGACCACTGGATAAGGGGTGACCTTCTTTAACAAATTCAAAATTTTGTTTTGGCGGAAAAATGGTGAAGAGAACTGGCAGATTTTCAGTCGGATGTTTGGACGTGATTTAGTGAGATTCAATCCCCGAAACTTCATGGGTAGATGTGATTTGTCATAACAAAGCTGGTATGGGTGTTTTTTTCGATCAAATTTGGCTAGATAACCCAAGATATGAAATCAGAGCATCACGGGTTGGTTTTCCATTCCGAGTCCTGATTGAGTGACCAAGAGATTTTCGCGTGGCTACTGCATGTTGGAACACTTCTGGACAATGACTGGATGCATTGAGAGTAATTTGGCGTGGGGAAACAACGTGAGAAGCTAAATCAGGGAAGAAAATATTCCCAAAATATTTTTCATCAAGGCCGAGATTTCTTGGTGCTACTGGATGTATAAAGGGTGTCGGTGTTCCATAAAGGGGGATAGAGAGTTTGGGAGAATTACAGAGCACCAGAGAGTCGAGAAGATCAAATTGCAGAAACTCCATTTCTGCTGCTGCAAAGCTGAAGAACACGAAGAACAGACTTACCAGGACAGTCGTTTTCCAACAGTGACAACGACACTTAGCCGTGGGTCGTATAGTTACAGTGACAGTGACTGTTCTCATTTATCGTTCTCTGTAACAGCTGGTTTGTAACAGAAATAAGTGTTACAAACCCGATTTTTAATATTTTCTCTCCATTCCATCATTTGTACACCACCTTTGAGCAATAATAATGATTTTTGAGCGTGCTTCCAACATGATGAGCGACTAATTCTCTCACAACCAAGACAATGAGGAAGCTATTTACGCATGAATAATTGGTAATTATTTATTTTCTCTAATTTATAATTTATAATTCACTCAATCACTGCTTTTGCAGAGTTTTTAATTGTTTGCAAAATTTTGTTCATTAGTTGTGATTCAATTAGATAGGTTATGCTTTGTTTAGATAATCTATGGTTAGGGGATACAATTAATTTTTGAGAGTTTGCCTGATTATTTGTGAATTAAGAAATAAAAGACTTAAAAGATAATTAGAGTTTTGAATTATTTACCATAATTTATTCATGTCTAATAGTGGAATCAGTGTCTTGGTTGTTCCTAATATCTTGATATCACTTTATTTGAGTTTGCTATATTTTTATTTTAAAAATTAAATCTAGAATCTTTTGCTTTCACAAGTCTTACGAACCTTTTACTACAACATTATTGAGTCACATCAATGCAATCTTTGCAAACCGTGGGTATATTGTTCATGAATTGATTCAAATGAATCAAACCGATTTTGTTTCAATTGTGTCTATGTATAAAGACCTAAGCAATTGAACAACTCTTGAACTAGTTCTTATGAGTCATTTGAACTAGTTATGAGAAAGATGAATACGGTTAATATGAAAGCACTCATATGGCTAACCATTGGTCACCCATTTGTGAATCAACCAATGTACACGTTTAGGTACGGTTAATCAAACCTAAATGAATACATTTCATGTGTGTGTGACAAGATAAGTTTCGATCTAACGGTTGAAAGATATTAGCTTGGATAAATCAGGTTTTTCATCTAACAGTGATTATTGAATGCTTTGTTACCAAGGCAACCTAGATTGCAAACCCTGATTTGAAAACTATATAAGGGATGTCTAGCAACTGTGAAAAACTAATCCCCACACCTCTTGTGTGATATTAGTTGGTTTGCTAGAGTCGATTCTCCTTTAATCGTAGGTTTCTTCTCGAGACCCTGTCGATTAACGACTTAAAGACTTCATTGGGATTGTGAAGCCAGACGAAACTACTTCTCTTGTAGTTGAGCGATCTGATCTTGCCATTTTCTATAGTACGAGTTCAGTTGAATAATTGACTTGAGATTATATCTCCGATAGGGCAAGATAAAAAGAAATCACAAACATCTTCGTCTCATCGTTTGTGATTCCGCAATATCTAGTTTCGCTACCATACGATTTAGATTATTGTGAGGTGATTGATAATACTAGGTTGTTCTTCGGGAATATAAGTCCGGTTTATCAATTAGTTCTTGTTCACCTTGATTTTTATCAAAAGACAAAATAAAACTTTTAGTTTTATCTGTGGGAGACAGATTTATCTATCCTTGTAGACTTTTTTGTGTGATACAAATTTATTTAACTAAAGTCTTCGACTTTGGGTCGTAGCAACTCTTGGTTGTGGGTGAGATCAGCTAAGGGAATCAAGTGTGTAGTATCATGCTGGGATCAGAGACGTAAGGAGCGCAACTGTACCTTGAATCAGTGTGAGATTGATTAGGCTTCAACTACAGTCCAGACCGAAGTTAGTTTGTAGTAGGCTAGTGTCTATAACGGCTTAATACAGTGTGGTGTTCAATATGGACTAGGTCCCGGGGTTTTTCTGCATTTGCGGTTTCCTCGTTAACAAAATTTCTAGTGTCTGTGTTATTTCTATTCCACATTATATTTTGTTATATAATTGAAATATCACAGGTTGTGTGTTTGTATCGATCAATTGTGAAATCCAACCTTTGGTTGTTGATTGGATATTGATTGATCCTTGGATATTGGTCTTTGGTACCATCCAAGTTTATTCCTTGTATTTGATAAAGACTCGCAGATTTCTATTTGCTTGAGTAAAGATCAAATCAAGAGAAGAGATATTAACTCCTCGATATACTTTTACCTAGATTGAGTCTAACTGTCTAGTTGATTCTCTAGAAAGTATATTGGAGTTAGTCCATACAGATTGTTAATCGAAATATTGAGTGTGGTTGTTATACCCCCGCATTTTCACTTATGATGAACTTTTTAAGAGAAGACCCACTATAAGACTAAGAGAATCTTTAGAAGAAATCCTCTGATGTGTTATCTGGACGCCATAATGAAGAAAAGAATTTTTCAGTTGCGCAAAGTTAAATACCACATCTCCCTATTGACATAGCCAATCAGATCCCTATACCATGTCACAACCACCAAGTGGCAGAGCTCTCAAATCATCCGAAATTTGGTAGCCTTGTATCTCCCAGTGCACATTCTGACACATTCCTTTGCTAATTGTGCTATCACCGTTTTTCACTGTAACAACCATATGACCAATATGAGACACATGAAGACCAAGTTTATCAGTTATGTTCGAATTAATGATGCAATGTGTACTACCACTATCAATCAAAACGATAATAGGAAATTTGTTGAAACGACTAGAGATGCGAATAGTGTCATGAGCTATTTTCCTTGTCAAGGCATGCAATGAAATTTTCGTAATAGTATCACTACTAGATGGAGAATTTTTATGTACTTCTTCAGGAGATAAATCACTAGTGTCACTATTCTCTTCCTCAACAACAATTAACATGAATAATTGTTAAAATTTACAAATGTGACCATGTTTATAAAATTCATCACAATTATAACGTAGACCTTTGTCTCTTCTATCATTCATTTGTATAGGAGTGAGCTTTTTGATGAGTGGTAATGAAGTATTCAATGAAGTTTTAGTTGGTGTAGAAGGGTGAGTAATAATGGGGTTTGAAGAAGAAACATTGGGTTTACTGAAGTTTGCAGATGGGGATGAAAAAAGGTCTCATAGCAGATGGTGGGTGGGAAACAGATAAAGGTGTAAAGTAAAATGGTCTAGTGGTTTATTTCATTGATCTGGGGTTATGATTTACTAAAGCTTGCTGCATTCGATTCAAGTAAAATGGATTAAAGATTTGTCTTGTTGTGCGAGTTTCTTCTTTCAGGCCACTTATAAAATTGAATGTATAGATACTCTCAGGGAGAGATAGATTTTTAGCGACCATAGAACTTTTATAATGCTCAAATTGGTCATAATAATCCACAACAACAGTTGTTTTTGAAACTTTATTAAGGCTACCCACATAATTATCATAAGCAACATCTTCAAAATCTTGCAAATAAGTCCAAAACAAAAGTATATATCCCATAAAATCGACTGTTTACCTTGTTGATAATTCACAAACCATGGATCAACTTTCGAATCAAAATGAATCGGTGCCATATCCACTCGTTCCGACTCAGGAAATTTGTGCAGATAGAAGTATCTTTCAAACTTAAGAACCCAACCATGAGGATTAGTACCATTAAATCTCGGAAAATCTACTTTAGGAGTGCGGGAAAATTTACCAGATTCTCTGTACACATGTTCTTGTTTATATAGTGAAACCCATTAAAGGAATTTCCATGATTGATATGAGAACCAAAAACTGAACCCGGATCTGTCCGCTCAATGGATGGTGGTGGTATATGTTGATCGATTCTGAACATCTTACATAGGCCGGCAACCTAAGAATCCAATTGGTGAAAACCAGAATCCAAGGTTTGAACCTCATAATCCAATTTCTGAAAACACGAATCCAATTTGATAAAACAAGAATTCAACTCATTCAAATTTTCTGTATGTTGTTGAACAATGACGGAAAGGTCTTTAACGGTGGGTTTATCGGGAATAGACATGATAACAAGTTCCAGGAGTGAATCTGATACCAATTGCAGTGTACCTGGATGTACAACTACAAGATGATAAGAGTAGAAGAGTTACTTTCTCTCCGATGAATATAGACTTCACTTTCTATTCAAAGCAAATAATTTTCATTGATAAATTTCAGGCGTTACACTGATTGTTCTTAAATAGCCCAACTGTAATAATTGCATCTCAACAGCTATTATTACATCAACCAAAATACGAAACTCGAGGAAATCTAAAGATTTAAAGGCCTAGACAAATAAAGCTCCCACGTTGAATGGTGAGGAAACCCTCACTTTCCATTGATCGAAATAGGCCTTTTTTGAGTTTTGTGAAACGAGCGTTTTGGTGAGGGCATTTGGCAACGTATGGTTGGTTTAAAAAGAATAGGAAAAGATTAAAAAAAAGGAAACCAAATTCAATTTGGAACTCGCGAGGACACATGGCAACATACGATTGGTTTAAGAAGAATAGGAAAAGATAAAAAAAAAAGGAAACCATATTCAATTTGGAATTCGCGAAGACATTTGGCAACGTATGATTGGTTTAAAAATTACGAACCCAAAAGGAAACCTAACCTACCGTGTTTGGAATTTTATGGAAGTCCAAATTCAATTTGGAAATCGAGTATCTACCATATAACGACTCTTTTTTCCAAATTAATATATAAATGGGAAAAAATCCAAATATTTTCTGCGAAGAAAAAATCCAAATATTTTCTGCGAAGAAAAAATCCAAATATTTTCTGCGAAGAAAAAATGAATAAATAAATAAAATATACACATATTCTCCACCTACGTAACGTGTTCGCCAACCACACCAAATCAAAAATACATCGGGGCGGGCGAAACCCCACGCACCAAATAAAAAATGCATCGCCTCAGAATGGGACGAAGCCCCGCGCACACCAAATAAATAATGCATCCCCTCGGGGCGGGGCGAAGCCTCGCACATTCCAAATAAAAAAAATACATCTCCACGGAGTGGGGCGAAGCTCCGCACATACCAAATAAAAAATGCATCTCCACGGGACGGGGGGAAGCCCCGCGCACGCCAAATAAAAAATGCATCCCTACGGGCAGGGCGAACCCCCGATCACACCAAATAAAAAATGCATCCCCACAGGTAGGGCAAAACCCCGCGCACACCAAATCAAAAATGCATCTCCACGGGGCGGGGCGAAGCCTTGCTCACACCAAATCAAGAATGTATCCCCACGGGGCTGGGCGGGGCAAAGCCCCACGCACACCATATTAAAAGAAATAAAATTCCCGGTGCGTAGCACGGGCACAAATCTAATAACCCTAATAGTAATTAATCTTATTTTCTCTTTAAACTACCCTTACCGAGAAGTTACTAATAATAATAAGAATTAATTCCAATATAAATTTGCGGATACATGACCGATAGTTTTGGCTAGGACATTTCTGCCTGCTTGGGACAAGTTTTTGCTTTTCTATCCTTTGAGTCTCCCTTCTATCTTATCTTATCAACAAAACTCTCAAAACAAGCTATCTTCAATTTATTAGTAAAGTGGAGGGCACCTAAGCACTTGTCATCTAAAGAGATTTTCTTGAACTTTTAAAATGTTGTTATTGTTTTTTTCCAAAACTATTTTTGACATTGGGAGAGAAGAAAATGTCATACTTGGAAAAGTTGATTATTTGGCCTGAAACTTTACCATAGATTTCCAGAGTGGCTAGCATACCTCACTATGTTTGATAATGGCTTTGTCATAGATGAGATAGTCATCCGCAAAGAGCAGATGATTACTATCAAGGCTTTTCGGAGAAGTTTAAAGCCAGAGATGATGCCCAAGTTTTCGACATAGAATATGGGTATGAAAAAGAATTCTACACGTATTATGAAAAGATAAGGAGAGAGAGAATTTCCTTACCTTGAAGTTGAGTGCTAACACACTGGAAAATAAGGTTGCACCACTTATCTGAGAACTTCATTTGTTTCAGAATAGCCACGAGGAAAAACCATCCAACTCTGTCAAACATGAGAACCCATTAGATGGTCCAGAGCTTCGCGGAACAATATACTGTATTCATTATGAAGCATCGTGGAACAATATTGGTCGTGGAATTTAAAACGTTTCCACTTTCCATACCATATACCCGTAAAAATATCAAATCAGTCAACATAAGTCAAACAAAAGGCTTCCCTTCCAGTAGCAGCAGTGCGGCACTAGAAGTAGAAATTTGTGAGAGGGTGTTAATTGTTAATCCTCTGACAGATAAAACTGATGATTAGACTAGTTAAACTGATAGTTAAACTTCAAAAAAAAATCATTATAAACCAGTTTGTAGCTTAATCAGAGAACTAGTTCTAAAGAGTGAGACAGGCAGACAGAGAAAGAAGAGTGAGAGAGGATGCAGATCGGTGAGAAATGCAGGAAAGCAACACAGAATATACAAAAGTTAAAACCAACCAAAATACAAAAGAAAAACTACAACTATAACCATACACCTACATGAATCTTTGATTTCAGTTTAAGAGTTGAGAAATCAGAAGATTTCATCAAAATAAGAAAATGGGTTTGGTAAATAAAGAAGAAACAACTAAGAACAACAACAACAGAAACACAGTAGCATCATCATCAGCAGCAAGTAAGGTAAAATCAAACAACAAAAACAAGGCAATTGCACAGTATAATGCAGATGCAAGGTTATTTTCAAGGTTTGAACAATCAGCTGAATCAGGTAAATCATTTGATTACACAAAATCAATTAAATCAGTACCTGAGAATTCTGTATCACAAGAAGAGATGACTGCTTATTTATCTAGAATTCAAAGAGGTGGTCAGATACAACCTTTTGGTTGTATGCTTACTGTTGAAGTACCTACATTTCTAATCATTGCTTATAGTGAAAACGCTACTGATTTATCACTAGGGTTAGGTTTGGATGATAGTAGAACTGATGTACTAGTGACTACTACTGAATCATCAAAATTTGATGGTGGTTTGATTGGTGTTGATGCTCGTACCCTTTTTACGCCATCATCTGGTGCTTCTTTGGTCAAGGCTGTAGCTTCTAGAGAGATTTCTTTGCAAAATCCTATATGGGTTCATTCTAAGAGTGCTCAGAAGCCGTTTTACGCCATACTCCATAGAATTGATGTTGGAATTGTTATTGATTTGGAGCCAGCTAAGTTGGGTGACCCTGCTTTTTCTATTGCGGGTGTGGTGCAGTCACAGAAACTCGCTGTTCGAGCAATTTCACGTTTACAGTCTCTTCCTGGAGGAGACATTGGTGTTTTATGTGATACTGTGGTGCAAAATGTTCAGGAGCTTACTGGTTATGATAGGGTCATGGTTTATAAGTTTCACGAGGACGAACATGGTGAAGTGGTTTCTGAAATCAGGAGATCTGACTTAGATCCGTATTTAGGATTACATTATCCAGCCACAGATATCCCCCAGGCAGCACGATTTCTGTTCAAGCAGAACCGTGTCAGAATGATCTGTGATTGCCATGCAAAACCCGTTAGTATAGTGCAGAGTGAAGCATTGGAACAGCCTTTGTGTTTGGTTAACTCAACTCTTCGATCTCCCCATGGTTGTCACACACAGTATATGGCCAATATGGGTAGCATTGCTTCGTTGGTCTTAGCTGTTATTGTTAATAGTGGGAACAACTCGAAGACAAAGCTTTGGGGTTTACTAGTATGCCACCACAGTTCCCGCCGTTACATACCATTTCCCGTTCGTTATGCTTGTGAGTTTCTCATGCAGGCTTTTGGGCTTCAGTTGAATATGGAGCTTCAAATGGCTGCACAACTATGTGAGAAGAAGATTCTTAAGATGCAAACCTTGTTATGTGATATGCTTCTCAGAGACTCTCCTGTGGGGATCGTGACTCAGTCTCCAAACATCATGGACCTCGTGAAGTGTGATGGAGCTGCATTACACTATGGAGGAATGTGTTGGGTATTGGGTGTTACACCAAATGAAACGCAGATAAAGGATATCTTGGAGTGGTTGCTTACTTTTAGCAGGGACTCCACAGGATTTTGCACTGATAGTTTAGCTGATGCTGGTTATCCAGGTGCCGGTTTACTTGGTGATGCCGTGTGTGGTATGGCTGCTGCAAGGATTACATCGAAGGACTTCCTGTTCTGGTTCAGATCTCACACGGCAAAGGAAGTCAAATGGGGAGGAGCAAAGCATCATCCTGACAATAAAGATGATGGTGGGAGAATGCACCCTAGGTCATCATTCAAGGCCTTCCTTGAAGTGGTAAAATGCAGGAGCTTGCCGTGGGAGGTACCTGATATGAATGCTATTTACTCCTTACAACTTATAATGCGAGGGTCGATACAGGATGGCGAAGAAACTGTTGCTAAAACAATAATCCAAGCCGAGCAGAATGATATGGAAACGGAAGGGATGATGCAAGAACTCAGTTCAGTGGCATCCGAGATGGTAAGACTGATTGAAACTGCAGCTGCACCCATTTTAGCTGTTGATTCAGCCGGGCTCATCAATGGCTGGAATGCTAAAGCTGCTGAGTTGACAGGGTTAGCTGTTACTGAAGCAATGGGAAAGTCCCTGGTTAATGAGCTTGTCCATAAGCAATCACGCGTAATAGTAGAAAATCATTTATCCCGTGCTTTGCGAGGTACGTGTTACTTGTAAAAATAGTAGGTGAAGATGTAGTGTCTTCAGTCAGCAAAGGAGTATTTTAGCTCTTACCTTTCTGTCTAAATCTTGTTTTAGCTTTCTTGTCTCCTCAGCAAACTTGATTTGCTTTTTGATTTGTTTTTTTGTCATAGGAGAGGAGGATAAAAATATTGAGCTAAAGCTAAGGACATTTGGACTGAAAGAGAAAGTAGAGTATGTGCATATCTTGGCAAATGCCTGCTCCAGTAGAGATTACACTACTAGTGTCGTTGGAGTTTGCTTTGTAGGCCAAGATGTCACTGAAGAGAAATTGGTGACGGATAAATTTGTCCGCTTGCAACGGGATTATGAGGCTGTTATTCAAAGCCCTAATTCGTTGATCCCACCTATATTTGCTTCGGATGAGAATACGTGCTGCTGTGAGTGGAATGCAGCAATGGAAAAGCTGACTGGTTGGTTAAGGGGGGAAGTTATCGGGAAAATGCTTCTAAGGGAAATATTTGGGGATTTTTGTGAGCTTAAAAGTCAAGATGCACTTACTAGATTTACGATTCTCTTGTATCGTGCTATTGGTGGCCAAAACACTGAGAGGTCCCCTTTTTCTTTCTTCAATAAGAAAGGAGCATATGTTGAGGTTCTCCTAACAGCAAACAAGAGGGTTGACGCAAGTGGACATACTATTGGTTGTTTCTGCTTCCTTCAGGATCTAGTGCATGATAATGCGGAAATTCCTTTACAAATACAAACTCAACAGGACCAGAAGTGCTTTCAGAGAAAGTTGGCATATCTTCAGCAAGGGATGAAAACTCCTCTGGACGGCATAAGGTGTACCCACAAACTTTTGGAGAATAGTGCTATTTCAGATGATCAGAAGCAAGTCCTTGAAACCAGTGAAGCATGTGAAAGGCAAATTATTGCCGTCGTAGAAGATATGCAGTTCAGAAGTAATGAGGAGGAGTAAGTATCTCAATTATTTCTTAGTGGGGTCTTATAGTCTACTTAACTCCCCCTACTTTGTTACTTTCAAAAGTACCTAAGGACCGGAGCAAACGAAATTCAAATTAGTCTTCTCTACTTTGTAATTCCTATATCTCAGCTGTTAAGGTTAACTTAATAATAGATTACAATAGATGAGTTGGTGTGGCGCCTAATAGGCCAAATACTGGATAGCTTTAGCCCAAACTCAGTGTGATTTGAATATCGTTCTTCGCTTGCATTCCCGTTTGTTTGATTCTATTAATCTAGCAGTATTTAAGCTAGGCTCTGCTGCCTGGATAATTTTTTAGCATAGTTTGGTATCATCTCCTTAAAAAAATGATCTTGGTTTATCCACAGATCTTCAGACAGCAAGGGAATGACAAGTTTATAATATACATGAATCATTATGGATAAATGTGTGCAGCATTGTTCTAAGCATCTGAGTTCTCTTTTTTTTTTTTTTTTTTTTTTGGCAGTTGTACAAAGCTAAACAAGACTGAGTTTCTGTTGGGATGTGTTATGGATGCTGTTGTTAGTCAAGTAATGATTTTGTTGCAGGAAAAGAATTTACAGCTAATTCACGACATTCCAGAGAAGATTAAAACAGTTCATTTATATGGTGATCAAATTAGACTTCAGCAGGTGCTGTCAGATTTCTTGCTGAACACTGTGCATCATGCACCGTCTCCGGGTGGCTGGGTAGAAATCAAGATCTCGTTCAAATTGAAGCTTACAGATGATGCGATTGAGCTTTTGCAATTGGAGTTCAGGTATATTCATCATGGCCAAGCCCCTTTCTCATTTGCTAGATTTATTGGTGAGATACGATTTGGTAGATGAGAGGTCTAGCAACTTGACATTCTTGAAAAGTTTGGAGATGCACTAGTGTTCTCTTAATTCCTTTTCCTTCAGTTCACAAAATTGAAGACTTACGCTTAGTTAATAGTCTGTTCCAGTGAATCCTTTGATGTAGGGGCGCCTTGTTGTCTATTTGCTTTAGGGATACAAATGATTAGTCTCACATTAGCCAGTCAAAGGACAAAAACATGAACCTTTTATTTATCCGATGACTTGTTTTTTTTTTTTTTTCTTTCTATGTATTTCTATTTGACTGTTATCTGCATGAGGATGAAAATAGGGTGGTTCTTGCTGATTCCAAGTTTCTTCCTATGTTCTTGATACACATGTAGAATGACTCACCCAGGTAAAGGACTACCTCAAGAAATTGTGCAAGATATGTTCGAAAAAGATGGAGCTCGGTCCTCAACAGCTACACAAGAAGGTCTTTGTCTAAGCATGTCCCGTAAGCTTCTTCGTCTGATGAATGGTGATGTTCAATATATCAGGGAGCCTACCAGGTGCTACTTCCTCATTCAGGTTGGATTCCAAAGTATTACCACTTAAAAGAGCATATGCAAACAATGGAACAAGCAGTCATACAAGATATGGTTGGGGTTAATTTAATCAATTTTGGAAAGCATCTGTGGCCTCAAGTTAAGCTGTCAATATAGAACTCAACCTCGTACGGAGTTTCAGCAAGCCGATTTTGCTCAACTATTCAGGATTAATCAGTATGTCAAGAAAGAAAAAAAGTAAAACTAAAATGTCTCCATTTTATTGCAAGTGTGCAATCAATAATGATTCTATCTTATCCAACTAAAATCTAACCTGTTGTACTTGTAGAAACCAAACTAGTGCATCTTTTAGCTGTAAATTTTGTAATATTAAGAATATCTGTAAATTATTATTCAGTGAACTCAGTGTTGATATGTGACAAGGACCAAAACTATAAGAGTATTTTGTTTATATGTTTTTATAAAGGGTATTTTGTACTTATATCTTCGCCTAAGTTGCTTATTGTGTGATAAAGAAACACTGGTGTGAAATCCCCACTGGGATACGAACCCAGACTAGCTAGAGATTGTGCTATAGTTCATTGTAATGCACCCTTGAATATACCCGGAATAGTTTGAGCGGCTCCAAAGGTCAACCCTCTTGCTGCAGCAGTATCATTTAAGAAAGGCATCGTATGTCCAATGGCTTTATTTTTCTTGTATTTCTTGTTTGATCTCTCATGGTGTGAAATCCCCACTGGGATACGTACGATGCCTTTCTTAAATGATACTGCTGCAGCAAGAGGGTTGACCTTTGGAGCCGCTCAAACTATTCCGGGTATATTCAAGGGTGCATTACAATGAACTATAGCACAATCTCTAGCTAGTCTGGGTCCAATGGCTTTATTTTTCTTGTATTTCTTGTTTGATCTCTCATGTGATCTGAACACTTTGAGTTTTAAAGTATTGGGGGTACTCCATTTGGGTGACGTCGTATCTGAATCTGGCTCATGTCTGAATGTCAGGACAGTTCATTTATCGTTTTCTTTTAGTTGTTGTCGCAGTAGAATAAACTAAACTGGTAATTATATCTTCTTCTCCTTCTAATACTAATTGCAGTGACAGACTTTTTGGGGATCTGAGCACTATCAGAGTAGTAGTACACTAGTACTGTCCTGAGTGAGACCCAAGAAGTGCGGCGCAAATGGGTTTGGATCACATCACCGCACCCACAAGGCATCAATGTGAGAGCATTAATTGCATGCCATGATGCCACTACTCTTCTCTAATCTACATCTCTACACTCTACTTCAGTATCCCTGTATTTATATGTCATCTCTAGCTCCTTAATTCTCATCCAAACACTTAACAATTCTCTGTAATTCCTCATTCTTTCTGTCTCTTCTTCTTCTTCCACAAGAAGAACATCACTCGAGGTTGGTTTCTTTTTTCTCTTCTTTGTCAAGTTCAAGAATGTTCAGTTCCATTTTAGATAAGTGACTTCGCTTATAATCATTGGTAGTACAACGAGCTTGTTTGTCTTTTTGTTAATTCAACTCGGGATTGAGTCGGTCCGAGTCAAATATCTGATCCAGCTGGTCTGATTCAGACGCTTTTGAGTCCTGTATAATAATCTAAATTGGTTAGTCTAGCTTACTTCTAATTGTGTTTACTTGGGTTATTGCAGAAATTAGATAGAGTGTTAAGAAGACTGATTTTGTGATATAGTTACAAGATGAGAGGAACAACAATGATGCTGCTGTTATTAGTAGGAGTGCTAGCATGTTTTGGTGCTGTCATGGTAGTGGAAGCAGAAGACCCATACAGATATTTCACTTGGACTGTTACCTATGGTACCATTAGTCCTCTTGGTAAACCTCAAAAGGTAATAATCCAAACCCATTCTTGTTTCTCTTAATTATCACTCTCATTGATACTTAGCAAATGTTTTCTCATCTTGTTGTGTAGGGAATTCTCATCAATGGACAGTTCCCTGGTCCAAGACTTGATATTGTCACCAACGATAATGTTATCATTAATCTCATTAACAAGATAGATGAACCTTTCCTCCTTACATGGTAAGCTTATTATTGTTTGTCAAACCCTTTTCTTTTGCTAAAATGCTTATTAAATTTTGGAACTGAAAATTGTACTGTGTCTTTAGGAATGGGATCAAGAACAGGAAGACCATATGGCAAGATGGAGTATCTGGAACCAATTGTCCAATCCTTCCCGGCCATAACTTCACATACCATCTTCAAGTCAAAGATCAAATCGGAACATTCATGTACTTCCCTTCACTACAAATGCACAAAGCTTCCGGCGGGTACGGAGGAATCAACATGTATACTCGCCCCAAGATCCCTCTCCCATACGCTGAACCATCTGGTGATTTCCATTTGCTCATTGGTGACTGGTACAAAGCTGGCCACAAGGCATTGCAGAACACTTTGGATTATGGGAAAAAGCTTGCTTTTCCTGATGGTTTGATTATTAACGGAATGCAAAATGGAATTGAGCTCCAGGGAGATCCAGGGAAAACCTATAAGATTAGATTATCAAATGCTGGTCTGTCAACTTCAATCAACTTTAGGATTCAAGGTCATAAAATGAGGTTGGTTGAAATGGAAGGATCTCATACAGTTCAAGAATGGTATGATTCTCTTGATATCCATGTCGGTCAGTCACTCGCTGTTCTTATCACGTTAAATCAAAAAGCTAAAGATTACTACATCGTTGCGTCGTCGCGATTTACCATTCCTGTACTCACTTCCACTGGATTACTCAAGTACTCCAACTCCAAGGAGAAAGCTTCAGGTGCTAAGCCAATTGGTCCAACTACCCATGTTCACTGGTCCTTGAAACAAGCTCGAACTTTCCGGTAAAAATTCTTGTCTTGTGAATGTAAATTCAGGGAGACTTCTCTGATAATTTCATTTTCTTCTTAACTAATTTGGTTTTGAATGATATGCAGATGGAATTTGACAGCCAGTGCAGCGAGACCCAACCCTCAAGGGGCATACCACTATGGTAGTGTCAAGCCAACCAGGATACTTCATCTAGCTAACTCTGAGGTTAAAATTAACGGCAAATTGCGATATGCAATTAACGGAATGTCATACGTAAACCCTGATACTCCATTGAAATTAGCTGATTATTTCGACATTCCTGGAGTATTCGACTTGAAAACATTCAAGAATAAAACTCAAGCTGGTCCTGCTAAACTAGGAACTCCTGTAGTTGGACTTTGGCTTCATGACTATGTCGAAATTATCTTCAATAACAATGAAAATACCATTCAATCTTGGCATCTTTCTGGTACCGATGGCTGGGTCGTCGGGTATGCTGCCAACCTCTCTGTATATATGATATTTTCTTCATTTGATGCTTTGATATGACTGTACTTGCTTGCCTACATATATACTAATGAAGGAAACTGCAGGTATGGACCTAAGAAGTGGACAGCAGCACAAAGGAAATTCTACAATTTAGTGGATGCTGCAACAAGATACACAATCCAAGTATACCCAAAATCATGGACAGCAATGCTAGTGCCATTTGACAACAAAGGAATGTGGAATTTGAGGTCGGCAATCTGGCCAAGAAGGTACCTAGGACAGGAATTATATGTCAGAGTATGGAACGAGGAGAAGAGTCCTTTCACTGAATACGTAATCCCTGCAAATGCAATTCTTTGCGGTAAAGCCAGGGGTAAGCACATCTAGGCCGTGCACTTGATTCTACGGCTACTAGCTAGTAGTGCCACTCTATATAGTTAGCTTAGCTAATTACCTCTACTAGTACCCTTGTTATTGTTATGTATTAGTATGATCCAATACCGCGATTATGAAAGCGGATTGTTTTCTTTCCGTTTGTTTCTTTTTATGTTAAGTGTAATTTCTCTGACTAATTTTTAGCGGTCACACGGTAGTGTGACTTGCTGAAAAATGTAGCCAAGAAGAATATTTTTTATTTCTAATCACTAGGAATTAGGATGTTGGTGAGATTGAAACTCGTCGTTAGCCGCTCTACTAGCATCAGCTAGAGAAGAAGATTAATCAAAATAAAGCAGTTTTTTTTAATTTGTCCAGTGATATCCTATTGTTTATCCGGGGGCAAAATTTCCCAAAGTATCTAGTTGCAATAAACCTAGTGTTGAAAGCATCAAAGGTTTTTGAAAAAGCCAAATACTCCTTTACACAGATAGTGGGGCAAAAAGAAAGATAAGATTTATAAACAGTCCACCATTTTTTTTTGATAACGGAGTATGTTAAATCCTTGACACAAAAAACACCCAATTACTTTCCAGTTTCCACCATAAAATCTTCATCAACCTATAATCAGTTTACCAATTACCCGTCAACCAGATTGAATCTTGATGTTAACCATTACAAATTGAATCAAATAGAAAATCCAAATCCAAATGGATGTTGAGAAAAATTGATTGGCTAGATAAATATGATGCAGCAAATCATGGCCAACTGTGCTTCAAAAAACAAAATGGCCGCCTGAATAATCCCCATTTCCCATGACATCAAACCAATTGATAAACAAGAATCGAAGGATTATGGGTTTTAAAATCTCCTCCATGGAGGGTTTTTGATTGTATACGCAAAACTTGTTTGTTTTCTGCTATCCAATATTTGATCGTCTAACATAGTTTTCATCCTAAATGGTTTCAATTGTTGATAGCCTTAAATCGTTGCATATAACCAACCTTTTTAAAGTTCTGAAAAGAAAAAAGATTAAGAGAAATGGAGGTATAAGTCATGCAATTTGATCAGGGGTTAATGAAAGGGTTAACAAGCCTAGCTTAATTGGGGCCAAACCATTTTAATTGGGGGCCTTGCACTAGAGGACAAAAAAGGTCACCCAATCCTAATTTAGGTCACCCCTTAAAAAATATTTTTTAAATGGCTAAAATGTCCCTAAATAATTAGTGATAATCTGATTTAATTTGAGTTTAATTCTTTTTTTTTCCAGATTTTTTGTCTGCAATTTTGTGTCTGATTTTTTTTTTTGCCCAGATCTGTATGAAAAGTCGTCATGATATTGAAAATTTTCAGTGACGACCCCAAACAGTCGTTAGTTTTTCCGATTGTTTCAGTGACGACTCTAAACTGTCGAAGATTCATTAATGGCGGAAATGTACGACAGTTTTGTGTCGTCTAAACATAATCAATTCCCTGACGATCCTTTGGAAGAGTCGTTATTGTTTTAATTACGTATATGACGACTGTAAACAGTCGTTAATGTTTTAGAAGTGTCATTAAAAACAGTCGTTAGTCTCTAAAAAGAGTCGTTATCTTCATTGTTAATGGCATAAATGTACGACAGTTTAGAATCGTCATATACATAATCAATTCCCTGACGACCCTTTGGAAGAGTCATTATCGTTTTAATTATGTATATGACGACTTTAAACTGTCGTTAATGTCTATGAAGGGTCGTTAATTAGGGTCGTCATTTGAAAAAAAGTAGTCAAGGATAAAACAGTATGTTCACAGTCGGATGAATACGCCCTTAAAAATTTTGGGGTACAAATAAAATGTCATGGCCCCCAATTAGTTTCTTTGGCCCCCAATCAAACGAGGTTAACAAAGATCTTCTTGTAAAGATTAATTTGATCAAACCAACGTTCGGTTAATCCTTTTTTCCCAGTACAAAATTTAAATTTTTAATTCCACCCCAAATGGTCCCTAACACTACACCACACCTAAGTACTTTAGCTTAGGATTTAAAGTCCCTAAGTATTTTAACTTGGGATTTATGGTCCCTAACACTACACCGAAGTATTTTAGCTTAGGATTTATGTTGCTATAGGGGTTTGATGAAGCTTGAGAACCATTACACCATTTGATGTTTCTCATTGAAATTCACCTGTTTATATTTATTTATGTTAATATCCTAAGGAAGCTTGAGAATCATTAGACGACTTGTTGTTTCTCATTGAATTCATCTAACCTCTTTATATTTATTTATGTTAATATTGTGAGGTCAGTGGAGTCTCTTCCCTCGGATATCATATTAGACATCCTTTCTCGGGTTCCTACTGAGTTTGTTTCTGAGTGCAAATTAGTATGCAAAAAGGGGCTTACTCTCATCCAAGAGAGCGGAACTTACTTTACAAATTTGCACTTTAGACGCCAGCTTAAACATCTCTATGGTGGTGATGGCGACAACGATAATAATATAACTGCTAAGGTGGAGGAAAGTCTCTACTTTGCCTGTTGCATTGAAGATGTATGTGCGGCACCGTTACTTTTCTATGGGGGACATATTGGTGCTCGGGTTAGCTTTGATGAACAATACTCCTACGGGAAAAAATTGAAAAGGATCAATAATCCTCCTCTACCTATTTATCGTTTATTGCTGAACTTTGTTGGCTCGTGCAATGGTTTGATGTGCATAAATATACAGCACCAGCTAACTATTGATCCCATTTATATATTTAATCCTGTCACCAGAGAATATGTTTACCTTCCTAAACTAGTCCTAAACTAGTCATGATGAAATCAACATTTAAATCTGGTATTTTTGTATCAATTTTTAAAAATTTGGGGTTTTTGTATCAATTTTGTTTACGATGGAGTTTTAATGGATCCCAACATTTGAGTGGGGTTTTTGTACCACAAGTTTGGTCACCTTGGGTTTTTATGACTAGTTTTCATTATTATATCCTCATATTTTAAAAGGAAATATTTATAATTATAATTATCAATACCAAATCCACCCTCCATATATAATACTTAGGTCGTGTTTGGTATCCTGGATATCCCATCCTAGGTTGGGTTATCCAGTAAAAAACTGTTAAACAAATGTGTTTGTCTCACTACAATTCCAATTCTGGATAAGGATTACTAAACCTTCCTTTATTTTAGGAAGCTAAAAAGTGAGGTTAAGGTATTCTTCCAAATACCTGAGATACATGTATCCTCACCTGGGTTAGACAATTATTTTCCTTTAAAATAAGTATTTGGCTAAGAAATAATTATTTATATTAACTTATTTCTGTAGTCAAACAAACACAGGCAAACCTAGCCCAAGATATGATAGAATTTTAGACAAACACCATTAAAACTAACCATTAACAAGGTTATCATAAATGAAATTAAGATAAACTTTTCCAGGATATGTTATCCCGTTTCCAAGCTCCCAAACAGAACCTCTAATGCCTTCTCAACCGAATGAAGCTCGATCATCTGCTTTCTAAATACCTTTCTCCTCCTCGACGACAGCCACCACCACTTTCTTCGTCGTTGCCACCTCCTCCTCCACCACCACCAAAATGAGGGGTATTTTGCTAGTGAGATTCACGAGATACTTGTTTAAATTTTTTCGATTGATTTTTTGATTTCAATATAAATTAGATGTCATAAATCATCAACAGGTTCAAAAACAGTTCATGTTTTCTTTAGTCATCTTCCTCTTTCATTCCTCCTTGATGTTACTGATTTTGGTTCACAAATTCTATATTGGAATGAATATAGTGACCAATTTGGTTTCACATAATATGCAAACAAATAAGAAAAAAATCTTTAAAGTTAATTTGTATTTTATAGGTTTATACTATTTTCATGATTTTGTAAAGATTATTGATTTTAATATATGATCTTGATGTCGTGGTGATGGTGGTGGTATTGTTAGTGGTCAATGTTGGCGCATGTTACTAAGAGATGAGCATATGTATGTTGGTGGTGGAGGTGACGACTTGAAGTAGCATGGAGGTGTGGGATATATGACTGATCATAGGTTGGTGCAGTTGGTGGTTGTGGGATGACTGGTGAGGGAGGATCATAAGCTGGTGTTGTTGGTGGTGGGTTGTAGATTGGTATAGGAGGCTCATACCATGTGAGCAATATTATCCCTTCTATCCTCTCTACTACACAAAAATCACCAGCTCAGTTAGCTAGATATAATTTATGCTTATCTTGCCTATACATCATTTTACTCTTATATTTAGGTATTTCATTCCAAGGAGAACTCTTAAGAATGATATTATAGTTTGAGTTATAGTAACCATAAGCCCCAAAGAGGAAACACTAGTTGCTCTATTAGGTGCTACATTAGGATATTAACATCTTGAAGTAGCATATGCTTACAATAATACGTGTTATATTTACCTTTTGAAGTATTACGTTATTTATACTCTTTACGGTAGTGCAATTAGATAATTCCAACCTTAAAAGATTGACCAAGTGTTTTACACATTGTTTCGCAGGGGCCGAAGAGATTGTGTCCTCGACATGCAGCATTCTAGCAAGATTGATTGGAGTTCCACCTGAATTTTAATTATAAACTCTTGCTTGTGACATTTATTAATGTATATGTATTTGCATTATCCTTCTCTATAACTGGATATAATGCCTCTTAATTTTCAACGAAAGTGAAACAATAATTGCGGTGCTTCTTATACTTACAGAGACTTCACGAAGATAATGCATATATAGGTAAATGAGATGTTGCACGTGATGTGAAAAGGCATTCCCCATATGGTAGGTGTTAGAGCATTTCTCGGTTGAACCCATAAGTTTTGTTATCTCAAGCTTGTTGGCGATATTATATGATCGAAACTATATCTTGATTTCCAGTCTACTAAGTCACATCTCGGATTACGTTGGAATTATAGTTGGGTATCAGAGATTACCCTTGAAGACTGAAGATCGACAAAGATATTTGGAGAACTTCTGTATCAGGTATATGAAGACCGAATCATTCTATTTTACTCATTATGTCATCGTTCTATCTATTGAGATTATGTCGTATGACTTACAATAGAATTAGAAAGAAGAAGTTTCGAGTCAAGCTTGTCTTGTGAATTTTTTTGAAATATGATTTAGAAATTAGATGTTCAAAGGTCCTTAACAATATTAGTTATATGAATTAATTTGTGGATCAATTGAAAATTGCCCATATAAATGATCATATGTACACATAAGTGAAGAATTTATTTTCGAATCTGATCAGGCTTATTATTTAAGGGTGGTGAAAAGACGAGGGTACCCAAATACACCACAATATTTTGTTTATCAACTTATAGGTCCTCTTCCGAATGTGATCGTCTATGGACAACGTCGAGACAATACAACAATTAGTTTCACACACTTTGTGTGGTCATCTATGGATACGAGATCGAGACAATACGACAAAAAGATAACTTGTGTGATTGACTATGGATACAAGATCGAGACGATACGACAACAAAGTGATCACTTGATAATAGGTTCGGAATCAACCGAAACTCTATAGAATTAATATCAAGTGTTACGGAGTTAACATACAAGTGTAATTTACTTTTAATTGTAATAAACAACAATTATAATTGTAATAAACAATAATTATCATTGCAGAATAGAAAAGTAAATGACACAGCAAGATTTTGTTAACGAGGAAACCGTAAATGCAGAAAAACCCCGGGACCTAGTCCAGTTTTGAATACTCTCAGAATTAATTCGCTATACAAGATCTAATACCAACTTCGTATAGTTGAGACCAAGCACGCTACCCCTAGCTACTTAGTTCCATCATTATCCCCACGCCTTCGACTTTTAGAGTCACGCACGTGAATAGCAAGTCTTTTGGATCTTATTACATACAACAAAGGAAGAATCAGTTTGGTAACCACTCTAATCAATCTTGTTAAAGATAAGATGAGTCGTTGACAAAGGCTCTTATGTTTAATCTATTAAACTCCTTTTTCTGGTTAGATCAATCTATCCAATAACTACCGAAATAGTCAAGTTTAGATTTGCAATCAATCCATATAGATCTCAATGAGAAACTATAAAGTGATGTCGATCTCACGCAACTAATCAATCCGATCTATCAAAGACAAACTGATTCTAGTTGGATCCCAGCCGATCAAGGTTTGTGCACTAAATCCACAAGATATGAAAACTAATAAGAATTCTTCTTCGTCTTCAAATCTTCTATTGCCTTCAACTACCTGCACAACAACACTTGAATCCTCTTGTGATCAATCATACACAGAACAAAGTTTGTTAAAAATGAATTATCACAAGATGTCTTTAGATCTAACAACAGTTCTAAATATCATGTCGATACTTTGATCTAGTCTGAGTGAACCTTATATCAGAAGAGAAGATTCTCAAGAATAAACAAACTAGGTGCAATCAAAGTTTCAACAACCATTAGTCAATCAAATAAAATCGAAAAAGAATAACACTACAATTTCTAGTTTCCCACCAACGATACTCGTAGAGCTTCTTGATCCCACAAAAATCTTTAAACGAGCGGTCGTAAGAGATTTCATCTAATTAGGATACTTCCCTCTCCGAGTAGACGGATCCACCAGAAACAACAAGAAATGAAGTTTTCCTGGCTCTTAGGATAGTTTGCTATAAATGCAAACTTAGGTATTTATAGACCAAGGTTGTTTGGACAACAAGGTAATTCCAAAACCGAAAATATTTTCAAGATATGCATTAAAGTACCTAATTTCGGTTGTCCTATTTCCACTTAAATACCAAACCTATATTTCTGAAAACTCTCATAGAATACTTCTATTATTATTCTAGCACATTAACTAATAATATTTTCCTTAGGATATGCTTTAATTGCTGGTAATTAAAACATATATTATGAAAATCATAATTAAATGATTTTCAATTTTTCGGACCAGGGATCACCTTGAGTATCAAGGAATATCTTTGAACAATAAATGATAAGAGTTAATGCTCGTGTTCAAATTATGTTGACATCTTTATACAACAAACCCTAATTCCGAATCTACACAAATTCATGAAGAAAATATGTAAATCATGGAAAATCGGATTTGCATCTTGGAATCGGTTTTACCGCACTTCCAAACAAGTTTAGAATTGGTTATACCAATATTCCAAGAATACTATGTGATCGTCCATACCAAGTCACTATGGTTAGTTCTGATCGGTCCTACCAAGTCACATACATGGGTTCAGATCGGTTATACCAATCACTAGGATCGATTCTACCTAAATATGGTACCTACTTGTGATCGGTCATACCAGTCACTGGGATCGGTCATACCAATTACAAGGATCGGTCACTCAACTTCCTATGATCGGTCACACCAATTACAAGGATCGATCATACCATCTCGTGGTGATTACTTAGGATCAATTACACTAATTACCAGAACCGGTCATACAAACATAAGTCTAGGTATTGTGATAGGTTATACCAAGATACATAACCTGAGTTAAGATTGGTTCTACCAACTCACACGTATTAGTCATCAAAGAATATGCAATGAATAGCCGTACTAATATACCTATTGATTTCCCTCTCAATTCATGAAACAAGTTCACGAACTTACTTTCTTTAAACAAATGTAAAACATTATTTCCTAGGATTAAATCTTCACCATACACCCATACACATAATCATAAAACTATATACAAGATTATGTCGATGCCATATCTACGAAGTTCAAAAGATAAGCGTTATACTTCGTAATATAATTCCGTAATACTATGACCATACTATTATGATTGTGTCTATCCACTAGAGTATTTATTTACATACAAATTTGGATGTTATGTTTTCAGTATAGCTAGGGGTGCACATACCCTACCCATACCCGCCAACCCTACCCTACCCGCCAGTTTTTTAACCGTATCCTATCCTATCCACTATTTGGCGGGTAGGGTGGCGGGTAAAGATTTTCTTAACCGCCAGTAAACGGGTAGGGTGGCGGGTATAGGCCATATCCTACCCACCCTACCTAGAAGTGCACATACCCTACTCCTACCCGCCAACCCTACCCTACCCGCCAGTTTTTTAACCGTATCCTACCCTATCCATTATTTGGCGGGTAGGGTGGCGGGTAAAGATTTTCTTAACCGCTGGTAAACGGGTAGCGGGTATAGGCCATATCTTACCCACCCTACCCGTTGTGCATCCCTAAGTATAGCACGACTTGAAAGATACGTTAGGAATGAAACAAGTTCAAGTCAATTTTACTAACCTTAAGTGGAAGGATGATGTCGTTGTTGTAGTCGTTACTTCTTCTCATTCTTCAGGTATTCAGAGTAATACTTGTATGTCTCAACATTCCTAGACTTTCTAATCTAACCTAAACGGAGTTGACTCTAGTTTTTAATCGACTCTAGATGAGTTTTGATACTAAAATATGACAACCAAACTTGACATACCAACACTTGGTGATTTCAAGCGAGATATGCTTTAACAATCTCCCCCTTTGTCCATTTTAATGACAAAACTCTATTTACATATGTAGCTAAACGAATTACAAATAACTCATTCTTCATACGCTTGATTCCAAGTTTCAACAGCGCAAAAACCTGCATATATTTAATCAATAAATTACCCTGTTGACATTTGAATAACAAAAGCTTCCCCTAAAGGAAAGCTAGGTAAATATCCAATCCGAACATCTTTGTTATTCCGCTTTTGTAGTATAAAATACCACACAGAATTATGATATGTTTGTCCACTTTAGTCAATGCATTACTCTTTCGTTAGATATAACGTTTAAGCACAATTGTCCTTTCCTAGTGACTACAAATCACTTGTTTACTTCATATATTTCTCCCCCTTTTTGTCACAAAATGACAAAGGTTCGAGCAAATAAAAGACAAACCGAAAGGATCTTACAAATCTACAAGACTTGTACAACCTATAAGAGTAAGCACGAAGGTTTCACAAACCATTTTAGATAACCAATATTAAAACTGAAACTACAAAAGTAATTTAGTTTCAATATGTTATCAAGGAAACAACTGCCCGAAGAAATTTTCCCTATAGTCCAACAAGTCGATTAAGATACTTAATTCCATTGTTGAACCTATTGCGTATGTACAATCGCTTATTTAAATAAGGCCAAAACAAAGATCATAACTTAACTTTATTTTTCTTACCAGGCTCTAATTATTCAGACAACAACTTAGACCTTTCCATTTAGACAAGACAAATACTATGTTAGTTAACTAGTTTTTCTTGTAAAGGCATTCGATTAGACTTGAATAACTGAATCCTCCAATTGATATGTCTAACTAAAATCAGAATTAACTTAGTTTATCTTATTCGGAATCAATTGGACTAAACAAATGATCCTGTATTTTGTAAAGCCTCAAACAATAGATACAAGCCAAAATAAATTGACCTGCACAATTATTTTCTTAACCGGAAGCAATTGAACAAATATAAACATTACAACACCGCAATAGCATCAAATTTCTTTAAGCAAAAACACTTGATACCCATCAATAAAGAAGATACCAAACAATAAGCCAAATAAATTGACACAGTTTTTCTTAACCGGAAATAATTGAATCACTTAAACAATCCATACGCAATATAATGGAACATATCAATTGTACCGGAATAAAGCAAAATATATACAATATAAACCGGATTTTCTTAAACAAGAAAATGATTAACTAACAAATAAAATCGTTGCCTCAATTTCCGCAGCCACTACTCCCCAGAAAGATATATCATTAAGCGCAAGTTCAAATAAGAATTCTCCCCTAGTGTGTTGCCATCCTCTCGCAAGAACAAAAGAACAACAACAAAATCAACCTTTACCACCGAAAGTTTGAATCGGTTTTAACTAATGCGTGCCAATAGCAAAAGTTGAAAACCCAAAACACATATGTTATGCTAAAAACAAATTATGTAAACACAAATTGGTTCAACATATTATGAATTTTCACATATAAGTTTCAATCGGAACACCTTATGATACTTTGATAAAGACTACCAACATGGACTAGAACTTAATCTCGCTAAATCAAAATGCCACACAAATCATAGAGTTACACCATGTGAGATCGAATAATAAGGTTAATAAAAACCGAAATCAGACAACTCATAAAAACGAAATCACATAGCAAAAATATAATCGGATACTATCACATGAAACAAAAATTATAAAATAATTATTTAACTCATAAATAAGATTGATAGTTTTATTCAAAATAGAACTTATACAAAAATATCGAAATAAATCAATACATTGATGTCTATTTTTCTTAAATAAGAAGATAGACTACTCCTTATTTGTTAACTGCTCATCACATTCATTTTCTAGTTCTGACTCTTGGTCCTCTTCGCCTTTTAAAAACTTTGCATTAATCTTTAAGATCCCTTGAAGAGTTTCTGGATCATTTCGAACAACGAAGGCTAGTTGTTTCTGAATACAGCTTAATTGTCTACCAAGACGCAAGATATGAAACATAAGATCTCCGTTGCTATAGATTTGACCAGTTGAAGCAACAATTCTCCTTCTCTTTTGAATTATACTCATTTGCTTGATAATTCCCCGAGAGACAATTTAAGTGAATTTTTCATCTCCAAAATTGTTCCCCATTGTGTTTTTACAAATGTTGGTGATGAGACAGGTAAATCCAAGATTTTTTTGAGACGTTGTGGTGATGACGGATTCAGAAATCCTGATCATTTGATTTGTAATTATTCCACATAGATAGATTTGCATGTCACCTTCAAGGAGAAAGTATACAAACTCAGCAAATTCCTTGTCCCATTGTGATGTATCTCTTGTGCAAGCAAAAAGAGGTGTTATTGCAAGCTTACCGAAAACCCTCAAGTAAAAGGGTACCTCTTTGGTTAGCAATCTTTCATTCTTCTAGTCAAAAGTTTTCCCAAGACATTTTGAAATGTTATCATGATCAATTTCAAAACCTGTAATCAAGTGATTTCCTTTCACATTGTACTTAATGATATTTGAAATCATCTCTCTATTGACATGATGAAAAGTATATCCAACAAGCGTGTTAAAAGTAAGATTCTTATGATCAATATTATGAATATTAACATTGAAGATTCTTACCATGTCAGGTGAATATTTTTCGAACCTAAACAAATTCCCCCAGTTTTGGTTTTGAACGAATTTCACATATTCACCTTCTGAAATATCTGGGTCGAATCTCTTTTCAGCAGTGAAATTAATTTCTTTTAGAGCTTGATATTTATCAAAACATTTATTATCCACAAAGTTTGTAAGTTCATGTTTGTCTTTTGTTAGAGCATAGCTCGGTTAAACTCACCAAGCGTTGGTATGTCAAGTTTGGTTGTCATATTTTAGTATCAAAATTCATCTAGAATCGCTTGATTAAATACTAGAGTCAACTTCATTTAGGTTATACTAGAAAGTCTATAGGAATGTTGAGACATACAAGTATTACTCCTAAGACCTGAAGAATGTGAAGAAGTAGTGAACTACAACGAAGACATCATTCTTCCACTTGAGGTTAGTAATTTTGACTTGAACTTTTTCACTCCTAACGTTTCTTTCAAGTCGTGCTATATTGAAAACATAACTGCGAAGCTGTATATACCGTACATATTGTATAATACTCTAGTGATGTGACATGATCATAATAGTATGCTCATAGTATTAGGGAATTAGACTACGAAGTATAATGCTTATCTTTTGAATTTTGTAGATATGACATCGACATAATCTCCTATATATTGTTATGATTATGTGAATAGGTTATGGTGAAGATTTCATCATAGGAAATAATGTTTTACATTTTTTTAAAGGAAGTACATTCATGAACTTGTTTCGTGTATCGAAAGGGAAATCATTAGGCTTATTGGTCTGGCTATTCATTGCAAATCTTTGGATGACCAATATGTGTGAGATGGCAGAACTGATCTTAACTTAGGTTATGTATCTTGGTATAACTAATCATAATGCCTGACTTGTGATTTGGTATGACTAGTTTTTATTAATTGGTGTGATAACTGATCATAAGTAATCACCATGTGATGGTATGATCGATCCTTGTAATTGGTGTGACCGATCCTAGTAATTGGTATAACCAACCCTAGTAATATATTATTTATATATATATATATATATATAATATGTACAGTATATATATCTTCGCAGTTATGTTTTCCATATAGCACGACTTGAAAGATACATTAGGAATGAAACAGTTCAAGTCAATATTACTAATCTCAAGTGGAAGGATGATGTTGTCGTTGTAGTTCGTTACTTCTTCACATTCGTCAGCTCTTCGGAGTAATACTTGTATGTCTCAACATTCCTAGACTTTCTAGTCTAACCTAAGCGAAGTTGACTCTAGTATTTAATCAAGCGACTCTAGATGAGTTTTGATACTATATGACAACCAAACTTGACATACCAACGCTTGGTGAGTTCAACCGAGCTATATGCTCTAACAATAGGCAAAAATTGAACTATCATTATAATAATTCTTTTGCCTAAACTTTGGACAATAGCGATCCGAGTTCCTTTGGGGAGCAATCTTAGCCAATTCGTTTGACACAAAAGAAAGTGTATCTTGCATCTTACGAATCTTGCATCCCCATTGCAATTGCCCGTTACTACCACAATAACAGCAATGCCTAGTATTATACGAAGTCTGAGTTTTAATGTTACCTTTTTGTGAATCCACTTGCATTGGAGCTTGACGAGTTTTGTTCTTCTTATCTTTGTTCAACGTTGTTGATTTCATGACATTAGCAGAAGTGCTCTCTTTGATTGCTTCACTTGAAGAGTCTGGTCGAACACAATTCTTAGGCTTGACATGGTTTACTTCTTTGCAAGAAATAAGAGCATCTTTGACAATAGTGGAAGTCTCTGGTTGAGAAGAGTTTGTAGCTTTAAAATTTTTTACCTCTTTGCTAATAATTGAAGCATCTATTCTCTTATAGCCAAATCCTCGTGTATCACGATGATTTTTACTTGCTTTTAGCATTGAGGTTAAATTTTTTGAGCTATAAATGTGTTTTTTCAAGTTCAAATTTTCTTCTTCCAACACCTTGAATTTACCAAGAGCACCAGTAACATCAGCCTCAAGGCGTTTTGCTCGTGAAATATATTCACCTTCTTTATTTTCAAAACTCTTTTGTTGAGAGTTAATCCTTGCATCAGATTCAGCAAGTTTCTCTTCCAACAAGTGAACCTTTTCAAGAGAAGCATCACGCTCTTTCTCTAACAACTCTGTTTGAGAGAGACTAGTACTTGCTTATTCTTCAAGACCCTGTATTTGTTGAGAAGCATCATCCCTCAATTTTTTTTTATGATCTTGATGAATCTTATCACATTCAATAATTATTGCTTTCAACTCATCCTGATGTTTCTCAATTATCTTTTTGAAAGTAAGCGATTGCTCACAAACTGATTCTGAGAGTGGTTCAATAACCTCTTGTGATACGTTAACTGAGTCTTTTTTAATTTTCACATTCGCTTATTCCTACTTTGACTCATGTCTTATAGGTTGGATCACGTCAAACACATATTGTTAGATCTTTTCGTGTTTGCCTGCTCTGATACCAATTCAAAAGACGAGGGTACCCAAATACACCACAATCTTTTAATTATCCACCTATAAGTCCTTTACCGAATGTGATAGTCAATGGACTGAGTCGAGACAATACAAAAAATTCAGTTCACACTATGAGATCGAGACAATACAACAACAAGGTCACTTGTGTGATTGACTATGGATACAAGATCGAGACGATACGACAACAAAGTATGCACTTGATAATAGGTTCGGTAATAACTGAAACTCTAAAAGATCAATATCAAGTGTTACAAAATTAATGCACGTGTGTATTTTATTTAATCATAATAACAATTATAATGCGGAAAACAAAGTAAAAGACACAACAATATTTTGTTAACGAGGAAACCGCAAATGCAGAAAAACCCCAAGACCTAATCCAGTTTTGAATACTCTCATAATTAAGCCGTTATACAAAATCTAATACCAACTTCGTATAGTTGAGACCAAGCAGCCTAACCCTAGCTACTTAGTTCCCTCAGTATCCCTGCGCCTTCGACTTATAGAGTCACACACGTGAATAACAAGTTCTTTGCATCGTATTCCAAACAGCAAAGGAAGAATCTGTTTGGTACCACTCTAATCAATCTTGCTAAAGATATTTTATGAGTCGTTGACAAAGGCTCTTATGTTTAATCTAATAAACTCATTTTCCTGGTTAGATCAATCTAAATATTGATTACCTAAATAATCAACTTCTAGATTCGCAATCAATCAATATAGATCTCAAAGAGAAACTATAAAGCGATGACGATCTCACGTAACTAATCAATCAAGTATATCAAAGATAAACCGGTTCTAGTTGGATCGACAAGGTTTGTGCACATGAACTAATAAATCTCACACTGATCAAGGTACATTTGCGCTCCTTACGTCTCTGAACCCCAGCAGGATTCCACACGCTTGATTCTCTTAGCTGATCTCACCCACAACCAAGAGTTGCTACGACCCAAAGTCGAAGACTTGATAAACAAATTTGTCTCACACAGAAAAGTCTATTAGAATAGATAAATCTGTCTCCCACAGAAATACCTATGAGTTTTGTTCCGTCTTTTGATAAATCAAGGTGCACAGACACCAATTGATAAACCAGACTTATATTCCCGAAGAACAACCTAGTATTATCAATCACCTCATAATAATCTTAATTGTATGGAAGTGGAACAAGATATTATGAAATCACAAACGATGAGACGAAGATGTTTGTGACTACTTTTAATCTTACCTATCGGAGATAAATATCAAGCAAATCTTAGCAAAGATAATACTCAATCACGTTAGTAAAAGTAATATCAGAACATGCAACTACAAAGAAAATAGTTGGGCCTGGCTTCACAATCCCAATGAAGTCTTTAAGTCGTTAACCTACAGGGTTTCGTAAAAAACCTAATGTTAAAGGAGAACCGACTCTAGTCGCAACTAGTATCACACAGGAGGTGTGGGGATTAGGATTCCCAGTTGCTATAGTTCTCCCTTATATAGTTTTCAAATAAGGGTTTGCAATCTAAGTTACCTAGGTAACAAAGCAGTCAATATTCACTGTTAGATGAAAACCTGATTAGATTCAATCTAATATCTTTCAACCGTTAGATCGAACTTAGCTTGTTATACACAAATGAAATGCACCTTCATTTAGGTTTGAGTAACCGTACCTAAACGTGTACACTAGGTTGGCTCAACAATAGTTAACCGAGGTTAGCTATATGAACAATCTTATATCAACCTTATTCATCTTAACCACAACTAGTTCAAATGACTCAAATTAAACTAGTTATAAAGTTGTTCAATTGCTATATTCTCATAGAAGTATACAAGAACACAATTGAAGCAAAATCGATTTGATTCACTCGAATCAATTCATGAACATTATAGCCACGGGTTGCAAAGAATGCATTCCTTATTATATAAATGTATTAGTTCATGAACAAACCGATTTTAGAACTTTAACCACTCAAGTATGCAAACGGGTACGCATACTTAAAGTAGTCGGTCTGAGTTTGGGTAAGCTAGTATGCAAACGAGTACGCATACTTCCAAACACAGCAGAAATTTCCGGGCCCAAACCCTTCGCCAGTACGCGTACGGGTATGTGTACTTAGGTACTCGGAATTTCACAACTAACAGGTACGTATACGGGTATGCATACTATATTTCCGATCATGGATCACATACATGCAAGAATACATGCTATGTTTATAATCCAATGATGGTTAAGTGTTCTAAACTATATTTCAGTCAGTAAAACTTTCTTAGAGGATGACAATAGCTGCTTTCACGGACTATTAGCATCAAAGAAATTTTCAAGTTATTGAAATAATCATAACGAAACATTCCAAGTCTACACCAAATGATTGTATCACACAATCCATGTAAGATGTTACCAGCGATTTTCACATGATCATCTTTTGACTTTCTTCAAATAATATCATATGAACTTGGTTGAAACGAAAGTTTACCAACACATATTTCGAGAAATATGTAAGCGAGTTAAACTCAGCTCGAAATATCAAATGTGCATAATCTAATACTATATAGTAATACGAATTTTGTCTCAATATAGGATATAGAGTAGAAATAGACTTTCCAAGTGATAGATGAGTTTTAGTCTCCACATACCTTTTGTTGATGAAGTTCCACAAGCTCTCCTTAGTAGTTCTTCGTCTTTAATTGATGAACGTCGTGAAGTCTAATGCTCAACTACACAATCTATCCTAGTCCGAGACATCACTATAAGTAGACTAGAAATCAAGACTTATAGTTTTGATCACTAACATTGACAAAAAATATTGAGATAGCAACACTTGCGAGTTTGACCGAGCATTGCTCTAACAATCTCCCCCTTTGTCAATTTTAGTGACAAAACTATCAATACACACGGATTACAAAACAAATAAACTTTGTAGCTTCTCATCCAAATGCTTGATCTCCTTGGTTCTTCAACATTACTCGAAGTCTTCGCCACTTCCAAGTACTCCAATGATTATAAATGTGTTCAACTCAGCATCATAGTTGTTGAAGATCCGTAGCTATAACAATGAGAAAACAGTTGCTTTGAATCATTGTTATCAGCATCAAAGTTCAGTTGTATCACAACTTTGACAACAATAATATGGTGATATGTATCACTCCCACTTAGTCAATACTTCATCTCACGATGAAAACCACTTCCTCTTACATATAAACCATATGTATTTGTAGTGTGAACTACACATTAATTCTCCAACTTTTTGTCAATATAAATTGGAAAAGGTACGAAAACTAGTGGGTTCCTCATGAAATTTTCATAGAGATACTTCATGACCAAAAGAGAGCAACATACCAACTTGTTTTGATGATTTCACATAGTCGAAACTTAATGTACTCATCAAGAAGCGTGACTAAATGCAACCCACCCTAATGTTAAATGCAACCTTTCAAAAAATTTGTTAACTTTATTGATTTGGGTAAACAAACCCACACTTATGTTCACTTTTTCCATCTAAATGCTTTTTTCCCTAGATTTCGGAATCGCCAATCCTGGTTCCCTCTGCTCTGGTCTGCAGTATACTTAATTGATTTAATCAAATCAATTATATAGAATCGTACTATATCTCTATATTAGGTCTTTTCGGGCAAGAGGTTAAGCAATCTATCCATACTGATTTTAGTGCAACCAAAAGAAATCAAATTTGAAGACCAATTAGACTATGATCAATACATTCGAAGATTGTTAATAATGGAGATAACAATCGGTTGATCTTGCAAATGAACCCATCTAGTTTTCTTTGTCTGTAATGGGGCTTAATTAATGAAAATATATTAAGGGTAGATAATTAATTAATGATTCTTGCACCATCTCATAAAATATCAATGGCCACCCATCATATGTTCAAGCTGGACTTCAACACTCAAATCAATATCGTCTGAGTCTGAGAATTCAAATGGCTGTGATTAAGAATTAAAATAGTGAGAGAAGATGACGGATAGTGGAGAGTTTTTTCACCCACGTTAATTGGGTTAATGATATTTGAAAGGGGTTGTATTTAGTTTAAGGTTGGGTTGTATTTAGTCACTGCCTTATAAAGATATAAGAAAACTCCTACAATATTCCACAGCTGCACTTCCTACAAAGATTTGGAAATTAAGCACAAGTTCAGTTAAGAATTCTCCCCCATAAAATGTCATTCCTGAAAGAACAACAAGAGAGACCTTGATTTTACAAGGAAAGAAAGATTTATTTGGACATTAAAAAATCACATGAAACATGAATTTGTATCCTAAAACTCAATTAAATTAACCACAAGAGAACCCATGATTAATTTAATCGAGAATGCTCACATAAGAGAACTTATGGAGCCACACAGTACATACACAAAGACGTGGATCAGGGAAAGACCAATACTGCGTAATAATCGAAGATTCGTTCTATTTTTCATCACTATTTGCACAATGACATATAATAGACTTAATCTTTGTAAACAAAAGTTCATCCTATCTTCCATCAATATTTGCATAAAGACATAATAGGCTTAACTTTGTAGTCAAAAGTTCATTATATCTTTTATCAATATTTTCATACCGACATATAATAGAGTTATCTTTTGAGCAAATATGGGACATTCAAGGTTCACGGACGTAAACAACATATCCCATAACAATTTGCAATTAATACTGCAAAAATCATCTTCCAAATAACTTAGAATTTAAATAAGTAAATCTAAAAATATTGCAAGATGAAAACGTTGGCAATAGCTATATGTACTCACAATAATGGCTATTCCAAACCCTAGTTATCCTTCTGAAAAACACAAGAATAAATTCTCATAAGAAGTTTCCTAAACATTGAGACCTCTGAAAAATTCTTTATCGTCCCCGAACTCCTTGTCGTCAACATCCATGGGAACATAAGGTTCATGAAGAAAGGAGTCAATTCCAATAAACCTTTTAAACCGATGCTGAACCAGGGCCTTCTGAATTTCAAGAGTTCTCAAAACAATAGACTTTACTTGCTGAATCTCCTTCCTTGTTTCTTTCAACTCTTCAAGAACACCATAAAACTTCT
Organism: Papaver somniferum; assembly: GCF_003573695.1. Lineage (NCBI taxonomy): Eukaryota > Viridiplantae > Streptophyta > Magnoliopsida > Ranunculales > Papaveraceae > Papaver > Papaver somniferum. Next base: position 127,116,960 of record NC_039358.1, on the reverse strand, counting down.
GAGAATTTGAAGGAACAACTCTTGGCTTCCTCACATTCCTTCTTTTTCTTTTCAAAGTTGATGGTAATGGAGATTTATCTTTTTCCTTCATGATTGATGGCTTAACAATCGTATTAACATCTTTTCCATCAGAAGGCATAATGCTTGGAGTATCCATACGTACAGAATTGTGAGAGGAAATCACAAGATAATCTCAACAAGCAGTCTTATGATAAAAAAGAGTTTCAAGAGGAGGAAAAAGGAAGGTAAGGTTACGGAACCTTTAAACACACAAGTTCACGCACACACAACTCTCAACCCTAAAGAGGGTAGAATTGTCGAGAATAACCCTCTTTTATTGACTAAACAGGGAAGTCCCTTCCAATATCAATAATATATGAAAACTCGGAGAATTCCAAATTGGCAAAGCACAACAAAAATAAAAAGAGAAAAATAAAACATTTTAAAACAATTCTCTTTACTTAAAGCCTGAGGTGTGCATAATCATGCCTCTTTTGATCAGGCACATGAGACATGATGCACCAACCAACACAATCAAGTTGTGATGGGGTGAACAATAATCTGACCACCATAACCTTTTTGAAAAGAATTCATAGAACCTTGTTTCACAGAATGTTTAGACCATAATTTTTTCTCTATTGATCTATTATTTTCTTTAGAAACTAACTTCTTCGAAGAAGAGATGAGTTTACATACCTCAGATGATTTTTGAACAAGTTTGAGCTTGTTTGCTAATCGATTCGCACTTCGTTGAAGTTTGTTGACGTATCTTATTTTGTGTTTCTACTGAAACACTTTGAGAGTTCATGAACCTTGAGAGAACAATAAGAACATGTCAACATGGAAGATGGTTCAGATGTCAGAGATGTGTACGCAGCTAGAAACATAGTGGGACCTGAAAAACCAGACAAGGAGTTTCCAGCAGAACAGATAAATCAATTTTTCCTTCCAGAATGGTTGAGGTTTCTTCTGAAAGAATATCAAGATTGATGTATGTATTGCTACAACTCTCAAAATCAATATTTTCACAAAGAAGTGCAACACTTGACTTTTCATCCTCATTAGAATCATAGTGATTAGCCATTTCATTAAGAGTTGCAGCAAGACCTTTGTTCCCAGTGTATTTTCTGCGATTCAGACAATCATTTGCAAAATGAAAAAATCCTTTACACTTAAAGCATTATGGCATATCCTCGTCATCAGTTTCGTCAATAGCCCTGTTTTTTAGGAGGAACACGATTATGAGGTTTAACTGTTGACTTAGGTTTATCTCTGGAGAACTGTTTACTTCTCTTCATCAGAAGATCTCTAAACTATCTTGTGATCAAAGAGACTGACTTGTCAAGATATTTATTTGATGAATCAGCCTCAGAAAGATCATCTTCAGAGATGCAAACACTTTTATTTTCGTCAAGTAATTCAATGTTCTTTTGTGCTTTGAAAGCAACATCCTTTCCGGATTTGGATGTATTCTCATGATCAAAGATCTTTAACTTCCCAACCAGAGTATTTCTGGAAAGAGTTGCAAGGTTATTTCCCTCAACGATGGCATGCTTCTTAGAATCGTATATGGATGGCAACGATCTGAGAATTTTCATCACAATGTCCTTTTCAGGAATACTCTTATCCAATGCAAAAGATGCATTAACAATTTCAGACACTTTGTGATTAAACTCATCAAATGAATTTTCGTCTTCCATACGAAGGTTTTCCTAATCAGAATTTAGGTTTTGAAGCCTAGATTATTTTTCACATTCCCTTCAAATATTGTTTCTAATATATCCCAAGCATCTTTAGACTTTGTGCAAGTAGCCGCATGATGCTGGAGCTCTGGGGTAATGACATGGATGATAGCATTTAATCCGTCAGAATTTTTCTTTGCAGCAAGAATCTCGGCAGCATCATATTTACCAATATCATTTGGAACTATTACATCGCCTTCTGTAACTTCCGAAGGATCATAGCCATTAACAACATAAACCCATGATTGAAAATCACGCGCTTGAAGAAAGGCACACATAACAATTTTCCACCATAAGTAATTTGAGCCATCGAAGACTGGTGGTACGTTTATAGAGATAGCACTTCTGTCCATATTCAGATCGCTACAAACACAGACTTATGAGGTCTTAAATGTGTTTGCCTGCTCTGATACCAATTGAAAATGCGGGGGCCTAACAACCACACCCAATATTTCGTTCGGAAATCTGAATAGAAAAACTCCAATATACTTTCAAGAGAATCAACTAGACCGTCAGACTCAATCTATAGAAAAGTATATCAAAGAGTTTATATCTCAATTTCTCAATTAAATCTGCAGTCAACAAACACGAATTTGCGAGCCCGATTGAATAAGAAAAATAACTTGGACGGTATCACAAACCAATATCCAAGTGTCAATAAATTCGATCAACAACCCAAAGGTCGGATTCAAGAACTGATTGAACTTAACGCACAAACTGTGATATTTCTATTATATAACAAAATATAATGCAGAAAAAAAATAACACAGACACCAGAATTTTGTTAATGAGGAAAACCGTAAATGCAGAAAATCCCCGGGACCTAGTCCAGCTTTGAACACCACACTGAATTAAGCCGCTACAGACACTAGCCTACTACCAATGAACTTCGGACTGGAATGTAGTTGAGCCCTAATCAATCTCACACTGATCAAGGTACAGTTTTGCTCCTTACGTCTCTGAACCCCAGCAGGATTCTACGCACTTGATTCCCTTATATTATCTCACCCACGACCAAGAGTTTTTATGACCCAAAGTCGAAGACTTGATAAACAAATTCGTCTCACACAGAAAAGTCTATTGGAATAGATAAATCTGTCTCCCATAAAAATACCTATGAGTTTTTTTCATTCTTTTGGTAAATCAAGGTGCACAGACACCAATTGATAAACCAGACTTATATTCCCGAAGAAAAACCTAGTATTATCAATCACCTCACAATAATCTTAATCGTATGGAAGCGGAACAAGATATTCTGGAATCAAAAACGATGAGACGAAGATGTTTGTGACTACTTTTAATCTTACATATCGGAGATAAATATCAAGCAAATCTTAGCAAAGATAAAACTCAATCACGTTAGTAAAAGTAAGATCAGAACATGTAACTACATAGAAAATAGTTGGGTCTGGCTTCACAATCCCAATGAAATCTTTAAGTGTTAAACTACAGGGTTTCGTGAAAAACCTAAGGTTAAAGGAGAATCGACTCTAGTCGCAACTAATATCACATAAGAGGTGTGGGGATTAGGTTTCCCATTTGCTAGAGTTCTCCCTTATATAGTTTTCGATTCAGGGTTTGCAATCTAAGTTACCTTGGTAACAAAGCATTCAATATTTATTGTTAGATGAAAACCTGATTAGATTCAAGCCAATATCTTTCAACCGTTAGATCGAACTTAGCTTGTTATACAAAAAACAAATGCACCTTCATTTAGGTTTGAGTAACCATACCTAAACGTGTACACTAGGTTGACTCAACAGTAGTTAACCGAGGTTAGCCATATGAACACTCTCATATCAACCTTATTCATCTTAACCATAACTAGTTTAAATGACTCAAATGAAACTAGTTATAGAGTTGTTCAATTGTTATATTCTCATAGAAGTATACAAGAAAAAAATTGGAGAAAAATCGGTTTGATTCACTCGAATCAATCCATGAACATTATAGCCATAATATGCAAAGAATGCATTCCTTATTATATAAATGTATTAGTTCATGAACAAACCGATTTTAGAACTTTAACCACTCAAGTATGCAAACGGGTACGCATACTTAAAGTAGTCGGTCTGAGTTTGGGTTCGCCAGTATGCAAACGGGTACGCATACTTCCAAACACAACAGAAATTTACGGACCCAAACCCTTCGCCAGTACGCGTACGGGTATGTGTACTTAGGTACTCGGAATTTCACAACTAACAGGTACATATACGGGTATGCATACTATAGTTCTGGTCATGGATCACATACATGCAAGAATGCATACTATGTTTATAATCCAATGAAGGTTAAGTGTTTTAAACTCTATTTCAATCATTGAAACTTTGTTAGAGGATGACAATAGTTGTTTTCACTAGCTATTAGCATCAAAGCAATTTTCATTTTATTGAAATAATCACAACGAAACATTCCAAGTCTACATCAAATGATTGTATCACACAAACCATGTAAGATGTTATTTGGCGATTTTCACATGATCATGTTTTGACTTTCGTCAAGAATATAAGATGAACTTGGTTGAAGCGAAAGTTTACCAACACATATTTCGAGAAATATGTAAGCGAGTTAAACTCGACTCGAAATCTCAAATGTGCATAATCGAATACTATATAGTAATACGACTTTTGTCTCAATATAGGAGATAGAGTAGAAATAGACTTTCCAAGTGATAGATGAGTTTTAGTCTCCACATACCTTTTGTAGATGAAGTTCCACAAGCTCTCCTCAGTAGTTCTTCGTCTTCAATTGATGAACGTCGTGAAGTCTAATGCTCAACTACACAATCTATCCTAGTCTGAGACATCATTATAAGTAGACTAGAAATAAAGACTTATAGTTTTAATCACTAACATTGACAAACAAGCTTGAGATAGCAACGCTTGCGAGTTCGACCGAGCAGTGCTCTAACACTGGTAATTAAAACATACATGATGAAAATCATAATTAAATGCTTTTCAATTTTTCGGACCAGGGATCACCTTGAGTATCAAGGAATATCTTTGAACAATAAATGATAGGAGTTATGTACATGTTCAAATATGTTGACATCTGGAAGCTTCTCAATTTGACAAACCCAAAACCCTAATTTACACACACATGAAGAAATATGTGAACCATTGTTATTGGTTTTGTACATGGAACCGATTAAACCATCACTCCAAAATATGTTGTGCCCAATTATAACATGATTCCCAATACATGCCGTAATCGGTTACACCTTGATCACAAAGTAGCTTGTGATCGATTATGCCTTGATTCCCGAGTTAGCTTGTGATCGGTTACACCTTGCTTCCCAAAGGTAACTTGTGATACAACTAACTTCCCAATTCATCTGGTGACCGGTTATACCTTGGTTCCCAAAGTAACTTATGGCCGGTTAGAACTTGCATTCTAATATAACTTTTGATCTGTTACACCTTGATTTACAATGTAGCTCATAATCGATTCCAACTAGATATATTATATAGACTATGACCGGTTATACTCCAAGTCTCAATAGAATTAAGATAGGTTCTACCAAAGTCATCTTCCATTGGTCATCCAAAAGATATTCAAAAAGTAGGAAATACCAATAAGTCCTAGAAATAATATATTAGAATTAAGATAGGTTCTACCAAAGTCATCTTCCATTGGTCATCCAAAAGATATTCAAAAAGTAGGAAATACCAATAAGTCCTACAAATAATATAGTAGAATTAAGATAGGTTCTACCAAAGTCATCTTCCATTGGTCATCCAAAAGATATTCAAAAAGTAGGAAATACCAATAAGTCCTAGAAATAAGTCATCTTCCAACTAGCTATATTATATAGGCTATGACCGATTATACTTCAAGTCTCAATAATTAAGATAGGTTCTACCAAAGTCATCTTCCATTGTCATCCAAAACATATTCAAAAAGTAGGAAATACCAATAAGTCCTATAAATAATATATTAGAGAGAGTCTAGTCCAGTTGACCCAGTCAACTGTCTGTTTGGTCCATTTTGGAAATATAAATTATTGTTTGGTCCTAAAAATTATACTTTGGTCCTAGGGTTTTGTCCACCCACACGGAATATTCTTTTTCTGTTACTAAAATATGCTAAATTTATTGTTTGGTCCTAAATTTTCTTATTTGGTCCTTTCACCGACGTATATAAGCAGGAAACAACAAGAATCAGTTTCAGTTTCATCTTTATTTTCTCTCTCCTACTCCGATATGTTTTTCACTTGCTGCAGAATTCTTTTTTTAGGGTTTACGTAATCTTCCTCGAAGATTGATTTCCAATCTTGTTTTTGATACCAAGATTGATTCGATTTATAGCAGATTAATTTGGTTATGAAGATTACAGAGTTAATTTGATTACGGAGTTTGATTTGGAATTAATCTTATTCGATTTTTACTGAGTTGATTTTGCGTCACTTTGAAGATTGATTCGAGGCTTTTTGAAGATTGATTCCAGGTTTTTTTGAAGATTGATTCCAGGTTTTTTTGAAGATTGGAGTTGATTTTTGGGAATTACTGATTCGGAGATTGGAGTTTTTCTGGAGTTTGATTTGAATTCTTCTTGCGTTCTGGTGAGTTTTCATGCTAATCCTTTCTCTAATTAGATCAGCTAAGTATTTTTGTTGATTAGTTTGTTTTTTGAGTTTTAAGAGCAATGAATGAAGTCATTCTGTTAAGGCTTCATTTGTTAGAATGAACTCTTTATTTTGTTAAGGAATAAGTAGTGTTGCTGCTTGTTTACGTGTTAGGATGTTAACGAATGAAGTCATTCTGTTGTTATGGCTTCATTCCAAGAATGAACTCTTTCTTTGTCAAGGAAGAAGTACCGTTGATGCTTTGTTTATCTGTTAGGATGTTAATGAATGAAGTCACTCTGTTAAGTCTTCATTTGTTTGAATGAACTCTTTATTTTGTTAAGGAAGAAGCTACTAGTGCTATTCTGTTACGGCTTCATTCCAAGAATGAACTCTTTCTTTGTCAACGAATAAGTATTGTTGTTGCTTTTGTTTATCTGTTAGGATGTTAATGAATGAAGTCATTCTGTTAAGGCTTCATTTGTTAGAATGAACCCTTTATTTTTTTAAGGAAGAAGCTACTAGTGTTATTCTGTTACGGCTTCATTCCAAGAATGAACTCTTTCTTTGTCAATGAAGAAGTATTGTTGATGCTTTTGTTTTATCTGTTAGGACGTTATGAATGAAGTCATTCTGTTAAGGCTTCATTTGTCAGAACGAACTCTTTATTTTGTTAAGGAAGAAGTAGTGTTGCTGCTTGTTTATGTGTTAGGATGTTAACGAATGAAGTCATTCTGTTGTTACGACTTCATTCCAAGAATGAACTATTTTTTTGTGTGTGTTCATTTTTCAGGTTCAGTATGGACCTCTCAAGTTGTTATGCAGTTGTGTACTATAAAGGGGATAGTATTCCATTGGAAGTTTCTTTAGATACGATGATGCGTGACTTCAAAATACATGTTTGTGATTATTGGAGAAACTTGACTCCTCAGAGCATAAGATTTAGGGATGGCGAAGGTTGTGATAAAGTTGTCATCAATTGTGATTATTCTCTTCAAGAACTAATTGTCGTTTCTTGTTCAAAACAATTGTCACATTTTGATTTGTTCGTTAAGGAGGCTTCTAATGTTGGTGCTTCTAGCTCTTCATCTGGTATTTCACGCAGTCGCTCAGTGACGATGAATCATGTAGTGGGTTCACCGAGACTTCAAAGATTAAATACCTGACGGAAGGTAATGAGCAATTAAAACCTCTTTTATCTAACTGTTGGGAGGATATTTTTAAAGGTGTTGGTCAAGTATTCATGGTGGTGTTGATGAGGTTCGGTTAGCTGTCAGCAAATATTGCAGCAAGTCTGGTTATACAGTTGCAAAGGTTAAGAATGATAGACTTAGATACACAGCCAAGTATGATAGGGATGCAAATTGTTCTTGGTATCTGCACGCTATTCCAATTGATACCGCGAAAAGTATCTTTGCTGTCAAGGAATTCGATGGGAATCATACATGTGGTGGTGCTTATAAGCTGAAGGATACCCCCGTGAAGAATAAATTGATAAAACATCTATCCAAGGATCAAATACAGTCAAATCCGTCGATAAAGCCTAAGGATATGGTTGCTCAGGTGAAAAGTTGTTACGGTATTAACATAAAATACCATCATGCTTATAAAGGGAAAGAAGCATCTCAGACAGACATATATGGTGATGATGTAAAAAGTTTCACAGATCTTGTTGTTTGATTTTCTTTCTTTTCTGTATAACTCATATTAGTTTGTTGTTTGATTTTTAAGAGCAATGTGAATGAATGAAGTTTCTCTGTTAAGGCTTTTCATTTTTTAGAATGAACTCCTTTTATGTTAAAGAAGAAGTATCCCTATCAATTACTTTGTTATTTTGTTAAGAATAAGGTCTTCATTTTAAGAATGAACCCTTATTTTGTTAAGTTTTTTAGCTGTTCATAAGTGGGAATGAACTCCTGCTGCTTGTTTATCTTTTACTTTTGTTAAGGTCTTCATTTTAAGAAGTATTCCTGCTTTGTTTATCTGTTACTTTGTTATTTGTTAAGAAGAAGGTCTTCATTTTAAGAATGAACCCTTATTTTGTTAAGTTTTTTAGCTGTTCATAAGTGGGAATGAACTCTTGGTGCTTTGTTTATCTTTTACTTAGTTAAAGTATTCATTTTAAGAAGTATTGTTGCTGCTTGATTATCTTCTACTTTGTTATTTTGTTAAGAATAAGGTCTTCATTTTAAGAATGAACCTTCATTTTTTTGTTAAGTTTTGTATGCATTGATATCTTAATAAACTGACACTTTTAGTTTTTTTTGCTTTCTTTCATTTTTGTAGGTTTTTTTCCTTTTGTGCTTGCTTTAGTTCCTTCCTAAGACATTGAAGGTTGGGAGTGGTTCATGGAAAACTTGCAGCATTGTGTCGACTCTCGTCCTATCACCTTTATCATTGATCGTCATGAAGGGCTGGAGCAAAGTATTTCTAAGTATTTTCCCAACTCTTATCATAGTTATTGTTTTTATCATTTGAAGAATAACCTTCCTATCAAGAAAGGACATGAGAAGTATAAACAAGTTCTGGATTTGTTCCATAAAGCTGCATACTGCTACAGCGTTGCCAAATATGAGTCTGCTTTGAATGACATGTGCATCATAGGATGTGGTTGGGTTGCCAAGTGCATCAGAAATATCGATCCCAAGCACTGGGAAAATGCTTTCTTCGTAGGATGTAGGTATGGGACACACTCATCAATTATTGCAGAGTCTTTCAATAACTGGATTCATCGTGAAAGGGATCTGCCTCCAGCTGCTCTTGTTGATGAGCTCAGGATAAAGATTATGAGGATGAGTTCAGAAAGGCGTGAGCTTGGTAGAACTTATCTAGATAGTTTGACTTCCATCTATAAAGCTTTACTCAAGTTACATGTCGATATAGGTCGTCCATGGGATGTTACCGAGTCAGGTAATGATATATATGAGGTTCACTCTCCCAGCTCTCATGTTGTTGATCTGATGCAGATGACGTGCACTTGCCAGAGATGGAAAGTGTTTGGTTTCCCTTGTGCTCACGCCACTGCTGCTATTACTATGAAGGGTGCTGAGATTTTGAAGTATATTCAGCCTTACTTTGGTTCAAATAATTTTTGCAATTCTTATGCTCCTGCAATTCGACCCATTCCCAACTACGACAGGCCAGAAGCGTATGAACCTGAAGAGAGAGTCCTTCCTGGTATTCCAAGGCCAATTCCAAGAAGACCATCAAAGAAGCGTATTTGCTGTGCCTATGAGAAGGAAAGGAGGCCTATGAAGTGCTCAAATTGCAAGAAGATTGGGAACTAAAACAAAGCTACTTGTCGTGTATTAATGCTGGAGTAGTATGCCTGAACTTTTATTTCTAGTTTATGTTTTTTATGTTTTATGAACTTCTATTATTTTTGATTATGTACTGGTTGTAGTTTTTTTTTTTTTTTTAACTTTTGATATGCACTTCATTGTCTGGAATGAACTTCATTTTCTGTAATGAACTCTCTTTGTTCTGTAATGAACTTCATTCTTTTAGATGTTATTTCTATGAGAATGAAAAAAAATGGAATGAATATGCTACTGAAATGTTGATGTTATTCAATGGGATATGCACTGATATTTTGTAGCAGGTTATGGTATTTTCCTACCTTTTTAAATTTGATTTTCTTTGGGATATGTATTTCATTATCTGGAATGAACTACCATTCTATCAGTTCATTTTCCTGAAATGAACTTCATTTTTCGGAATGAACACAACTTTTTCTAGAACTGTTACTGAAATGATAATGATATTCAATGGGATATGTGTTGATATATTTGAATCAGGTTATTTACTGGAATGAACTTGTATTCCATAGAGTTTATTTGGAAAATGAACTGGTATACATAAGACATCAAGACAAAACATTGAAGTACTGGAATGAACCCACTTCATTTCTGGAATGAACTTCATAACTGGAATGAACAGGTATCCATTAGACAGTAAGACAAGGCATAACACAGGAAGACAAGACATAAGACAGAACATTGATATTATCTACTATCCAAAATATTATAGATGAAAATATAAAACATACTAGAGTATCAATTACATTAGAAGCTAATTCAGGTAATATTTGACATAAGAGTTTTCTGTTGTAGTAAGAAGTAATCTATCATGACTTTATCCAAGTAAGTAATTGGTAAGGTAAAAAGAGTTTGTCCAATATACTATAGTTAAAAAGAGTTTTGTCTGTTTAATCTATTCCAAGTAAGCAATTGCTAAGGTATTCTGAGTTGGAAAATTCACCCCAACTCTCTTCATCTCCTGATGCAGTAAGAAGTTTGTATGCCATCCCAAGTCTTCTTGCTTGCATCTTCTCTACCATGTCAGCTTTCTTCATCACACTCTGCGACTTGTTTGTGGTTGGCTTGACACTTCTCTTGATCCAATAGCAGGTGTACGACAAACAATCTGGGAAGGCTCATTGATCTGGCACTCCTGGCAGATTTTCAACGGTAGCGTTGGTGCATCTTTCCCTACCATGAGATTATAGCCACAAGTTTATGTGTTTCATGCAGTAACCATCCATTCTGTTTGCGTCAGTATTGCATTGCTTACCAAGCTCCCCACTTTTGATGGAGTTGTAATGGTCCCATGTGTAGTTGTCGACGTCAAAAACCAGCAGATGCCAGTGTTCACCTAGAGGACTTTTTGATTTCGCATTACCACTGTGTGGGTCAGTATTCAAAGGAATGAGCATCTTTTCAGTTGTGTCATTCATGCTTGTTATAAACTGATCAACTTCTTCCGTTCTCTTTAGTTCATTGTGCTGCGCAAAATATGTCTGAAAAACAAAAAGATAAATGAACTAGATAAGAAGTTTATTCTATGCATGCTGGATTATACAGTTCAAATAGATAAAAATCAAATAACCATCATAGCCAATAACCATCATATCCATGCATTTTCCTCTAAATCAGATAAACTGCAAGCAAACAGTTCACTTTTTATCAAATGAATAGGAAGAAACACACTTACGAATGTTGTTGAATTCATAATCTCGAAGTTGATATACTTTCTTCGAATCTCACTGTCCTCGCTATCTATGAACATTCTATCCTTGTTTGCAGCTTTATACTTTATGTATATACAGTAGTCCAACAAGGTGGTGTCCAAGTATTCATTGAACAACAGAGAAACGATTTCACTCTCTTGAACTGATATTGGAATTTGCTTGTGATTCTCTGCTTTCCAAGCTGCTTGACTGCAAATACAAAAAAAATTAATTGCCAAAAGTTTATACCAAAAAAGAATTGTTGAAGACAAAAGAGTTAGTAAGAGAAACATACGTAGTCATAGCTTTGCGGAAGAAATCACCAAATACCGCCAGCGCAGCATTATCAAATTTGTTATAAAAAGGAGATCTTCTCAGTTCTGGTAGATTTGGTTTGATTAATTGTCTTACTCTTCTAGGAGCCTGTAGTGCTGCTTCTTGAATCCGATCTTCTTGTTGCGGCTGTGGTGTTGCTCCCTGAACATTTGCAGGCTAGGATCCTCTTTTCCTCTTACCAATAAGGTTATGTACATCATTCTTCTTATCTTCTTTATCTCTATCAGCTTCAGGTGATCTCTTTGACACTACCTTCTTTTCTTTGTTCAACTTCATTCTGAATCTTGTTTTTCTTAAACTGTAATCTGATCCAGATATAAATTCATCCCCTATTGTTTTCACTGGTTTGTTTGATCTAGTAGATATTCTACTACATTCTTCCGGTACTACTTTCACAGGTGTGCGCTGAGTCTGCTTCATCGATGAACCAAGGTATAACGACACTCAAGCTCGTAAACGCTATTAGACCAGTCAAGAGACGTTTAGCCGCTAATAATTCGATTAGTTTTATATAGATTTAAATTATTAGAAAATAATATAACAACAATTTAGAGACGAAATTAGTATCTCAGATAGATCTCGAAAAGTTAGCCAAAATGGACTGCTCGAATGTGTCATTCAGATACTAGATGAAGAAGTTTTATCAATTTGTTTGCGGAGGGAAAAATCGTAATTTCGGATCTTATCCTTGTGGCTGCCCTTATCCAGGACGCTGGGTGTCTCAGTGATTTTGGTCGACCTTATCCCCAGTGCCACCGAGAAGAATTCATTTTCTTCTTTTCTTTTCTTCTTTCTTCTTTTCTTGCTTTTCTTCTCTGTTCTTCTTCCCTGCTAAATTTTTGTGTGTTTCGATTGAGAGAATCATTTGATGTTGTAGTACAAACGGTGATGAAGATAGTGTGGTTCTAATTTAGGAAGAAGAACAATTGAAGATTTTTACAGATTCGGGATAGGTTTGAAAAGATCGAAATTAGGGTTTGGAAAGAAACTGAAAGGTGAACTGGGTCGTTAATGGATGAAGAGAAGAGGGGTTGTTGTTGATTTGATGAGATGAGGCTATTCTGATGATGAATTGAAATCAAGTAACTTCGGGTTTTATTATTTCAGGAGTTTATTATTCAATTTATTGTTTGATCGAATTATTATGATGGGTTTGTGTTGATTGAGGTCGATATGATTCTATAGGATTTAATTTTAGTTTCCTTAAGATAATTGAGTTTCAAGTTAGGGTTTTGATAAATTGAAGTTGAGGATAAGGTTTTCTGAGATGAGAATTACTGATGAAGAAGAATTGGGAATCGGGTCTGTGATGAATGAATTGGAATCCAGGTGAAGGGTTTGTGTGAAGTAGAAGAACAAGTTTGTGACAGAGATTCTGTAGAGGATTAACTCAAACTGAAGTTGTATTATTCATCTCCTAACAGGAGGTATATGTAGTCAACGAAAAAGAAATAGAACGGTAAATACAAGATAAGGCACCAACTGTAATTAGGTGGTGGTGTCTACGGTGAGAAGAAATAAATGGTAAGAATTAAACACTATTCTACTTTCTAACTGTACGATTCAACACTCTCCTCAAGGTGGTGCGTACATATCACATATGCCCAACTTGATAAGAAAATCGTTAAATATAGTATTTGATACGGCCTTGGTTAACACATCGGCCAATTGTTGTGTAGTATGGACATGCGGTACTTCAATTATGTTTTCTTCAAATTTTTCATAGATAAAATTCCTATCAATCTCCACATGTTTTGTTCGATCATGTTGTATCGGATTCTCTGCGATTTTGATAGCTGACTGGTTATCGCAAAACAACTTCATGGGTTTTTCATGCGGAAAACCGAACTTCCCCATAAGTCTTTTCAACCATAACAATTCACAAATGCCTTTTACCATTGCTATGTATTCTACTTCAGCACTGGACAAAGAAACAACCTTTTGTTTCTTAGATTTTTAACTCACTAAATTACCTCCAATAAAGGAAAAATACCCCGATGTTGATCTTCTCCTGTCACCTTTGCCTCCCCAATCCGAGTCAGTGTAACCCTAAATATCAAGATGTCCATGTTTTGAGAACATCAAACCTTTACCTGACGCAGACTTCAGATACCTCAGTATCCTTATGACTGCATTCATATGTTGTTGACCCGGATTATGCATAAATCTGCTTACGACACTAACAACATAGGCAATATCCGTTCTTGTATGGGAAAGATAAATCAAGCGTCCGACTAACCTTTGATATTGGCCTTTGTCTGTTGGTATTTGATCGGAACATTCTTCGAGACCATGGTTCTGTTCCATAGGAGATCCAATCGGCTCACAACCAAGCATACCAGTTTCTTTCAATAAGTCAATCACGTATTTTCGCTGAGATAACTAAATACCTTTCTCAGAACGCATGACTTCAATTCTAAAAAAATATTTAAGGCCTCCTAAGTCCTTCATATCAAACTCAGAATTCAAACAACTCTTCATGTTACTCATCTCTTCAGGGTCATTTCCGCTTACCACCATATCATCTACATAGAAAATAAGTGCGGTTACCTTGTCACCTACTCCATAAGGAACAAGGTATGATCAGCATTACTCTGTGTATACCCGAACTTCTTCATTGCAAGACGAAATCTACCAAACCATGCTCTAGGAGACTGTTTCAAACCATATAAATCCTTCTTTAACTTAAAACAACATTAGCATTATCTGGAGCACTATAACCTGGAGGTAGTGTCATGTAGACTTCTTCTGTCAAATTACCATGTAAAAAGGCATTTTTACATCATATTGTTGTAGACGCTATCCTAAATTTTTTGCAAAAGAAATCAAGACCCGAAGAGTATTGAATTTCGCAACAGGAGAAAATGTCTCTTGATAATCGATACCATAAGTTTAGGTAAATCCCTTAGCTACCAGTCTTTCTTTGTACTTAGCAATCGAACCATCAGGATTATGCTTGATAGCATATACCCACCTGCACCCAACTGGTTTCTTCCCTTATGTGACCATATCCCATGTACCATTTTCCTCATGTGCGACCATCTCCTCTTTCATAGGACCAGCCCATTTCGGATCAACTAATGCTTCTTATACTGTTGTGGGAATAGTAACATCTGTCATTTTACTGACAAATGATTTGCCATCTTCTGACAATCTATGAGTAGACATGTAGTTAGAAATAGTATATTTCACCTTATTTATTGCTTCGGGTGAAAAACGATCCGGTGGCACTCCACGATTAATTCGTTGTGGCAATTGGTACCTGTCAGTATCAACTAACTCACATGTATTGTCAGTAATAATCATAGTATCTATGATTACCTCGGGAATCTCAGCCGGAGAATAACTGGATGTAGGTATTGTTGGTGAAGAAAGAGATGAGTCTTGTATTACATGAGTTTCAACTTGTTCAGCTGACCCTGGGGTTTGCACAGACTCACCTCTTGTATCCTCACCACGAACTAAAGGGATTCTTCGACTTGCTTCTGTTTCAAGGATGTTGATCTCACTATTACTTGAGAATATATCTGTCCAGCTCAACTCTTCGTTACTACTCTCTCCTGAAGAGGAGAACTGGGTACACATACAAAATAAAATTCTCATGCTCAGAGAACGTAACATCCATACTGACATAATACTTTCGAGTCGAAGGATGATAACACCTGTAACCCTTTTGATGTGGATGATAACCGACGAAAACACACTTTAGAGCAGATAAATCCTGTTTTCCACGCAAATGTTTTTGTATGTGGACATAAACTACACATCCAAATACCCGTGGAGGAACTTTAAGCTGAAAGGAATCATTACGAACGAAGCCAATTTATCCATGGGTGTTTGAAATTTCAAGACACTTGTATGTACTCGGTTAAGAAGATATACTGCATTAGTAATAGATTCTTCCCAAAATTGTGGTCTCATTTTTGCTCCAATTAAACATGCTCTAGTAATTTCGAGTAATTGTCGGTTTTTCCTCTCCGCAACACCATTTTATTGTGGTGTAGTGGGACAAGTAGTCTCATGAATTAGACCATGTTCTTGGAAATAACCTTGTAAAACCTCATTAACATATTCTCCACCATTATCAGAACGAATAACCTTTAGAGTAGTGGAAAACTGTGTTTGAATCATCTTATGAAAAGATTGGAAATGACTTACCACATCGCTTTTATTTTTCATCAAATAAAGCCAAGTCATACGAGTGCAATCATCCACAAATAGAACAAACCAACAGAATCCTGAATTACCAGTAACACGGCAAGGGCCCCAAACATCCGAGTGAACTAAAGCAAATGGAACAAATCTTCAATTATAACTATCAGGACAAGTAGTACGATGACTTTTTGCTAAGATGCAAGTTTCACAATTAAAATCAGAAGGTTTGCAAGCTGAAAATAAAGATGGAAACAAGTGTTCCAAATAACCGAAAGAAACGTGACCCAAGCGATGATGCCATAATCGTATCTGATCTTTGTGAGCGCGAGAAGAACCCTTGGCTGATAGAGAACGACCTTCACATACATCATATACGTAGTATAACCCCTCTCTCTTAGTACCACGCCCAATTATCTCCCCAGTGCTGAGATTCTGAAGAAGACATAAATTCGAATAGATTAATACTAAGCAATTTAACTGCGCAGTTACTTGTGATACTGATAAAAGATTATTACAGAGAGATGGAATTAAAAGGGTATGCTCCAAGGTCATAAAAGAATTTAGATCCACTCTCCCAGCCCCTATTACCGGATAAGGAACTCCATTTGCATTAGAAACTGTCGAGCATTCAGGGATGCACATATCTTTTAAGATAGAGGCATCAAAAGTCATATGGTTAGTCGCACCAGAATCAAGTATCCAACCGTGGTCTTTGGCTGATTTAGCTGCTATTAGAGCTTGGCCCATGTTACCTGATTGTTGAAGAATGACAGGATCTGTAGTAGCTGCAGAAGGATTGGCGGCGATTGATGGGATATCGATTGCAGGTACCGGCTCCACTGTAGTACATAAAGACACCTTTCCCTTTCCTTTTTCAGCTTTTGAGCGGGCCACCAATCAGGGTACCCAATCTTCTTGAAGCAGTTTTCGACAGTATGTTTGCTATTGCCGCAATGAGTGCGCTTCCGACCACTGATCACGGAAGAAGAAGATTGTTGCGAAAAAGAATTATTCGTATACTTTTTTACTTCCATAACAACTTGAGAAGAAACATCTTGACTCATCATTGTACTACGACATTGTTCTTCACGCCTCATAATAGAAAAAGCCTTTTCGGGTCCTAGAAGAGGAGTACTACGAAGTATCTCTCCTCTAATAGAATCATACACATCATCAAGACCGGCCAGAAACAAATAAACTCTTTCCTCGTCAATTTCTTCTCTACGAATTTTAATTATATCGGCCTGAGTAAAAATAATTGGTTTACCGTAGTCAAGTTCTTTCCAAATCGTAGTAAGATTTGGAGAAAAAAAAACGTAGCCACAGGTCGACCCATTTGTTTCATAGCCATAGCCTTGCGGGATAAATCATAAAGAATTGATTTATCATCCCCTTCATAGTATCTATGAGACACAGCGTCCCATACCTCTTTTGCAGATGGTAAGCGAATGAAAACATTCATTAATTCTGGTTCCATGGCACCAACAAGACAGCCTTTGACAAGTGAATATTTCATAACCCACTCATCATACAAATGTCCTTGTTCAACAGGTTTTGAAGTAGATCCAGTTAAGTATCCCTCTTTTCCTCTACTTGAGACAAACATAGTCACAATTTGGGACCAAAGGGTGAAGTTTTTATCATTCAATTTAACCCCGTAAGGAATTGAAATTGGTTCTGGAGACAACACTGTATTCGTCACCGGCGTAACAAGAGCACAAGTTTCATCATTGATAGCTATAATAAAAAAAAGTTGAATATTACTACTTATTTGAAACTAGCAGTACATGCAAAGGTAAATCAAGATAATATTGACTTACAAGTTCAGTTATTTTCTAATGTTAAAAAAAAATACTGTAAACGAACATATATTCAGGGATTCAAGGAAAAATGAAAAGGTAATTAATTTTCAGTCATGTCCTCAGTAGATCGAGGATAGTAACTCCAATTTTTGAAATTATGGAAGATGAGCAAAAAAGACCAGTGATATAAAGAGTCATAAAGGATCAGAGAATATCACAAATCAGAAGAAAGACTTAATGCGTTTAGGAAAAGCTTAATTGTTATCGTAATAAGAACGAGTAAAACAACCTTAAGACAGCGGAATGATCGATCGAAGTATAGAAGCACTCACTCTACTAAGAAGTACTCAGCTTCACCATGGAAGCTCTGATACCAACTCAAACTGAAGTTGTATTATTCATCTCCTAACAGGAGGTATATGTAGTCAACGAAAAAGAAATAGAGCAGTAAATACAAGATAAGGAACCAACTGTAATTAGGTGGTGGTGTATACGGTGAGAAGAAATAAATGGTAAGAATTTTATCCAAACACTATTCAATCTAAGCACTATTCTACTTTCTAACTGTGCAATTCAACAGAGTATTGTGTGGTGCTTTTGGTATTGTTAATGAAGGGTATGTCTGTGAGTGAAGATAAATTAGATAGTAGATTTATAAGTGGTAGTTTGCAGTGGCAGTTGAGGTGGAGATGAGTTTGGAACTGGAGTTGTTGAAGTTGCAAGAAAGGTATTGATGATGTTGTTATTGCTGACATGAAGATAGGAAGTGCGGATGGATATTGAGTTGGTAACATAAGTGAAGCTTTTGATGCTGAACTGGTGAGAGCAATGAGGATCCGAGAGTGAGGTTTGTGTTAAGAGTAAAGTATGGAACCAGAATTGGTATTGAATGAGTATTGTAGATGTATGTTAGGAGTCTTAGGACAGATGTCGATTTGAATCTGCAATTGGATCTTGTTGGGTGTGATGGTGTTGCTAATGTTAATATGAGCTTGAGACTGCATTTAGAGGTGGAGATGGTTTATATTGCAGCTCAGATATCTTTGAGCTGAACTGGCAGTGCAATTGGTGGTTTTGTTATGACTGTTTTGTGTGTGATCATGGTTAGTTTATATGGATGTTAGTTTAACTGTGATATTAAGAGGATATGGAAGAATGTCTGTTTGAATTTGAAGAAGCTAAGTCATGGGGATGGATTTCACAGATTGTAAGAGTTGGATGAGTGCATGACATGGAAATTGTAGCTGTAACTAGCGGTTTAGATAGAGAAGCTGTAGTTAAGATAAACTAGTCTGTTTCAAGAGGTTCATAGATTCTGAGTAAGAATATGCGGTTTTGTGCCTGAGAATGAGAAGTATGGAATGTATGAGTTGATAGTGGTGGAACTGAATTGTTATTAGTGTTGTTCTTGTTTAGAATAAGAGATGAATGAAGTCTGTATTGTAGTTTTGTACTATTGTGTGTTGTTGTTGTGTTGCACAATGATTGTGTGTTAGTGTTCTTTGGCCTGAGCAATGACTCTTGCTTGTGTTAAGGATTTGGCCTTGTGTTTTAGGCCTATTAGTCAGCCCAGTCAGCTCATTGACTCAGAGTATCTGACTGAGTTGAATCTGTTCGACTCAGAACAGACTCAGTGGACCGAGTTGGACCTTTCCATTGACTATGTTGACCTTTGACTTGACCTTTGGCTGGACTTTGACCCTGGACTTGTGTAGTTGCAGGAAATCCTACAACACACCCCTTGTAATAATTTGTAGATCTAAATATAAAAATGATGATAAGAATGCTAAAATTGTAAAGAGACACAAGGTTTACGTGGTTCGATCAATTTGATCTACATCCACGGGGTTAGGTTTTACTATGATCATGGAATTACATATGAATTACATTGAGACTCCATTAATGAATATGCAGAGCTCTCTCTCTCTCTCTCTGGTTTTTGGGGAAGAATAAGAAGATAATAATAATACCAGTTACTTTTCTCTCTCCTACCTTTCTCTTTATATAGATATTTACATAGTGGATGACAGCTCATATGTGGTGGGATACAGCTAACATTTCCCCTAATTTCGGAATCACCGTGCGATGTTCTCGCAGGCTGACGTTGGATCTTACTTTGCACACATGCTACGTTCTCTCGCAAGCTTCCCTACATTATCGCGAGATCTTATTATTGTGCGATATTTGGATCCTACATCTTGCCTCTTTTTTCTTGAATATTGCTTGAAGAGCAATCTTTAAGGAAAAATCCGTCTTGTTGAAGTTGTTGGAGTAGTCTTTAATCTTTATTGATGAAGGAACGAGCGAAAGAATACTGGACTTGAAAAGTACGTACTTGCCTCTATTCTTTTGTGAAGTTCCGGAGCGTTGCGAAGTAAATAATAAGTATCAACCCTTGAAGTATAAGAAGTATGAAGTATCCTTGAAGAAATATAAGAAGTACTCAATCCTCGAAATATATAAGAAGTACGAAGTATGAAGTATCCTTTGAGAAGTATAAGAAGTATCCGTCCTTGAATGAGAATAATAAGTATTGCCTCTATTCGTGCGAAATTATTACTCCATTTTTGGTGAAGATTCTTGTTGTTCATTAGTGAACGTCCACTTTGGAAATGATTCTTGCCGAAGAGATAAAGAACATAAAATGTTTTCTTGGTAATCCATAGTTGCCTCTGTTCTTTATCTATGAGGGTATAATTCTTGAGAAAATGTTGAATGTGCAAATTGTTTCTTCATTCTTATCTTGCCTCGGTCTCATGTTTTGAGCTCATGCGATAGTATAATCTCTTCAAGTTGCTTATAATTGTGCAAAATAATTGAGCGAGATAATCATATCATTCGGAAGAATCATATTCTGCGAAACTCTGACACATTCTACGAAATTTTGAATCATTCTGAGAAATTCTGAATCATTCTACGAAGTTCTGAATAATCTTGCGAAATTCTGAATAATCCTGTGAAATTCTGAGTAATCCTGAATAATTCTGCTAAATTCTGCGATATTATTGCGAAATTCTGCAATATTGTTCCGTACAGTTTTGTAAAGTACTTGTGCGAATATAATGCTTATGTGATGATTATGTTATGAAATGTGTATGCGATGTTTATGCTATGAAATGCTTATGCAATGCTTTTATGATGCGAGTATGATGCTTGTATGATGAGAATGCTTATCTATTGCAATGTATAGCTAATGTTTGTGTTACTTAGCTCATTTTGCACGGTAAAATTGATGTAGCTTTAAATTGCCTCCATTCTCCATTTCTCTGGCTTTTTCTTTAGTGTATGCATTCCTCTTCGTGTAGTTATTGTTCCTCACAAGTTCTTACTTGTGTTTCATCTTTCCTCTTTCCTGCACTATTAGTATCTCATAACAGTATGATCATAGTATCAAGTCTGCGACATTTTCACTGCCTCAGTTTCATTTCCATATACATATTCGCAAGCTTGTTTGCTTACATATAATCATTCTCACAATCTTACTTGCTTACTTATTTTCTTATGTGGTCTTATTTTGCCTTCCTAGTTAAAGGTTTTATTTTGCCACCTCTTGTCATTGCGACAAAATCGCAGGATATCTTTGCATTTTCATGAAAAAACCCATTGATCTTGCCTTAACTTTTTCTTTTGTATTATTTCCTCTTCAGGATTGTTGCGACAATATGATAGGCCTAAATATTCTTGCGAAAATAAATCCCCATGACATAGCGGTCTTGTGACGAAATCGCAGGACGTCTTCACACTTTCACGTAATGACCCATTGATCTCGTCTTATCTTTTTCTCTAGTATTATTGCCTCTTCAGGATTGTCGCACAAATATGACAAGTCTTAATACCCTTGCGAGTAAAAAGCCTCATGACATTTGCGTCTTAAGACACTTATAAGCTCCCTAATGGAGGGTGTCGCCCTTATCCCCCCTGGTTTCCCCTTCAAGGAGGCGTACTTCTACCATACAAGGTTAGATCCTCCCATCCAGTCTTAACAACAACCAGTTGTTTTCACAGCCTCTTTTCCCTTTTACCTATAGGGCTTATGGTTACGAGACTGCACCCTAAGTGGGGTTTTCTTCGGGCCGAGTGCAGTATAAGCCAAGACTTGTCAAGAATGGCAAGGTACGCTCCAGACGCCCCTGGCACTCTTGACTCAACCGTGTACCTCGGCTCCTTGATCAGATTCTGCACTCCTTGGGAGAGTCCTTATTACCTTAGTCGCCCAACCTAAGTCATAAGCTTAAGCTGAGAATCCAAGGTGCCTCTCCCGGATGGGCTTTATTGACCCCAAATCTCCATGACTCAGGTTCCGGGGGCGGTGTAACCTTTCCCTGAGCCATGCAACAGGTACCCCCTTATATGACGTACTTTAGGTCTTACATTTGCCTCTTGCGAAATTGTATTCGCGAACTAGGGTGTACGCCATAAAGGTTCGCCTCTTTCTCTTTTTGTTTCTGCGAAATATTCGCATCTCTTTGTTCCCTCATTCATCTTTTCATTTCTATCATTTCTTTCATCCATTCTTTCATTCTCATCATATCATATCATTTGAAGAAAAGTAAATATTCAAGAGAAATTCTAATATATGGTAACTCTGAAATCTTTGTAGTTGTGAAATCTTTGTAATTCTGCGATTCTATCGCGTTTTGTAAACCAAATCAAAAATCTTTTTATTCTCTGCAAAAGAAATATTCTAGAGAAACATATAAATTGAATTTTCTCAGTTTTCTATAATTTTGAAATCTTGAAATCTCTGTAATTTTGAAGTCTTTGTAATCTTGAAATCTTAGTAATCTTTATAATCTTTGAAATCTTTGTAATCGTGCGAATGAACCGCTTTTTGTAAATCAAATCAAAAATCTTTTTATTCGTTCTTAGTATAAAGTAAAATGTTCAAAGAAGTGGTACTTATCTTTCATGTGAGTCGTTGTTGTTGTCAAAGAAGTGAATAAATGCCTTGAAATGTATGAATTTCGCGCAGCAAAAAGAAGTGTGAGAAGTGAGACTTGAACTCTTGACCTGCTTCTTGGATTTTCTCGCACCATATCAACTGTGCTAAGCCTGTCTTGCGAAATAATCAAAGTTCTTGTGAAGTAATTAAACTCCAACTGTGTGATAGGCACTTCTGTATAAATTTCGCGTAACAAAAATAAACATGCGAGAAGCAAGAATTGATCCCACGACCTGCTGCTTGCATTCATGCCTCCTGACCAACTGTGCAAGCTTCTTCTTAGCGAAATATCTCTGCGAAATTATCATCAACTCTCTTCTGTGCGAAATAATCAAAGAAATATATGTGCGAAAAAATACGCAGGTGTTGGGACTTGATCACACGACCATGAACTCATTAACTCCGCAGATGACCAATTGTGCTGCCTCTTGTTTGCGAAATAATGAAACAATACTACGAAATTATTCATTTTTTCGCTCTCTGTAAAAAAGAAGAAAATCATGTTCGCAGGCGAATTCGAACTAGTGACCATGAACGCACATACTGCTCTCTGGACCAATTGTGCAAGAACCTCTCTGCGAAATTAACGCATAACTTTTTTCCTTATTCTTTTATTCTCCCATGCAAATGAGAAGAAAATGAAAAATATGTGTCTCTACGAATTCGAACCCGTGACCTATTCGTTGTTCGCTATACTTTGATTAGTTGTGCTTCACATCTTGAGTTTTATTCTGATCTTCTTCTCATTGTTTATCATTATTGATTGTTGTTCCTTCGCATACGATGTTGTGTATTCTTTTACTCTTAGCAGCTGAAGTTGTCTTCGCACGTAGCAAGTCCTTGTTTTCGTCCTATCTGTTCGTCTTATCTTTTGGAAGGTCTAATATTCATTTTCTGTGGTAGTTCCTCTGCCTGATTTCATCCTTTGATATCCTTGCTTTATTAATAGTTCCAGTTCATGTTTTGCTAGTCTTGCATTAAATCTTTGTATGTTGGTTTAGCTCATCATTTGTGGTTGTTGGGGATCCTCTGGTCATCGTTCTTTGTTTAGCACCGCTAGAATGGGGTTTTATGCTCCTTTGAGTTCTTTTCTTTGTTGACAACTTGGATATGTTGTTCTGACTTAAATTGTGTATCTGCAACTCATTAGTCAAGTTAGTAATGTAATGATCTTGCTTTCTTATTGTTGGATATCATCGTCCTTCTATCATCTTCGCATAGTTTGCTTCTTTTTTTTATCGTCTTTATTTCTTCTTTTCATTCTTGATAATCCCCGTGAAGGATTCATGTGATTTTCCTTGAGTTGTTCATGCTGTCTACTTCCACTTTTCCTTTATTTTCGCGTAGCACCATCCTTCCTTTGTGTTTGTTCGTATATTTCTCCTTGCATTTGTCGTTGGAGTTTATTCTTTCGCATAAGAATACCCTACATTCTCTTCGTGTTTGTGCGTCACTATGATTTTTTCTTCACCTATATTTCATCGCACACATTTCCATTAGATTTATCTTATAGTAGTATTGAGACTTCGTTCATTGCTCCTTGTCTTTGCTCCATTGTAGAGAAGATTAAGTTCCATTTCTTTGCATTGCGAACTTGTGGAACCATTTCTTCGCATATTAATAATTTATGCTGGTAAGATCTCCAATTATGCATTGCTGCGAATAACAAATCAATTCTGTGAAAAATCTAGAGAAGTTTGTACTAAGCCTTGTCTTGTTTCAAGTGCTTTAGCTCTTTGTTCGCACGGAATGTTGCCCACTGATTTCTTCTTCGTGTACGTCTTAGAATTTATCTGCACCTAAGTTCTTGTCCTCTCTTAGTCTACCTTTCATCCTTGAGTTCCCTTGCCTTACGCGATGCCTTCGCTCAGGTGAAAATTAGGTAATGTTACTGTAAATTGGTTCTTCGTATCTTCGTTACATCCATGGAAAGGACCACCACCAGATTCCGTTTTGTATCACCATCAGTACTTTTATGTGTATTTTGTTGTGGAAAGATGATTCTTCGTTCTTGTAGAGATACATCTCAATTGTTTAGGCTTTTCTTCTTCGAACCTGTGCCATCTGCGTTGAATACTTTCGCACTCAAAATCTCCCAGATCTAGAATTTTGAACATATACGTAAAGAGATGGAAAAGATTTTGTTCTGTTTGAACAATCAATAGATGATGATTCGTTATATTTCGCTTTTTGTATCACCATGACCTTTGATGTGGCTCTAACATCTATGTATCTTTGTCTTTTGATTTTGTGAACTTCTGATGGTATTTCTTGCTTGAAGACCAGAATTGTTCGCTGGAGTTTCCCCTTTTGACCTTAAATTTTGTAGATCTAGATGCACAATAGCTAATTTATTTGAATCTCCTTCAAACCAACTAGAAACAGGTAGTGTTTCTAGCGCCAAAATGTAGTTGCAGGAAATCCTACAACACACCCCTTGTAATAATTTGTAGATCTAAATATAAAAATGATGATAAGAATGCTAAAATTGTAAAGAGACACAAGGTTTACGTGGTTCGATCAATTTGATCTACATCCACGGGGTTAGGTTTTACTATGATCATGGAATTACATATGAATTACATTGAGACTCCATTAATGAATATTTGGAGCTCTCTCTCTCTGGTTTTTGGGGAAGAATAAGAAGATAATAATAATACCAGTTACTTTTCTCTCTCCTACCTTTCTCTTTATATAGATATTTACATAGTGGATGACAGCTCATATGTGGTGGGATACAGCTAACATTTCCCCTAATTTCGGAATCACCGTGTGATGTTCTCGCAGGCTCACGTTGGATCTTACTTCGCACACATGCTACGTTCTCTCGCAATATTCCCTACATTCTTGCGAGATCTTATTATTGTGCGATATTTGGATCCTACAACTTGACTTACGTTGACTGTTAGTTGACACCTTAAACTGTTAGAGACTATTAGTTGACCGAGTGGACTTAGCCTTGTGTTAATGGGTTGAGGTTAGTGGACATTGGGCTTAGGCCTAGTATCCTTATTTTGATATTTTGGACCTTTATGGTCCGAATTAGCCTTTGGTTCCTTTTACAAAGTTGTAGACCTTCTTAAGACTTGTCTAATGGACTATAGAATCAATTTAATCGGATTAGTAAAACTCTTAGTTGTGCTAAGGATAGAGAATGAGTTGTCTTAAATGAGTTTAGAACCATTGGATAGATTTGTTATGAACTTTGAGCCTTTTGGCTAAAGTCTTGGAGTGCTTGTGTGATTAACAATTAGTCTTTTTTAACAACAACCGATGCAAAGGATGAACCAGTGGATTGTGGATATCGAGGTAGGAATCACTCGTCATCAATTCAGGTGGGAACTTTGTAACCTTCTTGTAATCATTGAGTTTCTTTCTTTTACGAGCATGATGTGATTTTACTATTTATATGAATGTATAATGTAATTGCATTGAATGATGTTTGTATTGAATGTAATTGTATGTGTGTGATATACGTTATGTGGTTTCCCTCGCGAGGAGTGTCTGTGTCTCCCCACAGCTCCTTGCTAAGTTAAATATGGCGGTATGCCATCCGTCGGCAATAGTATTAGTAGGGCGGTACGCCATCCGTCGGCAATAATATTATATTTTCTGCTTATTAAGATAGTAGGGCAGTATGCCATCCTCAGCAATAGTATTAGTAGGGCGGAACGCCATTGTAGATGGGGAAAAACGATTTGCTGGTTTTTGGGGAAATCAAGAGACGAGCGTGCGGACGAGACTCCTCAACCGAGCAAACTGCTTAACCTCACACAGATGCATTGCAAAAAATGGAGTGCTTAGCTTCGAGAGATTAATCTGTAGGACTCCGGCCTAAACCAAGTCAATGGTCGTTCCAGAGTCAATTCGGTCACAAAGAGGGAGATGGGTTGATCTGTAGGAGGGAAGCTGAGAATTGTGTGGGATCAATGATGATCAAGGATTGTGGATGTGTTGAAGGTTTCTGCAAAATTGATGAACTGCTGAATGTTTAGTTCGAATAAGTTCTGGTCGATTAATGGAATTTCTGAGAGTGATTGCTCGAAAAATTGTTGTTCTTTAATCGTGGATCCAGAGACTTATTTATGTTGTCAGAATAGCGAACACATTGATCCCAGTAAGTGTGACATTTTCACGAGTGGAAGAGTGAGAAAGTGGGATATCGTGGTAAAACCAATTCCGTGTCATGTGGAGACTTGGTTGATCGTCCACCCACTACTTTGATAACTCCTTCAAGCGTTGCACGACTTACTCACATTTCTCATCGTGGATGAATCCACGTGTCGTAGGCCACCAGACCAAAACCCTAATTGTTATCCCCCTGTTTAAGGGTGAAAATGATTTCTGTTGATTTTGGTAATTTCAAGTGTGTGGGTGAGAAAAGAGTTTAAACCCTAAACAATGTACTGCAAGGGAGTACTTTAGATTCGAGAGATCAATCTGTACAAATTAGGCCTAAACCAAGAAATGGACGTTCCAGACTTGCTTCGGTCACAAAGTGAAGAAGAAGGGTTGGTTTTTGGGAGGGAAGAGAAGAGAGTGTTGAGACCAGAATAGTTTATTCTGGAAGAGTAGTTGTTTCACGACTTGTATCAGAAAGTGGGAAGCTAACAGATAGAAAGCTAGCAAATATTTTCTGAGTATTGTATGCTCTTGACCTGAACTTGTTGTTCGGTGGAAATAGGTAATTCCTATTTATACAAGTCGAAGTGAAACGTACTCTGGTGTCATTAAGAAATGGAAAACGGGTGAGTAAATGGGAGGAGGTGGTAACCGGTAACGCCTGGAATTGATGTTCCATAAAGAAAGCGTTTCACCATTACTCCCTGTATTTACTAACCGCCTCATCCTTATGATACTTTCTTATAACGGGCGTAGTGTACGCCGCACGCTGTAAACCGCCAAACCAATACCCAATGAGCATCCCCCAGTTTGTGACATGTGTTGATGTCTCGAGTGTTTTCATGGAAAACATGTAGCATGTTGTTGTCGTCTGGCAAGTCGAGCTTGGGATATTTGCCGGCTCGGTGACCTTCGACGGTCGAGATTTTGCATCTTAAGAAGAAAGGTAGCCGTTGATTATTACAACTCTTCGTTTGATAGCCAGTGGCATGAAAGCATGCTCGGTATGGCTTTAATATGGAATGGTTTAGGCGTGGTCAAAAGTTAGGGTTTTGGCTTTGTTTAGGCGCGACTAGGGCTAAAAGTTGCCATACGTTGTCTGGAGACCTTGGACGGCTAGGATTTGCATCTAGGATTGAAGGGTGGTCGTTTATCGTCGCACGCCTTCGTTTTGGTAGCCGCATAGGGAAGGTCGGCATGGTATGGCGCGACAAGGTGGTTGGCATGCCATTGGCACGGTTTGGCGTGGTCAAAACTAGGGTTTTGGGCCAAAGGTTACCATGCGTTGTCTGGCGACCTTGGACGGTAGGATTTGCATCTAGTATTGAAGGGTGGCCATTGATCGTCGCACACCTTCATTTTGGTAGCCGCATAGGGAAGGCCGGCATGGTATGGCGCAACAAGGTGGTTGGCATGCCATTGGCACATGTGGCATGGCATTCCTTGGCGCGGTTTGGCGTGGCCAAAAACTAGGGTTTTTGGGCCAAAGGTTACCATGCGTTGTCTGACGACCTTGGCCGGCTAGGATTTGCATCTAGGATTGAAGGGTGGCCGTTGATCGTCGCACGCCTTCGTTTTGGTAGCAGCATAGGGAAGGTCAGCATGGTAGGGCCAAGGCAAATGGTGCTGACGGCTTGGCATAGTGGGACCAAGGGTTTGGACGACTTGGCATAGTAAGGAAGAATGGTGCGGACGGCTTGGCATAGTGGGGCCAAGGCAGAATGGTGCGGGCGGCTTGGCATAGTGGGGCCAAGGCAGAATGGTGCGGACGGCTTGGCATAGTGGGGCCAAGGGTTTGGACGGCTTGGCATTGTAGGGCCAAGGCAAGGTGCGGTTGGCTTGGCATGGTGGGGCCAAGGGTTTGGCATGCCATTTGCGCATGGTGCGGCCAGCATGGCTATGGCCAAGGGTTTGGCATGCCATTGGCGCAAGGTGCGGCCAGCATGGCTAGGGCCAAGACAAGGCGCGGTTGGCTTGGCATGGTGGGGCCAAGGGTTTGGACGACTTGGCATGGTAGGGCCAAGGCAAGGTGCGGTTGGCTTGGCATGGTGGGGGCAAGGGTCTGGCATTCCATTTGTGCATGGTGCGGCCAACATGGCTAGGTCCAAGGGTTTGGCATGCCATTGGCGCATGATGCGGCCAGCATGGCTGGCATGCCTTGGCGCGGTAAACGTGGCTGGCATGGTTTGCTATTAGCACATTGGTGCGGATGGCATGGTTGGCATGCCTTGGCGCGAAGATGTGGCTGGCATGGTTTGCCATTGGCACAGTGGTGTGGCTGGCATGGTTGGCATGCCTGGGCGCGGTAACATGAGAATTAGGGTTTGGCATATACGAAGGTTATGTCGGACAATACTAAGGGTTCTGTCGTGGAACATGACACACGTATATAAAAAAAAGTACCCTGGTAATTCCTACGTAGGCATGTTGAATGATTCAATAAATGCGCTAGTGCTCATAGTGACGTCATGTCAGATGTGCAGACGTGTGTTTAAAAACCACCATCAACATCCCCATGTAACGTGATTGATGTCTCACGAATCGTGGTGTCTGCATGACAGACGTGTGTTTAATTAGTCAGTTGTTGACTGTTTAGACAATGAGTCTAAGTTCTGTTGAATTGAGCATGACTGACGAATGCTCAAGGATTCATGGACCGAACATGTCTTTTGAGACGTATAGTTCTTTGAATGATGTTGACATTGCGCTATTAAAAAAGATGGTAAATTCGACGACTGAGCATTCATTCGATGAATTGATGAATATTGATAGTTGGATCAATATTCAAGCAACTGAGCAAGTATTGCTCAATTCGACAAATCATGGAATATTGATAGTTGGATCAATGTTCGAGCAACTGAGAAAATATTTCTCAATTCGATGATAAATTACTGAATACTGATAGTTGGATCAATATTCGAGCAACTGAGCAAGTATTGCTCAATTCGACGAATTACTGATAAATTACTGAATATTGATAATTGGATCAATATTCGAGCAATTCGACGGATTATTTATTGGTGACATGACCTAATAAAATATTAATTAAAATATTGGTAGACTACCGATAAACATTAATCCATATGTTGATTGATGGATCAACATAAACTTATTAGTGTTTGAACTCGCTCCGAATGATGATTTCTGGAGCGTTTGTTCGAAACCCTAATATTTTGATCAATTGATGAATTACTGAAAATAGGTCATGAGTGAGGGAGGGACCGACCACGTGGAATAATGGACGACCATATGGTGCCCGAGTGCTCGAGTGAGCGTGCACCAGAGTCCTTAGTTGACTGGTTGGTGAAAGAATGATGATTAAATGCCGGTTTCATCATGTATTAAAATAGTGCTCGTCTGAGCATTAGGCAATAAACCTAATTTATGGAGAAGTGAAGGATCGGCCATGAAGGCATGAAACCGGCCCTTGGGTGTGGGACCAACTGTTGGTCGATTAAGCAAATTCCAAGTTGGTTGGAAAGAGTTTGGACCCAATATGAGCAATTGAGCAAATTTGCTCAAAATTATAAGAATGTGTGGGACCGGCTCCTTGCAAGCCTTAGGTCCGGCCTTGGTCGGTCAAGGAAGCATGCCCATGTCACCATAATGTCTGTATCTCAGTCCTGAGAGCTTCGGTATTTTCTGATGTGCGTTTGAGCAATATCTCGAGTTTTCAGAAGAGTTCAGTCTTTGACTGAAATTCTCGATTTTGCTCGAACGAGCAAGTAGAACTTTGCTCGTTTGATCTAAAATCTGAAAAATATTAAAATAGTGATATGTTAATATTTGGCGTGAGTAGCCTAGTCGGTCATGTGACCATCTGGGTTTTTGGCTTTTTCATGGTTTGAGCAATATTTGAGAAAATATGAAGGAATCATGATATTTTGCTCAAACGGAGGAGTTCCATGAGATGAGGGAAATAATAATTATGAAAGACTAGGGATTGTAAGGTGTGGGACCGGCCATGGCTACGGCATGGCCGGCCGGCTAGGTTGCACGGTCCCGCAACGCCTTTCCCTATTTTTTATTATTTTTCATGAAACCGTGAAATATGGAGAAACCATGAGTTTTGCTCAAATAAGGAAAATTGCTAGAATAAAGGAGTTTTCATGAGTTCATCAAAATAATAGAATAATTAAAATAAAAGAAAAATGGCGTGGGGGACCGGCCACGGCGGCATGACCGGACGGTCGGTGGGCCCCGTCCCACAGGCACCACTTTATTATTTTAATAATATTTTCTCTCTCCCATTCCGTGTAGGGTTCCTCATTTGTCCATATTTTTGAATGCTCATTCGTGCATCTGGGTGCTCGTTCGTGCATCATTGTTGAGTACACTTGCACCATTTTATAGGGCTTACTCATTGATAGTCCAGATGCCCGATTGTTGAGTATTTATTACTAATTTATGAAATTCAGTGGAGAATGATTCATGAAACTGAGTAATAAAAGTGAGTAGTTATTTATTATCAATCCATAGGATCAACCGTGGATTCGACCATGAATTCGGAATAATAAATTAGCATTACCATCCCATGGGATCGTGGATTCGACCATAGAATCGGAGTAACGAGATTATCTATTACCATTCCATGAGATCAGCCGTGGATTCAACCATGGAATCGGAGTAATGAGATAAAATAGATTATTTTCTAGGAATTCAGTGGTGAATGTCACAGTAGAATTAATCTATTACAGAAGAGATATTAGCCAGTTAAAGCGTCATATCCGTTCTGAAAGGTGCATAGTCAAGAAACAGCGAGCGTTGCCGAAGTCCTGAAGGCGTTATTCCTCTCAATCTTACGGAGAACCGCCTGGATCTATACACGGTCTCTCTACATAGTCAGGGAACAGTGAGTGTCACCGACGTCCTGAAGGCGTTGTTGCTCTCAATCTTACGGAGAACCGCCCAATCGTTCTTCTATGTAGAGGTGGGTCTCTCTATGCAGTCAGGGAACAACGAGTCACCGACGTCCTGAAGGCGTTGTTGCTCTCAATCTTATGGAGAACCTCCCAATCACGTTATTCTACATAGAGGTCATGATGAAATGCGAGGTATCGAACACTCAGCTAGTTGAGGCCTTTCGAGAAACATATTCATCATGGCTCGTAAAATATGAATCGTCACATGTCGGAAGCCGTGCCAGAAACATGCAGTATCATGATGTTACGATTTTGACCTTTGTTGAAAATCCACCATCTACATTAAGTCCCCTGCTTTGCGAGGGACGGTCATGTTCCGCGGTAAGCATTAAGTGGTGATTTTCAGTCGACGAGATCAATGTTTGAACTCAGTTGTATAAAGGTATTTTCAGAATCCTCGATTTTCTCCAATGATGTCATGTACGAGCAAACGTTCATGTGAGGACCCTGATAGTATGATAGAGTGTTACCCGTGAGCAAGGAGATATGTGGCACCGCTGATTTGGTCGGTCAAAAGTCCAATTTTGGTCGGTTTAGTATTCACGGGCCTGAACCCAAAATAGGAAACCCCTGTTTTATTAGGTTTTAGAAATAAAATTAATATAAAAGGAAAGTAACCCTAAATTTTTCTTATATATATATTTTTTTGACTGACCGACCGACCACTCTTCCCCTTGCTTTCTTCACGTGAGCAGCAGGAGGAGGAAGGAAAAAAAATCACGCTGAAATTTTCCAGTCGCCGGCGATCGACGACCGTCCGGCCAGTTTCCGGCCAGGTGTGTAATTTTTTATTTTTTTGTTTTTTGTTGTGTGTTTTCATGAGTTATTCAAAACAAAATCCATAAGTATGCATGAAGATGTAGGTTTCATGAAAGTTTTTTTTTTTTTAAAAAACGTATGCCCGTTTGTTGGTTAGTTTAAGAAACCAGCAATAATCCCTAATATGAAAGAGATATATGAATCTTTGAATAGGTATGATTTAGTTGCAGTAGATAAAATTTTGTTTATGAGGTTTCATGAAAATCCAAATTTGTTTTCGAGGCATGAACTTTCACACAAATACCTTTAGGTTCGTATGTATGTTCGTAGTTAAAGTGATAAACAATAATCCTAAGATATTTTTGAAATTGACCTGCACTTCATGATAAAATTTTGTAAGTGAGCTTTCAAAATTTATTTGGAAATATGTGGACTTTTACAAAAAAGAAAAGACTCTCGTTTCATGGATGAATGCTCGTTTGAGCAAAATAAGTTTTTTTTTTATTAACTCACGTAAAAAAAAAAAAACGTACGTGAGTTTTTTTTCTTTTTGATAAAAAAATCAAACATCAATCTTAAGTAATTGTTAAAGATAAACAATTGTATTTTATGATTTTATGATGTGTATTTGTGGCATAAAATCATGGAACGCTCACATGAAGAGTTTATGTGAATTGTTCATGGTTTCGTGAAAAGTCAAGTGTTGACTTTAAAATGATGAGTTTTACTCGGCTTTGCAGGTTTGAAAGAATGGGCAGATTTTAGGAGTTTTACGTTGTTATCACTAAGTTCGTGAAACCGTAAATAGGTAAGAGTTGAGGATTACCATTTTGTAGACGCTGATGTGAGCATCATAATTATTCTGTTGCTTTAATTCCATTGCGTTGATGAAATTCGTGTATGGATGTCACAGCAATTTTGCAAAGATGACTCAGTCCCGTGGTAGCGCTTCTGGAGATGATTTTTTCAGAGAGGACACTTGTAACACCCTGTGTTTTTAGCATGGCGCATGCTAAAAGATGCGCCATGGCCTGAGATGAAGCTTCATCCAAAGCTTATGTTGCGTAGGAAAAGGAACATTGGCCCTTGGCCAATGCGTTGACAATGTTAAGCCAACATGGATGGACACCGAGCTGGTAATGTACATCCAACATGGATGGACATCGGGTTGGCATAATACAGCCAACATGGCTGGACATCGTGTTGGCAGTGGACAACCAACATGGCTGGACATCGGGTTGGCAGAATACAGCCAACATGGCTGCACATCGGGTTCGCAGTGGACAACCAACATAGCTGGACATCGGGTTGGCAGAATACAGCCAACATGGTTGGACATCATGTTGGCAGAATACAGCCAACATGGCTGGACATCGGGTTGGCAGTGGACAACCAACATGGTTGGACATCGCAGTTGGCCAAGGTGGTAAGGTACAACCATCACGTCCTGGGGAGTTGATGAATGATTTTTTATCCCCCAATTTAAGTTGTAAAAATGTCAAGTTAACATATATAGGGAGGGGTAGTTGGTTGAAGGTACATATGCGGTCCATGTACCAAGTAAGCTTCATAGCTTAGCCGGAAAAGTATAAATGATGTCTAAGAATCATTTATAGTTGCGTAGCCTCGCGAGGAGGGTATTTGATTCTTAGGCATCGTTATGCCATATTGCAGACCAAACATGTATCACTTGGATGTATTTTGACGGAACGACCTACACGGACTAGGCCATTACCACTATTGCTTGGCCACGGCCTCGCAAACAAGTTGGTTTAAGTTTTATATCCCTTCGAGGATGAACTACGGTCTGTGCTTGATCCCTTTAGAGTGGGGAAGGGTACGTAGGCAGCCGCAATAAGTTGCAGCATTGCCGGTCCAGCACTTTGTCGCTCATATCATCTAATTGTGATATGATTGTGACATTCTGGCCTCTCATATGATCTGGCTTGGTAGCTCAACGCAAGAGATGATTGTGGCCAAACTTGATGAGGCAAGTTGCATTTGATCCACTGGATGCTCATACTTCCTATCAAGGCGTTCGACATAGGCTAAAAAATCCGAGTGTCGTAATTTAGCTTAAGAGGAGTCCATTTTGATGGGAAACGACCCAAAGATCAAGACATGTTGATCTATAGATCCACATGGTCACCCGAATTTAGCCAAGGGCTTCAAAAGGCCGTTTTTGCCATTTTAGGAAAGTTTTTGTTTTCTTGATAAACCCTCTACGGAATAAGGGTAAGTTGGAACGATGTGGAAGCTAAGTTAGCTGCATCATGCTCCACGAGCAGGCTTGCAAGGGCAATGAACGTGCATTTGCATATCTTTAAGGCCCAGATCTCAAGCTTCATCATGGCGCATCGGGGAAGTTACGGCCTGCGGGGCAACGCGCCAAAGGAGTAATTTTCCGGTCCGTCACAACACTTCTAGAGAGGATGTTTCTACAGACGCGTCTTCCAGAGATGATGATTCTTTCAGAAATGATGGTTCTGGGACTTCTAAGAAGAAAGAGGAAGCTCCTAAAACCAAGAACATCCCAAATGTTGATGACGAATTCTTCGTGTTTCTGTATAGACCTGAAAAGCGTCCCTCAGGTTCCTCATTTCGGCTGCTCATAAATCCAAGGAGTACTATTCAAAACAAATTAGTATCTCCTCAAGCGATAATTAGGTTCTGTTTGAGTGGGAAACACTATTTGGGTTCACACGTGGAACTTAAGCTTTCTCGAAAACCCCTGGCGCATTTCTCTGGATGGGCAAGGCATATGTTGGGTCATAGTTATGTAAGGACCATGATGGATTGTGCACAGGTGACACGAGCTATTCAGGATGCTGGGGATTTGATCATTAATCACGACATACCAGGTATGGTGGCTTTGCTTTCTCGCTGGTACGTTCCTACTCATACTTTCATATGAAGATGGGGAGAATTCACTATCACTTTAGAAGACGTAGTCGCTTTGTTGCATCTCCCTATTACTGGCAATTTCCCTGAAGAGCTCTTAGAAAAGGAGAATGTAATATCTGGCATGTTGGAAACTACAATGCGTGAATACAAAAAGTCACCCAAAACCTGTTATGCTCAATGGTTGAAGCACTGGTGCCCAAGAGATGAGGTCTCTGAAGAACATGTCGATAGTCCGCTGACCATCGCTGCTTTCTTGTGCTTGTGGCTCTCCAGAGATGTTCTTGAAGATAGCGGACATTTGTTGAAGCCGTTTGTGATTCCTTTTTCCATAAAGATGGCCAAAGGTGAGAAAGTTCCCATTGGCAGTCTATTTTTGGGGTTCACTGTTTTCCAATTTAGACTCCTTAGTCATAGACTCCAATATCTCCAATATTTTCATGAAAATCGAAACATATGCTAATACCATGTTCCTCCGAGCTTTGATGTGGGAGCACTTTGAGCAGTATGCACCAATTCCTCGTAGCATCTTGCAAAGGCCAAATGTCGACACTCGCCATGCTTTTATTGAGAAAAATAACGCCAGGATCATGTGTTGGTCGACAAAGCAACCACAACAAAAGATACGTCTCACCGATGTCCGAGTCTGAGTTTGATTTTCGCCCTTGGGTGTCGGTTCCTCCGCTCTTCTCACAATTAATTACTTTCAATACTGCTGAAGAAAATACCATATTGAAAAATGGCACTAGTTTGAGTGATGAAGATCAAGTCTTTTTTATTGAGTTGCACTCCTAGTTACTTAGTGTCAGTAATGCATGGAGAATTTCAAGTGGAAGAATATAACATTGATAGAGCAGCTCGAAAAACGGGTCTCGATCAGTGTACTCCAGGTCATCGAATGAATAAGCGATCAATTGAGCATTTGAAGGCTCACCTGGATTGCACACACGTGGAAGGAAATGATTATTTGTTTCCTTGTTTTGACCGAGCTACTTATGCGACTCTGGGCTATGTAGACTTATGGCGTCAGCAACTTGAGCGCTTGAACAAGTTTGCAATGGATGTTAAGCCTCTGGTACGAGAGTTTCCTCCTGCTGATGTGATTTCTGATTGACCAAGATTGAGGCATCTCTCCAGTGGTGATAAAAGAAAAACACCTCCATAATGTTCTCAGGTTCGTTTTCTCCTTATGATTTTGGAGGATTCATGATAAATACACCTTAATTACATTATTATTTTTGTTGTAGGGTGGTCGTGTCGTGAGATCTCGAACTAATGTAGACTTTTCAGAATCAAGAAAGTCCCCAGGGTGGAGAAAGCAGGAGCAGAACATCTTATAGGATGATACTAAATAAAATGAAGCCCCCAGCCATTCTTTGGTGAGTTTTTAGCACTTCCATTATCATCGCGATTTTCCTTTGTCGGTGTAATTAGGATCCAAAAGAATATTGTTAATTTGTTTCAGAATTTTGCTCCATCGTCCATTGACAGTCTTCATCTTACTTCTATACGAACAATCCAGAAATCCAGCGTTGATGACGAGGTTGATGTACGTATCCTTTTGTGTGAATGATTATGGAATTTCCTTGAATGAAGTAATGATAATTGTCGTTGATGCATCCAGGAGGAGATTGTTGTGGAAAGCCAACATGGCCAGGTTGTTCATTCATCTTCAAATAACGGTGACAAAGAGAATCTTCACGAATCGGGACCGGATGGAGGTAATGGTGCTCCCAATATTGATGCCGACCATATTAATCCTTCGAAGGACTTGGTAATCCCTCAAGTAAGTATACACTTTATATTATCTTCATAGAAGTATAATATTGCTGACTTGAGATTAAATGAATGAGAATCCACATGAATGAATGAGAAACTTGTAGCAAAATACGTCATCAGAAAATTCAGAACTCAGCTTTTTAGAAAAACGCCATAAAATCTTCATACGATGTCAGATTTTTGCAATCTACCCATGTATCCTTATGCCCAGGAAATTTCCAAGTTTATCCAAAGAAGCTTTCTAGATTTTGAGCATGTTTAGGAGCCGAAATTAGCTAAACAATAAACTTCCAGGAATTTTTCAGCTGGCATGTAGTCCAATGTTTTGGCTACAACTCCTTACTCGTTTATCCGATTGCTATGAAATTTTTATATGTTATAGAAAAAATCCATACGAAGAGAACGGTATATGATCAACCTTAGATTCCTTACCAATTGCTCCCAGTTCGTCATCTTATACAACGCAGTATAAAATCTCTTCAGTCGGGCTTATTGAAAAACATGTTTCATGACTTCCACACCGTTTTCTCATGTCTTGGATGCATAATAAAGAAATTAGATAGTGTTAGTTCACTTACATGCTTCATTTTATGATTACCTTTTGGTTTCCATGCTCGAATTGCTCTAATCTCATGTAATCTTCGTATTAGGTACCAAATACCGAAGTTGAGAATAACAGAGCAAATGATGATTCGAACCGTATGATGAATGATGTTACGATCTCTGAACCTCAACGCATGAGAATATTTATATAGAAGTTGTCGAGGAAACTGAGACTCCAGTTGTTATCGCTCCGACGGAAGAAACCGAACCAAGAGCAGAAGAGACTGTGCCAGAAGAAGCTATTACCATGACTATGGAAGTTGCTTCGGTAATTGAGAATCACATAGTGATACACGAATATCCTAATGCAGGGATTGTTTGTGAGCCTCCATTTGGTGTTTTACTCCCATATCACGTATCTGTTGGCGGATTCAGCGTTCCCACTGGGTATGCCAATATGTATGAGAAATTGTGGAAGATGTACGACCATATTGTTGTTACAAGAGATCCTGAACGTAGATACTTCTTCAAAATGCAATTATGAAACATATTGCGTGTCATAGATGACATTCATACCAGCGCCAGAAGTACCGTCACTCGAGATGTACTCTTCAATTGGGAGTACAACTTGGAGAAATCTCAAGAACTTGGTTTTAACTTGAAGTGGCTTCGTCAAAAGATCAACACCATAAAGAATGCAATAGTGAAGAATATACCCTTTACCAGTGATGCCGTGATGGAGAAAATGACCAAGATTGTTGAGCTGACTGAAAAGCTGGAGTTGGAGAAAGCGACTTTGCAAGTCTTGGAGAATGCTGAGAAGTAGAAATCGTACTTTGATGGCTTCCTTTAGTTTTCTTTCCATAATCTCTTGAACCTTGAACTTCTGAGAGATGTGAGGTTTTATTTTGGTTTTGAAATAATGAGTGACTTAGGATTTTCTTTTGGATTTTGGATTTGATAGAGATTTTTTCTTAAATAAATGAATTTTTGATACATTGTTGAATTCAAATACTGGATGCAAGTACTGCAAACGTTTTGAAGGAATTGAAAATACATGTAAAATAAAATCCTAAGATGCAAACGTTAGAAGTCTTGAGCATTTATCTTGGACATAAAAACACCCAATGTTGAATGCTTCATGAGTCAAAAATCTTGAGCCAATTCTCATGAATCACTGGTATGCTTGTCTTTCCCTTGATGTCAGCCAATTTGTAGTATCCTCCAGCTTCTGACTTAGCAATCATAAAAGGCCTTTCCTAGTTAGAATTCTTTGTGGAATGAAAATTACGTTTAGTTGCCTTAAGAACCAAATCTCCTTCACGGAACTTGTTAGGCTTGGTTGCTCGTTCCCTGAAGATTTTTTGTTGGTTCGGAATTCCTTGTACGGTGGGATTCCATGTTAGTGGAGCTTTCCAGTTCTCCGGCATATGTGGATACTCGTGCAAGGGAGAATATTTAGGATATTGGTTGTGAAATTCGGTCATTATTCCAGCAGTGGCTGTGTTAGCGAGACGGTGGATTCAGAGAGGTTCCACGTCTAACCATTTGGTGAAGTATTGCTGAGGTGAGACTAACCACTCATAATGTTTGTTCACTGTTGAATTATGAGTAAGATCAAGTCCCCTGACCAGAGTAGCATATTTGAAAGTTGGTAATATAGATGCATGAGGGGGAATGAGACTTGCCTGAGTGCGAAACCTCCTGACGAATTCATGTGCACTCCCTTCGGGTTTTTGTGTGAGTTCCATCAAGACTTCGACTTTTTAGAGATGTTCGAATGGTGGATCATCTTCCGCTTCGTCCGAGTCAGAGATTTCTTCAACGGAGAAATGTGTGATTGAAGGTGTTATCGTTACCTTCTCAACATGAATCCATGTACGTCCAAGAACCATGTCATATCCTGGATCTTCTCTGATTATGTGAAACTTGGTTTCTGACCAGGTTTCCCCAACTTTTATTCTGAGGATGATGTAACCATATGCATCTCTGGATATTCCTTCGTGATCTCTGACTGACACAGGAGTATGAGTGGCTTCTTGTCGAGTGATGCTCGCGGCTCTGAGAGTCTTCATAGGAATGATATTAACAGCAGTGCCAACTTCGACTAATGCTCGCTTGAATTCATTTCCTTTGAGATGGAGTGTGGTGAGAAGTCCCCAGTCGTACATCTCCTTGCATGATGCTGGAGGTTCAGGGAGTGCTTCTTGAATTGTTAATCGCTTCCCTGACACAATGTGGTTCAATGCAGCAAATATATCATCTCTCTGAGCCTTTGACAAGTACAACAATTCACAGACATGCTCGATCAAGGATTGAACTGCTTCTTTAACTGGCTGCTCAGAGAGTGTAAATGTTCTGATTGGGAGAGGATTTCTGTGTACTCCTTCCCCAGTTCTCCTGAATCAGCCTTTTCTTTGAATATGCGCTTCAAAGTTCTGCAATCACTTGTTGGATGACTGACATATCCATGGAAACGGCAGTAGCGTGGATTCTCCATTTGTTCCTCAGTTGGTTCCCTCTTGACAGGGGGTAGTTTGATCGCACCGTCTTGAATCCAAACTTCCAATAACTCGATCACTTCTTCGATGGGAAAAGAGAAGTCAGGCGCTTCCTGGCTGTTCTGTTGATGCTGAAATGGTGGTTGTGCATTTCTAGCCTGGTTGTCCTTCCTTAGCGCTTTTAGAGGGTGAGGCATCGGAGGAGAATTCTTATGTTGTTGTGCTTCAGCTTTTCTCTTGCTCCCTTCAACAACATTCATGGAAGCTTCAACATTGTACTGCTTGTTGATTAAACGCCTGGTGGTGTTGTTTCGAGCGTTCGGCTCCTCGACTTTAACGGTTTTGGTCCTTTCTAGCAAAGATGGAGCAGTAGTTGCCGATCGCTTGGCCGTTTCATGAAGTTCTGAAAAGGTTTGAAACCGAAGGTTTTCCAGCAAGGCTCTATAGAACGGAATCATCCTGTTGATGCATAAGTCCGCCAGTTGATGTTCAGTAACATTAGGATCTTGACAATCCAAAGCTTGAATTATGAACTTCTTCACATAGTCGTTCGGATTTTCAGTATTCTTCTACGCCATCCTTCCTAAGTCGGAAAGAGTAACTTGCTCAGAAACAAGTATTTCCTGTAGAAAGCATTAATCATTTCTCCCCAATTATATATGCTTCCTGGTGCAATGTTTTTGTACCAAGTATATGCTCGGCATGTCAAAGATTTCGAGAACTCCTTCAAACGGACAACATGGTTGTGTTCATGTTCTCCCAATGCTTCCAAGAACCGAGAGACATGTTCCAGAGCATTCTCCGTTCTATTGTAGAGTGTGAATGTTAGGTGTAGCCTTTTGGGAGAGGGATCCTTTGCGTAGCAGCTGGGTATGGAGGTTGATGACGATGAACATATGGTGCGTTGCTTTTTCCGCGAGTCTCCATGAAATGCTCCAAATCTTCACGAGTGATGAAACCTGCAGACTCTTTCTCTGGTGGATTTTCTATAGTTCTGCAGACTTCATCATCATCTACCACATGGATTGGTGAAACTTCAGGGTCGACTTCTTTGGATTTTCCATTTTCTGATCCTTCCTTAGTTTTCTCTGACATTTTGTCTGCCAGAGTTTTGAGATGATTTCATAGCTCCTTCTAAGTACCATCCATATCAGTTTGATTTTTGGCAA
This sequence comes from Papaver somniferum, assembly GCF_003573695.1. NCBI lineage: Eukaryota > Viridiplantae > Streptophyta > Magnoliopsida > Ranunculales > Papaveraceae > Papaver > Papaver somniferum. The sequence goes on along the minus strand of NC_039358.1, from coordinate 127,075,715 downwards.
GAACCTCCTGGACTTTCATGAGACCGGCGATGGTGGATGGATTTTTCTCTGACTTCCTCAGGATGCCGGCCGAAGAGAGGATGATTTTCAACATTGGTTTGAGGAGGAGTATTATTACCACCATTGTTGGAAGCAGGAATGGTTTCTGGAATACCATCATTGTTATTGTTTCTAGTGCTAGCGTCATTTGCATTTGTAACTAACCCAGACCTAAGACCAACAATTTTGTGAAAGTGTGAGTTTGCAACCAAGAGATTAATCTCCCACTGTGGTCGCCAATCTGTAGATGGGGAAAAACGATTTGCTGTTTTTTAGGGAAATGAAGAAACGAGCGTGCGGACGAGACTCCTCAACCGATCAAACTGCTTAACCTCACACAGATTCACTACAAAGGGAGTGCTTAGATTCGAGAGATCAATTTGTAGGACTCCGGCCTAAACCAAGTCAATGTCGTTCCAGAGTCAATTCGGTCACAAAGAGGGAGATGGGTTGGTCTGTAGGAGGGAAGTTGAGGATTGTGTGAGATCAATGATGATAAAGGATTGTGGATGTGTTGAAGGTTTCTGCAAAATTGATGAACTGCTGAATGTTGAGTTCGAATAAGTTCTGGTCGATTGATGGAATTTTTGAGAGTGATTGCTCGAAAAATTGTTGTTCTTCAATCGTGGATCTAGAGACTTATTTATATTGTCAGAATAGCGAACACATTGATCCCAGTAAGTGTGACAGTTTCACGAGTGGAAGAGTGGGAAAATGGGAGATCGTGGTAAAACCAATTCTGTGTCATGTGGAGACTTGGTTGATCGTCCACCCACTACTGTTGAGTTTGGAAACCAAAAGCCAACTCAAATCCGGTAGCTAAGGTACGCATACCCGTACGCGTACCCAAGCTGGTTATTTCTCAAATCGGTAGTTCATGAACTTAAAACAATAAATTATAAGGAATGCAATATTTGCAAACCGTGGCTATATTGTTCATGAATTGATTCAAATGAATCAAACCAATTTTGTTTCAATTGTTTCTATGAATAATCCTAACCAATTTAACAACTCTTCAACTAGTTCTTATGAGTCATTTGAACTAGTTATGAGAAAGATGAATACGGTTAATATGGAAGTGCTCATATGGCTAACCATTGGTTAACTATTTGTGAACCAACTAAGTGTACACGTTTAGGTATGGTTACTCAAACCTAAATGAAATACGTTTCATTTGTGTGTGACAATCTAAGTTTCGATCTAATGGTTGAAAGATATTAGCTTGGTTGAATCAGGTTTTTCATCTAACGGTGAATATTGAATACTTTGTTACTAAGCTAACATGGATTGCAAACCCTGATCTGAAAACTATATAAGGGATAATTCTAGCAACTGGAAAAACTAATCCCCACACCTCATGTGTGACACTAGTTGGTTTTGATAGAGTCGATTCTCCTTTAACCTTAGGTTTCTTCTCGAGACCATGTAGGTTAAACGACTTAAAGATTTCATTTGGGATTGTGAAGCCAGGCGAAACTACTTCTCTTGTAGTTGAGCGATTTGATCTTGCCATTTTCTATCGTACGAGTTCAATTGAATAATTGACTTGAGATTATATCTCCGATAGGGCAAGATAAAAAGAAATCACAAACATCTTCGTCTCATCGTTTGTGATTCCACAATATCTTGTTTCTCTACCATACGATTAAGATTATTTGTGAGGTGATTGATAATTCTAGGCTGTTCTTGGGGAATATAAGTCTGAGTTATCAATTAGTTCATGTTCACCTTGATTTTATCAAAAGACGAAACAAAACTCATAGGTTTATCTGTGGGAGACAGATTTATCTATTACCGTAGACTTTTCTGTGTGATACAGATTTGTTTATCAAGTCTTCGACTTTGGGTCGTAGCAACTCTTGGTTGTGGGTAAGATCAGCTAAGGGAATCAAGTGCGTAGCATCCTGATGGGATCAGAGACGTAAGGAGCGCAACTGTACCTTGAATCAGTGTGAGATTGATTGGGGTTCAACTATAGTCCAGACCGAAGTTAGTTTGTAGTAGGCTAGTGTCTGTAGCGGATTAATACAGTGTGGTGTTTCAATCTGGACTAGATCCCGGGGTTTTTCTGCATTTGCGGTTTCCTCGTTAACAAAACTTCTAGTGTCTGTGTGTGGGTGAGAAACAGTTTCTGCTGATTTTGGTAATTTCGAGTGTGTGGGTGAGAAACGAGTCTAAACCCTAAACAATGTACTGCAAGGGAGTTCTTTGATTCGAGAGATCAATCTGTACAAATCCATCCTAAACCAAGAAATGGTCTTTCCAGACTTGCTTCGGTCACAAAGTGAATGAGAAGGGTTGGTCTAGGGAGGGAAGCGAAGAGAGTGTTGAGACCAGAATAGTTGATTTGGGAAGAGTAGTTGTTTGACGACTTGTATCAGAAAGTGGAAAGCTAACATATGGGAAAGCTAACAAGTGATTTCTAAGTGTTGTATTATCCTCACCAAAAACTTGTTTTTTTGGTGGAAATAGGTGTTTATGGGTGAAAACTATTTCTGATGGTTTTGGTAATTTGGGGTGTGTGGATGAGAAATGAATCTAAACCCTAAACAAATGCACTGAACGGGAGTTCTTGTGATTCGAGAAATCAATCTGTACAACTCCGGCCTAAACCAAGAAATGGTCGTTTCAGACTTGCTTCGGTTACAAGTGAAGGAGATGAGGTTGATCTTAGGGAGGGAAGCGAAGAAGGTGTTGGGATTGTGGAGGTGTTGGTTGTGTATGACTTGTATCAGAAAGCTGAATTGGCTTGCAGAATGTAATCTATTAGTTCTGGTGTTTGGATACAGTTGTATCAACACTTGGTTTCTGTTGTCTTTTTCTAGAAATAGGGAGGAGAACCTATTTATACAAGTCATTGAGCCTTACCCACGTCTCTCGTGGGAAGTGGAGAAAGTGGGGTGATGGAGTAGTGGAGTTGCGTGTGTTAGTGTCACACGATCAGTCTTGCCCACTTCTCCCATCATCACTAACCGTCCATATCTTCCTGACACGTTCTTGTGATGGCGTGTTATTCTCTGCACGTTGTAAACCGCCAGACCAATACCGCAGTATGTATCCCCCAGTTTGTGACATGATTAATGTCTCGAGTGTGTGGATCGTGGGACCCACAGAAAGCATGTGATGCTAGGTTAAATAACTAAGTTATTTAGGAAGTCGATATATATGAAATATCGTGTGCATTCTATGCATGTAATATATTCAGCGTGTATGAATCATCGATGTTTTAAGGCTTAACGCAATAAGTCACGGATTAATCATAGCATCACGTCCAACCATCTTCGAGTGATTGTTTGGAGGCTGTATAGGTAAGCCCTGACTTGACCGATCACTCTGCGTGGAAGAGTGGTGGACGGTGATTGTAGTGATACCTCACAGGTCTCCTAACTCCTGTCTTAGGCTGTCCGTCCAGGATAGTGAAGTTGGACGGACGAGATGGCTTGCGACCCATATATGCGACCGTCGGATTAGGGTTTAGGAGGTGCTCGAACACCAACCTTTAGCTTGGTCGAATCCAGGAATGGGACACGTTTTTGGCAAGGCCGATTAGGCATGCGTGTAGACGGCATGCTGGTGTAGGTGTCTGTACCTCACTGTCCCATGGAGATGCAATTTAAGCCACTCAATTTGTCTGGCAAAGAGGAGCGGCTGAGATTGATTTGCGACAGAAATCCCATGCCGCAAAGGAATTGAAGGCCGCACGTCGTGCCTTCGGGCGCACGTTTCGAGACGACCAACCATGGTCAGTCTTGGCCGATCAGTCAGGCGTGCAGTCGGCAGGCCAGTGTACACGTTCGTACCTCATTGTCCCGTGAAAATGTGATCTAAGCCACTCAATTTATCCGGCAAAGTTGAGTGGTCGAGATCGATTTGCAATTGAAACGCGCGGCCATGCCTAGTTTGGGCGCACGAATCGAGAAGACCAACCATAGTTGGTCTTGACCGATTAGTCATGTATGTAAGTGAGCCCATGGTGATTGTGTTGACATGCTCTGGGCCCTTTGAATTTACATCTACACCCTCCATCTATGCCTGCGAAGATGGATGGTTGAGACTGATTTGTGACACATGTGATGTGCCGTAAACCCTAATTAGGGTTTCACGTCCACGCTGCTTTGGATGGACGAATTGGAAAGCCACGCTTCTCTTTTGGGGAGGTCGACCATGTGGAGCCCACGTTGGGCTGGTGATGAACACGCCAATACCTTCCTGGTGGATATGGGTCCGATCTAAGCCATCCAATCATGTCGGTGAAGTTGGATGGTCGTGATCAATTTGGGACCTTTAGTGGAATTTCCTGCGACCCTTTAAGCTTTCACGCCGGCCCATCTTCAGGCAACCATACATGGTTCTGTGGCTAGGTCAGGGGAGGATCGATTATGCAGGCGTGAAGGGGGGCCGCCGGTGTGCAGGACACACTTGTACATCCGGTCATGGGACGATCTATGTCGTCCAACCATGCTGGTGATGTTGGACGGAAGTGATGATTTTGATACTGCCATAGGTGGCCTTGTTCGCACGTCTCCTCCAAGCCGCTCCATACCAGCCTGGACATCCAACTTCAGGTTGGTGTTCGGTGGTAGTTTGGGTGGCATGGTAGATATTCGACCGACCAGGGCGTAAGTGGGCCCGCTGGTGGTCGTTAAGGTGGTAGCCTGCTCCTGCTGAGGATCGTTTAGGCTGGTTAAATCATGCGACCGACTTATGTGGCCGTGATTGTTTCTGAGACTGATATGGACAGTCCAGATTCAAATATGTTTATTCGGGCTAGTATAACACATCGAGAGATGTAGCCTGTACGAGTATTTCGTGCATACCTCATTATCAACGTTTGGAGATTCATGATACTCTGTTGAGAGCAACACTCAGTCGTCATGCCGCACTAATAATGAGAGTTCAGCGGAACAGGAAATACAAGGCTAGTCATGTATTAATTGATAACGCTATAAATTCACAGGGTATAAGAGATTGTTGCTACATGCTCCAACCTGGATGAATTAGTAAAGTGGAGATGTATTCATCACTTACCAGTGGCTCTATCCTTTGCAGGATGTCAGCGCATAATTTTTTGGCTTTTTACAATTTTAGCCTTAAATGAAAATCCACCATCAACATTAAGTCCCCTGCCTAGCATATAATGGTTACACTATTGTGCGGTAGGCACGAGATGGTGACAAATTTGTATACTAAAATGACCAAGCTAGAGTAAATACATATTTACCGCATAAACATCGCCAGGTGGAGATGGTCAAACTAGGGTTTGGGAGAAAAGCACGACTTGTTCGGCGTTGAGACCTCAGGATAAGCTCTGTTGTATCTGATTCGGTCTTTCTTAGGGTTTTCTTCAACATGTATGCGGGGTTTAAAACCGCCATTCATTGATAGGCTTTTCTTGCAGAAACTCTATCTCTTCAACATGTCGAACAACAACAGATCATCCTCTTCGTATCACCCAGGATCTTCTGTTAAACGTGCACGCCCATCTGAGGTTCAAGATGAACAGCTTTGCGATGACTCTCCTGTTCGTGCTCGCCGGAAGGCCGTACCAGTTCGTTCTCCCCCCTTTTTGTAGAGACGCCCATGTGTGACAGTGGTCGATGATGATGATTTGACCAGTCCTCTTCCTTCGAATTCAAACAAAATCACCCCTGCTGACCTCGATGATGCAGATTTAGGTATCTCGTCTTACGAATATCCCAATGCAGGTCTTCCATTCGATATTCACATGAAATGTCTGTCTTCCAGCTATCGAACCATCGGCGGATTCTTGGTGCGGAAGGAGTTTGTGCCTTTATAAACAAAAGTATGGAAGAGGTATGGCCATATTGCAACCAAGAATGTAGTTAAACACTGTGCATCTGCTTTGGTTACTATGGTAAACTGCCTTCTTCCGCTAATTGCCGAGATGGAAGGTGTCTCCATCCGTAACGTTGCCGAATCAAAATTTGAAGAGTGGGAGAACATGGTGTCTACCTGTGAATTGATGGGATTCAATGTGGGTTGGCTACGACAGCATCTTGACATCATCAACGTTGATCGAGTCGGCATCCTTGCGAACGTAGTTCCTGCTGCGAAGGCTATATTGGAAGAAGAAAAGGCTCTGGCCGCTGAATCGGAGAAGGTGGAGCAGGTAGTACAGAACTTGAAGAATAGGACAGAGAGATATCAAGCTAGGTTGAAGATGATGCTCTCAAGGAACTATATCCTGCTGGATGGCCTCTTCTAAACCGCATTCAGTTGTATTCTCTTATTGTTAATGACGTTCATGTCAAGAAGATTTCTGAACATCTTTGTAGAATAAATTGCATTGGTTTTTCATTAATGCAAAATTGATAATTCGAACGTGTAATGAAAATAAATGCCTGTATTGTTGTGTCGTGAGACAGAAGCGGACAATGATCAAGCATGATATGCCTTGAGCCATGTTCCATTGATGACTGCTTCTAACTTGCCCCGTCCACCTTGATGATCTTGTAGTAGAAGGTACTGTAAGCCTTAGTGATTGTATAAGGACCTTCCCATTTCGGTGAGAATTTTGGTGCAGACATGTCTTGCTGGATGTGCTTGGCCGTCTTCAAGACCAAATCTCCCACTTTGAAAACACGTGGTTTCACAGTTTTGTTATACGCCCTGGAAATTCTATTCATGTACACCTGAATGCGTTCCTCTGCTTTGCTTCTTCTGAAATCTAGAGTGTCTAACTCAGCTACTCTGGAGTTAGATGCTTCAGCCTCGTTCCAGTGGACCCCGGTTGTTGCTGCAATCCTGGATGATGGGATTTTGATCTCTGCTGATAGAATTACGTCTGCACCCTAAATAAGTGAGTATGGAGAAACTCCAATGGAGCTTCTAGGTGACGTCCGGTATGCCCATAGCGCCATTGGTGGTCGTGCCATTCTCTAGGATTGTCATGTACCGTTCGAATGATAATCCGGATCAATGTCTTGTTGGTACTCTCAGCTTGTCCGTTTCCTTGAGGGTAGTAGACAGTGGAGAAGACCTGCTTAATTCCATATTCTTTAAGTAACTCTCATACCTGTTTGTTGACGAAGGGAGTGCCATTATCAGTGATAATATGCTTAGGCACACCAAACGGCAAATGATATACTCTTTAATGAAAGCCGCAATTGTTGCTCCTGTAGTTCCTCGCAGAGGAATGGCCTCCACCCATTTAGTGAAGTATTCTGTTGCGGTTATGATATATTCGTGTTGTTTCGATGATGGCGGATTGATTTTCCCAATAATGTCCAGTCCCCAACTGTAAAATGGTCATGGAATGCTTATCGAGTGTAAAGGGGTGGAAGGCGCGTGAACAAGGTTCCCATGGATTTGACATCTATGGCAGCTTTGAACAAAAGTGGCTGCGTCATCCTCCATGGTTGTCCAATAGTATTTCTCGTGTATCTGGAGAAACAGTTTCATCTTCCCTTGATGTTCCCCTTCGTGCATTTCCTTCAGCATAACCGGGATTTCTACCCCAGCCAAGCACCGCAACAGATCACCTCTGAAGCTCTTGGATACAGGATCCCTTTGTGAAACACGAACCGTTTGGCCTTTTGCTTCATCTTGACGGCATCCTTTTGGCTAGCAGGAGTTGCCCCGTCGCGGAGATAACTAACGTACGGCTCTCTCTAGTCCCAAGTGTGACTCACACTAAAAACCTCCAATTGGTGTGGTGGCGCTTGACAATTCGAGCAGGACTTCTGAAGTATTCGGGATTGAGTCTCCATCTCTGGCCAGTAATAGCCCAGGCGTTGAAGTCGTCGATAAAGCGTTACCGTGATTGTCCCCAAATTTTGTTGTGAACGCGGTTAAGTTACAGCTGTGCTTCATCATCCCCCAGACATCTTGATAGGGAACCATCCGGGTTTCGATGATATAGCATACCATGAAGCATGAAGAAGTTTTGCAGGGTTTTGAGACTGACCTTTCCTTGGGAAAGTGAGCTGCTGAGCTCCTGAATGATCGGAGTTCGCCAATCGCAAATCTCAGTGTCTTTGTATTGTGACAGCCATGTTGATTCTACGGTTCTCCTCTTTACTGTCAGGGTTTATTCTAATCCTTCGAACTTCAATTTAGACGCCAACGTTGCTAGACAATTGGCGTGTTTGTTGTTGCTGCGACCAACATGGGTTATGGTTGCATCAGCAAAGTAGTTTAGTAACCTTTGTGCTTCTGATCGGTATGGATCTAGTGTCACTTCCTTCAATGCATATACTCCATTCATCTGATTCGCCAGTAGCTTGGAGTCACCTCTTATCTCCAGGCGCGTGACTCCTGCTTGCTTGGCTATTGACAACCCTTTGAGAAAGGCTTCATACTCTGCTGAATTGTTGGTACATTGGAAGTACAGCTTGAAGGAGTGCGAGAATACTTCCCCAGTTGGATATACTAAGACTACGCTTTCCCCTCCGGTGTTACTGCTAGGAGTGGTGGAGCCGTCAAAATACAATAGCCACACTTCTTCCTCGACAACGGAGATGTCTGGAAATTCTCCACAAAGATCCTCGTGTAGTCCCGTAGTGCGTTCCCAGGGAATGATGCTAATAAGTCTAAGACTGCTTTCCCCTTGATAGCTCTCGGTGATGCACACGTTATGTCTAACTCTGACATTTGGAGAATCCACTTGGTCGTCCTTCCTATCAGGACCTGTTTTGAAAGTAAGAACTTCGCAGGGTCAGATTTAGATATGAGTACCACCTTGTTGGACAACAGGTAATGTCTGAACTTCTGAATGGAATGGATTAGAGCTAAACATGCTTTCTCCGCCTTCGGATATCTGAGTTCAGCATCTCTTAATATTCGACTGAAGTAGTATATAGGACGTTCGACTCCCTCATCGTCTTCTTGAGCGAGCAAGGCCCCGACAGCGGTATCACTGAAGGCGGTGTAGAGACAAAGCGGCTTCCCTTGGACGGGATACTTCATGATGGCTAGAGATGACAGTATTCGTTGAATCTTTCAGAATGCTTCCTGTTGAGTTGCGGTCCAAACGAAGCTTGCTCCCTTCTTTAGCAAGGGGGTGAATGAGGCAACAAGTTGGGCCAGGACAGGTATAAAACGTCGAATGTAGTTCACCTTGCCCATGAAGCTTTGAAGTTCCTTCACAGTTCGTGGTGGCGGCATCGTGAGGATGGCTTGAGTCTTGGACGGGTCCACCTTGATCCTTTCTGCAGTCACTTGGAATCCCAAAAATTTGCCTGAAGAGACACCGAAAGCGCATTTCAGAGGATTCATCTTCAATTTGTATTCACGACACCTCTCGAACACTTGTGTAAGACTCCTGTGTGGTCTGCCCGAGCTCTTGACTTGAACACAATATCATCCACATAGTCTTCTACTTGTTTATGCATCATGTCGTGGAAGATTGCCGTCATAGCGCGTTGATACGTTGCACCGGTGTTCTTTAAACCGAATGGCATAACGGTATAGTAGAAATTTCCAAGATGGGTTCGAAAGGCTGTCTTACTTGCATCGTGCTCATACATCCTTATCTGATTGTAGCCACTATAACCATCCATGAAGGAGAACATGTCGTGTCCACTGGTGGCGTCCACTAACATGTCGATGTTGGGCAGAGGAAAATCGTCCTTGGGGCAGCACTTGTTCAAGTCTCTGAAATCCACGCAGCACCGGATCTGTCCGTTTTTCTTCTTTACTGGAACCACATTAGCTAACCAGGCCGGATGATGAATAGGTTTGATGAAGCCGGCAGCTAGCAACTTCTGAATTTCGGTTTTGATTTGCTCTTCCACTTCGTGTCTAAATTGCCTCGGAGGCTGTTTGATCGGCTTGGATCCAGGTACGACATGTAGATGATGGGTGACCAATTTTTCATCCAGACCAGACATTTCCTCATATGTCCAGGCAAATACATCTTGATACTCCTTGAGAAGTTGGACAAGATTCGCGCGTTCGTCCGTGGACAAAGTCGAACTAATAGAGACATGCCTGGGAGATTCTTCATTCCCAATGTTAACAATCTCGAGATCGTCAGTTATGGAGTTGGTGTCATCTTGTAGCTGTCGCGTAGCATCCAGTTGTGGAGTTGGTGCCATCTTGTAGCTGTCACGTAGCATCCAATACCTCCTCTTGTAGCTCGTCGTTTTTGAAGCACTTAACTGGGAGGAGAGACTGGGTACCAGTCTCCCATGCTAATTGCTAACAACGGCGTCGGTATATCGTTTTCCCCTTCTGATCACGACTTGCCTCGAAAGCTCGTTCCCTTTTGGTGTGGACATGGGTTGCGGTTTCACCGGATAAAGAAGAGTGCCTGGTCAGCAAAGGTGCGTCGTGGTGGATAGCCCTCAATGATGCAAGTCGGTCCTCCTCTTGGATTGACGCCCACATGGGGAGTGGGATGCACAGGACTTTGTCTGATCCTTCCCGCGGAGTTTCCCTTGGCTCGAACAGTTCCACTCCGCTATTGGTGCGTAAGGAGACAATGATGCAGGAATACGGATGACTTCCTTATTCAGCATGGTCTTCAGGAAATGGTGATACGTTGAAGGGACGACCCTATTGTCATGAAGCCACGGTCTCTCTAGTATCATATGATAGTCCGACTCCTTCTCTATGACTTCAAATTTCACTTTTGACTGAACGGGACCTACTGATAAATTCAGATTGACATACCCGTATGTGCTGGTTTGGTTTCCTTCAAAGTCTGTCATTGTGGTAGGCTGTCGTACGATCTTGCATGGGCGAACCTTGGCTTCCCTGAGAGTCTTGAGAGTAATCACATTCGAAGATGCTCCTGTGTCGATGAGGGCCCTCCTGAATTCTGAACCCTTGATGCGTGCGGTACCATGCAGGGCCCGGTTGTGACCTTCCTCCGCCATCATGTCGTCCTCTGTAAATGTGACATTATTTACAGATGTTTCCGATGCGTTTAGGACTTCTGGACGTGAAGGAGCCAGGTGTACATCCAGGGCTATCTGGTTAATCACAACAAACGTCTCCGCCCGCTGATTCTTCGAGAGGTGTAAAAGTTCACACAAACTTTCCACTAGAGATGCCACTTCCTGATCCACTAGTCTCTGGTTCGTAATAAAGCTGTTGATTTGAGAGGGACCAGTCCCCGGTGTAGAAGTCTCCGGAACGCTCATCTCTGATGTGATCTTGACGAGGAGATCGAGTATGCCATTTATCGCTTCCTTGATTAGCTCCATGTTCTTCGTATGAATCTCTTGTACCCGCGCTAGTTCACTCAACGTTGGAAGTCTCCTGATTATACCATCAGGTACGCCGTTGGGAGGAGGGGTATCTCCGTTGGAGGAATCACCAGGATTTGAGGCCGTTGAGGCGGTCCTAAGACCAACCATCTTGAAACCGATCGATGGTATTGAAGAAATTGACTTTACAACCGAGAGATTAACCTGCCATTGTGGTCGCCAATTGTTTATGGGTGAAAACTATTTCTGCTGGTTTTGGTAATTTGGGGTGTGTGGATGAGAAATGAATCTAAAACCTATACAAATGCACTGCACGGGAGTGCTTGTGCTTCGAGAAATCAATCTGTACAAATCCGACCTAAACCAAGAAATGGTCGTTCCAGACTTGCTTCGGTCACAAAGTGAAGGAGATGAGGTTGGTCTTAGGGAGGGAAGCGAAGAAGGTGTTGAGATTGTGGAGGTGTTGGCTGTGTATGACGTGTATCAGAAAGCTGAACTGGCTTGCAGAATGTAAGATATCAGTTCTGGTGTTTGGATACGGTTGTATCAACACTTGGTTTCTGTTGTCTTTTTCTGGAAATAGGGAGGAGAACCTATTTATACAAGTCATTGAGCCTTACCCACGTTTCTCGTGGGAAGTGGAGAAAGTGGAGTGATGGAGTAGTGGAGTTGCGTGTGTTAGTGTCACACGATCAGTCTTGCCCACTTCTCCCATCATCACTAACCGTCCATGTCTTCCTGACACGTTCTTGTGATGGCGCGTTGTGCGCTGCACGTTGTAAACCGCCAGACCAATACCCCAGTATGTATCCCCCAGTTTGTGACATGATTAATGTCTCGAGTGTGTGGATCATGGGACCCACAGAAAGCATGTGATGCTAGGTTAAATAACTAAGTTATTTAGGAAGTCGATATATATGAAATATCGTGTGCATTCTATGAATGTAACGCATCGAAGATATTCAGCGTGTATGAAGCATCGTTGTTTTAAGGCTTAACGGAATAAGTCACGGATTAAGCATAGCATCACGTCCAACCATCTTCGAGTGATTTTTTGTAGGTTGTATAGGTAAGCCCTGACTTGACCGATCACTTTGTGTAGAAGAGTGGTGGACGGTGATTGTGGTCATACCTCACGGGTCGCCTAACTCCTGTCTTAGGTTGTCCGTCCAGGATGGTGAAGTTGGACGGACGAGATGGCTTGTGACCCATATCTGCGACCATCATATTAGGGTTTAGGTGGTGCTCGAATACCAACCTTTATCTTGGTCGAATCCAGGCATGGGACACGTTTTTGGCAAGGCCGATTGAGAATGCGTGTAGACGGCATGCTGGTGTAGGTGTCTGTACCTCACTGTCCCATGGAAATGCGATCTAAGCCACTCAATTTGTCTGGCAAATAGGAGCGGCTGAGATTGATTTACGACAGAAATCCCATGCCGCAAAGGAATTGAAGACCGCACGTCGTGCCTACTTCGGGCGCACATTTCGAGACGACCAACCGCGGTCGGTCTTGGCCGATCAGTCAGGCGTGCAGTCGGAAGGCAAGTGTACACGTCCATACCTCACTGTCCCGTGAAGATGTGATGTAAGCCACTCAATTTGTCCGGCAAAGTTGAGTGGTCGAGATCGATTTGCAATTGAAAACGTGCGTCCATGCCTAGTTTGGGCGCACGAATCGAGACGACCAACCATAGTTGGTCTTGACCGATTAGTCATGTATGTAAGCGGGCCCACGGTGATTGTGTTGACATGCTCTGGGCCCTTTGAATCTACATCTACGCCCTCCATCTATGCCTGCGAAGATGGATGGTTGAGACTGATTTGCAACACATGTGATGTGTCGCAAACCCTAATTAGGGTTTCACGTCCACGCTGCTTTGGCTAGACGAATTGGCAAGCCACGCTTCTCTTTTGGGGAGGCCGACCATGTGGGGTCCATGTTGGGCCGGTGGTGAACACGCCAATACCTGCCTGGTGGCTATGGGTCCGATCTAAGCCATCCAATCATGCCAGTGAAGTTGGATGGTCGTGATCAATTTGGGACCTTTAATGGAATTTCCTGCGACCCTTTAAGCTTTCACGTCGTCCCATCTTCATCAACCGTACATGGTTCTGTGGCTAGGTCAGGGGAGGATCGATTATGCAGGCGTGAAGGGGGCCGCTGGTGTGCAGGACACGCTTGTGCATCCGGTCATGGGACAATCTATGTCGTCCAACCATGTTGGTGATGTTGGACGGAAGTGATGATTTTGAGACTGCCATAGGCGGCCTTGTTCGCACGTCTCCTCCAAGCCGCCCCATACCAGCCTGGACATCCAATTTCAGGCTGGTGTTCAGTGGTAGTTTAGGTGGCATGGTATATATTCTACCGACAAGGGCGTAAGTGGGCCCGCTGGTGGTCATTAAGGTGGTAGCCTGCTCCTGCTGAGGATCTTTTAGGCTGGTTAAATCATGCGGCCGACTTGTGTGGCCGTGATTGTTTCTGAAACTGATATGGACAATCCAAATTCAAATATGTTTAATCGGGCTAGTATAACACACCGAGAGATGTAGCCTGTACGAGTATTTCGTGCATACCTCATTATCAACGTTTGGAGATTCATGTTATTCTGCTGAGAGCAACACTCAGTCGTCATGCCGCACTAATAATGAGAGTTCAGCGGAACAGGAAATACAAGGCTAGTCATGTATTAATTGATAACGCTATAAATTCACAGGGTATAAGAGATTGTTGCTACATGCTCCAACCTGGATGAATTAGTAAATTGGAGAAGTATTCATCACTTATCAGTGGCTCTATCCTTTGCAGGATGTCAGCGCATAATTTTTTTGGCTTTTTATAATTTTAGCCTTAAATGAAAATCCACCATCAACAATAGGTGAGACCTATTTATACAAGTCGCAACAAAACGTACCCTGGCCACATAAGAAGCGGAAACGGTTGAGTAATGTGAGAGAATGGTAACGGGTAACACCTGGAATTGATGTTTCCATAATGAAGGATACGTTTCACCATTATTTCCTGTCATTACTAACCGCCTTACTCTTATGACACTTTCTTGTAACGAGCGTATTGCACGCCGCACGCTGTAAATCGCCATACTAATACCCTGATGAGCATCCCCCCAGTTTGTGACATGTCTTGATGTCTCGAGTGTTTTCGTGGAAAATGTGTAGCGTGTTGCTATTATTTGGCAAGTTAAAATTGAGAGGCTTGCCGGTTCGGTGGCGACCTTCAACGGTAGAGATTTTGTATCTTGAGAGAAAGGGTATCCGTGACTAAACAGTTGGCAGCGTAGCCAAAAGGTTGCCACAAGTCGTGTGGTTTGGTGGCAAGCTTGTACGGTTGAGATCGGTGTCTCAGGAGGAGGGATAGCGTTGATTGTTGCAACCCTCCGTTTGACAGCCAGCGGCATGGAGGCTTGGCCTACATGGCTCGTGCATGCTCTTGACGCGGACAAATTAGGTTTTGGCACAAACCGCGGAATTTTGGCATCGCAGCCAAGAGGTTGCCACAAATCGTTTGGTTTGGTGGCAAACTTGTATGGCTTAGATTTGCATCTCAGAAGGAGGGGTAGCTGTTGATTGTTGCAACCCTCCGTTTGGAAGCCAGCGGCATGGAAGCATGGCTCGTGCATGCTCTTGGCGTGGCCAAATTAGGGTTTGGCATGTTTTAGGCGCGGCCAAATTGGGGTTTGGCATAAACCGTGGAATTTGGCATTGGGCCAGAAGTTGCCACGCGTTTGGTGGAAAACTTGTACGGCTGAGATCTGCATCTCAGGAGGAGGGGTAGTCGTTGATTGTTTCAACCCTCCGTTTGGCAGCCAGCGACATGGAGGCATGGACGGCATGGCTTTGGCATGTTTTAGGCGCGACAAAATTAGGGTTTGGCATAAACCGTGGAATTTGGCATTGGCCAGAAGTTGCCACACGTTTGGTGGCGAACTTGTACGACTGAGATCTGCATCTCAGGAGGAGGGGTAGTTGTTGATTGTTGCAACCCTCCGTTTGGCAGCCAGCGACATGGAGGCATGTCCTGCATGGCTTTGGCATGGATTAGGCGAGGCCAAGCTAGGATTTTGGCATAGTTTTAGGCGCGGCCAAAATTAGTGTTTTGGCATAGTTTAGGCGCGGCCAAAATTAGGGTTTGGCATTGGGCCAAAATTTGCCACGCGTTTGGTGGCGAACTTGGACGGTTGAGATTTGCATCTCAGAAGGAAGGGTGGTCGTTGGTTGTTGCAACCCTTCGTTTGGCAGCCAGCGGCATGGAGGCATGGTCGGCATGGCTTTGGTGCGGAGGTGTGGCTGGCATGGCATGCCATTGGCACTATGGCGCTGCTGGCATGGCATGCCATTGGCACTATGGTGCGGCTGGCATGGTTGGTATGCCTTTGGTGCGAAGATGTGGCTGGCATGGCATGCCATTGGCACGGTGGTGCGGCTGGCATGCCTTTGGTGCGGAGATGTGGCTAGCATGGTGGTGCGGCTGGCATGCCTTTGGCGCGAAGATGTGGCTGGCATGGCATGCCATTGGCACGATGGTGCGGCTAGCATGGTTGGCATGCCTTTGGCGCGGAGACGTGGCTGGCATGGCATGCCATTGGCACAGTGGTGCGGCTGGCATGGTTGGCATGCCTTTGGCGCGGAGATGTGGCTGGCATCGCATGCCATTGGCACGGTGGTGCGGCTGGCATGGTTGGCATGCCTTTGGCGCGGAGATGTGGCTCGTATGGCATGCCATTGGCACGGTGGTGCGGCTGGCATGGTTGGCATGCCTTTGGCGCGGAGACATGGCTGGCATGGCATGTCATTGGCACGGTGGTGCGGCTGACATGGTTGGCATGCCTTTGGCGCGGAGACGTGGCTGGCATGGCATGCCATTGGCATGGTGGTGCGGCTGGAATGTGCAGAGATGATGCCAGTCAGTACCCTGGTAATTTTACGCAGACATGTTAAATGGTTCAATAAATATGCTAGTGGCGACATTATTACTCAAGTGTGGCGTCACTGTCTGACTAAGGTTTTACGATTTTAACCCTAAGCTAAAAACCACCATCAACAGCATTATATTTTGTTATATAATTGAAATATCACAGGTTGTGCGTTTGAATCGATCAATTGGGAAATCCAACCTTTGGTTGTTGATTGAAATTGATTGATCCTTGAACATTGGTCTTTGGTATCGTTCAAGTGTTTTCTCTTGTATTCAATTAGACTCGCAGATTTCTATTTGCTTGAGTAAGTATTGATTCGAGAAAGTGAGATATAACTCTTTGATATACTTTTATTAAGATTGAGTCTGACTGTCTAGTTGATTCTCTTAAAAGTATATTGGAGTTAGTCCATACATATTGCTAAGCAAAATATTGGGTGTGGTTGTTGTACCCCCGCTTTTTCACTCTTAGGTTGTAATTGACGTCGATTAAGAGAATCAAATATGCATACTATTGCGAAATTCAAAAGGCGAAAATAACACGACTACAGTTGAATTGTCTACTTCTAAGTTGGGTGGCCATGAGTAGGTTTGGTGGGGGAGGCAGGCCTTCTAAGTTGGGTGTCCATGAGCAGGTTTGGTGGGCGGAGGCAGGCCCCAGTAATAGTCCTAGAAATCTAAAAGTGAAAACTACTACCACACCCATTTTTTCAGATTTTTTACACTAACAAACCCACGCCCAGAAAAACTCAGGCGCACACCCATTTTCTAGGAAAAAATATCTCCCAAACCCATAGTTTCTGAAATTATGTTTCAGTCTTTTTTCTTCTTCTTCTCCAGTTCGTATCTACATAAACCAAATCTCGATTTATAAGAAAAAAAAACTGAATCTGATCTTATTTCTCCCTGCTTTCGTCTCAGTTCTTTATTGGAGCTTCAATTTATTGGTAAATCTCGGCATCTTCGTATTTTGTAAACCCTAGATATACGATTCAGTTTTTAAATCTTTTGAATCTAAAGAAATATACATTGTTAGGGTTAGTATGAATTTGTTTTGCTCGTATCTTGTTAGAATTGGATTTGATTCATTTTTTAATGCAATTACGGGGTTAAACTGTTCAGGAAAATCAAATATTCTTGATTCCATCCATTTCATACTTGGAATCACGAATTTAAAACAAGTACGGGCTTCTAATCTTCAGGAATTGGTGTATAAACAGGGCCAAGTTGGAATTACTAAAGCTACTGTTAAAGCTACTGTTTCAGTTGTTTTTCAGAATTCGGATTCGATTCGTAGCCCGCTCGGTTATAAAGATCATTCAGAAATCACAGTAACCAGACAGGTATAGATTTTCATTTTTTCACAATCTTGAATTTCGGACACGAAACCCTATTTTTGTGTGTTTTGTGGGATAATTATGATTTTAGTGTTGATATTTATGCCAATTTGGTGAATTAAGGCTTAATGTGCATTTAGAACCTTGTATGGTTAATGGATTTCTCTTTTTTAACTGTTTTCACTTCGTCATGGTGGAATTGTATACATTGACGACTGATAATGGATTTTCGCTTACGTATTTGTAGATTCCGGTTCATACTTGTAAACAATTTGTATATACTGTTATTGTTCAAATAGCAGGACCTGAAATTTCCATCTGTGTACTTTCAAATGCACCTCAGGACTAGTAGTTTAGAGTTAGAGGTGGTGCAAAAGTTGAGGGATATTTCATTTTTGATGAAATTAGGGTCTTTTTGTTTATGTCATTCTTGATGTCCAGCATGTACAGAGCTTAGATTCATAACTGTATCCATATATTGATATCATTTTACGTATTTGTGGATTGTGATTTATATTGGTTTTCCCTATTTCCTACACCCATTTTTCCTATTTCCCATCCCTTTCAGCATTACCAAAATCAATTTATTTTTTGATTTTAAGTTTTCCTATATACTATCCATAAAGTCAAATTGACTCACCAATACCTTTTACTATTTGTCTTCTTCTTCTTCATTAATCCCTTTTTTCAATTAAAAGGAAAAAAAAAACGATCAAGTTAGAAATCCTAAATTAAGATTCAATTAATTATCGTACTATACCTATTTCATTATCTTCGTCATTTAATTTTCTTTGTCGGCGATTAATCGGTAAACCATATTATGAAAAATCTCATTATTGAAAAACTAGGAAAACATATCTGGATGCTAGATCAATCGGATTATGTTAATTCTAACTAGAACCTATTTTGTAAACAAAGTTTAGAGGTGAATAATTAACTTTGTTAATCAGCAGGATAGTCTTAAAAGTGTGATCATCCTTTAGGACTTGAAGTACTCGTGAATATACAATCAAATCACACGGTTAAATTAACGCAAAAGGAAGTGGATGCTCTAATTACTAACACATGGTTACAAATTCTAGATAACAAACATCAGTGCATGATCCAATCAGCAAAGTGTAAATCGTTAACTCAAATGCTCCAACTAATTTTAATTCAATCAGTATAGTATAATCGTAAGTAATACATGATGCTCTGGTCTCTCCTCCACCATTTTTAATATCTAGCCTACATCACACACCAAATTTTCTCCTTCCATATAGTCAGTGGTGATTAATCATGGAGATGGAGCAGAAGAGATAATGGTCGATGGTAGAGATGGAGATGGAAATGTGATTTGCTACCCAGATTTTCTTTTTTTTGTTTTTTGCTTTTGTTTAGTTGTGGTGTGGTTTTATTGTTGGTGTAAATAAGAGGTGAAGAGATAGTATTTAGGATTTTAGAAATTTTGTATGGGTGATACTCAGGATAATTGGGGATAGGAATTATGGAGGACTGGAAATAGGGAAAATGGGGATGGGAAATAGGAAAAACCTTTATATTTGTAACATTTAAAATGTACATAAGATTGTTGTTATGTGAATTTGAATTTGATTCATAACTGTATCCATTTTAGAAGGGTTGTTCATGTTTATTTTTGTCAATGGGGGTACGTTGTTCATGTTTCTTCTCTTATCTACGTAAAATGGCGGATTGCGATGGTCCTACTGAACTCGAATGTACTAGTATGCAACAATTACCTGCTATGCATCTAAAAAAGTTATTACATAACTTGTTATGCAACAACTTTTTTGTTAGCATTGAAACAACAAAAAAAAAGACTGCATAACTTGTCATGCACCTACAATAACATCTGCATAACATATTATGCAGTCGTGAAAATGGATGCATAAAGCATTATGCAACCACTTTTTGTAAGCATTGAAATAAAACAATTGATGCATGACTTGATATGTATCCAAAAATATGGCTGCATAACGCATTATGCATCAACTTTTCTGCACAATGTGTTATGCATCGTTTTTGGTGGCCACATAATGGTTATGTATTAAGTTTTTGATTTTTTTCCTAAAATGAAGATCGCCTCCGATTTTTTCGTGAAAAAAATAATTTGATATTGTTGTTTGTACTCGTTGTGTAGCTCTCTTTAAAAGATTTTCAACGATATAAAATTTGTAAAATTACAAGGCGCGGTTTTTTAGATGTGTTATATCCAAGTTGTGTTGCCAATTATACCCCTGAACTCGTTATGTAGACATCTTTCGAAAATTCATATAATCATGGGTGTCATAGAAACCAAAATTAATTTTGGGCCTGATAATAAAAATATTATTTTTTCCCCGATCTAAAATTATCCATGTGTTTGCTCCCGGACCTAGCCGGCTTAAACTTCTTTGCACGTCGCAATTTAACTTTTCGATTACTTTTGAATCTGTTACCTAGCAAAACTGATAAAAAGATCGAGTAATTATACGAAACGGGACGACTCCAAATAATATTTCCCAGTAGAAAACTCAGAATAGCTCAGAATCAAACCTGAGCTCAAACATCACACACTTCAGTGAATAGTCGTACCAGATCTAAGGTAACCTCTCTCTCTTGTTCGTTCAATTTGACAATCTCCATTTTGTTGATTAAGGTTGTTATTAACTGTGCAATTTAAAACTGTTCTAATGTCTTAGGGTAAACTGTTCCAATTCGTTGATCCTAATTAGGGTAGATCTAAATTTTTGTCTCAAAAGTTCTCTCTGTCTCTTCAGCTTAGAAACTCCATTATCTGCCACGAAAACCACAGTTTATTTTGCGAATTAATCTTCTTTGTATGTATAAACAAACTCTAAAATCTGTAACAGCTCTGCCTTAAATTTTATATTTTGGGTTTGTACAGAGATGGGAGGTGAATTGAAGTACGAGATTGGACAGAATGCATACATCAAACTTGTTCTTC
Source organism: Papaver somniferum (assembly GCF_003573695.1). NCBI lineage: Eukaryota > Viridiplantae > Streptophyta > Magnoliopsida > Ranunculales > Papaveraceae > Papaver > Papaver somniferum. Next base: position 127,055,282 of record NC_039358.1, on the reverse strand, counting down.
ATGCATTGAAACACAAGACATCATCTGTTAATGGTATTCTCATTGGTCGTATCGGTAAAGACGATGTTATTGAGATCTCTGACTCAATACCTCTTTCTCACTCTCAGATTGGTCTTTTACCAGCTCTTGAACTTGCTCTAATTCAGGTATTTTCAAATTAAATATTAAAACAAAAACAACTTTATTACTCAATACTTGTTTTTGTTATCTAGGGTTTGAAACTTATCCATTAATTTATTTGATTAGATAGAAGAGCATTATGGATCCCAAGGTATGAGTGTCGTTGGTTATTATCATGGAAATGAGAGGTACGATGATGTTGAGCTGGGAAATGTTGCAAAGAGAATTGGGGATCAAATTCATAAATACTTTCCTCAAGCTGTTGTGATTTTGGTAGGTTTCATGTGGATTGATTATGCTAATTTATTAAGCGAAGTGCAGTGTGTTATAATAATTCTTTTGAAATGCTTCTAGATGATATATTGAGTTTGTTTACAATTTCAGTTGGATAATAAGAAGCTGGAAGCTCTTCCAAAAGGGAAAGGCTTGAGCCCAGTTGTCAAGGTTAGTCTTTTTTTCAAATATCTGAACTTGTCTATTGTCTAGTATGTGCCAGTTAGTATCAGCATAGAGATGATTTGAAGAGTCATATCTCATATGCCATTTTCCTTCTCTAGTTTATAGAGTTTAATGAACCATCATCTGATTTTATTTTTTTTCCTTCTTTTCATGTTAGAATAGTGAATTTCTCCGTTTCTATACAATGTGTGTCACTGTATTTTTTTTTTTTAATTTGTTACATGGTAGTTGTCTTATCAGATGAGTGAGTGCCATACTCAAGGATGAAATGTTGATAACAATTACAAGGATTTAGGTCCGAGCAACGAGAATTTAGGTCGAGGAAAAAGAGCCCCTGTCAGGAAGAAGCGGTAGAATTGGCGTGATATTTTTGAGTTTTTTTTAGTCTGCTAGGTCTGCTAGCTTGTACCAGCTATGTGTTTGGGTTGGCTTTTCAGCCTTCTCTCGTTGCGCTTAGGCGCCGCTACTCTTGTATTCTCTTTTTCTTTTTCAATAAAATTTTAACCTTTTATCTTCAAAAAAAAAAAAAAAAAAAACCAAAGCATGCATAAGTTGGCGTATATTGTGTTGTTGCGTTTGCAGTTGAATAGCTCTATCTAAATCATTTATTACTTATTTAAATACATTGGCCATGATATAACTTAGCTGTGGTTATTTCTTTGGAGCAGTTCTACACAAAGGATGCATCTAAAACTTGGAGGCAAGGTGGTGGATCTGATGGAGGTGGTCGATTGACCATCAGGGAGCCGTCATCAAACATAGTCTTGCTAGACTGTATTTCATCTGAGAAATGGCAGGAAGTTGTTGATTTTGATGATCACCTTGATGACATAAGCAAGTAAGAAAGGATGAATCCAACGCTCTGTTACCTTTCATATCGTGCCACAGGTTGTTCTTTTGTATCTAATTGTTGATGATAAATTATCTTGTGTTGCAGGGACTGGTTGAATCCTGGTCTGTTCAAGTAATTTGCAGTTGGTACTTAAGCAGTAGTCATTGCGTATTTTCTAGTTGATCTATACAACTTTGTTTTCTATCTTTGTTCTGATTGCATTTAGAACTTAGAATAGCTCAACTAGGCTACTTCCAATTTTATATACCATGTCTTGTTGTTTCTTATTGTGAAGTAAGAAACTCCCTTTAGGAAACTCCTTTATATGTTTCCAGATGATCTTGAAAGCTTCAGGAGTGGTTTGCAATTTTATTGATTTTAATTTATGGTCTGTTTTCTATATTTGAGATAGTGATTACCCCCTGAGCTTGAATTGGAAGTTTTCAATTTAATGCCTCTTATTGAGTTGCATCTGTGGTCAAGTTTGAATCTTATGTTTTGACAAGTTAACATAATGAAGTTTAGTAGAAGTATGCTGCAACTCAAGCAGAGGATGTATAATTTGCCAAGCTTGGTCGTGATGATTCAGAAACTAAAGGGGAGGAGAGTTCTCAGAACCCGCCTAAACAAGACTAAGACTTGTGATTGTCATAGTATGGAAGCCCCAGGAACATAACCAAGAAACAAGGGCAGCAAGAAAATAAGTACTTTAGATACCTCGAATACTTAAGGAGCACCACACTACCACTAGATTACGATAAACAAGCTCTAAACAAACAGACGGAATTATAACAGCTGCACATGATTAGATCATGAATTTCCGAGTGCGGAAAACCGTGAAAATGGTGGAAGCAGGCAAATGACATAGTATAAAATGGCCAATGACACTTGCGCAAGGCTGCCTATGCTACCGGAACTGAAACCTCTAACCAACAATATTGGAGGTCATGAAAAGATCAAGTATCAGCGATAACAGCGACTAACCCAAGGATTTTATCCCAGATTACTGGCTCCCTCACTGACCTAAGTGTTTGTTTGGCAACTAAAACTCTAAAGTGCTTCTGCTTCTCAGAAGGCAAAAGCAAAGGCGAAGTCAAAAGCAAAGGCGAAAGGCAATTATTTCTTATTGAGCGGTGTCCAAACACCTCTAGTTTTAGTGAAGTCCTTTATAGTGCGGAAACAAGAGGAGAAGTAAGTAAAATTAGGCGGGTATGGGTTCCCCGCACTGGAAATATCGATTTTTCGATCGCTCTGATTAACTAATCTTCAATTAGGGTTACAAGGAAATCCAGAATTCCCTTTTCCTCGTTTGATTCAATGGAAACAATAAGATCTCCAATTTTGAATGATGAAGATCGATTAACTAAACTCCCAGAATCCCTTATTCATCACATACTTTCATTTCTGGACATGAAATATGTGATTCATACCAGCCTTTTATCAAGAACATGGAGATATATCTGGAAATCAGTGCCTACCCTTAACTTCGACTCAGATATATACGACGAATCAGGTGATGAATTCAATTCATTTATTCATTTTATAGACAGGGTATTCGTTTTTCGTGATAGAACCAATGTAATGAAGTTTAATCTTGTTTGTGCTGATGAAATTGAAGGCGATTTAGAAAATTGTCTTTTAACATGGACTCTTGCTCTTGTAAATTGTAATGTTCGAGAATTATCTGTTGATATTGCCGATGTTTCTATGGAAGTTAAGGTACCTACTTGCTTGTTCACATGTAAATCGTTGACGAAGTTGGAATGGAGAATGGGTGGAACGTATTACGGAGATATTGAATTACCTAGTGTCATGTATTTACCCAGACTTCAATTTCTAAAGCTCGATGGAGTTAATTTCAATGACGATAAGTTGACTGATAGGTTTTTCTCAAACTGCCCACTTCTTGAATCGTTAACAGTTCTAGATTCCAGCATTAGACTTAATATACATTCTGTTAAACTTAAGTATTTGAAGTTAGATTATTCTCGGCCTTGTTTTCGTAATGGGGCTAGGATTGTGAAGTTATATGCACCGAACCTTGTAACCTTCATCTGCAAAGATTTCATATTGAAAGATTATACTTTAGAGAATCTTTCTTCTCTACTTACTGCTGATATTAACATGAGGTTGAAAGTAGACAAATACGGTTATGGAGATAAGAATGAGTATGAATATGAGTATGATGATGACGAAGAGAGTGAAGATGAAGATGAGGATGAGGATGAGAGTGAAGATGAAATTGAGGATGAAGAGGAAGCGGATGAGGATGAAGATGAAGATGAGGATGAAAATCAGGATGACCAGGATGAAGATGAAGTTTCTGATGATTATTATGAGGACGACTGGAGCGAAGACGAAGATGAGGATGGAGATGGTGACGAAGATGAGGTTGAAGACATCAAATACTTTACAGGGCTTTCAGCAGAGAAGAAAGAACCATATGCTAAGGGTATGATGAGCCTTTTAGGTGCGTTGCGCAACGTGATATATCTGAAACTTTCATCTAGTTTTCTTGAGGTATGATCACTTATTATATTTGCAATTATACATTCTTAAATTTCTTTATTTTACTTTTATATAAAACCTAATAAGGTAGGGTTTTAGAATATCCGCCCTCAGACTCAAAGTGATGGATGGTTATCATGGTTTTACTATCTGTTCATTACTGTTTCAGTTGCATTCAACGTTCTTTTCAGTGAATTACCAAATTAGTAATTTGACAAGTGGTTTTCCGTATGAAGGAAAAAGATTAAGTCGCGATCACATCCACTGACACATTACCTATTGAATTCCCATATCATTGGATGACAGTTTTTCTTTTTCATTCCCACTAACACTAGAACATTCTCCTTACTTATCAATTGTATTTCTGTGGTTTGAACCCTGTTGTAAGGCATCATGTTTATGAATATTGGCCTTTTTTGTGTGTAAAGGTTCTTTCAGAGGCCCCTGGCTTATTAGATAGTCATCCTCATATGTCTCTTAACGTTCAACATTTGAAGCTGAAAACGTGCCTTTCGAGAAACTGCCTTCATTCAATAACATACTTACTGAGGAACTCTCCACTTGTGCAATCTCTTTGCATCGTATTGAAACGGGTAATAACCAAACTCTTTCTCTTCATATTTATTCTGTCTTTAGAAAGGGTGATTTGTTGACAATCTTAGTCTTACCAGTTACTATGTGTTTACAACCTTCGCTATGAGATCTGTATAGTAAAGATCTCTGTAAAAATTAACATTAGCTAGTTATCAGAAACAACATTGAGATGATTATATACAATAGTAAGAATAAAATTGTCGACAGAACCAGTCGCATATGTGAATTACTACAAATTGTCTCGGATGAATGTTCCTTCTTTCAAGCATTCAACTATTACATTGTTTAGAAGAAACCCTTACATGAGCCTACTATATCAATGTTGTAATCAGGTCTCCATCATTCTTCTTTTTGATTTTTGTAAATGAAGTGTCTGCAAAGACATTTTGTGCATAAGAACTCTTTTGTGGTTAATATGATTTTCTGATACTTTTTGTATAGAAAGCATTCAGTTCAGAAAGTGATAGAGAAGATTGGGATGCAGAGTCATCACCGTCATGCGAGCTGCAAAATCTCAAGTTAGTTGATATTCAATGCATCCAAGGACAAGAAAATGAGCTCAATTTTCTGAAATTTTTATTGAAGAATGGCGTGGTTTTGGAGAAAGTTGTTCTTAGCAGTTCTGCTTCAAAAGAAGGAAAACTCGTGGAATTCAATGAGAAACTAGTGACATTTCCAAGAGCCTCTTTAGGTGTTCAGGTCTTTCCTACAAATCTGAGTAGGTAACTACCATGAGGGTTATCTGCTTTTAGTGCTCTTTAAGTCCCTATTGTTTGTATTTAGCATTTTAATTCTTTATTGTGCGTAACAAATTTTGAAGATTTTTCGGGTAATTCAGTGACTGTTGTTGGTATTTGGATACTTTGGACTGTCAACATTATGGTGAGAGGTTAAAACTTAACAGCCAACTATCAGATTTAAGATTTATGTTCGTTGACTGATTGTAAAAATTCTACACAATGACGAGTTATTATTATGATTACCAATTTACCATAGATGAAGTTGCTTGCAGCCTTGCCGTGGTGTTTAAGGATTCTAGTGAAATAAATTGACAAAGGGAGGATGCCCTCTATTTTTCAGGACCTTCAAAAATCCCCGTGAAAACTTAAGTTTTGGAGTCTAGGTTTTGGTTCACGTTAAATCAATTCTGATTTCACATACTTATTCAATCTTCAAGCATTGCTAACAATTGTTTTTACCATCCAGTTTTACCATTCAGCAAAGGCATATCTGAATAGAATTTACTCTTCTTGTTTTCTTCATTGAAGAGGTTATTGGAAATGTTAGTAGATGTTGAATGCTCATCAATCTTGTTAATGCGCATGGTTCTTTCTCCCTTTCAGATAAACTGCACCAATATCGTGCATCATATTTCATCAGTTTAGCTACATGGAAATATCCTATCCACACGTTTGAACTGTGTCACACGGAATGAGCCTCATATCTACAGTTGGATCATTTTCTTCCGACATTTCTGGTTCGTGACCAGGCACATGTTAACAGTTAAGGTTTTTGCTCGGCATGTTAACAGTACATTTCCATTTGTTATACATTATGGGATGTTTCTTCCAAAAATATAAAACTCCAAGGAACATAAAAAATAAAACAAAAATTGTAAAAAATGACAACTGAAAAATTCCATTTTAATGTAAAGAATAATCACTATCCTAAAAAAGAAGAAAAATACAGAACCATAAATTAAAATCAAGTAAATTACAAACCACCACCCCTAAAAGCTTTTAAATTCATATGAAAACATATAAAGAATCTATAAATGAAGGTTTCTTACATGCCAATATAAGAAACAATAAGCAAGCCCCGAATTAACTAACAAACACAGGGAATGATAACAACCAGAAATAGCCTAGTTTATTCTAAGTTCTAAGGGCTTGATCAGAATAATAGAGAATAATGAGCAGAAAAACTAACTGATGAAGATGAAAAACAGTGGACGCCTTGTGGTAGGATATAGGCAATATAACTACCCCCTACAAAGTACAAACTAATACAAAATGCAGACACATCCATAGATCTGTGAGATATCAAGCAGATGTTTTCTTGTTGGGTTCAAACACATACTTGATCAGAGAGTCCTTGATTGACAATAACTCGGGGAACTTATTCTTCAATTTAGACGCATCCATCTCATTGTTGCTTCTAGCGGCAACAATTACCTTAGCCTGTTCTTCAAGTGTGAAGTTACTCCACTTAAAGTCTTGGTTGATATATTCCTTGTACATCTCTAAGATCTCGTTGTGGCTCACAGCACCAGGGTTTGTAAAGTTATAAATACCTCTCAAATTCCTCTTGGCCATCTCTACTGCAATTGGAAGAAGTTCATCTAAGACTGTCATACTGTTTGGAATATTAACAACCTTGTTGTAACGGCTGATCTTTGTAATGAAGTTACGTGGGTTGCTAAGGTCTGAAGAAATGGGCATGCGGACTCTGAGAGTGCAAACATTGTCATATTCCTTCAACAGCTCTTCAACCTGGTTCATTAAACAAAATCATGTTTCAGTTACAAAAAAATAAATAATCAGCATATGAAACAAGAAATCAAAAAGGTGACAGAAGTTACCATGGCCTTGGTCTTTGAATAGAATGAACCAGCGAAATTGGGTATGTCTTCCTCCTTGAATCCGATACCTGATCCCTCTGGGTGTTCAGCATCATATTCAAATATACAGCCAGTAGCAAAGTTCATCATCAGCAATCCATTCTGTCTACAAACATCTGCCAAGGTCAAGGTACCAGTAACATTGGTTTTTATGGTCTCAGTTCTGTGATCCTCGCACCAGTCAACATTGGGTCGACCAGTCACACCTGCAGCATTGAAAACATGAGTAGGCTTGACCTTCTGAATATCGGCCACCAGCGTGGACCTTTCCTCCAGACGCCCGCTTCCGTACTCATATGCTATACCCTGTTTCTCACAGATCTTGCCAAGGAGGCCTCCAATCCACCCTGTTCTACCATATATCAAGAACTTCAATGATGGTTCTGCAGTGGGGGGATTGGTGGTCTTTTGAACTGGATCCACCATTTCGTTCTGAACAAGGCTGTCTGCATTGGAGGAGACGTCATTGCTATCTTCAGACCCATCACAAAATCTCTCAATCCCGGGCATCATCAACATCCTTGGATGGGGCAATAATGCTCCAGAAACATCACCCCACCAATCAGGATTCTTCAAGTACCAGTCCATAGTCTTTTTCAAACCTTCTTCCCATGAAGTTCGTTCTGACCAACCCAAATTCTTCAGCTTCTGATCATCCAAGAAGTACCTTTGGTCATTGAATGGCCTGTTCTCCACAAACTTGATAACTGCCTCTGGATCAAGAGAGAACAGTTGGCAAACATCCTTGACAACATCAATCACTCTTCTTTCCTTCTTTGTGCCGATGTTGTAGACATGGCCAATTTCTCCTTTATGAAGAACAACCTCAAAAGCCTCAGCAACATCTTCACAGTAAAGATAACTGCGCACGTTGGATCCATCCCCATGAATTGGAAGTGGTTTGCCTTTCATTGCCAAGAGGATGAGCTTTGGAATCAATTTCTCAGGGAACTGATTTGGCCCATACACATTGTTTCCTCTGGTGGTTATGACAGGTAAACCATATGACCTCCCGTAAGCCATCACAAGCATTTCTGCTCCAGCCTTAGTTGCAGAGTATGGGTTAGTTGGGAGAAGCTGAGAAGCCTCATGATTTCCCACGACTGCATCTTCATCTGTCTCTCCATAAACCTCATCTGTGCTCACATGGATGAATCTTCTGATTTGACCAGTAACCTTGCAAGCTTCTAGAAGAACATGGGTTCCATAGATGTTGTTCTTGGTGAACTCAAAGCTGTTCCCGAAAGAATTGTCAACGTGAGTCTGCGCAGCGAAGTGCATAATTGTATCAATAGACTCGGTAATAAGAAGGAAGTTGACCAGATCAGCACTTCCAATGTCTCCCTTAACAAACTTAAAGTTAGGTGACGACCGAGAAGGAAGTAAGTTCTTGAGATTGGAACAATAATCAAGTTTGTCAAGGACAACAATCTTATAATCAGGATAATTCCTGATTAGCCTATTGGCAACATGTGATGCAATGAAACCAGCAGCACCAGTAATGAGGATGTTTTTCGGTGTGTAATTCGCCATATTTATCAGTCAGTCTCTGCAGATTGAAACACAGAAATATGTCTCAGAACAACAAATTATTGAATTAACAACCAAGATCAAAGTTAGCAACTTTAAACCAAACATTACATAATAAAAATTGTACTACTCTAATTGTTAATGAAAAGGTCACATCCATATCAGGATATCTGTTCAATTTGGGAAAGCGTGTTTTCAAAAAGAAAATTCCACTACCTAACCAATGTATCTCGATTTTCCACACCTCACTGACACAAAAAAGAGCTCAAAATTCACAAGAGTACAAATTTTACATTAACATCCAAGAGATCATATGCAGATCAACTTAATTTTCCTAATTAAACTTATCTAATTACATTTACTCAATTCTCCCAACCAAATTAAAATAATCACTACCGACCAAAAAAAAACACGATTTCGCAGACAAAGCACTAAAATCAATCTCTTTAGAACCCTACTTTCAGCTACACAATGGAATTAAATAAACAGAATTAGATCCGTATATCCGATCCAAAATCAAATTAATCTACAGAGCTGAATCAGTTATTCCGATCACCATAAAAAAAAATTGTGAACAAACGGATCAATCCTAGAACGAATAAGATACAATGATAAAACAAGAGAAAAAAGCATTTTAATACTTACAACAATAACAAGGAGATATATAGGTTAAATCCAGAGAAGAAAAATATAGAGATCTGATTGAGAATGAGAAGAAAGGGAATTGACTTACAATGTTTTGGGATCCAGATCTACGAGGAGAATGAGAAACAAGGAGGAGGTGAGAAATTTATATATATGTTTGAGACAATTAAGGAAAGAGATATTATTGGTGGATATATCTCCGAAATATAAAGAGACTCTGAAAGAGAAGAGAAGATGATGACCAGAGAGAGATTTGCGAAGAACTGATGGTGGCTGGTTAAGATTGGTTTCTTAAAAAGAGGGACGGACTCACCATTTTCGTATTTAAGTTTCTATTTTTATAATGCACGAAAATAATTACCACCACCGTGTTCTTATAACCGTACGTTACCGTCTACCAATCAAAAATTACTTTCAAAAAATTACTTTCAAACTGTGCAAGTCTATGGGAGAAGTGGAGAAGGCATGCTGCTGCTGCTGCTAAAAGAAATGGAGCGGAGAAGTATTGGAAATTGGAAGTGATTCAACTATGCAAAATTTTCAAGCTGAAAAAAAATCGTATCGTAAATGTCACTGTAATACAGTGGTAAAGTTGTTGAGTGATAATAATAGCGACCTGAGTTTGAAATTGTTTGAGTTTGAAACTCGACTTGTAGGTACTCGTCGTGAGCACAATCCAAATACTTATAAGACCACCCTCTACCACTTTGAAAATCAACTGTTAAAAATTAACGGTCGAAATCAATGTTAGTAGATGGTCAGATTTAGTATATCAAACTGTGTCCATTTTTGGTATGAATTTAGAATTAGTAAGAAGAATACATATCATCAAAATATTGATTCAAGTTTATTGTCATTTGAAGAAAAAATAGTTTAATTTTGTATGGATATTGTCTACGAATCCTCCCCGAAAGCGAATAGCGTAGCTGATATCCTTACTAAAGGTATGGCTAATAAAAATTTGTTGAATATTTGACTTACTAATCCACCCCAAGAGGGGGACATTACACTCGTGCATTCGTCGATCAAAAATAAATTTACATTCATGCATTAACGACTGTATCGCCACCACTTTTTTCTTTCTTTTATTTTGGCAGGCATATGTTGGTACTACTGAATTAGGGTAGTTGTACCATATCTCCTTGCATGCAACTCGTGTGCAAGTTGCATGCTGCCGAGCACCGTTGAAACATGTCTGACCTAAAAATAAAACAGTTAGGGTACTGTCATTTTATATCGACCGTTTATATATGCAAAAGCAGTACTGGTTAGGTACGAGACGATATGAATAAATTTACATAGGGAAAATGAATTTTGTTTAGAAAATAAATGGAGAGTAACCGACAGACACCAAGAAAAAGGTAGATATTTGGGTTGGTATAGCTTGCCGTGGTGAGTGAGTTTCCATTGAATTTCAACAATATATCCCACCCAGGACTCCTTAATAATTGCTCGACGGAAAATGACTGTTGTGATAGTTAGTCAAAAGAGAATTTTCGTTTGTTTTGTCTAAAAAAATTCATTTTCTGTTGAAATATTATTTAATTCTGATTTGATTAAACAAAAGTAACAAACACGAAGAAGAAAGCCAGATCTTGGACAGAACATGAAAAAGAAGTCTAGCCTTTGTGACGTAACGCGTGTACTAGTCGAGCATGTGTAAGAGATCTGTTTTGGTACCTTTCGTAATGACAATAATAGACGCTCACAAGTTTTATTGCTGCCCACCGTCATGAGTTTCTCTACTTGTCATTGATTAATTATTAAGGTCCTTGAGGGTAAAGTTGGAACACAAATAAAAGTGTCGGCAGCAATCACGTTCTTTGTCGTACAAGTTTCCACTTTCCAGGGAAGGAAGGAGGACTTGGAGTCATCGCTAGGGGTGTAAATTCGGGCAGGTCAAGCCGCCCGGCCCAAAAACTAAGACAGGTCGGTCAGGTCAGGCTTAACATTTGTGAGTCCGGAAACAAATTCAGGCCGGGCAGGCCGGGTAAAAGTAGATAATTTGCTACCCAAAGACCGTCCAAAGTCCGTTTTTTATACGGGCAGGCCAGATCGGGCCGGACAGACCACTATTTTGAATTTTTTTTTCTTTTATTTTAAGTTTAAATTTTCAAATGAATGGTATTAAATGTATTTATTTTTAATACAATATCCTTTCCTTTCTAACATTGCATACCGTAAATGATAGTATTATTTTATATTTAAATTACAATGACAAATTTTTAATTTTAACCTATAATAAATAATTAATTAGAGTACAATAAACTTTCTAATAAGAAAATTTATTACCATTAATGTTTTTAAAAGGCTAATTATAAGTAAAAACAACTATACATTTTATTTTTCTTGACAGAAAATTGACAATTATAAAATGGTAACTTTTAAGTCTTTTTAAGAGGATATTAAATGATTAATGACACATAGAAGGCTTTCAGGCCGGGCACCAGGCCGGGTATCAGGCCGGGCATCATAATTAATTGCAAAGCCCGAGACCTCCCAATAAATTAATCCAGGCCAGGCCGGGTGGTCCATGACGGGTCATAACAGGCTTTGGGCTACTTCAGATATATGCGAGGTCAGACGAGTACAGGCAGGCCGAGTATTTTCGGGTATTATTTACACCCCTAGTCATCACTGGAATCCAAATTTTACAACGTAAAAGATACTCATTTTCGTTTTTCGTATACAGAATTCCGAAACTGACTTTTATTTTGGTTTTTATATCATGTAGGTAACACCGGTGCTTATCGAGTATTGACCCACTTTTCCTCTACCTCTTTGATTCAAGGAAAGCTGGACTAGCGGCCAAATGGATTCTAGCTACGTGGGATGGCTGCAGCCAGAATTACAAGCACATATCTATTTCAAGATGGACCAAAACCAAAATGAAGCCTTTAGTCACGAATAAGTTGGGGTACGCTGGAAATGAAATCCAAGTTATAAGGCTGGTTCTAATGGCAATCCAGGATTCAAGGTTTTTCTTGGATCCACGTCATCAAAATACATCGACCGGGCGTAACGGGGATTTGAGTTTCCTAGTGGAACCGCATTTTGAACCTGCGGAGCACGCATTTTCTAACCGCGTTTCATTGGTAAACTCAAATGTGCAGTTTCTAACAGCGTATTGACCTTGTTGACCGGTCAATCCGCGGTTTCAAACTGCGTAGCCAGGAGAACCCTAAATGTTACAGACGCCCCACTCTTCTTCTCTTTTGTTATTTTCTCTCTTCTTCCTTAACCTAAACCAGTAGAACCTCACTTCCCATGGGTTGATTGAAGATGATTTCTTGTTTTCTTGCCTAAAATCTTTCAAGAGTTTGTTCTAGAAGCGGTGGGGAATCTATTGGTGGTATTTTTGGTTGATTTCATCAACAAATCAACACAAGGTATGAAATTTTAATTTTCATTGATTTTGTTGATTTTGGGCTTTTGAATTTAGTTATAAAGGATTGAATTTGATCCTCTCCTATGTAAAAACTTGATTATGTTTTTATTGAGCAGTAGTGAAATTTTTGAATTGATTTGAAAAAATGGAATGGTAACTTAGAGCAACTGCAGTGGACGACTAAACCCAAATTTGGTGTCGAGTGGGCTGGCGTAGTGGGACGGACCATCGATCAAAATTTGATCAAAGAGTAAAACTTGGACCAAATTTGGTCGGCGATTAAGACCAAATCCAAATATAGTCGGGCGTTTATATAATGTCCGCCTACCCGACGGGCGTTGGTATAATGTCCGCCTGCAGCCGCGCGTTCGTAAAGTTAACGCCTGATGCAGGGCGTTGGTATAATGTCCGCCTGGATGGGGCGTTGGTATAATGTCCGCTTGGATGGGGCGTTGGTATAATCAACGCCGGACACCAAATTTGAATGGGGCGTTGATATAGTCATGCACCCAAATTTGCAAAGTTTTGAAAACTTTGCTTGGGGCGTTGTCTTTATCAACGCCCCATTTTTTTTTTTTTTTTTTTTTATTTTTGAACCCGGGCGAACGTATAATCTCCGTCCCACACACCAGGCGTTGCTATAGTTCACGCCCCATACAGGCGTTGTCTTTATCAACGCCCCATACCAGGCGTTATCTTTATCAACGCCCCATGCCAGGCGTAACCTTTATCTACGCTGGACGATGAAGCGGACTTTATATCAACGCGCGACCAAATTTACTCGTCACCCGCTACGCCACAGGACGGACTAAACCCAAATTTGATCTTTTTTTTTAGTCTTTGGTCTTTAGTTATGCTCGCACCACTGTGGACGCTCTTAGGGTTTTGGCAATTTGGGTTCTTTTATGTGAAACAAAAATTGATTGCTTGATTCATTAATTCATGATTGTTGATGAATGATTAAACTTTTATTATATGCATGGTGGAATGTATTTGTCATTTGTAATTTGAAAAGCATGTCAAAATATTTATATTGAGCATTTTGCAATGAGTTTGAGGATAAACTCATTTGTTGTTTTGAGTTGATGTTGAGATGAATATATGGGTGACATTGATGTGGTCAATATGATTTTGATAGAGGTTTTCATTAGAGCATTTTACAACTAGTTTTAGGATGAACTCATGTATTGTTTTGAGTTGATGTTTAGATGATTAGAGGGGTAGAATTGATGTTGTTAATATCATTTTTATTGAGGTTTTCATATGAGCATTGTGCATGCCTCAATGTGATGTGAATTTGATTGTTTGTTATTCACGTGTTGATTGTGCTTCCCTTCACTCTTTGCTTTTTTAGATAATGGATCATGTCGATTGGTCTAGGTATGAGAATTTATCCCAACTATATCGAGGTGTCGGACCACCACAACATAAATGTGAGAACTTAGATGACAACAGAGACATAAATTTTAGGAGTAGTTGGAAAGAGGTAAATAAATTTTACCATATAGTGGTTGACAACAACCCCCGTGCAAGTGTACTTCTTCAAGTGTGTGGTTTTGGGTCCGTATTTGAATTTAAATTTAAGTATGCGGATAAGGCATTAACTGAAGCTACATGTGATAGGTGGTGCAAGAATACCAGAACTTTTCACTTCCGTGAGTTTGAGATAGGTTTGACCCCTCTAGATTTTTTCCGCTTGACTGGTATTCCAATCGGAGGAGGTAAGCCAATCCCAGAATTACCAAAGGAAACTATGACGCCGCAAGAATTAGAAGCTATGGATGCTAGGTATTTCTGTGGTGTTTTAGATGTTATGGTCCAAAGAAAAAATCAGGGTCTGAAAACTGGAGATTATGATTCCAAGGTCAGCACTATGCGAGTTTCTCACTTGGATAATTACATAAGAAGTAGGGAAAATCTTGACAACACAGCCATTGCCTATCAATTGACTAGAATCTTCTTGCTTTGGAGTATTGGTGCTTTTTTGTTTGCAGGCTGTAGTGTTAGAGTAGATAAACGATGGTGTGTACTGTTGGATAATTTAGATGTTGTTGGGTCTTATGATTGGGGTACTCCAGCTTTGGGTGTTCTGTATAAACATCTGGATGACTGGAGTTCGTGCAAACAAAAGGATTTAGGTGGCATGTCGATGATCTTAGAATTCTGGTATTATTTTTATTTCTGTAATTGTCAACCGGTTTTGAAGGAAAGCCTAAAAGATGATAAACTTGATCCACACCCTGTTATTCTTCTATTTGATAGGACAAACCTTAAGAATAGGGGACAAGTAGATCTTCACAAACACTTTGTGTCTGATGCACGCGCTCAGATAGATATGAGGATGGGACATGCGGTTATTTCTTAAGACTTTTTCCGCACTTCTTTCCTTTCGTATGACTTTTTTTGCACTTGTTTCTTAAGACTTGTTGTGCATTTTTAATTTTAATTATTTTCTATGGCATTTTCAGATTTTTATTATAGAATGAAATTTCACTTTCAATTTTCACCTAGTAAAATTAATTTTGGATTACATTGGTGTTTTTATTATAAATGTTGGTTAGACGTTCACATGTCTACGGTTTCACTACAAACATCACTTTATCATTCACCGTATCCAATTGCGATGATAGAGCCTATGTATAGCTAGTAATCAACACACGCGTTAACAGTGAACGGCCAAAACTTTTTGGAAAGACTATTTTCACTATTTACAAATGACCCGTTTTTAAACGTCCTTTGTTGTTCATACACGTCCCTTTTACATCTGACTAACACTATAAAAACGTCGGTAAGGTTGCCTTTCAATATCACTCCCACAAAGTATCTTACATCTTTTAAAAAAACAATATTTTTTGAAACACAATCATCTGCAATGAGTTATAATCGCAAGTGAAAACAAATTGTTTCAACATATTAAGTTCTTGCGAATAAACCAACCCACTAATCTAACGTGTCAGAGAAACTATTACATAATTTCAATTACCTATGCAATGCGCTTCAGTGGTGAAGAGGATTTAGGAGTTGTTGGAGCATGGATTGCGGTAACAAATCAAGGTCCACCTGGGGGGTTGAAGATGATCAAAAACTGTTCTGGGGCCGTGTTTTTCAAAACTTTGAAGATCTTACCGGAAACGAGAACGACAGAACTAAAGCCTCGCTAAAGATTTGGCCTGATAACGACGGATGTTGATGCTTTTGTTGCATGTCTGCTTCATGTAAACATAAACCATCCTACTCTATCATACGAGGCTCGGGTTAGTAAACATATCCTTCCATAAATACCGAGTTTTAGCACTCTTATTATAAATACGAATGCCGAATAATTTTATTTATATTTTATTTAATTTTACAAAAAACAAGAGCCAGGATTGATTTTTGTGCGGATTCAAAGAGGCCTTTCATGTATGACGATCTGTACGAGCTCCTAAAGGATGTTGTGCCCGCATACAATGTGGAATGATTATATGCTTGTAATGGAATTATAATAAAAAATATCGTATTATTTTCTAATGCAACTAGGTTTAAAGTGATTCCATTCAAATTGAAAGTTCAAATAACATTAAGGGGTACAACATACTAAGTAACTTCTACATTGGAAACTAATTCATGAGGGGAAATTTAATTTTACAACGAGGTAAAATAAAACCAAATTACATAATGCGACACGATTAACTAAATAATTAATTCATAACATCTTGATGAATGCAATCAACTGTTCAACATTAGGTATAACGACGACTTGACCCCTGTCAACGCATAATGTCATTTTTCAGATTCACGAAATACTCCCTTTGCATGTCGTCGGCTATTTGGCCCAGATCAATTTTCATTATCTCCATGTCAGTCACACGCTGGGTATTCGCTGCTATCTTCTCGTTGCTCGCTGCTATCAACTCTTTGCTCACCGCTAAATTTATAATAGATGGACCACCATCGTCTGTTTGAAGAAAATCCATCCTTTCCTGATCTTCTTGTTGGTCCCATGCAAACCTTTTTTCATCCCTTTGTTTGAAATATTCTAATGTCTGGTTCACTCCTTCAGTGACTCTTCTCTCTTCCAGTCTACTTCGTTTTTCCTTGTCCCTACTAGGGCCACGTCTGGGACCTCGGTCCGGAAAAAATGCATTTCTCCGACCTTGGTTTGAGGATTCACCGACGGTGGTTTGTGAATCGTCAAACGATTCATCATTATTCTCCATCTCGCTCATAGGTTGGCATTGTTGGGAGGCTTGGGTTGAAGTTTGAGGAACTAAGATCGAAGGATCATATTACCTGGGAAAGTGCAGCTTCAAAATTTCAAAAACCTTTTCATGTCTCCAACGTTTGGGATCAGTCGGATCTTCCTCGTACAGTACCTATCCATCCCGGTACTGCAATAAATTTCACAAAAGGTTAGTAGTGCTAAGTCGCGCTAAATTATTATATATCGCATAATTAATGTTATCGAACTCACCAACTTTTCCGGGTTGCTTCCACTTGGGTTAGTCCTGAAAAGTTTTCTAACATGACCAACATACCTTTTGACCTCTTTTTTCAAAGTGCCTACCCTTGTTTGGAGGGACTTCAGACTTCTGTTGTTCTCGCAAACCCATCGTGCGTTGAATTCAGCTACAATACGAGACCAAAACTCTCCAGACTCTTGTTCCCTACCTGTAACCGGGTCACTTGTTATCGCACACCAAGCTCCTATTAGTGCCACGTCTTCATTTCTAGAAAATTTTGACATGTTTAATAACGGAGAAGGAGTGTTGGAGCGAGAGATAGAAATGTAGAAGTATTAAATGGGAACTACAAATGTGTTCGGTGTGGCTGGTTTAGCCGAAACCAAACTGTATTTATAGGGTGAGTAAAATTCGAACGTTACAATTCTTTAACGGTCTGTTGATAGCAACCATCGGATCGATTGTGTCGTTGGCGATCCAAAGGCTGTTAATACGCACGCGGTTAGAAACATCGCGGCACGCAGTTTCTAACAGCGCGGCATGGTGTTTGAAACAACGTGTATATTGTAACCGTTAGATGACCAACAGTTGGCAGAATCGGATGGTGTGTATCATTGGTAACTTTTAAATTTCTGAAGTGTGCCTACAACGGTTGGGTTTGATTTTGATAATTTATATAAACCCAACTTTTGAAATCGAAAGCCATAGACAAAAAATCTGAAACACCCATCCGCCAAACTTTAAATATTATTTTCCTGTGTTTGTAATCTAACTTTCTCATTTCTCTTCATACGTTGTTTTTAAAAAAAATGGGTAAATTTACGCGAGAAGAGGATGCGACTCTTATTAGTGCTTACTGTTTGCTCAGCAGGGAACCCAGAGGAACAATTTATAACAGTAATGAATTCTGGTCGCTTGTTAAAACTGAATACCGAACCAGAGCGGGTTGGGGCAGGGAGACAGATAGATTTGTTACGTCGTTACAGCGTAGAGTTTCCAACTTAAAACAAGAAGTTTTGAGATATGTTGGCTGCATTAAACCATACTTCATAAACATGCCGGCCGGATGGAACCATGAAGATGCAGTGAGTATTTTTTTAATAATAAGTTGTGATATTATATTAATTTTTTTAATTTTTTTTCGTTACTTTATTTATGAAATTGTCTGCAGTACCGCGAAGGTGAACTAAAGTACGAAGACAGAGAAATCGGTGGAAAAAGATGGAGACATGATGTCGTTTTCCATATTCTCAAGGCGCATCAGACGGAATACGATTCAGAGAGTATTAATTAAGTAACCGTGGTTCGAGAGTGATTTGAAGTTTTTTTATTAAGTTTAGTGTGGTTGTATGTTTTAGTTCTGAGGAAGTAATGTTTAGAGTGATTGTATGTTTTAGTTGAGTAATGTCGCATTAATATCAATTTGCGGTACAACTGAGTAACAATGATGCATAAATAAGTTCATTTTATTCAGATACTTAAACAGCGCAGTACAATTATAACGTCTGTAACAACAGTTTTTGAAATCAAAACGGATTTGGTCGGTAACAACGTTAACTCAGACTTGTCGACTGCCCGTCACAACTACAGTAGAATCCGAAGGGATGACCTGTAGAACATAAATGCGCTTAATAATTTTATTTCATAAAGGTTTATGAAATCAAAACTGATTATGTGTTTTTTGAACATACCTTTTCTATATTGGGGAGCGTTATGTTTATCCAAAAGTTTTTCTTTGTTGGAGAAAATATCACCACTTTCTTCAAAACTAATACCACTCCCACCCTGATATGCTTTCCATAGTCGGGATGTTCAACCACTTTGCGGTGGATATTTGCTAGCATTTTACCACTGGGATGCTGCAATATTTTAGAAAATCCCAATAATGAGTAATGAGTTTCAATAATTGATCACGAAATTTATTATCATTTACTAAAAGTGGACAAATCACCTTCACTTTCAAAGAATAGTCATCGAGATATTTCCTTTGCTCCTCGACCAGTACAACCAACCTTTCGATTCGTTGGTTTATCGGTTTAATAGATCCCAAAGAGGTTCTCCCCTCTGCGTAATATTGTTGTGCAAAGAACCAAGGTTTAGTCTGGAAATGAAGATCGTTAACACCTTCACTTTCTTCACTAACTAATCGTTGGAGGACTTGTGTAGATACATCTTCCTCTCCCGTTATTATCCTTCGATGTTTGAGATCTTGTAACCTTTGAAGCTCTCCGACCGGTCCCGGAATGATTTTTCGGCTACTA
Organism: Papaver somniferum; assembly: GCF_003573695.1. Classification (NCBI taxonomy): domain Eukaryota; kingdom Viridiplantae; phylum Streptophyta; class Magnoliopsida; order Ranunculales; family Papaveraceae; genus Papaver; species Papaver somniferum. The sequence continues at coordinate 127,035,883 of NC_039358.1, read as the reverse complement.
GAGGCACCACATGAGTTAGGGATTAAAGACTTTGATTATTTGACTACTGGACATGGGGTGAGGTTAACGACAACCGATTTATTGCGGTTATCATATGGGTTTGATATGTAAGGCATAACTGGTGTGTTTGTTGAAAACTCCATTGAACTTTGTTGGGGGACCTCGGAGTAACTATCTAACACCGCTGCAAGCTCGTCTTCATTAAAACCTTCCCATGGGTCGGCGTCGGCCATTTGTGGAGGATTAATAATTTCGGAAAGAAAAAAACTATTTTGTTTGGCTATTGGTTCTCTCAAGCAATTGTGAATCTCATTTTCGACCAGTTTTTTGTTTTATAAGCAAATAAAAGTGAGGTATGCAACCATCCACTTGTGTTAGACAATGACATCTGAGACATTATTTAAAGCTTCACAAAGTACATCATTTGTCGTCCCCTACATGACCACTTAGACGTCCCTTACGCTTCCGACATGTTCCCCATTACTTTTATTATTAGTGGGAATCCCCTTTATCCTATTTTCAAAACATCATTATTGTTTTAAAGCCGTGAAGTAAGGCGAGATTTACGGAACTTTATCGTTCTGCTCTACAAACCAAATGACAAAAATAATTTGTGGACGTTAAAGAAAAAACTTTATTATATTTGTAATTTTGTTATCCATCTTCAGTGTGGTGTTGGCTAAACGTATTTGGACATATCTGCTTATTTATAATTTGCTTGTGATACACCTTGTGGTAGGGGTCTAAGTGATTATTTTGTGTGGTAAGGGACAAACATTTCTTCCCAACTTGCGTTCACTCTAATTCCTTTAATAGTGCTTGCAGGGTATCCAACACAGTATTGTAACCAATAATGCAGACATGCTTTACTGTTTCTGCTAAACAACCAACTTTAATTGTTGTCGTTTTCCCAAAAAATGTATTGGCTCTCCGCGTTTTCCGGGTACCAACGTCTCAATCAACTTTTAT